>NC_092726.1:115902410-116570392 GCF_047496885.1 Scyliorhinus torazame | reverse complement strand
ATATTTACTGAGCACGTGGCAAAGATTGCCACAGCCCATTTTGAAGATCTGATGTCAATCGAATCTCTGGAGGCCGCAGCAGTCTCTTCCTTGTACATATGGACCCGGACCATGTACAAACAACAGGGGCAGCGGGACCTAATGCTTCCTTACATCACTGGCCTCAGCAGTGACCCCACAACTTTCAATGTCTGCCCCATATAGCTGGCTAACCTTACCTGCGTATTCTTTAAGTTCGGAAAATGCAGAGGTCCATAATGGAGACGGCTGCCCAATAGTCTATTTCCATTTGTACATGGTGACCGTTAACATGCAAAGTAATCTGAATAGGCACAACCCTTGAAACCATAGTAGAATTCAACTGTATCCACCCGTCAGCGTCTTCCTGGATGTCAACGAGAAAGGCCCTTTTTACAGGGCCATCTCGGCTGGTGTCGCGCACCACATGCCCTGCGCAGCATTCGATGACAGTGACCCTCAAGAGACCCCCGAGAATAATAGCAGCACAGTGCCCTTCTCTCACTGTCATTCTGAAATGAAGGAACCCACGGACGGAGGTAACGCCGTAAAACAGAATTCTGCCTCGCACTTCCCTCCTGGGCATCTCTGTCGGAGGAATTCTGCTCGGACCCGGGCCCTCTCGTGGCCGACATGGAGTCTGCGCGGATGTGTGTGTTAAACTATACACACCCGAACCCATGGACCCCTGCCATTCGTGTACATCATTTTCCGCCTGTTCTAAGCGAGGGAAAGTTAATTGGTTCATTTTAAATCCAGTGTATTTTCCGCTAACAGCCTCTGTTTGAGTGGCCGAATTCTTGATGTCACACATAAGCCCCCCCCCCCCCCCCCCCCCCCCCTTGTAACCTTTCTGAGTCAAGCACTCGGAGTGAGTTTTAAAAAACGTATGGTCATGATAAATTGTCCTTAGTGTCCAAAATTGCCCATAGTGTTGGGTGGGGTTACTGGGTTATGGGGATAGGGTGGAGGTGTTGACCTTGGGTAGGGTGCTCTTTCCAAGAGCTGGTGCAGACTCGATGGGCCGAATGGCCTCCTTCTGCACTGTACATGCTATGAGAGGAGCATATCGCCGGGTGAAACCGATATCTTTGAATATACACAGAAGGCTTGGACTCGTATTTCTGTCTGTGTGGTAGTTGGCATCGTCTCCCCGTGTGCGTGGATCTCACCCCCACAATCCACAGATGAGCAGTTCAGTGGCTTCGCCACGTTAAGTTGCCCCGTAATTGAAGGCAAACTAGAGAGCTTGGGCTCGGAATTGTTCGAAACCATTGCCGTAAGTTCATCCAACAAGCTGGAATCCGTTGCCTCTGGCTACGTCAAGATTCTAGTGATGTGAAAAGGCTGCGTCATACAAGTCATCAGAAGGACAATGCTGTGTCGGATTTCCGCCCAAATTCCATTCACTTGGAAGAGGTATTGCACACGCTCTGCATATTGATTCATAACGCCCAGCACCACTTTGGTGGTCTAACGTGGTCCTGGTTTGGGCCTACTTCTACCTATGACGTGCTCCAATTCATTTGCATGGGAGCTCGTACTCCATGAGCCCCACAGGGAGATCAACGGTTCCGTTTGTGACTGCTTCAGTCATGTTTTGAAAATAATTCCTAGTTCTAAATGCAAGAATGTTTTGGACCCAGGAGTATTATTACGCCATGGTAAAAAAAAGCTTGGGCGAATGCGGGCTTTATTTGGATAAAGAGATTACATGTGGGGTTAATTGGATTTCAGCTTGGTAAGGTAGTATAATTACTGCGTGGAGCCAAGCTGTCAGAAATTTAGCAGAGAAGCAGAGTTGCAGTTGTGAGTTAGTTGGAGCTGTGAACAGAGTTTTTAAAAAGTTTGGTCTCACTGTAGTTCCTTTAAAGATATGGCTGCAGACGGATTATCAGCCTCTTTCCAAGTAGTGGGAATTGTGTAATTGGAAGATCTCTAGAGAACGCTTCTGAAGAAATATTGCCTGCCCTTGCATGGTTCCGACAGAGGAAAGGTATTTTATTTAATGATGTGTGACACGATCACTCTTTATAAAAGATCTTCGCTGTACAGCAGGTATTGCTGGGGGATAACTTAATTTTAACAGTGGATTGAGAACAGAGGCAATATATATTTCCGTGTGTGGGGGTGGTTTTGTGTGTGCGTGTATGTCTGTGTGCGTGTCTTGATGTGTTGGTGGACAGTCTGTATGCAAGTGTGTATGTGTGTAGTGAGTGTTTGTGTGTGAATGTGTGTGGGTATGCCTGTGTGGGGGTGGTGTTTTGTTGTGAATGTGAGTGACTGGATGTGCAGTTGTGCGTGTGTTGTTGCGAATGTGGGTAGTTGTTGGGTAACTGTGTATATACGTGTGTGTGTGCGTTTTGTGGATGCGTGTGTGGGGTTGTGAGCATGGGTGACTGCGTGTCTGTGTGGGTATATTTGTGCCTGTGCGTATCGGTGTGTATGAGTAGGGTTGGTATGTGTGAGTTTGTGTGGCTGTGTGCGAGTGTTGTGTGCATGTGTGTGTGGGTATGTTTAGGTGTGCAAGTGGTGGTGTGGGTCTGAATGTGGGTTCATGATTTTATGTGTGTGCTTTTGGTGGGCGTGTGAGTGAGAGTTTGATGTGTGTGAGTGTGTGGGTGTTTGCGTCTATGGGTTTTCTGCTTGTGTGTGCACGTGTGGGTGCCTGTGTGGTGCAGGGTATCTGGGTGTAGGTGCCTGCGGATATTTGTGTGTGTCTGTGTGCATATTTTTGTAAGTGTGTTAGTGTGTGGAGGCGATTATGTCTTGGTGTGCGTGTGGTTGTGAGTGTGGGGTCTGCGTATGCTTGTGTGGGTCTGTTTCTGCATATGTTTGAACGCGGCTGGATGTGGATAGGAATGTGTGTGTGGCTGCGGTTTGTGTTGGTGGGTGGGTGTGAGTGTATGCCGATTGTGTGGGTGTGAGGTTGAGTTATGAGTGACTGCGTGTCTGTGTGGGTCAGTGTGAGTATGCATGTTTGTTTTTGCGTAGGTTAGTGTGTGGATCTCTGTTCTTGTGGGTATGTGCGGAAATTGATGTGTGTTTGTGATTATGTGATTGTGTGAGTGTGTCTGCAGGTGAGTATGTGGCTGCGTATGTGTGTGGATATGTGTGTATAAATGTGTGTGAGTGTATATCAGGTTGTGTTGTGGCTATGTTTGTGCGTCTGTCTGTCTGTATGGGTTTACCTGTGTGTGGTCTTGTTGCGTGTGCACATGTGTATCTGGAATTGAGTATACGCGGGTATGTTTGGGTGTGAATAGGTGCGGTTGTATATGTTTGCGTATGTGTGTTTTTGCAGGTGTACACATGAGTAGGTGTGTGCGTGTGGGAGTGTGTGTGTGTCCGTAGATTGTGTGTGTGAGTGTTTGGGGAGGTTGTGTCTGTCCATGACTGTGGGGGTGGGAATGTGTGGGTGTGTGATTGAACATTAGTGTCAGTGTGTGGGTGTGTGTGTGTTAGAGTCCGTGTGTATTTGCGTGGGCCTATGTTTTGTTGTGTATTTGTATGAGTGGGGTGTGTGCTTGTGTTGTGTGCGTGACTTGGTGGAGTTGTGTGTGCACATGTGTGGGAGTGGTTGTGTGCGCACAGATGCGTGAGTGTGTGCCTGCGTGAACGTTATGGTGTCTGTGAAGTTGTGTGTGTGTGAGAGGCGTGCTGGCTGTCCTTGTGACTGTGCCTGTGTCTGTGTTTTGGTATGTGTATGGGTGTGCCTCGGTGCGATTTGGTGTGACTGTGTGTTCGTGAGTGTATGCATGTGCGTGTGTTTTTAGATGCCTGTGCGGGAGTGTGTGGGTGCTTGCGTACTTTAGTGTAGTTGAGTTCGTGGGTGTGCATCTGAGTGGATTTGGGTATGTGTGTGGATGTTTTAGTGTGTGGGAGCGGTTGTGTGTGGGTGCGTGGGCATGTGTGAGTGTGTTGTATGTATACGGGTGTGTTTGGGTGTGGGTGAATGCGTGTGCGTGTTTTGGTGTGCATGTAGTTGTGTTTGTGTGAGTGCAGTTTACTGTCTGTGTGTTGGTGTGTGTTTGAGTGTGTGTTTCTGTTTGTGTGGCTGGGTCGGTGTGTGGGTGAGTGTGTGTTTCTGGCTTGTTTGAGTGTGAGTCATGTATGTGTATGTGAGTGTCTGCGGTGTATGCAGATGAATGTAAATGGATGTGTGGGTGCATTGGTGTAAATATATATGGTGTGGTGGGATGTGTGTGTGTGACTGTGAATGTAAGTGTGGATGGGGAGGGTGTAGATCTGACTCTGTGAGTGTGTGGGTAGTGGGGGTGTGAGTGTTTCTAGATGTGTATATCTGTGTTTGCCTTTGGGTGTGTGTGTTTGGTTGTGCGTGGTCTCGTGTTTGGGTGTACATATTGTTCAGCCTGTGTGGTCTGTGTGGCGGAATGTGTCGCTGTGTGCGTGTAGGTTCGGATGCGTCTGTGTGTGAGTGTGTGTGGCATTGTGCATGATGGTCTGTGTGGGGGATGTGTTTTTGGCGTGCGTATGTGTTAGTGTGCACAGGTGAGGGCGCGGCTCTCTGTGTTTGTGTTAGT
This sequence comes from Scyliorhinus torazame, assembly GCF_047496885.1. Classification (NCBI taxonomy): domain Eukaryota; kingdom Metazoa; phylum Chordata; class Chondrichthyes; order Carcharhiniformes; family Scyliorhinidae; genus Scyliorhinus; species Scyliorhinus torazame. The sequence continues at coordinate 116,565,830 of NC_092726.1, read as the reverse complement.
ATGTATGGGTGTGTAGGTGCTTGTATGTGTATGTATGTGTGTGAGTGTGTGTATGTGTGTGTGTGTGTGCGTGGGTGTTTGTGGCTATGTCTGTTTTTGTGTGTGTGTGGGTTTCGCGGATGAGAGAGTGCATGTGTTTCAGTCTGTGTTAGTGGGTATGCATGGGGTGGTTGTATGTTTGTGCGTATGTATGTGTATCTACATCTGTATGCATGTGGATTTGCTTCTGTTTTGTGTGTATGTATGCTTGTGGGTGAATGATTGTGTACACAGTTGGCTGTGCATGTAGTTCTGTCTGCACAGGTGTGCAGGTGTGTGGTTCATTGAATGGTTGTGCGTATCCAAGTCTGGGAGCTCGTGCATTTAAGCTTGCATGTGGGTGTGCGTGTATGTGGGTGCGCGTGTGCAGTTAACTATGTGTGGGAGTATATGTGTGTTTGTACGTGCAGTTGTGTGTGTTTGTTGCTATCTGTGTTTTGGACTGTTTGAGGGTGTCTGTCAGCGGGTGTGTGTTGCTGGGTATGTGTGTGGCCGGGTATGTGTTTACTGATGTAAGTGAGTGCTTATGTGTGAGTGTGTGTGGGTGGTTGTGCGTGTGGGTGCATTTGCGTATCAAGGAGTTTCTTTGTGCGTTTCCGTCAATGTGTGTGTCCGTGTAGGTGTTCAAGTGAACGTGTAGTTGTGCACGTTTAGGTGTGGGTGTGTATGCGAATGTGTTGGTGTGTATGTGCGCGTGTGTTTATGGCTATGCGTTTTTGGGTGTGTGTGTGTATGGAAGCTGGTGTGTGGGTGGATACGCGTGTATACCTGGGTGTGTATGTTTGCGCGGGTGATAGAGTGCATGTGTATGAGTCTGTGTTGGTGTATGAGTGCATGGGCGTGGTTGTATGTCTGTGCGTATGTTTGTGTGTATGTATGTGTTTCTACGTGTGTATAAATGTAGGTTTCCGTCAGTGTGTGTTTGTGTAGGTGTTTACGTGAACGTGAAGCTGTGCATGTGTAGGTGTGGGTGTCTGCGCGAGTGTGCATGTGGGTGTGCGTGTATGTGGATGCGCGTGTGTGCGTGGACTTCAGTGTGTGAGTGTGTGTCTGTGTATGCGTGCACGTGAGTGTGTGGATGTGTGATATGTGTGTGTGGGTCTGCGATTGTAGGTGAGAGTGTAATATGGCTGTGTTGACCTGTGTGGGTGTGTGTGCATTTGAGTGTCTGTGTGATTGTACGTGTATGTGATTGTCTGCGTGCTAGTGTATGTGTAAACATGAGGGTATTTGTCTAAGGACTTGAGTGTAACTGTGCGTTCGTGAATGTGTGGGTGTGTATCTGGGTTTGTATTTGTCTATGAGTGTTTGGCTCAGTTACTGTGCTTGTATCGGAGAGTGGCTGTGTGTGTGAGTATCTGTGCTTGGGTGGGTGTGCGTGTTGTCTGTGTCAGGGTGTTTGTGCGTGTCTGTAACTAGGAGTGTACATATGTAGGTGTATTTGAGTGTGTGTATGATAGATTATGTGAGAGTGTGTCTTCGTGTGGGAGTGTGATGTTTTCTTGGAGAATGTAGACGTATGTGCCTGTAGGCGTTTGTGTTTGTGAGTCTGTGTTTTTATGGGTATATGAATGTGTGGATGTGTGTGCGTGTGTGGGGGACTGTGTGTGTGGGCGTGTGTGTTTGAGTGAGTATCTGGATGAGTGTGTGTGTTTGTGAAGGTATGTGCGTGTGCCTGTGTTTGGGTGTGTTGGTGTTGTAGGTGACCGGTGGTCTATTTGTGTTTGTGGGCATGAATTCGGGAGTGTGTGCATTTATGTGCGTTAGTCTATATGGGACTGTTGGTCCACGGGTGTGTGTATGTATGAGTAGGTGAGTGTGTGTATGTGTCTGTATGTATGGGTGTGTCTGGCTGTGTGTCTTTGCGGTTATGTGTGTCTGTGGATATATATGTGGCAGCGGGTGTGTAGTTGTGCATGTGTGTGGGTCTGGGTGAGTGTTTGCTTGTGTGGACGAGTGAGTGCTTGTGTGTGAGTCTGTGAAGGTGTGAGTCTGTTTGGGTGTGTGTATGCGTGAATTTGGTTGTATGTCTGTATCTGTGTACCTCATTGTGTATACATGTGTGTTTGCTTATGTTTGTGTGTGGATATTGTTTGTGGGTGAGTGATAGTGTGCATATAGACTGTGCATGTGGTTTTGTCTGTGAAGGTGTGTGGGTGATTAAGTGGTTGTGCGTGTGTAGGTGATGGTGTGCGTATGTGCAATTGTGAATATGGGTGCGCATGTATGTGGGTGCGTGTGGGTGCCGTTAACTATGTGTGGGGGTGAATGCGTGTGTTTGTATGTGGGTGGATGTTTCTGGCTTTGTGTGTTTTGGATTGTTTGTGTGGGTATGTAAACGGGTGTGTGTTGGTGGGTATGTATGTGTTTACCTATGTGGGTAAGTGAGTGTTAATGTGTGAGTGGGTGGGATATGGCTGTGCGTGTTTGCGGACGCATCTATGTATCTAGGCGTATATGTATGGGTTTGCTTCTGTTTATGTGTGTATAGGTGTTTGAGTGAACGTGTCGTTGTGCATGTTTAGGTGTGGGTCTGTGCTCGAGTCTGTTAGTGTGAGTAAGTGTGCATATGAGTGTGCATTTATGTGGGTGGGTGTGTCTGGGGGACTGTGATTATGGGTAAGTGTGTGTGATTGATAGTGTGTGTGGGTGTCTGTCTATGCGTGCATGTGGGCGTGCTGGTGTGTGAATTGTATTTTGGGTCTGTGCTTGTGGATATGAGTCTATATGGGTGCGTTTATGAATATATCTGCGTGTGCATTTGAGTGTGTGTATGATGTGTACGTGATTCTCTGGGTGACTGAGTGTTTGTTTTGTAAGGCTCTGAGTCGAAGTGTGCATGCGTCAATGTGTGGGCGTGGATCTGGGTTTGTATGTGGCGATGTGTGTTTAGCTGAGTTTGTGTGTGTTGGGGAGTGGCTGGGTGTAGCAGTACCTGTGCTTGGGTGCGTTTGCGTGTTGTCTATCGGTGTGTTTGTGTGTATCTGTGTAACTAGGAGTGTGTATGTGTGGGTGTCTTTGAGCGTATGTGTGGTAGAGTGTGAGCATGTGGGAGTTTTTGTTTGCATGTGCTTCATAGAACATACAGAGCAGAAGGAGGCCATTCGGCCCATCGAATCTGCACCGACCCACTTAAGCCCTCACTTCCACTTTATCCCCGTAACGCAATAACCCCTCCTAAACGTTTTGGACACGACGGGCAATTTATCATGGCCAATCCACCTAAACTGCACATCTTTGGACTGTGGGAGGAAACCGGAGCACCCGGAGGAAACCCACACAGACACGGGGAGAACGTGCAGACTCAGCACAGACAGTGACCCAGCAGGGAATCAAACCTGGGACCCTGGAGCTGTGAAGCAACAGTGCTATCCACCTGTGACATCGTGCTGCCCTTCTGTCTGTGTGTGGGCGTGTGAAGTTGTGGTGAATGTGTGGGTATGCTTATGTACCTGTAGGTACATTGTGGGTGCGTGTCTTAATGGGTATGTGTTTCTGGGACTTTGATGGTGTTTGCGGGTGCTTTTATGGATATGGGAATGTGTGTGCGTGTGTGGGGAGCTTTGTGTGTGGGTGAGTGTGTGTGGGTGCGTCTGAGTGTGTGTTTGTGAATGTGTGTTTGTGCGCGTGTTTGGGTGTGTAGGCGTGGGTTCCTGGACGTGTGTGTGTGTTTGCGGGCGAGTTTGGGCGTGTGTGTGGATGTATGCATGTTTTCGTGTGCGCTTGTGTGTCTCTTAGTATGAATGGGTGTGTTTGTGCATGAGCGTGTGTATGTATGAGTAGGTGAGTGTGTTTGTGTGCATGTATGTGTGGGTGCCTTTTTCGTTGTCAGTATTTGTGTGTGTTTTGGGTTGTGTATGTGGGAGCGGGTGTGTGTGGTTGGCCATGTGTGTGGGTGGGTTTTGTGCTTATTTGTGTGGGTGAGTGAGTGCTTGTGTGGATGTGTGCGTCTGTGTAAGTGTGTGCATGCCTGGGCGTGGTGTTGTGTCTGTTTGTGTGCGAGGGAGCGTGTGGGTGGGGGTGTCTTTGTTTCTACTTGTGTATACATGTGGGTTTGCTTATTTTTGTGGGTGAGTGATTATCTACACATTTGGCTGTTCATGCGGCTGTGTCTGTGTGTGTAGGTGCGTGAGTGGTTGTACTGTGTAGGTGTGGATATGCATGCGCGTGAGTGTGTATGTGGATGTGCGTGCCTGTGGGTGCATGTGTTTTCCGCTACCGATGTGTGGGTGGGTGTGTTTGTATGTGTGGGTGGGTGTGTTTGTGGCTATGTGTCTTTTCGACTGTTTGGGGGAGCAGGGGGGGTATCGGTGGGCATGTATGCGAGGCTGGGCGTGTGTTTATTTATATTTGGTAAGTGAGTGCTAGTGCGTGAGTGTGTAGCTGTGTGTGGGAGGGGTATGGATATGCGTGTGCGTGTTAGTGCATCTGTGTATCTAGGCCGGTATCTGTGTTTGCTTCTGTGTGTGTGTGTGTGTGCGTGTGTGTGTCTGTGCAGGTGTTTGAGTGAACGTGTAGTTGTGCATGTTTAGGTGTGGGCGTGTGGGCGAGTGTGTTGGCGTGTGTATAAGTGTGCATGTGGGTGTGCATGTGTGTTGATGCGCGTGTGGGGGGGGGCTGTGATTATGGGTAAGCGTGTGTGGTTGAGTGTGTGCTTGGTGTCTGTGTGTTGCTCTTATTAGCCTTAGTTTTATTAGCTCTAATTATGTCACCTTTGCTCACGAGTCGCCAGGTATCTTTCTGATACCGCCACGTGGTTCAAGCTCGAGTTATGATTAATAAGACAGCACACCGCTTAGTAAGATTAAACTCAACGGTCATTTATTATGGACAGCGATAAATACTTACACAATAATCCTGCTATCTATATCACTACCTACCACTACTGGCCAATACTTAACTTTTGGGAATGGCCACCAGGTCAGGGAAGCGAACGGCTTATCGAATTGGGTCTGGCCTGCGGGATTCAAAAGGCTGATACAGGTCGATGGCTGGGAGTCTCTATCGGGTAGCGATTGCTGGAGTCAAACCTACGGTTGCTGGTCGATGGTTCTTGCGGAGGTTGCGAGCAGGAGAAGAAGGGAGAGAAGGGTTGATCTGAACTTGGCCCCTATCTTTTATAGGTCCCAGGGGCCTCCCGCCTCTCGGGGCGGACCTTGACCCTGGCCCCAAGTGATTGGACTTGTTCCCAATCACTGGGTTCGATATGCTCCCATAATGGGGCGATTCCTTGATCGGGGGGGGGGGGGGGGGGCGGGGGGGGGGTGGTCGGTCACATTTCTTTTTCTCGGCCACTGCAGGCGCCGACAGGTCTGGATCGGCTTTCAATTGCTAATATGTTGCAATTGTTCCCGGGGAAAGCCGATTTAACTGCAGATGTCTGTGTTGATGTGCTGCTAATAGTCGCAGGTATCGATCTGGGCCGACTTCCCCAGAGCCGAATACGCTGTTCTGTCTGCAGCTGTCCGTTAGTGCCCTGTTGGCTGCTTTTCCCATCAGCCTTTTCGGTTAGCCATTTTACATCGGGTTTTGGCCAAATTAATCGGGAAACAGCCATTTTAGGTGGCTACATGTGTAAGCGTGCATGTGGGTCTGTGATTTCTGTTTCTTGGTCTGTGATTGTGGCTGTGAGTATATATGGATGTGTTTCTGTATGTGTGTGTGTGTGTGTTTGAGTGTGTGTGTGAATTTAGGTGTGGTGACAGTCTGTGTGTATGTGTGTGAGTGTTTGTTATGGAAGTCTGTGAATGTGTGGGTCTATCAGGATTTGTATGTGGCTATGTGTGTTTGGCTGAGTTTGTGTGTGTGGGAGAGTGGCTGTGTGTGTCAGCATCTGCGCGTGGGGGTTGTGCGTGTTGTCTGTGTGGGTGTGTTTGTGTGTGTCTGTAGCTAAGAGTATATATGTGTGGGTGCCTTTCAATGTGTCTATGGTAGAGTGTGAGTAGGTGAGCGTTTGGGTCGCCATGTGCTTCTGTCTGTGTGGGCGTGTGAAGTAGTGTTGGTGAATGTGTGGGTATGTGTCTGTGCCTGGAGGCGTGGCTGTTTGTGTGTGCGTGTTTTAATGGGTATGTGAATGGGTGTGTGTGCGTCTGTGTAGGACTTTGTGTTTGTGGTGAGTGTGTGGGTGAGTGTATCTGTTTGTGAATGTGTGTCTGGCGGCTTTGGGTGTGTGGGTCTGTGTGAGTGGGTGTCTGTGTGTGTTTGTGGGCGAGATTGGGTGCGTGTGTGGGGGTGTAGATGTGGTTTCATGTACTCGTGCGTCTGTGTTAGTCTGTATGGGTGTGTTGGTGTAAGGGCGTGTGTATGTATGCGTAAGTGAGTGTGTGTGTGTGTGTGCGCATGCATGTGTGTTTTTTTGTGGGTGGGTGTATTTGTGTTTGTGTGTTTTTGTAGGTATGTTTGTGGGAGCGGGTGTGTGTGGTTGGGGATGTGCGAGGGGCTGCGTGTGTATTTGCTTGTGTGGGCGAGTGAGTGCCTGTGTGGGAGTCTGTGGAGGTGTGCATCTGTATGGGTGTGTATGCGTGGGTGTGATCGTATGTCTGTGTCTGAGAGTGTGTTTGTGCGTGTGGGTGTGTTTGGGTACCTACGTGTGTATACAGGTGAGGTTCCTTTTTTGTGTGTGGATTTATGTTTGTGGGTGAGTGATTGCGTACATATCTGGCTGTGCAAATGTTGGTGTCTGTGTGTGTAGCTGTGTGGGAGATTGAGTGGTTGTGCGTTTGTAGGTGTGAGTATGCATGTAAATGTGTATGTGGGTGTGCGAGTATGTGGTTCGTGTGTGTGTCGTTAACTATGCGTGGGGTGAGTGTGTGTGTGTATTTGTATGTGTGTGTGTTTGTGGATGTGTGTCGTTTCGACTGTTTGCCGGTGTGTTTGTGGAAGCGGGTGTGTGTTTACTTCTGTGAGTATGTGAGTGCTCGTGTGAGTGTGTGCTGGTGAGGTGTGGCTGTGCGTGTGCGTGTGGGTGCATCTGTGTATCTAGGCCGATATATGTGGGTTTGCTTCTGTCTGTGTGCGCATGCAGGTGTGTGAGTGAATGTGTAGCTGTGCACGTTTAGGTGTGAGTATGTTGTGTGTGTATTTGAGGATGTGGATGTGCGTGTACGTGGTTGTGTGTGGGGGGGGGGGAGACTGTGACTACGGGTATGTGTGTGGTTGAGTGCGTGCGGGGGGGGGATCTGTGTCTGTGTGCATGTGGGTGTGAGGGTATGTGCATGTGCCTGTAAACGTGGGTGTTTGTGAGTTGGTGTTTTTATGGTTATGTAAATGTGTGGATGTGTGCGCGTGTGTGTGGGGCTATGTATGTGCGTGAATGAGTGTGTGTGGGTGAATATACGTGTCTGTGAATGTGCGTGTTTGGGTGTGCAGGTGTGGGTGAGGCGTGTCTGTGTTTGTTTGTGGGCGAGTGTGTGGTTTTATATGTGCGTGTGTGTGTTAACCTGTATGAGTGTGTTGGTGCATGGGCGTGTGTGTGTGCATGCATGTGTGGGTGGGTGTACGGGTGGATGTCTCTGTGTTTATGTATGTTTGTTTCTGTGTGTTTGTAGTGTGCATGTGGGTGCGCATATGTGTGGTTGGGTGTATGGTGGGGCTGGGTGCATGTTTGCTTGTGTGGGCGACTGAGTGCTTGTGTGTGAGTCTGTGGAAATGTGCGTCTGTGTGGGTGTGTTTCTGACTGTGGATGTTTGGGTGGATGTTTGGGTGTTGGCCTGTGTGTGTGGATCTTAGTGTGTCAGTGAGTGTGCGTGGGGATGCTGACTGTCTGGGTGTGTGTAGGTGTGTGTGCGTCTGTGCATGTGGGTAAGTGTATGTTTGAGTGGGTGGGTTAGTGGGTGTGTGTGTGACAGCGTCTTTGTGTTTTTCCAAAAGTGTGAGTGTCTGTGGGAGCATGTGTGTGTCCACGAGTGTATGTCTGTGTGGCTGCGTATGTGGGTTTGTTGGGGGTCTGTGTGCGAGTCTGTGTGTGGGGGCGTGTTTGGGCTTGTCTGTGGGTTTTGGGCTGTGCATGTTGGTGTTTGGTTGTGAGAGTTTGTGTGTGCGGGTATGTCAGTGCGTGAGTGGTTAAGTGTGAGTGTTCGTGTGTGTGTGTGCCTGTGCGTGGCTGTGTGGGTGTATGCTTGGATGTGGGGGTGTTTGAGGTATGTGCCTGAGTGTGTATATTTGTCTCTATGTACCGGTGAGTGTGTATATTTATGTTTCTGTGTCTGGTTTGCGTGTATTTTGTCTGTGTCTGTGCGTGCATGTAGTTGCATCTCTGAGTCATAGTTTGAATACTTTTTTTACGTGTCTGTGAGTGTGTTTATGTTGTCTCTGTGTGCCTCTGAGTGCGTGTATGTGTGTTTCTCTGTTTCTTTGGGTGGGTGTTTTTTTTTCTATCTGTGTGCGTCTGGGTAAATTGTTTTGTCTATGTCATCATCACCTTAATCTACCCTGCAATGCCTTCCCCGTCCTGGTCCATAATTTCATTGTTTATGTCCCTTCCTCACAGTGAACCTCATCACAATTGTGATCCTGAAGAGAAGAAACTGTGGGCTGTCCAAATGTGTGACTTGTTACCTGTTGGCCATGGCAGTGGGGGATCTACTGGTCGTTATTCTCGACCTGATATTGAGACACATTCCCATTGTTTTTGAGGAACAGTTTAATTTCCTGCGGTCCATCCCCGTGTGTAATATCCACGCCACCCTGCTTTATGCAGCCACTGACTGTTCTGTCTGGTTCACCGTCACTTTCACCTTTGTTCGATGTGTGGCCATTTGTTGCTCAAAGCTGAAATGTTCACAGGTCGGTATTCGCTGTGGAACGACCCCTGGTTTTGTGATGTCGCAGTGAATGTTCAGTTCTCGCTGGTGTGGTCATCAATCGAGCTTCTCCACATTATTCTAACCCCGTGTGTACCATTTGTCCTGATTCTGCTGCTCAATTGTTTCACCGTCACACACATTGCAGTGAGCAGCAGGGCCCGCAAGAGACTCCGGGCTCACAGCAGTGGGGAGAGTCCCAGAGACCCAGAAATGGAGAGTCGGAGGAAATCCATCATTTTGCTATTCATTATCTCAACCAATTTTATCCTCTTATGGTTAATGTTAATGGTTTATTCTATGTGGAACCGGATGTTATATCTGAACGCTACCTCTGTCTCATTAGCTCTATATGTTTCAGAATTGGGTTTCATGTTGCAGCTCCTGAGCTTCTGCACAAACACTGTGATTTATGCCGTGACACAGACTCAGTTTAGACAGCAGTTGACGAGTGTGCTGAAATTTGCCTTTACGCCAATTATGCAATTGATTAAATGCTGAGAGAGAAACCCCCAGACACGTCATCTGTTACCTCCCATTGGCCACTCAAACTTCTGTTACCAGCCAGCCTCACTGATTAGTCATCCTGCATTGCAGGTTGACGGCCCTCTTACGTTTCCAGGGGAGATGGTTAACGCCCATGTAGTCTTTCCAGCGTAGGGGGTTAGTAGCCATCTTTTATTTCCAGGTGAGAAATTAGGTAGCCACCTTGGGTTATCGTTCATGCATTGGCAGGGTTGAGGGTGTCGATGATTCGATGGTCTGCGGTCTGCCGTCTGGGAGAGAGACCTTTCTCACATGCGCACAGGCAGCTGTGCGTTTATGTTTATGCCTCAACCTTTTAATCTGGGACGCGGCTATATACCCCCCAGGGCAGTGGCTGGACAGAGGAGCGGGTTCAAGTGCTAACACGGGGAGGGGGGGGGGGGTGGTTGGGGGGAGCAGAAGCCGCCGCAGGTAAAACTGAAGCAGCTCGTCATGGCCGGGCGGACGTGGAGGAACAGCAGCATCCTCATTATGAATCGGAAAACATAGAACATATAGAACATAGAACGATACAGCGCAGTACAGGCCCTTCGGCCCACGATGTTGTACCGAAACAAAAGCCATCTAACCTACACTATGCCATTATCATCCATATGCTTATCCAATAAACCTTTAAATGCCCTCAATGTTGGCGAGTTCACTACTGTAGCAGGTAGGGCATTCCACGGCCTCACTACTCTTTGCGTAAAGAACCTACCTCTGACCTCTGTCCTATATCTATTACCCCTCAGTTTAAAGTTATGTCCCCTCGTGCCAGCCATTTCCATCCGTGGGAGAAGGCTCTCACTGTCCACCCTATCTAACCCCCTGATCATTTTGTATGCCTCTATTAAGTCTCCTCTTAACCTTCTTCTCACTAACGAAAACACCCTCAAGTCCATCAGCCTTTCCTCATAAGATTTTCCCTCCATACCAGGCAACATCCTGGTAAATCTCCTCTGCACTCGCTCCAAAGCTTCCACGTCCTTCCTATAATGCGGTGACCAGAACTGTACGCAATACTCCAAATGCGGCCGTACCAGAGTTTTGGACAGCTGCAACATGACCTCATGACTCCGGAACTCAATCCCTCTACCAATAAAGGCCAACACTCCATAGGCCTTCTTCACAACCCTATCAACCTGGGTGGCAACTTTCAGGGATCTATGTACATGGACACCTAGATCCCTCTGCTCATCCACACTTCCAAGAACTTTACCATTAGCCAAATATTCCGCATTCCTGTTATTCCTTCCAAAGTGAATCACCTCACACTTCACTACATTAAACTCCATTTGCCACCTCTCAGCCCAGCTCTGCAGCTTATCTATATCCCTCTGTAACCTGCTACACCCTTCCGCACTGTCGCCAACACCACCGACTTTAGTGTCGTCTGCAAATTTACACACCCACCCTTCTGCGCCCTCCTCTAGGTCGTTGATAAAAATGACAAACAGATCTAAAAATCACTGAATTCACTTGCATAAATTATGGTTCAATGTTTTCAAATTGCTCAAGTGCCAAATTTATTCTGTGGCGATATTTTCCTTTTCAGACATGTAGCACAAAATTCGAGGAGGTGGGAGGTGGATCAGAGCCAGAGGTAACCCACACTGTCCACCAAAAAAGGGTTGATGAGGGAACGAGTCCACCGTGTGCCCCTAATAAACAGATGGAGGGGGAGGAAATATGGGACACACATCACTGGCTGTGACCCGGAAAAATGGCGGAGTGGGGAATGCGGAACAGAGTTTGCCGAGAGTGACTGCAGTTAAACAGGGCTTGGGCGCGGGAATGAGGGTCAGAGATCACCGACCGTGTCCGCCGCTGATACTCAGGAGGTGGAAGAGGATGAGTGACACAGTGCATCGACAGGGTTCCCAAGAAACAATGGGTGAGGATGGTAAGGAGCAGCGGTCAGCGACAGTGCCCCTGAAAAAATTGGGGTGGGGTGCAGATGCGCTGAGGAGGGGGTGGGGGGTGGGCGGAGAGCTAGCCGACATAAACGGTTCCCTGATAATCGGTGTGGGGAGGGTTGGGGAAATGATAAGCTGGGTTAACCAACAGTGTCCCCTGATAAGACCATAAGACCATAAGACATAGGAGCGGGAGTCCGACCATTCGGCCCATCGAGTCCACTGCACCATTCAATCATGGCTGATTTCAACTCCATTTACCCGCTCTCTCTCCATAGCCCTTAATTCCTCGAAAAATCAAGAATTTATCAACTTCTGTCTTAAAGACACTGAACGCCTCGGCCTCCACCGCCCTCTGTGGCAATGAATTCCAGAGACCCACCACTCTCTGTTCTCTTCTCCTCATCTCTGTTCTGAAGTGACTCCCTTTTATTCTAAGGCTGTGCCCCCGGCTCCTAGTCTCCCCTGCTAATGGAATCAACTTCCCTACGTCCACTCATTATCTTGTAAGTTTCTATTAGATCTCCCCTCAACCTCCTAAACTCTAATGAATATAATCCCTGGATCCTCAGACGTTCATCGTATGTTAGGCCTACCATTCCTGGGACCATCCGTGTGAATCTCCGCTGGACCCGCTCCAGTGCCAGTATGTCCTTCCTGAGGTCTGGGGCCCAAAAGTGCTCACAGTATTCTAAATGGGGCCTAGCTAATGCTTTATAAAGCTTCAGAAGTACATCCCTGCTTTTATATTCCATGCCTCTTGAGATAAATGAAAACATTGCATTTGCTTTCTTAATTACGGACTCAACCTGCAAGTTTACCTTTAGAGAATCCTGGACTAGGGCTCCCAAGTCCCTTTGTACTTCAGCATTATGAATTTTGTCACCGTTTAGAAAATAGTCCATGCCTCTATTCTTTTTTCCAAAGTGCAAGACCTCGCACTTGCCCACGTTGAATTTCATCAGCCATTTCTTGGACCACTCTCCTAAACTGTCTAAATCTTTCTGCAGCCTCCCACCTCCTCCATACTACCTGCCCCTCCACCTATCTTTGTATCATCGGCAAACTTAGCCAGAATGCCCCCAGTCCCGTCATCAAGATCGTTAATATATAAAGAGAACAGCTGTGGCCCCAACACTGAACCCTGCGGGACACCAGTAGTCACCGGTTGCCATTCCGAAAAAGAACCTTTCATCCCAACTCTCTGCCTTCTGCCTGACAGCCAATCGTCAATCCATATTAGTACCTTGCCTCGAATACCATGGGAGTGTGGTAAATGAGGGTCAGGGTTGAGCGAAAGTTTTCCCAAATAAACAGTGATGTGGGGGTGGGGTGGGGGCGTGGAATGTGCAATTGGGTTCACCATCTCCGATAAACCTATGTCGAAATATACATATAAACTAGAAGTCGGAATAGGCCGTCCGGCAGTATGAGCATGCGTGGCCGCTCTTCATGATCAGAGAATAGAAATAGAAGTTACAGCACAGAAGGACGCCATTCGGCCCATCGAGTCTTCACCGGCCCTTGGAATTAGCACCATACTTAAGGCCACATCCATAACCTAGTAACCGCACCTAACCGTTTTTGACACTAACGGCAATTTATCATGGCCAACCCACCTATCCTGCACATCTTTGGACTGTGGGATGAAACCGGAGCACCCGGAGGAAACACATGCAGACGCATGGAGAACGTGCAGACTCCGCGTGGACATTGATCCGAGCCGGGAATCGAACCTTGGAGCCTGGAGCTGTGAAGCAACTGCGCTATACACTGTGCTATCGTGGCTGATCATGAAGTTCAATCCCCTGATCCCACCTTCCCCGAATGTCCCTTGGTCCCCTTAGTGCCTAGAGGTTCATCGAAGGCGTTCTCGAAAATGCACAACATTTTGGCTCCGACTACTTTCTGTGGTGGTGACATTAATAGACTCACTACTCCCTTGGTTAAGAGATTTCTCGTCACTTTAGTGCTAACAAATTTATTTGGGTGTGTTTGTGTGTGTGCGCATGTAATTGTGTTTGTGTCAGAATGTGTATATGTATGTGAATTTGTGCGTGTGTGCCAGTGTGTCTGTCTGTCAGTGTATGTGTCAGTGTGCCTGTGTGTGCGCGCGTCAGTGTCTCTGCCTGTTTGTGTGTTCACGTATGTGTGTGCTTGTGTGTGTATACATGTGTGTGCGCATCCACGCGCATGTCAGTTTGACTATTTAGTAATGAATGGAGATAAAGAGATATAATGTTCGCCAACGTGCACGCACATCGGCAGCAGTAAACAGTAATGCAGACATATTATAATGCCTGAAGATCAAGGGCCCAATAGCCAAAGATGGATTTTTGGCAAATGTGTGTCTCCCATTTTAAAAAGAAGAGAACAGATGGCTTTCTAAATAGAAAAAATCTGGATACAGTGGAGGGTCAAAGAAACTTGTCGGTCTCGGAGGTGGAGGGAGGGAGGTGATGTATATTTATGTGCAGTGTAGATTTACCTGAATGTTACCAGTTCGGAAATTGGTAAATTCTGGTGAAAAAACACAAGCAAGTGCTGCTTTCCCTGGAGTTCCGAAGAATCAAGAGGAGATTTGAGGAAAGCTTTCAGGCGAACAATGGAAACTGGTTCGGGTATGATTGAGCCCTCCCAATGTTCTCCAGTCTCACCATCCTCCAATATCACTTTTCATTAAATCCTGAGAATCCACACTTTTAATTGTTTCACCATCAGTGGTTCTGCCGTCAACTGCATGGACTCTATCTCTGGAATTCCTTCCCTGAACCTTTCTGTGTTAATACCTCACTTTTCTCCATTAAGGCCTTCCTGACTGTCTGTCTGGACTTTGCACGTTCTCGCTGCGTCTGGATTTCCTCCGGGTGACCCAGTTTCCTCCCACAGTTCAAAGGTTAGGTGGATTTGCCATGCTAAATAAAATTGCCCCATCGTATCCAAATCCGTGCATGTTAGGTGGTTTGACCATACCAAAAATTATTGCGCCTCCATGTCCAAAGGTTTAGAGGTTAGGTGGGTTTGTGGGGAGAGTGCAGCGGAGTGGACTGAGGTATGATGTTCTCTCACAGGGTCAGTGTAGTACAATGGGCCAAAACACAATCTTCTGCATTGGAGGCATTCTATATTTCTTTGTTTGAAAAATATCCAGAAACTAACGACGTTTGACGAAACCTTTGGTGAATTTGCCCCAAGTTTCCCCAGTTGTTTGGATCTAAGTCAACACCATACACCAAAGTTCTCTAATGACCTCTGACACTTTTACAGTCTCGACATCCACCATTCCTTCTTAACTGTATTCAGTATCTTCACCTTCGAAGCTTTCAATTGCAGAAATCTTTTATTTTGTCAAAGCTTTGACAAAGGGACACCTGGACTCGAAACGTCCGCTGTTTTCTCTCCCTACAGATGCTGCCAGACCTGCTGAGATTTTCCAACATTTTCTCTTTGGCTTGGGCAGTGAGCTTAGTTTGCGAATTTATTCAGGGTTATGTGGCGAGAGTGGGACAGTCTGATTTGTTCGATGAGATTATTTGGAAATTTGTACAGGGTGATTTGGAGATGGCCGTGCAATGGGATTCACTTTGGATTGGCGCAGGGCTATCGGGAGGGACCTGGGCATTGAGGTTAGTTTTGGGGACTGATGCAGGGCTATGGGGAGAGGGACATGCAGTGGGAGTGGTTCAGGGATTGATATCGGATGTTGGGGAGAGAGCTGTACAGTGGGGTAAGTTTGGGGAGTGACACTGGCATACGGGATACTTCAGGGCAGTGCGATTACTTTGGCGATTGGTATAGGGCTCTGGGGAGAGAGCGGGATAGTGGGATCAGTTTGGGTACTGATGCAGCAAAATGGCTAGAGCGTCGGGTAGTGAGATAAATTTCTTGATTGATATATGACAACGTGGAGAGAGCGGGATAGTGTGAATTGTTTGGTGATATTATTTTGGAGATTCTCGCAGTATTATGCAGAGGGGGTGGTGTAGTGGAATTCATTGTGGAAAGGAAATGGTCTATGGGGCGGCAGCGGGATATTGAGATTTATTTCCGGATTGATACAGAGCTATGGTTCGAGTGTGAGGCAGGTGGATTAGCTTGGGAATGATACAGTTTTGGGGGGAGAGAGCGAGAGCGAGAGATTAGTTTGGCTATTAATACATGACCATGGGTAGAGAGCGGGCCAGTATTATTAATGTGTAATTGATACATGGTCATGGGGAGTGAGCGAGGCAGTGGGATTATTCTGTGCATCAATAGATGGTCATGGGGAGATAGCGGGGCAATGGAAATGGTTTGAAACTTATACATGGTTATGGGAGTGAGTGAGGCAGTGGGATTATTTTGGGGATTAATAGATGGTCATGGGGAGAGAGGGGGGCAGTGGAATTGGTTTGAAACTCACACATGGTTATGGGGAGAGAGTGAGACAGTGGGATTATTTTGGGAATTAATAGATGGTCATGGGGAGAGAGCGGGGCAGTGGAATTGGTTTGAAACATATACATGGTTATGGGGAGAGAGTGAGGCAGTGGTATTTGTTTCGAATTAATACGGGGCGATGGGGAGAGAGTGAGGCAGTGGGATTGATATTGGGATTTATACATGGCTATGGGGGAGAGTGAGGCAATGGGATTAGTTTTGGGATTGATACAGGGTGATGGGAGGAGTGCAGCAGTGGGATTAGCTTTGGGATACATGGTTATGGGGAGAGAGTGAGGCAGTGGCATTAGCTTTGGGATTGATACAGGGTGATGGGAGGAGAGTGCAGCAGTGGGATTAGCTTTGGGATACATGGCCATGGGGAGAGAGTGAGGCAGTGAGATTTATTTGACTTTGATACATGGTTATGGGGATAGAGCAGGGCAGTGGGAATGTTTTGGGGATTGATATATGGCTATGCGGAGAGACTGGGGAAGATTTATACACGACTGTGGCGAGAGAGTGACCAGTAGGATTCGTTTAGGGAGTGATACAGGGCAACGGGCAGCAGGCCGTACGACGAAACAGTCGTTTGCACTTCTGCCTCACAGAGTGAGGGACCCGAGTTTGATTCTGACCTCGGGTGACTTTCTGAGTGGTGTTTGCACATTGTCCCATTATCTGCGTAGGTTGTTTCCGGTTGCTCCCCTTTCTTCGCTCAGTGCAAAGACGTGCAGTTTAGGTGGCTTGGCCCATAGTGGGTGTGCCGAATTGGCTTTAGGTAGGGTGGTCCTTTGCAAGGTCTACGTAGAATCGGTGAGCTGAACGGGCTCCTTCTGCACTGGAGGGATTATATGAAATTTGTGAATTCTATGGGGGCAGTGGAATTAGTTTAGGAATCCATACAGGGCAATGGGCAGCAAGACGGTCAGTGGGATTAGCTTGCTGATTGATAGAGGGCCAAGCGCAGCAAGAGGAACAGAGGGATTAATTTGGGGATTCATACAGTGCCACGGGCACAAGAGGGACCGTGAAATTAGTTTTGCGATCGTTCAAGGGCTATGAGGAGAGAGAACAAAAAGGCCAAACCCAATAGCTTCTGGCAAGAACCGCCGTGCGTGCACCAACTCACGCCATCGTCCCCACACAAAGTCCCCTCGATTAGATTCCGATCTGTAACTCACTCCCGGTTATCTGCGATTCGGTATCTCAAACACCCAGAACCCCTCGATTAGATTACAGTGTGTAATTTACTCATGGGAAGTTATTTCTCTATTATATAATCCACCCTGGACCGCTTAATTGGATTTTAGTCTGCACATCTAGCCCGTCTGTTTGTTATGCTACATGTAATCCATCCCGAAATCTTTAATTCGATTCAACGCTGTAATTCATTCCCGGTACCTGCTGTTCAGTATATAAACTGCTCCGACCCCCTCGATTAGGTTCCAGTCTGTAACTTAGTACTGGGTATCTGTTATTCTATCTATAAATCACCCAGAACCAGTCGATGATCAGTCGATGATTAGTCACCTGTTAACATAGTTCATCCCAATAGTCAGAGTGAACTTGAATTGATTGTTTGGTCGAATAATCAATTATCTCATTTATTAATTGTGTGATTGAATTAAATCAGTGAATAGCTCATTATGTTGAAGTCCAACAAAAATTACACGACCAATTATTATTTGCGCAACATTGATTGAAAATCCCAAATTAGTTTTCAGTCCATTAAACACAGCAAATAACTAAACGCATTTCATTGCACTTTTTACTGATTGCCAAAGAATTGGTCATTCCAATAATCACAAGCGGTTTCCAATTACTGTTCAGACCATAATCAAATGAAGATTGATAATCAGTGGAACAGAATCTGTAATTCCTGACCACACAACAATAATAGCATCAATTAAAAATGCATTTGTTCAGCTCACAATCTCAATCAATGGGATTCTCCCTCGGCAGCATCCTCCAATTCCGCCGGCAGCGCCCCCATGTCGGCGGGTTTCTCGCTGGCGTGGGGTGGCCACAATGGGAAACATCATTGACCGGCTGCGGGAACCAACATTCCTGTTGCGGCGGGGGCATGCAGTGCTGGTAACGGGACTCGCGGGACGGTGAACCGTGTACATGACATTGAAGCGAAATTCATTTTCCAAAAGAATTATCATGGCAAGATACTGATTACTTTCAATCCACTGATCACTAACGCTATGTATAAGTATTTTAACTTGTCACAATAATATGTATTGAGAAATAATTTCCATGTCTACAATACCAGCAATTATATCTCAGGTTTTTATTCCATTAATCATTGTTGTGCCATGACCGAATAGTGTGACAATTCTCTCTGCCTGTTTTACCAAAGAAAACTAAGCACTCCAGTGATGGAATCTAGGATGATATATATTACACCGTCACGTTTTGCACAAAATTGATATAAAGCATAAAATTAGTTTTCAGTCCATTGAACACGGCAAATAACAAAGAACATTTAATTGCAGCTTTCAGTGCGATTATTAAAGGATTGTTTCTTCCAATACTCTTAGGTGTATTCTAAATATTGTTCAGACAATAATCACAATATTATTTTATTTCAAATAAAGTCTGTAAATCCTGACTTCACAATAATAATACAATAAATTGAACATGTGGGAGTAGGCAGTGCAGTGAATTTACCAGACTGATTCCAGGGATGGCGGGACTGTCATACGATGAGAAATTGACAAGGTTGGGATTGTTCTCCCTGGAGTTCAAAAGAATGAGGGGGATCGCATAGAGACGTATAAAATTCTATCAGGACTAGACAGAGTAGATGCAGGGAAGATGTTACCAATGATGGGTGTGTCCAGGACCAGGGGTCAGTATCAGGATTCAGGGTAAACCATTTCGGACAGAGATAAGGAGGCATTTCTTCACACAAAGAGCGGTGAACCTGTGGAGTTCATTACCACAGGCAGTAGTTGGTGCTAAAACTTTGAATCTATTCAAGAGGCGGCTGGATGTAGCACTTGGGGAGAATGGGGTCAAAGGCTATGGGGAGAAAGCAGGATTAGGCTATGGAGTTGGATTATCAGCCTTGATCGTGATGAATGGCGGAGCAGGCTCGAAGGGCCAAAAGATCTCCTCCTGCTCGTATCTTCTATGTATCTATGTATCTCTGTGCATCTTGGCTCACAATTAACTAAACTGTGATTGTTGTTCAATCGAATCATCTTGACAAGAACCTGATTATTTTCAATCCAATGATTACTGAGTATATCTAGAAATGTTTGTACTTTTCGGAATAATATGCATTTAGAAATGTCTATGAATACCAGTAATTATCTTTCACGTTTTAAATCCATTCATTACTAGAATTATCGCTGCTATTTGGCGGAATACATTGTGATCTCACTGCCTGTTTCTGCTGAAGATGCCTCAGCTGTTTGAGTGATCGAAGCCGGGAAGTAATGGCCTGAAAAACAATTATATATTCTGTTACATATTTGTTTAAATTATTGAGGCTATCTGACTGCCAGAACTGGATAACCACAAACTCCCGCTGGTGTTGTTCGGAATGCTGGTCCTATTGGTTCCCTTCTGTATCCTCTCGGGTTTGTCCTCGGCAAAATACTGACAGTTTCACAATACGAAAATGATCAGTCACTACTGCTTTCATTCATTATTTATCAATTAAAGTATGTTTCCATGGTTTAATGGACTGCTAGGGGTCCAATGTGATGATTAAGATTGGAGCTGGCAGATTGTATGAGGATCAAACACTGCCCTGGCCTTGGTATTTTATTTCTCAGTATTACACAGCAGATTCATAGCTCTCCGTGACACAGACACTCTCCCAATTCTTGAGGATTCCTGATTTAAGAGCGGCTCGGTAGCACAGTTATTAGCACTGTTGCTTCACAGCGTCAGGGTCCCAGGTTCGATTCCTGTCTTGCGTCACTGTCTATAACGGAGTCTGCATGTTCTCCACGTGTCTGTTCGGGCTTCCTCCTGGTGCACAAGTTTCCACCCACAAGTCCAGAAAGACGCCCTTTTAGGTGAATTGGACATCTGAATTCTCCCTCAGAGTACTCGAACAGGCGCCGGAGTGGGCGACTAAGGGGCTTTTCACATTCATTGCAGTGTCAATGTAAACCTACACGTGACTTTAATAAAGATTATTATTACTTTTATTTATAAAGATTATTATTATATTAATAGTTGAACACATGATGCCTTGTATTCAGCTGCCGAGCCCAGAAGGTGTGGGATTATCTCCTCCAGTCTCTCAGTCCCATTACCTCGTCTTCATTGTTCAAGACAAACACTTGAAACATATATTTTTGGTTACGATTTATGACTACTGGATGAGCAATACCTGATATAAATAGTTAGGTCAATGAATAAAGGACAAAGAAAAGTGCAACATACAGGCCCTTCGGCCCTCTAGCCTGTGCTGGACATGCTGCCCACCTAACTTAAATCTTCCATACTTCCGGCGTCCGTTTCCCTGTATTCCCATGCTACTCTTATTTCTCAACGCGCCTTTGAAACGTCACTATCGTACGTGTTTCCACCGCCTCCTCCTGAAGTGCCTTCCAGGCACAAACTAACCTCTATGTAAAAAAACGTCCACGCACATCTCCTCTAAACTTTGCCCCCCCACACTTAAATCTCTGTCGCTTCTTAATTTACTCTTTCAGGCTGGGAAAATGCCTCTGACTATCCATTCTGTCCCTGCCGCTCATAATTTTGTAGGTTTCTATCAGGTCGCCCCTCAACCTCCGAAGTATCAGTGATAACAAACCGAGTTCATCTTTTGTCTTTAAAAAAAATAATTTAGAGTACACAATTCATTTTATCCAATTAAGGGGCCATTTTGCGCACCTAATCTACCTACCCTGCACATCTTTGGGTTCTGAGGGCGAAACCCACGCAAACACAGACAGTGACCCAGTGCGGGATCGTACCTGGGACCTCGGCGCCGTGAGGCAGCAGTGCTAACCATTGTCATCCAACTGACGCTAATAGCTAACCTTCTCCATGCCAGACAATATCATTGAAACTCTTCCATACCCTCTCTAAAGCCTCCACATCCATCTGGTGGTGTGGAGACCAGAATTGAACCCACATTCTGAGTGTGGCCTAATCAAGGTTCTATAGAACTGCAGCAGCTAATAAATTAACTAGGTAGAGGAGCAGCTGAACCTGAGGGCAGGGATTAATGTTTAGCATTTCATTTAACAGTAAAAATCAAGCGCCAGGGCCATATCGTAAATTATAACTGAATCTGATAACAATGTAAGCATTTATTTTGAATTAATTAACTAGTGCATAAATGTCACTCAGAGGGGTGCAGTGCTCGAACTGTGAGATGTGGCAGATTTGTGACTATTCCAGCGTTCCGGTCCACCACGCCTTTAGAAAGTGTAAGCAATGGCAGTTCCTCACAAACCGCGTGGTTCAGTTGAAGCAGCAGTCAGATGCACTAAGGAGCATGCAGGTGGCGGAACGCGTCATAGATAGGAGTTACAGAGACGTGGTCACATCCAAGGAGCAGAGGAATTTGTGGAATGTCTAAGAGGTGTCTTTTTGGTGCAGCTTGTGATAGAACCTACTCGGGGACAGGCAATTCTGGATTCAGTGATCTGTAATGAGGCAGACTTGGTCAAGGAAGTCAAGGTGAATGAACCCTTAGGAAGCAATGACAACAATCTGATAGAAAACATTCTTCAATTTGAGAGGGAGAAGATAGAATCAGACCTAACGGTATTACAATTAAATAAGGGTAAATACAAAGGCATGGGGGAGGGGATGGCCAGAGTTGCTTGGAAATGGAGCCTAACAAGGAAGACAGTGGAACGCCAATTGCAGGAGTTTTCGGGGGTTATTCGGGAGGCACAGCAGGATTTCATCCCAAGGAGGAGGAGACATGCGAAGTGAAGGACAAGGCACCCATGGCTGACGAGGGAAGTCAAGGACAGCAGTCAAGCCAAATAAAAAGAAGAAAAGGTGGCGAGGATTAGTGGGAAGCCAGAGGATTGGGAAAATTTTAATAGCGAGCAGTGAACAACAGAAAAGGCAATAAGGCGGGAGAAGATTAAATATAAGGGCAACTAGCTATGAATAAAATAATGTAGGAATATATATTTTTCAATACATAAAAGGTAAGAGAGAGGCAAGAACATAGACGGGAGCACTGGAAAATGTGGTTGGAGAAGTAATAATAGGAAAGAAAGACATGGCAGAGGAGGTGAATATTTAATTTGAACCAGTCTTCACAGTGGAAGACACCAGTGGGATGCGAGTGATCCAGGAAAATCAGGGAACAGAGGGGACTGCAGTGACCATCACTAAGGAGACGTTTCTGGGGACACTGGAAGGATGGACTACATGATTTCCTGAACAAATCCACATTATAAAATAGTCAAAGCCTGCATTCCTCCTTCCAAAGAGTGGGCAATGAAGTGGCATATGGAATACAATGTGGAAAAGCATATGTGGAAATCATAAAATAGATAGCTGAGGAGATTATGGAGGCAGTGGTGGTAATCTTTCAGGAATCACTGAAGGCAGAAAGGGTCCCAGAGGACTGGAAAGTCCCTAATGTAGCACTGCTGTTTAAGAAGGCAGGGAGGCAGAAGACGCAAAATTATGGGCTGGTTAGACTGACTTCGCGCATGAAATGAAAATCTCTTATTGTCACGAGTAGGCTTCAATGAAATTACTGTGAAAAGCCCCTAGTCGCCACATTCCGGCGCCTGTTCGGGGAGGCTGGTACGGTAATTGAACCATGCTGCTGGCCTGCCTTGGTCTCCTTTCAAAGCCAGCGATTTAGCCCAGTGTGCTAAACCAGCCCCTTCATTAGTAACGTTTTAGAGTCAATCATTGAATATGAGATCGCGGAGTACTTGGAAGTGCATGGTAAAATAGGACTGAGTCAGCACCGCTTCGTCAAGGGGAGATCATGTCTGACAAATGTGTTAGATTTCTTTGAGGAGCGAGCAAGGAAGTTAGACAAAGGGGAATTTATTTAGTTTTACAGAAGGCCTTGACAAGGTGCCTCATAGGAGACTGGAGAGCCCATGGTGTTAAGTGTAAGATCCTTGCATGAACAGAGGATTGGCCGACTGGCAGAAGACAGATAGTGCGGATAAAGGAGTCTGTTTCAATCTGGCAGCCGGTGACTACTGGTGTGCCTCAGGAGTCTGTGCTTAGATCACACATTTTCACACAAACATTAATAACCTGGAAGAAGGAACATGAGGCACTGTTGCTACGTTTGTAGACGATACAAAGTTCAATAGTGGAACGATAGTATTGAGGAAGCTGGGACTGCAGAATGATTTGGCAAGCTCGGAGAGTGGGCAATGAAGTGGCAGATGGAATACAATGTGGACAAGCATGAGGGTATGCACTTTGGAAGGAGGAATGCAGGCGTTGACTATTTTATAAATGTGGAAATGTTTAGGAAATCATATGCACAAAGGGACTTGGGAGTCCGTGTGTAAGATTCTCTTAAGGTGAACGTGAAAGTTCAGTCGGCAGTGGTGAAGGCAAATGCAATGTTTGCATTCATGTCGAGAGGGCTACAGCACAAGGATAGGGATGTACTTATGAGGTACTTATGCCCAACTCTCTCCATATAGCCCTGTGTCAATCCTCAAACTAATCCCACTGCCCCGCTCTCTCCCCATAGCCCTGTATCAATCCCAAACTAATCCCACTGCCCCACCCTCTCCTCATAGCCCTGTATCAATCCACAAACAAATCCCACTGCCCAACTCTCCCCAATAGACCTGTATCAATCTACAAACTAATCCAACTGCTCGACCCCCTCCCCCGAGCACTGTATCAATCCACAAACGAATCCCACTGCCGCGATCTCTCCACATAGTCGTGTGTCAATCTACAATCTAAACCCACTGCTCGACTCCCTCTCCATAGCGATGTATCACTCCACAAACCACTCCCACTGCATGACTCGCTGCCCATTAACCTGTATCAATCCCCAAACTAAAGCCACTGCTCGACTCCCTCCCCATGGCCGTGTATCAATCCCCAAACTAATCCCACTGCCCTGCTCTCTCCCCATAGCCCTGTATCAATCCCAAACCAATTCCACTGTCCCACTCTCTCCTCATAACCCTGTACCAATCCCCAAACTAATCCCACTGCCCCGCTCCCTCTTCATTGATCTGTATCAATCCCCAAACTAATCGCACAGCTCGACTCCCTTCCCATAGCCCGGTATTAATCCACAAACTAATCCCACTGCCGCGCGCTCCCCCATAGCCCTGTATCAATCCCCAAACTAATCCCACTGCCCCGCTCCCTCTTCATTGACCTGTATCAATCCCCAAACTAATCGCACTGCTCGACTCCCTTCCCATAACCCGTTATTAATCCACAAACTAATCCCACTGCCGCGCGCTCCCCCATAGCCCTGTATCAATACCCAAACTAATCCCACTGCCCCGCTCCCTCTTCATTGACCTGTATCAATCCCCAAACTAATCGCACTGCTCGACTCCCTTCCCATAGCCCGGTATCAATCCACAAACTAATCCCACTGTCGTGCGCTCCCCCATAGCCCTGTATCAATCCCTAAACTAAATCCACTGCTCAGCTCACTCCCAAAAGCCATGCATCAAGCCGCAAATTAAACCCACTGCTCGACTCCCTCCCCATCGTCCTGTATCAGTCCACAAACTAATCACGCTGCCCTACTCTCCCCCTCCATTGTCCTGTATGAATCTCCAGACTTTTCCCACTGCCCCACTCTCCCCCATAGCCCTGTGTCAAGCCCCAAACTAATCCCACTGCCTCACTCTCTCCCCATAGCCCTGTCTCTTTCCCCAAACTAATCCCCCTGCCCCACCCTCCCCGTAGCCCAGTGTCAATCCCCAAACTGATCCCACTTCTCCAGCCTCTCCCTATTGTCCTGAATCGTTCCACAAATAGATCCCACTGCCCCAGACTCTCCCTATTGAACTGGATCATTCCACAAACAGGTCCCACTGCCCCAGCCTCTCCCTATTGTCCTGGATCATTCCACAAACTGATCCCACTTCTCCAGCCTCTCCCTATTGTCCTGAATCGTTCCACAAATAGATCCCACTGCCCCAGACTCTCCCTATTGAACTGGATCATTCCACAAACAGATCCCACTGCCCCAGCCTCTCCCTATTGAACTGGATCATTCCACAAACAGATCCCACTGCCCCAGCCTCTCCCTAATGTCCTGGATCATTCCTCAAACAGGTCCCACTGCCCCAGACTCTCCCTATTGTACTGGATCATTCCACAAACAAATCCCACTGCCCCAGCGTCTCCCTAATGTCCTGGACCATTCCACAAACAGATCCCACTGCCCCAGCCTTTCCCTAATGTCCTGGTTAATTCCACAAACAGATCCCACTGCCCCAGCCTCTCTCTATGGTCCTGGATCATTCAACAAACAGATGTCACTGCCCGAGCCTCTCTCTATTGTACTGGATCATTCCACAAACATATCCCACTGCCCCAGACTCTCCCGATTGCCCTGGATAATTTCACAAACAAATCCCACTGCCAAGACTCTCTCTATGGTCCTGGATCATTCCACAAACATATCCCACTGCCCCAGCCTCTCCCTAATGTCCTGGATCATTCCACAAACAGATCTCACTGCCCCAACCTATCCCTAATGTCGTGGAAAATTGCACGAACAGATCCCACTGCCCCAGCCTCTCCCTAATGCCCTGGATAAAGCTACAAACAGATCCCACTGCCCCAGACTCTCCCTGTTGTTCTGGATCATTCCAGGAACTGATCCCACTTCCTATGGCTTCTCACTATGGCTCTGGATCATTCCACAAATAGATTGGACCTCAAAGGTAGTGATCTCAGGATAACTCCCGGTGCCACGTTACTGTCAGAGGTGAAATGACAGGATATATAGGGTGAATACGTGGCTGAAGAGATGGTGTCAGGAGGATGGTTTCAGATTCCTGGCGAATTGGGACCGGTTATGGTGGAGGTGGGACCTGCACAAACTGGACCGGTTAAACCTGGGCAGGACTCGAATTGATGTCTGGTGAGTGTGGGGGGGGGGGGGTATTTCCGAGACCGGTTGGGGACGGTTTAAACTAATATGCCAAGGAGGTGGGAACCCATGCAAGGAGACAGAGCGCACGAAGGCGCAAGGGCAAAAGCAAAAAGGTAGAAAAATGAATAAGAAAAGTGATAGGTGGAGAAACAGAGGCCAAAATTCAAACAGGGCAGTGGAGAAAAATATTGGGAGCAAGAAAAACATTGTGAAAAAGACCAACTTTGAAGCTCTGTGCCTTAATGCACGGAGCATTTGGAATAAAGTGGATGAAGAATCGTGCAGAACTATATCAATGCGCATGATATAATTGGGACTACGGAGATATGGCTGTAGGGTGGACACGGGTGGGAACTGAATGTCCCAGAGTTCTCAGTATTTAGGGAGAACAGGTATAAAAGAAAAGGACCTGGCGTGGCACTGCTGGTTTAAGAGGAAATTAACACAATAGTGAGAAAGGATATAGCTCTGACAATGTGGAATCTGTATGAGCTGAGAAATACCAAGGGGCAAAAAACATTAGGGGGTGTCATATATAGTTGATTCGGAGACTAGTGTGCTGAATCAGAATAAAGGGAACTATGAGGATATGAGCCGTGAGTCGGCCTTGATGGATTGCGGAGAGTTACGTTAAAGGATGACAGTGGATAGACAATGGCAAACATTCAAGGAACGCATGGAGGAACGACAGCAACTGTTCATTCCTGTCTGGCACAAAAGGAAAGGGGGTAAGAGGGCCAATCCATGGGTTACAAAGGAAATTATAAATAGCATACGAGACAAGGAAGAAGCATACAGATCGGCCAAGAAAAATAATAGGGTTGAGGATTGGGAGCAGATTAGAATTCAGCAAAGAAGGACGAAGGGATTGATTAAGAAGGGAAAGTACAATACAAAAGGAAGCTAGAAGGGACCATAAAGACTGGCGCTTAAGGTTTCGACAGATATGTGAAGAGAAAGAGATTGGTAAAATGAAATGTGGGGCCACTACAGACAGAAACAGGGGAATGCATGATAAGGGACAAAGACATGGCTCAGCAATTGAATACATAATTTGGTTCTATATTCACAAATGAGGACACCAATCAGATCCCAGTAATGTTGGAGAATGAAAGGTTCAGTTAGAGGAAGAACTGAGGGAGATAAACATTAGTAGATAAATGATGCTGGAAAACTGATGGAATTGAATGCGGATAAATCCCCAGGGCCTAAGAATCTGCATCCCGGAGTGCTTAAAGAGGTGGCTCTGGAAACAGTGGATCATTGGTGGTCATCTTCCGGGATTCTATAAACTCTGGAACTGTCCTGCAGATTGGAGGGTAGCTCACGTCTCTCCCACATTCAAAAAGGGAGGTAGAGAGAAAGCAGGGAAGTATAGACCAGTCAGCCTAACATCGGTAGTGGAGAAAATGCTTGAATCCATTATCAAGGACTTAATAGCGGAATATTTAGAAGACAGTGTCAAGATCAGTGAGACTCAGCATGGAGTTATGAAGGGAAAGTCATGCTTGATAAATCTGTTATAATTTTTGAAGAGGTCACCAGTACAGTTGACAAGGGCGAGCCAGTCGATGTGATATATTTGGACTTTCATAAGGCGGTTGACAATGTCCCACATGAGAGATTATTGTGCAAAATTAAAACGCATGGGATTGGAGGAAATGTATTGAGGTAGATAGAAAACTGATTGGCAGAGATGAAACAAAGACTAGGGGTTGATAGATCCTTTTCAAGTTGGCAGACAGTAACCAGTGAGATATCACAGGGATCGGTGCTGGGACCCTAGCAAGTCACAATATATATTAATGATTTGGATGAGGGAACAAAATGTAACACCTCAAGGTTTGCAGAGGATACCAAATTAGGTGGGAGGGTGAATTATGACGAGGATGCAGGGATCCTACAGCAAGATCTGGAGGTTGGGCGAGTGGACAAACTAATGGCAGATGCAGTATAATTTGGATAACTGTGAGGTTATTCATTTTGGAAGTAAAAACAGAACGGCACATTACTAGCTGAATGGTTGGGAGAGGGGAGTGTGCAGTGGGGCCTGGGTGTTCCTGCGCACCATTCGCTGAAGGCAAGTATGCTTGTGCAGCAGGCGTTAAAGAAGGCTAATGGTGGGCAGCACGGTGGCGCAGTGGTAGCACTGCAGTCTCATGGCGCCGAGGTCCCAGGTTCGATCTGGGTCACTGTACGTGTGGAGTTTGCACATTCTCCCCGTGTTTGCGGGGATGTCGCCCCCACAACCCAAAGATGAGCAGGTTAGGTGGATTGAACACACCAAATTGCCCCTTACCTGGAAAAATGAATTGGGTACTCCAAATTTTAAAAAAAGGCTAATGGTATGTTGGCCTTCATTGCGAGAGGTTTCGAATATAGAAGCAGGGATGTGTTGCTGCAATTGTACAGGGCCTTGGTGAGGCCACACTTGGAATAGTGTATACAGTTTTGGTCTCCTTCTCTGAGGAATGATGTTTTTGCTCTTGAGGGAGTGCAGCGAAGGTTTACCAGATTAATTCCAAGGATTGCGGGATTGTCATGTGAGGAGAGTTTGACTAGGTTGGGATTGTTCTCGCTGAATTTCAGAAGAATGAGGATGGATCTCATAGAGACTGATAAAACCTAACAGGACTAGACAGGGTAGATGCAGCGAAGATGTTACCAATGGTGTGTGTCCAGAACCAGGGGTCACAGCCTGAGGATTCAGGGTAAACCATTTCGGACAGACATAAGGATACATTTCTTCACACAAAGAGTGGTGAGCCTGTGGAATTCATTACCACAGGCAGCAGTTGATGCTAAAATTTTGAATATATTCAAGTGGCGGCTGAATATAGCACTTGGAGAGAATGGGATCAAAGGCTATGGGGAGAAAGCAGGATTAGGCTGTTGAGTTGGATGATCAGCCTGATCGTGATAAGTGGCGCAGCAGGCTCGAAGGGACAAATGTTCTCTTCCTGCTCCTATCTTCTATGTATTCTATATGTATATAAACACCCCGTCTGTACCTGCACCCTGCTTCCCCAAACAACATTCACTCACTCCTATATACGTCCACCTCCAACTGCTTAAATCCTTCTGTTCCGTCTATTCCCAACTCCATAGTCCACTGTCGTCCAGACACTCCCCAGCGCAATCTATCCAATCAGTCCTAGCATGGTCCTGTACAAAAACCCTCAACGCCTTGGCCTTCTGTTGTCACACCCCTTCCCCCCTACATACCTTCACACTGCACATCATCGTCGTCGGTTACCCTCCAGACCTATCCACACACTCTGTCTCATATCTTCAAGTAATCTATTAGCCCCTCCAAATAATCAGCCATCCTGTCCACAAAATACTTGACCAAAGCTTTGCACTCCACCGCTCCTAATGTCACTCCCTGTCCACACCCACACTTGCACATTCTCCACACAACAATGTCTTAATCAGGTCCCTTACGGCTACCAAACCTTTGAAACTCGAATATACGCAATTATAGCCAGGCCGTTTCATTGCCTTCATTATCCACTTTTCCACATCTTCTGCCAACTCAATAACCACCTCCACACCTCCACTATCATTCCTCCACTCATCATGCAACATCCATCTCATTTTCGTCCCTTCACCGGACCATTTTCAAGCTCTCCAAGGAACCCGCAGCTTGGCCTACTCCCAATGACGTATCTCTACAGCAATTACTATTCGATATTGACCACCGCCGTTCCACTTCAACATATTGTTCCCCTCCCCCAGAAACTATTACAATGAGGGTCTACAGCGTTAACCACGTGGGAGTTCAGCACCCTCCCCCATTTCACCTCCATCACGTGTTCATCCTGCAGCACAATGCAACTGATGATTCTCTTCTCTGCGGCAATGTTTCAATTCCATCGCTACTACCCGTCCGGCTTCTGGCATCTCGAACCATATTCTAAACCAGCCCACATAGACTGAGCATGTCAGTTTGAACTGCTCCTCTGAACTGCCTCATTCGCTGTTTCTTTCTGTTATTAGAATAACACCTTGACTTCAAATGTAATGACCAATGTTGCAGATCGACCAAAAAAATGTTTGAAGTGTAAGCATGTTCTCAGGACAATCAATACAGGGGGCTGGATTCTCCGGTCCCACGGCCGAGTGTCCACGCCATCGTAAACGCCATCGCATTTTACGTGAAGGGGTCGGTCCCACGTCTAATTCTGGCCCCGCTCCAGCTGCAGCACCCGGCGCGAACTGGGCACCGCAGGATCCGCGCATGCGCAGTTGCCCCGGCACCAACGAGGTCATGCACAGTGGCGCCCATGTGCAGTGTCTCCTTCAACGCACCAGCCGCGAAGCAACATGGCACAGGGCTAGAGGAGCCGGAGCGCAGGAAAGGAGGCCTCCAGCCACAGAGGCCGGACCGCCGATCGGTGGGTTCCGATCGAGGGCCAGGCAACATCGGAGGTCCCCTCTGGTCCCCCCTGGGGTCGGAACCCCCTCCCCCCTGATGTGCCATCAATGAACACAAGGCGAGTAGTGAACGTAACTGAAGCTTTAATAGACTAAACAGAACACCTCCTGGCCTCTGATCCCGAACTGGGTCAGAGGCGGAGACCAGCCACCTTTATACCGAACCCGAGGGGAGGCGGAGCCAGCCACCTTTATACCGAGCCAGAGGGGAGGCGGAGCCATCGGGCAGTCGTTTACCACATTATATGTAATACAGTCGCCGATTACCACAATACACATATTACACACTACAGTGGTTTACCACATTCACCCCCTGTTAAAAAGAAGAGTCCAGCGGGGGTGAAGTGGACTTAAAGACTAAGTCTGTCGGGGGCATTGACATTCCGCAGTGATCGCCTCAGTCCCTGTGGTGTGGGCACAGGTATCGAGACGGAGGCGTCCGGGAGCGTGTTGTCCTCTTCTTCACCCAGTAGTTGAGTCGATTGGATGGGGGGGGGGGGGGCGATGTATGGGCGCGGGTGGTGGTGATGGTCGCAGGTGGGCCTGCGGGTGCCAGATCTGGAAATAGCTGGGTGGAGGTGGAGGGAGATGGTGTCGGGTCGGGGCTGGTGGCGATGGTCGCTGGGGAACCTGCAGGTGCCAAATGCCGAAGGGAGACTGTGTCCTGTCGCCCGTCATGATGTGCCACGTAGGCATATTGTGGATTGGCCCGGAGGAGCAGGACCTTCTCGACGAGGGGATCTGACCAATGACTCCTCGCATGCTTCTGGAGATGGACCGGCCCTGGGACTGTCAGTCAGGACGGGAGCGAGACCCTGGAGATGGACTTCGTGGGGAAGGCAAACATATGTTTGTGAGGGGTCTCGTTGGTTGCAGTGCACAGGAGCGACCGGTTGGAATAGAGCGCATCGGGGAGGACCTCCTGCCAGCGGGAGACTAGGAGACTTCTAGACCGTAGGGCCAGGAGGACGGCCTCTCAGACCGTCGCGTTCTTCCTCTCCACCTGTCTGTTGCCCCGGGGGTTGTAGCTGGTCGCCCTGCGAGAGACGATGCCCTGGCTAAGCAGGAACTGACGCAACTCGTCGCTCGTGAAGGAGGAACCGGGATCGCTGTGGATGGAGGTGGGGAACACAAACAAGAGGAAAAGACTGTGTAGGGCCTTGATGACGGTGGCAGCGGTCATGTCAGGGCATGTTATGGTGAAAGGGAAACCTGAGTACTCATCAATGACGTTGAGGAAGTACATGTTACGGTCAGTGGAGGGGCCCTTTGAAGTCGATGCTGAGGCGCTCAAAGTGGCGAGAGGCCTTTACCAGGTGCGCCCTGTCTGGACGATAGAAGTGTGGTTTGCACCGCGCAGACCTGGCAGTCTCTGGTCACGGTCCTGATCTACTCGATGGAGTAAGGCAGGTTGCGAGCCTTAATAAAGTGAAAAAAGTGGGTGACCCCCGTGTGACAGAGGTCATTGTGAAGGGCCCGAAGTCGGTCAGGTTGCGCTGGCACATGTACCGCGGGATAGCGCATCTGGGGGCACATTGAGCTTCCCAGGTCGATACAAGATAACGTAGTTGGAGGTGGAGAGCTCCATCCTCCACCACAGAATCTTGTCGTTCTTGATTTTGCCCTGCTGTGTATTGTTAAACCTGAAGGCAACCGACCGTTGGTCAGTGAGAAGAGTGAATCGCCTGCCGGCCAGGGAATGCCTCCAATGTCGCAGAGGTTCTACAATGGCTTGGGCTTCCTTTTTGATGGAGGAGTGTCGAATTTCGGAGGCATGGAGGGTACGGGAGAAGAACATCACGGGCCTGCCCGCCTGGTTGAGGGTAGCGGACAAATCAAAGTCAGACGCATCGCTCTCCACCTGGAACGGAATGGACCCATCCACAGCGTGCATCGCGGCTTTGGCAATATCTGCCTTAATGCGGTTGAAGACCAGGCGGGCATCAGCCGTCAGGGGCAAAACAGTGCAAAAATAGTGGACGGGCCTTGTCCTCAGTATTGGGGACTCACTGATCATAGTAAGAGAAGAACACCAGGCATGTCTTAAGGGTCTTGGGCAGTGTGGGAGGGGGGGTTCCAGGAGGGGACACATGCGGTCGGGGTCAGGCCCTTTGAATCAGTTTTCCACAATTTAGCCAAGGATGGCTAGGCGCGTTGTGCGGAAAACGCATTTTTCCTTATTCGGTGAGGTTCAGGAGTTCAGCGGTGTGGAGGAAGTGCCGGAGGTTTTTGTAATGGTCCTGCTGGTCATGACCGCAGATGGTGACATTATCTAATTACGGGAACACGTGGCCCGCAGACCGCACTGGTCAACAATTCGGTCCATTTCTCGTTGGCTGACCGAGACCCCATTAGTGACGCCGAGGGAAACCCTGAGGAAGTGGTAGAGTCTTCATCGGCCTCAATGGCAGTGCATTGGTGGTCCTCCGGGCGGATAAGGAGCTGGTTCTGCGTGGACTTCAAGTCAACTGTGGAGAAGACTCGATACTGCGCAATCTGGTTGGCCATGTCAGATATGCGGGGGGAGGGGGGCATGCATCGACCTGTGTGTACCGGTTGATGGTCTGACTGGAGTCAATGACCATCCGGTGCTTCTCCCCAGTCTTGACGACCACCACTTGGGCTTTCGAGGGGCTGGTACTAGCCTCAATGATCCCCTCTCGTAGGAGTCGCTGGACTTCCGATCTGATAAAGGCCCCGTCCCGGGCACTGTATCATCTGCTCCTAGTAGTGACGGGCTTACAGTCCGGGGTGAGGTTAGCAAAGAGCGAGGGTGGGCGACCTTAAGGGTCGCGAGGCTACAGACGGTGAGGGGGGGCGGGGGGGGGCACGGGTCTATCGAACTTTAAAGTAAGGCGTTGGAGGTGGCACTGGAAGTCTAGCCCCAGAAATAGTGCAGCGCAGAGATGGGGAACGACGTAGAGTTTAAAGTGAGTGTACTGTACGCCTTGTACAGTCAGGGTCGCGACACAGTACTCCGGATTTCTACTGAATGTGATCCGGAAGCCAGGGAGATTTTGTGTTAGTGGGTAAAATTGAGAGGGAGCAGTGCCTTACCGTATCTGGTGTATGAAGCTGTTTGTGCTCCGGGAGTCGGAAAGGCAGACCGTCTCGTGCCCGTTGATCCGGAAGGTCATTGTAGATTTTCTAAGGTGTTGAGGCCGGGACTGGTCGAGCGGGATGGCGGCGAGCTTCAGAAGGTGATGGGTAGGCCTATCGGAGGTAGAGGCGGTCAGTGTACTACCGGGTGAGCAGGGCTCCTGGGAGACTGCGGAGTAGTCCCAAGATGGTGGCCCCCATGAGTTGCGCATAGTGGGTGGCATCGGAGGTGGCGTCAAAGATGGCGGCCCCCCTGGTTCACGCATGGCGGGTGGAGTACAAGATGGCGGCAAAGAAGTCGGCCCCCATGGGTCCCGCGTGGCGGGCGAAATCGAAGATGGCGCGAAGATGGCAGCGCCCACGGGTCGCACACGGCGGGTGGCGCGGCAGCTTGGGCGGCTCCGATGGGCAGCAGGCAGCGCAGCTTGGCCCAGGTGTTTTAGGGAGAGCTCGACCTGGAAGGCTTTCGCAAAGTGGCCATTCCTCCCACACCCGTTGCAAGCCGCGTTCCGTGCAGGGCAGCGTTGTCTGGGATGCTTACCCTGGCCGCAAAAGTAGCACTTCGTGCGTCCGGCGTTGGCAGGCTGCTGTGCAGCAGATGATTGGGCCGCACTCGAGTCGGATGATGGCGGCGCCCACGAGGTCCACGGGGGTGCCGTGTGGTCGGAGGTGTAGGCCTCCATGTCTGGAAGACGACATCCAGCGAGTTTGAGAGCTGCACTATCTCTGGGAGGCCGAGTGTACAATCTCGCAATCGCTGGCGGATGTAATTCGATTTCATATCTGGGACATAGCCGTCCCTGTCCAGCAGCTCCGTGTGGTAGCCGATACCGCCTGGCAAGCACAGTTCCGGCCGAGTACCCGCAAGGCACGCAGGAATTCGGCTAGTGATTCCCCAGGGCGTTGTCTCCTTGTGGCAAGAAAGTGCCTCGCATACACCTCGTTTACAGACTTTACATATTGTCCCTTCAGCAGCATTAGCGCCTCCGTGTACAAGGGGGCGTCGCTGATGAGAAGGAAAACTTGCACTGCGGAGAATCACGCCGGCGTCGGGGTGGCGTGGCCCGTTCGCGGGGATTCTCTGGCCTCGCGCCGGGCTGGGAGAATCCCGCCACATACATTTTTCGTTTAAAATTGTCTAACATTTATTAAGTTATTACAGGTACTGAATAATGAGTATGTGTTAAGTAACCTCATAAATAAGTGAAGTGGATGGCGGGAAAATGGGCCATAAACTGGGATTAATTAGTAAAATGGTTCGGTGGAAATAAGCATCAATATCCAATTGGACCCATTTGATTTTTACATTTTTTTCAGTGTTGTGAAGTAATTTGACAAATGAACAATTTGCAGTATTTGAGTGGGCCTCGCGTATTGGATGTATTTTCTTCAGTCATTGGATTCCAGATATTGGTTAATTGAATGCTGGTTACTTTTTACAACAAATAGATTATTTTAAAACATCAGTTAAAATTATTTGACCTTCTGCTGATTGGATTTTGTAATGTTGGATGAAAATTGTAATGTACTTGAAATGGGACAAGGAGAATGGGAGTCCCGTTTTCAGTAATGTTTCCCCCAACATTTCGCTAATTTCCCTATCAGTGTAAAGGGATATTTGATCGCACTGAGCAGCAGGTTTCTGAACTTTCTCTGGGTTATTGTGTAAATAGCTGTGTTGGTGCAGGAGCTCAGAAGCTGCAGCATAATCCCAGCCTGTTGAAAATGAGGAAAGGTAGTAAATAGGAATCTGCTCTTGAAGGCCGCCGTAATTCTAACGTAGATGAAATATATAACTGTTGTCATCCAGAGCAGGATAAAACTACTGGATATTGCAAAGAGTAACACAATGGATCGTCTCCGGTTCATCAGCTCAGGATCCTTTTCATCCCTGTCACTGCTGTGCTGCCGGAGGCTCATTCGGCCGCGACTGGCGATTAAAATGCGTCTGACGGTGACAATATTAAAGAACACAATCAGAAAGAATGGAATCACTGGGGTTAGCAGCTGCTCAATCCAAGAATATGCTATCCAAATCGGCTCAGTGAAAACATGTGTGGACAGCCGGCATCCCCGTGGCCTCGAGCTGGAATAGGAGGAATACAGGAAGGGCCAGGGAATGTTCTTCAAGCAGAGCAGCGAGCTCACAGTGGTGATAACAACAACAGCAGTTTTCTCGGTGCAGTATTTGGTTTTCAGCTTCTGACAGCAAATGGCCACCAGGCGGTCAAAGGTAAAAGAGACCGTCAACCAAACAGAAATGTCGATTGCGGCGGGAGACATGAAGAGAACGAATCTGCACACGGGAGTGTAGAGCAGGAAAGTGGTATTCCAATATATTTCAGCAATGCGATGTAAGATTACATTCCAGACAATAACCATGAGATCGGCTGCCGCCATCGCTACCAGATAGCGGGCGATGCATTTGGAGAGGCCACAGTTTTTGAAAGACAGGATTACGATTGTAACGATGTTCACTGTGAGAAGGAGAATAGAAACCAGTTAGAATAATAATGTCACAGGCAGGCGCACTGAACACTGCGATGAGGTTACTGTGGAAGTCGCCACATGCTTCGGTACACAGAGAGAACATTCAGAAAGTCAAATTCACATTTAACAGGCACATACTTCGGGACTTTCGGGAGGAAACCGGGGCACCCGGAGGAACCCCACGGAGACACGGGGGGAACGTGCAGACTCCGTGCAGACAGTGATCCAAGCCGGGAATCGAACCTGGGACTCTGGAGCTGTGAAGCAACAGTCTTGAATACTGTGCTACCGCCAGGCTATAGTCCGGGAAGGTGATAATGCGAAAAGAACGGAGCGGTAGCATCGTGGTTAGCACAATTGCTTCACAGCGCCAGGGTCCCAGGTTCGAATCCGGCTTGGGTCACTGTCTGTGCGGAGTCTGCACGCTCTCCCCGTGTGTCCTCCGGGTGCTCCGGTTTCCTCCCACAGTCCAAAGATGTACAGCTTATGTGGATTGGCCTTGATAAATTGCCCTTCGTGTCCAAAAAGGGTTAGGTGGGGTTACTGGGTTACGGAGATAGGTTTAAGTGGGCTGCTCTTTCCAAGGGCCGGCGCAGGCTCGATGGGCTGAACGGCCTCCTTATTCACTGTAAACTCTATGATTCTATGATATCATTCTGTGATTCTCTCACTAGTCAACACTCAATATAGGGAATCTGCTACAATCAGGTTCAGTTGAAGTTCCATGTCCTGATACCCCCACGCCACCCCCGGCGTGCTGCGCTAATCTCCTGAATGCCCAGTGCTGGATGTTGTCGTACATTGTGGATTATCACCTCTCAGCTGTAATGCTGTGTTTGAGACTTCAGATGGCGTTGAATTAGCTGTTTCAATGGATACATTAAAGGTGGGGAGAAAGCCGAGTTGGAGCCGATAATGTCCACGGTTAGTGGTTTGAGGGGACAGAAAATAAGAATGATGAACAGACCGCCAGAGAACAAACCAATGATAAAAATGAGCAGTCTGATCAATCGCTCTGGAAAGATGATAGGAAACGGAGCGGAAAGGAGCAGAAAGAAAACACTGCGCTACATTTGAAAGGCAGTTCATCATTAAACATGCAGCTGGTCGGAGGTAAGAGAGTCCAAAGGGGCGGAAAAGGGTGTTGCCGAATATCTGACAAATATAAATTATCAGAAGAAAACATATCAAAATGCAAATGTCTGTGAATAAAACAAAGTATCCGCACTGTAATGCAGTGGGACAGAGGACGCCTTCAGAGATAATCTACAATGAGTTTTCCAGATCAGATAGTTATTCTAATGTTCAAACTGAAGAGCATTAAAAATCATCACCATGTTTAGCTCAAAATTGAAGGTCAACGCAATACATTTGGCCGGTTTTGAAAATTATACAGCAACAAGTTCAAAATGTCAAGATCTAAAAGGAATTTACCAGGAACGCCGACCGTTGCGAGTACAGGATAGTACACAGCTGCTGACTCGAAATATTTTATCCGACGCATTTTCTGTGACAAGGCCTCGTGCTGGTGTTGGTGAAGATATGTCCCCTGGTGTTTGACACAGTAAAGGGTCATGAACGGTTTATTTATATTAAACTGGATGATCAGTGATGCGAGGTCTGTACATCCCTAATGATGTTTTTCACAGGTTGCTCAACAAAGAAGTTACTGAGAGCAGCTGCGCTCTCACTGCAAGTCTCATTGGGGATTACATCACAATCTTAGAATCAGGCTCGAAGCTCGAAGATGCCGACTAAAGTTAACTATACAATGTTGCTCATTTCAAAACCGGGGCGAGTAACACTGTTTTTGCATTTGAATACTGGGCACGTGTTGCCCATTCCCTCGCATCATCCCCTCACTCACAATGTCGCGCTCACAGTCCTTATTCTTATTAAAGATTCCTCTCCTTTCTTTCTTTCAATTTCCCCAGATTATCTTTTTCTGGACCTTCCCCATTCACGTTTCCAAAACTATTTTCTCTCTTATTCTGTCTTCCTTTTATAGCAAATCGATTTCACTTTGCCCCATCTTCAATTTACCTCCACTCTTTGCGAAACTGTTATTTGTTTGTGGCTCTAATTCTCACATCTCTTCTCTGCTCGGCCCTGCTCACGCTGCAATAACTTGGAGGACAAGTGGTGAGGATGGAACAGAGTTACAGAGGGACATAGACAGATTGGGTGAATGAACAAAGGCTTGACAGATGGAATATCATGTAGGGAAAAGTGATGTTATACATTGCTGGGCTGAATAAAGGTCCTGAATATTATTCAAATGCAGAAAGACAGCAGAAATATGCAGCACCGAGGAGTTTGATGAGAGGTGGGTGTCCTCGTGAATCACACATTAAAAGCCAGCATGCAAGTTGAGCAGGTAATAGGTGCGTAAAATGGAATGTTGTTCTTTGTTTCACAGGCAGGTGAGCACACAAACAGGGAAATCTTGTTACACCTGGACAAGGCACTGAATAGAGCACAACAGGATTAGTGGTTCCAGCTGATGGCACTGAATTCAGTGATGTGTCAGGAAGAGCAAGGCCAGAAAGAGACTTCCAAACACTTGTTTGAATGTGCCATTGTTGGTTCTGTTTTTTCTTTGTGCCTGGGGAATATCTATATCGGTCAGTGAAAATACTAACTTCGAAAACGTTGTTTCAAGTGGTCTAGGAGGGCAGATGTTTTTGCTCAGTTAAAATTCGCCAGAGTGGGAGGACGAAACAAGGTCAAGGTTGCATTGATATGGCCAGGAGGTGCAACATGATTGAGATAGGAACTTCGGAAATAGATCGACAGATTTAATTACTGGATTGGTTATGAGTGTAATTAAATGATTTCCTCCTAGAATAATGAATATGAAATTTCAACTCAGAGGAAGATGTGAACGATTCAGACGCTCCAAACAGTTCTATGCAACCTCATAACCTTTCACCGCTGTTTGTCTCTGTGATACATTTAATGATTGTCTCAAGTCTGTTTCCATTCATACCGAACGTTCAATGGAGTTAGTTTCTACCAATATAGCAAACGTCTCCCTGAACCCCCGCGCCAAATCAATATTATAAGACCATAAGTCTATTAGATATAGGAACATAATTAGTCCATTCGCCGAATGAGTCTGCTCCGCCATTTAGTCATGGTTGTTATGTTCTTCCGTGCCTTGACCACCTTCTTAAACAAGAACCTACCTAGTCTGCCTTAAAGACACTCAGTGATTTGGACTCCACAACCTTCTGCGGCAAAGAGTTCCACAGATTCAGCACCCTCTGGGACGTTTCTTCTCATCGCAACAAAGCAAACAAAGAACAAAAAAATGGACTGCACAGGAACAGGCCCTTCGGCCCTCCAGGCCCGTGCCGACCATGCTGCCCGACTAAACTACAATCTTCGGCACTTCCTGGGTCCGTATCTCTCTATTCCCATCCTATTCATGTATTTGTCAAGATGCACCTGAAATGTCACTATCGTCCCTGCTTCCACCACCTCTTCCGGTAGCGAGTTCCAGGCACCCACTACCCTCTGCGTAAAAAACATGCCTCGTACATCTACTCTAAACCTTGCCCCTCTCACATTAAACCTATGCCCCCTAGTAATTGACCCCTCTACCCCGGGAAAAAGCCTCTGACTATCCACTCTGTCTATGCCCCTCATAATTTTGTAGACCTCTATCAGGTCGCCCCTCAACCTCCTTCGTTCCAGTGAGAACAAACCGAGTTTATTCAATCGCTCCTCAGAGCTAATGCCCTCCATACCAGGGAACATTCTGGTAAATCTCTTCTGCACCCTCTCTAAAGCCTCCACATCATTCTGGTAGTGTGGCGACCAGAATTGAACACTATACTCCAAGTGTGGCCTAACTAAGGTTCTATACAGCTGCAACATGATTTGCCAATTCTTATACTCAATGCCCCGGCCAATGACGGCAAGCATGCCGTATGCCTTCTTGACTACCTTCTCCATCTGTGTTGCCCCTTTCAGTGACCTGTGGACCTGTACTCCTAGATCACTTTGACTTTCAACACTCTTGAGGGTTCTACCATTCACTGTATATTCCCTACCTGCATTAGACCTTAACAAATGCATTACCTCCATCTGCCATCTCTCCGCCCAAGTCTCCAAACAATCTTAATCCTGCTGTATCCTCTGACAGTCCTCATCGCTATCCGCAATTCCACCAACCTTTGTGTCGTCTGCAAACTTACTAATCAGACCAGTTACATTTTCCTCCAAATCATTTATATATACTACAAACAGCAAAGGTCCCAGCACTGATCCCTGTGGAACACCACTGGTCACAGCCCTCCAATTAGAAAAGCATCCTTCCATTGCTACTCTCTGCCTTCTATGACCTAGCCAGTTCTGTATCCACCTTGCCAGCTCACCCCTGATCCCGTGTGACTTCACCTTTTGTACTAGTCTACCATGAGGGACATTGTCAAAGGCCTTACTGAAGTCCATATAGACACCATCCACTGCCCTCCTGCATCAATCATCTTAGTGACCTCCTCGAAAAACTCTATCAAGTTAGTGAGACACGACCTCCCCTTCACAAAACCATGCTGCCTCTCACCAATACGTCCATTTGCTTCCAAATGGGAGTAGATCCTGTCTCGAAGAATTCTCTCCAATAATTTCCCTACCACTGAAGTAAGGCTCACCGGCCTGTAGTTCGCTGGATTATCCTTGCTACCCTTCTTAAACAGAGGAACAACATTGGCTATTCTCTAGTCCTCCGGGACATCCCCTGAAGACAGTGAGGATACAAAGGTTTATGTCAAGGCCTCAGCAATTTCCTCTTCAGCCTTCTTCAGTATTCTGGGGAAGATCCTTTCAGGCCCTGTGGACTTATACTCAAGAGTATTGAAAGTCAAAGAGATCTAGGAGTACAGGTCCACAGATCACTGAAAGGGGCTACACAGGTGGAGAAGGTAGTCAAGAAGGCATACGGCATGCTTGCCTTCATTGGCCGGGGCATTGAGTATAAGAATTGGCAAGTCATGTTGCAGCTGTATAGAACCTTAGTTAGGCCACACTTGGAGTATAGTGTTCAATTCTGGTCGCCACACTACCAGAAGGATGTGGAGGCTTTAGAGAGGGTGCAGAAGAGATTTACCAGAATGTTGCCTGGTATGGAGGGCATAAGCTATGAGGAGCGCTTGAATAAACTCGGTTTGTTCTCACTGGAACGAAGGAGGTTGAGGGGCGACCTGATAGAGGTATACAAAATTATGAGGGGCATAGACAGAGTGGATAGTCAGAGGCTTTTCCCCAGGGTAGAGGGGTCAATTACTAGGGGGCATAGGTTTAAGGTGAGAGGGGCAAAGTTTAGAGTAGATGTACGAGGCAAGTTTTTTACGCAGAGGGTAGTGGGTGCCTGGAACTCACTACCGGAGGAGGTAGTGGAGGCAGGGACGATAGGGACATTTAAGGGGCATCTTGACAAATATATGAATAGGATGGGAATAGAAGGATACGGACCCAGGAAGTGTAGAAGATTGTAGTTTAGTCGGGCAGTATGGTCGGCACGGGCCTGGAGGGCCGAAGGGCCTGTTCCTGTGCTGTACATTTCTTTGTTCTTTGTTTGTTCTTTGTTATCTACCTTAATGTTTTTTTAAGGCACCCAACACCTCGTCTTTTTAGATCTCAATGTGACCCAGGCTATCTACACACCCTTCTCCACACTCAATATCCACCAATTTCTTGCCTTTGGTGAATACTGATGCAAAGTATTCATTTAGTACCTCGCCCATTTCCTCTGGCTCCACACATAGATTCCTTTGTCTATCCTTCAGTGGGCCAACCCTTTCCCTGGCTACCCTCTTGCTTTTTATGTACGTGTAAAAAGCCTTGGGATTTTCCTTAAACCTATTTGCCAATGACTTTTCGTGACCGCTTCTAGCCCTCCTGACTCCTTGCTTAAGTTCCTTCCTACTTTCCTTATATTCCACGCAGGCTTCGTCTGTTCCCAGCCTTTTAGCCCTGACAAATGCTTCCTTTTTCTTTTGGACGAGGCCTACAATATCGCAGTTTTATAGTATCGTCCCTTTAGTCTGATACTGTGTCCTCGGGTTCTAGTTTGTCCTAACGCTGGAAACATCCTCTCAACGAGCAATCTATCCAGGCTGCTCAGTGTTCTGTAAGTTTCAAAAAGGTCCCCCTCATCCTTCTAAACTCCAACGAATACAGATCCAGAGTCCCCAAATGCTCCAAACGGCAGGCTCTCCATTCCAGCGGTCATCCGTGCGAACCTCCTCTGGACTGGTTCCAAGACGAACACATACTGCCTTAGATACTAGGCCCCAAACTTCTCACAATACTCCTAATGGGGTCTGACCATAACCTTCTACAGGCACAGACGTACATCACTGCTCTTGTATTTTATCCTCTCAACATTAATGCTGCCATTGCATTTGCCTTCCTAACTGTCGACTGAACCTGCACGTTAATGTTCAGGTAATCTTCGGCTCGGACTTGTGCTTCTCGTTTTCTCAGCATTTCTACATTTAGAAAATACTCTATGCCTCCATTCTTCCTACTAAAGTGCATGACCTCACTCTTTTCCCCATTTTATTCAATCTGCTACTTCTTGGTCCACCTCCTAGCCTGCCCAAGATTTCTGTCACCCCCTGTTTCCTCAATAGTGCCTGTGCCTCCGCATACCTTTGGATGATAATCAATTTCATATTGATTATCTTCCTTAAATGTTGTTCCATCTTCAACGTTTCATGGAAAACATTCAAAGTCTCTGAATTATTACCAGGCAAAGTACTTTCAGAATGGACCTGTGGTATTAACTGAAAGATATTTATGTTGGTCATAAATCGTGGTGTTTACAATTGGAAACGACACTGAAATAGTTGAATAGCAGGCTATGTATAAATACTTCTCGTAATGTAAATAGTGTTGTTGCCAAATATATATCACGCTTTGTGTGAAACAATAGTTTAAATTGGCAACTTTAGCATTATGATGCCTCTTTTGAGTCTTTCAAACAAAATCCGTCACTTTATACTACCACTCATTAAATATTACTTGACCTCCCTGCGTCTACCCCGCTCCGTGGAGTCTGTTCCGATCTTCCTCCTCTTTACATTTATACATTTTACATTTGCAAATTCTAGTCGAACTGAGAGTTGAATAAAAAGAGATGAGGGTAGAGTAATGGGCATTAGAGAGGTGGGGAGAAGAAAGGAAATATATTGAGAGGAAAGGAAAGTGTACGAGATGAATAGATTGATGTGGGAGGAGATTGAAAGAGTGCAACTTGTCGGGAAGGACACAGAGTGGATTGTTGGCAACTGAAGAGTGGCTGGGAGGTAAAGTAAGGAGTGGAACCGAGAGGTTGAAAAAAGGTGTGGAGAATGAAGGCGGAAAAGGAGATGATAGATGAGGGGAACAGAACAGAATTGTGAATAAGTGAAAATAGTGGAGGGTAATTTAAGGTGTGGAGAGGGAAGTTAGTGTAGAAAATGTGGAGTATTATATTTGCAATTAAAGAGGGAATAAGACCATAAGACATGGGAGCAGAATTAGGATCTCGGCCCATCGAGTCTGCTCCGCCAATCAATCATGGCTGATATTTCCCCATCCCCATTCTCCTGCCTTCTACCCATAACCCCTGATCACCTTATTGATCAAAAACCTATCTATCTCTGTCTTAAAGACACTCAATGATTTGGCCTCCACAGCCTTCTGCGGCAAAGAGTTCCACAGATTCAACACCCTCTGGCTGACTAAATTCCTCCTCATCTCTGTTCTAAAGGATCGTCCCTTTAGACTGAGATAGTGTCCTCTGGTTCTAGTTTTTCCTACAATTGGAAACATCCTCCCCACGTACACTCTATCCAGGCCTCGCAGTACCTTGTAAGTTTCAATAAGATCTCCTCTCATCCTTCTAAACTCCAACGAGTACAGACACAGAGTCCTCAAACGTCCCTCATTCGACAAGTTCCCCAATCCACGAATCATTCTTGTGAACCTCCTCTGGACCCTTTCCAAGGCCAGCACGTCCAACCTTAGATACGTAAAACTGCTCACAATACTACAAATGGGGTCTCACCAGAGCCTTATACAGCCTCAGAAGCCTCAGAAACACAACCCTGGTCTTGCATTCTTGAGCTTTGACATTAATGCCAACATTACATTTGCCTTCTTAACTTCCCACTGGACCTGAACGTTAAACTTAAGAGAACCGTGAACAAGGACTGCCAAGTCCCTTTGTGCTTCTGATTTCCGAAGCATTTCCCCATTTAGAAAATAGTCTATGCCCAACTTCCTCCTTCCAAAGTGTATAACTTCACGCTTTTCCACATGAAGTCCCCTTGCTTCCTCTATACTACCCGTCCCTCTAAAGATCTTTGTTTCATCTGCAAATCTGGCAACAGTGCCTTCAGTACCTTCTTCCAGATCATTAATCTACATTGTACAAATTTGGGACCACCCGTCATAATCGGGGGGAATCAGCAGATTAGGAAAGACGCAGCATGCATCTCATTCAAGGACAGTTTTTCTGTTTTGAAAACGCTGGAAGCGACGTTTAATCCGGGGAATGCACCAGAA
Source organism: Scyliorhinus torazame (assembly GCF_047496885.1). Lineage (NCBI taxonomy): Eukaryota > Metazoa > Chordata > Chondrichthyes > Carcharhiniformes > Scyliorhinidae > Scyliorhinus > Scyliorhinus torazame. The sequence goes on along the minus strand of NC_092726.1, from coordinate 116,521,473 downwards.
ACAAGGTCATTGCGCTGTGAGAGGTCCAATGAGCGTTTCTGCTGCCGTATCTCTGATTCGAGGGTGGCATTTGGCCTGACTGGTGCCAGTGTCATGAATATCGGCACACACCTGCAGAGCATTCTGAAGGTGGAATGGGAACAGACAAAGGTCGTGGGTTACATTGGTACCAACGACAGAGATAGAAAAAGGGACGAGGTTCTGCGTCAATAATTTACAGTTTTCCGAGCAGATTGAAAAGAATGACGTCCGAGGTTAACATCTCCAGATCCTTGACAGCGAGGATTGGATGAAGGGGGTATACCAGATGAATGGTTGCTACAGAGATGGTGTGGGCGAATAGGCTTTAGTTTCGCGGCCAGTGATTCCGTTCCTGGGCACGGCGCAACCTTTAAATCTCGGATGAGTTGCACCTGAATGGGAATGGAATCTACAACTTTGCGGTGGATTTTCTAAGGCTGTTCGAGGGTGTGACAACTGGATTGGCTAGGGGAATGGGTCACAGTGTGTAGGTTCATTAGGGGGTCACATCCAGATAAATACAGAAATAAAAACAAGTCAGTCTGGATGGGAGAGCAAAGATAAACTTGCTAGGGCACAAGGGAATCCCAAAATGTACAGGTTAGTTTGATAGGCTATGATCAATGCGCAAGGTATTGATTTACACATGCCAGTAATCTCACTGGAACGAAGGAGGTTGAGGGGCGACCTGATAGAGGTCTACAACATTATGAGGGGCATAGACAGAGTGGATAATCAGACACTATTTCCCAGGGTAGAGGGGTCAATTACTAGGGGACATAGGTTTAAGGTGCGAGGGGCAAGGTTTAGAGGAGATGTACGAGGCAATTCTTTTTACACAGATGGTAGTGGGACCTGGAACTCGCTGCGGGAGGAGGTGGTGGAAGCAGGGACGATAGTGACGTTTAAGGGGCATCTTGACAAATACATGAATAGAATGGGAATAGAGGGATACGGAACCCGGAAGTGTAGAAGATTTTAGATAATACGGGCAGTATTGTCGGCGCAGGCTTGGAGGGCCGAAGGGCCTGTTCCTGGGCTGTTCTTTTCTTTCTTCTTGTTCTTGTTCTTTGTATATCGGGATTCACTTTCACATCAGAGTATAATTCCCCTTTGAATTCTTCCTATCGAACCGGTCATCACCACACACTCAGGCAGGGGATTCCCCATCCTCACCACTCGCTGTGTGAGAAAGTCCTAGTTTATATCATCATTGCTTCATTTACTTAATCCTTTCATCCAGAGCTGCTCATCCTCAATCCTTTCACCAATGTGAACGCTTCTCCCCAACTCAGGTTGAGAGGGTTGTTAAGAAGGCGGACAGTTTGTTAGCTTTTATTGATAGAGGGACTGAGTTTCGGAGCCATGACGTCATGTTGCAGCTGTACAAAACTCTGGTGCGGCCGCATTTTGAGTATTAAGTGCAATTCTGGTCGCCGCAGAAACGCAATCCCTCTACCAATAAAAGCTAACACATCGTAACAACCCTCTTAACCTGGGTGGCAACTTTCAGGGATTTTTTGGACATCGAGAACGAGATCTCTCTGCTCATCCACACTGCCAAGAATCTTACCATTTGCCCAGAAAACTGTCTTCCTGTTATTCCTTCCAAAATGAATCACCTCACACTTTTGTGCATTAAACTCCATTTGCCACCTCTCAGCCCAGCGCTGCAGCTTATCTATGTGCCTCTAATTTGTATCATCCTTCCGCACTGTCCACAACTCCACCGACTTTAGTGTCATCTGCAAATTTACTCACCCATCCTTCTACGCCCTCCTGCAGGCCATTTATAAAAATGACAAACAGCAGTGGCCCCAAAACAGATCCTTGTGGTACACCACTAGTAACTGGACCCCAGTCTGAACATTTCCCATCAACCACCACCCTTTGTCTTCTTCCAGCTAGCCAATTTCTGATCCAAAATGGACTGTTTGTTGTAGGATGCTGTGTAAATAGACAGGGTTCAGACTGATTAGTGGGATGCTGTTTAAGTAGGCTATGTTTACTGTAAGACAATGTTTAAATAGACTGTTTACTGTAGGCTACTGTTTCAATAGAATGTTTACTGTAGGGAACAGCGCAAATAGATTGATTACTGTCAAAGACTGCGCAAATAGCCAGTTTACTGTGGGGCACTGTTTAACTAGACTGTTGAAAGAACAAAGAATAACGAACAAAGAACAAACACAAGTACAGTACAGGAACAGGTCCTTTGGCCCTCCAAGCCTGTGTCGACCATGCCGCCTGTCCAAACTTACATTTTCTACAGTTCCTGGGTGCGGATCCATCTATTCCTATGCCAGCATGTATTGGTCAAGATGCACCTTAAATGTCACTCGCGTCTCTGCTTCCACCACCTCCTCCGGCAGCGAGTTCCAGGCATCCACCAACCTCTGTGTAAAAATTTGCCTCGTACATCTCCTCTGAACCTTGCCCCTCGCACCTTAAACCTATGCGCCCCCCCCCCCGCGTAATTGACGCCTCTACCCTGGGAAAACGCCTCTGAATATCCACTTTGTCTATGCCCCTCATAATTTTAAAGACCTCAATCAGGTCGCCCCTCAACCTCCGTCGTCCCAGTGAGAAAACAACGAGTTTATTCAACCGCTCCCCAGAGCTAATCCCCTCCATACTAGCAACATCCTGGTAAATGTCTTCTGCACCCTCTCTAAAGCCTCTGCATCCTTCTGATGTGTGGCGACCAGAATTAAACACTATACAAGTGTGGCCTAACTAAGGTTCTCTAAAGCTGCAACATGCTTTGCCAATTATTATACTCAATGCCCCGGCCAATGAACGCAAACATGCTGAATGCCTTCTCGACTACCTTCTCCACCTGTGTTGCCCCTTTCAGTGACCTGTTGACCTGCACACCTAGATCTCTCTGACTGTCAATACTCTTCAGTGTTCTACCATTCACTGTATATTCCCCACCTGCATTGGAACTTCCAAAATGCATTACCTCACATTTGTCCGGATTAACCTCCATCTGCCATCTCTCCGCCCAAGTCTCCAAACGATCTGAATCCTGCTGCATCCTCTGAGAGTCCGTATCGCTATCCGCAATTCCACCAACCTTTGTGTCGTCTGCAAACTTACTAATCAGACCAGTTACATTTTCGTCCAAATCATTCATATATACTCCGAACAGCAAAGGTCCCAGCACTGATCCCTGCGGAACGCCACTAGTCAAAGCCCTCCAATTAGAAAAGCACACTTCCATTGCTTCTATCTGCCTTCTATGACCTAGCTAGTTCTTTATCCATCTGGCCAGCTCACCCCTGATCCCGTGTGACTTCACCTTTTGTACAAGTCTGCCAAGAGGGACCTTCTCAAAGACCTTAATGCAGTCCATATGGACAACATCCACTGCCTTCCCTGCATCAATCATCTTTGTGACCTCTTTGAAAAACTCTATCAAGTTAGTGAGACCCCACTTCCCCTTCACAAAACCGTGCTACCTCTCGCAAAGACGTCCATTTGCTTCCAAATGGGAGTAGATCCTGTCTCGTAATATCCCTACCACTGATGTAAGGCTCACCGGCCTGTAGTTCCCTGGATTATCCTTGCTACCCTACTTAAACAAAGGAACGACATTGGATATTCTCCTGTCCTCCGGGACATCACCTGAAGACAGTAAGGATCCAAAGATTTCTGTCAAAGCCGCAGCAATTTCCTCTCTAGCCTCCTTCAGTATTCTGTGGTAGATCCCATCAGGCCCCGGCGACTTATCTACCTTAATATTTTTCAAGACGCCCAATACCTCGTCTTTTTGGATCTCAATGTGACCCAGGCTATCTACACACCCTTCTCCACACTCAACATCCACCAATTCCTTTTCTTTGGTGAATACTGACACAAAGTATTAATTTAGTACCTCGCACATTTCCTCTGGCTCCGCACATAGATTCCCTTGCCTGTCCTCCTGTGGGCAACCCTTTCACTGGCTACCCTCTTGCTTTTTACGTACGTGTAAAAAGCCTTGGATTTTCCTTCACCCTATTTGCCAATGACTTTTCGTGACCCCATCTAGCCTTCCTGGCTCCTTGCTTCAGTTCCTCCCGACTTTCCTAATATTCCACAAAGGCTTCGTCTGTTCCCAGCCTTTTAGCCCTGACAAATGCGTCATTTTACTTTTTGACGAGGCCTACAATATCTCTCGTTCTCCAAGGTTCCCGAAAATTGCCGTATTTATCCTTCTTCCTCACAGGAACATGGCGATCCTGAATTCCTTTCAACTGACATTTGAAAGCCTTCCACCTGACATTTGAAAGCCTTCCACATATCAGATTTCGATTTACCATCAAACATCCGCTCCCAATCTCGGTTCTCCAGTTCTCGCCTAATATTATTATAATTAGCCTTCTCCCAATTTAGCACATTCACCCTAGGACCACTCTTATCCTGGTCCACCAGCACTTTAAAACTTACTGAATTGTGGTCACTGTTACCGAAATGCTCCCCTACTGAAACTTCTACCACCTGGCTGGGCTCATTCCCCAATACCAGGCCCAGTACCGCCCCTTCCCTAGTTGGACTGTCTACATATTGTTTGAAGATGCCCTCCTAGATGCTCCTTACAAACTCTGCCCCGCCCAAGCCTCTAGCACTGAGTGAGTCCCAGTAAATATGGGGGAAGTTGAAGTTTCCCATCACAACAACCCTCTTGCTTTTATTCCTTTCCAAAATCTGCCTGGCTATCTGCTCCTCTATCTCCCGCTGGCTGTTAGGAGGTCTGTAGTAAACCCCCAACGTTGTGACTGCACCCTTCTTATTCCTGATCTCCAACCATAGAGGCTCGCTGCCCTCTGAGGTGTCCTCCCGTAGTACAGCTGTGACATTCTCCCTGACCAGTCGCGCAACTCCGCCACTCTTTTGTATTCCCCTCTATGCCTCCTGAAACATCTAAAACTTGGAACGTTTAGCTTCCAATCCTGCCCTTCCCTCAAACAGGTCTCTGTAATGGCAAAACCATCATAGTTAGAAGTACTATCCAAGCTCTAAGTTCATCTGCCTTACCCGTTATACGTCTTGTATTAAAACATGTGCACTTCAGACCTCCAGTCCCGCTGTTTGCAGCAACATCTCCCTGCCTGCTCTTCCCCACAGCCATAATTCCCTGGTTCTCCCTCAATGTTTTCACCTTCTAACCTATTGCTCCGGTACCCACCCCCTGCCATACTAGTTTAAACCCTCCCCTGTTTACTATTGGGCACTGTTTAAATAGATTGTTTACTGTAGAACTGTTTATATAGTCTCTGTTTACTGTTGCACACTTTTCAATAGACTGTTTACTCTAGGGCTCTGTTTAAATAGACTGTTTACTGTAGGCTACTGTTTAAATAGACTAAGTTTACTGTAGGGTTCTGCTTAAATAGACTTTACTGTAGGGCGCTGTTTAAATAGACTGTTTACTGTAGGGCACGTTTTATAGACTCTGTTGACTGTAGCGAACTGTTTCAATAGACTGTTTCGTGTAGGGCACTGTTTAAATAGACTTTTTGCTGTAGGGAACTATTTAAATAGACTAAGTTTACTGAAGGTTGATGTTTCAATAGACTGTTTACTGTAGGGCACTGTTTAAATAGATTGTGTTTACTTTAGGACACTGTTAAAATAGACTGTTTACTGTAGGGCACAGTTTAAGTAGGCTGTTTACCGTAGGACACTGTTTAAATAGACTGTTTACTGTAGGACACTGTTTAAATAGACTGTTTACTGTAGGGCACAGTTTAAGTAGGCTGTTTACCGTAGGACACTGTTAAAATAGACTGTTTACTGTAGGACACTGTTTAAATAGACTGTTTACTGTAGGGCACAGTTTAAGTAGGCTGTTTACCGTAGGACACTGTTAAAATAGACTGTTTACTGTAGGACACTGTTTAAATAGACTGTTTACTGTAGGGCACAGTTTAAGTAGGCTGTTTACCGTAGGACACTGTTAAAATAGACTGTTTACTGTAGGACACTGTTTAAATAGACTGTTTACTGTAGGGCACAGTTTAAGTAGGCTGTTTACGGAGGACACTGTTCTCTCAGATGTTTTAAATTCAGCCATGCAGGGCAGCACGGTGGCGCAGTGGGTTAGCACTGCTGCCTCTCGGCGCCGAGGTCCTCTGTGTGATCCCGGCTCTGGGTCACTGTCCATGTGGAATTTGGACATTCTCCCCGTGTTTGCCTCGGTTTCACACTCACAACCCAATGATGTGCAGGGTAGGTGGTTTGGCCATGCGAAATTTATTGAAAAAACATTTTTTGAAAAAAGTCTGCCATGCTCGCCCTGTAAGAGTTTTAAAATGTAGTCATTCTTGGCCTCAAAAATGATTAAAATTAGCCATGCAAGGCCTTGAGAATGTTTGAAATTTAGCCATGCTCGGCCTTGATGATGTTTAGAATTTTGTCATGCTCTGCATCTAAGACGTTTAAAATTTAGCCAACTCGGCGTCTATGATGTTTAAATTTTAGCCATGCTCGACCTCTAAGGTGTTTAAAATTTACCTATCCTCTGCCTGGAAGATGCTTACATATTAGCCATGCTCAGCCTGGAATGTGTACAAAATGTTGCCAATCTCGGCCTCGAAGATGTTTAATATTTAGCCATGCTCGGCATCGAAAATGTTCAATGTTTACACAGACTCGGCAGCAAGACGCTTAAACTTTAGCCATGTTTGGCCCCTAAGACGTTTAAAATTTAGCAATGCTTGGCTTCGAAGATGTTTAAAATTTAGCTTTTCTCGACCTCGAAGATGGTTAGCATTTTGCCATCCTCTGCCGCAAAGACTTATAAATGTAACCATGCTCGTCCTCTAAGACATATGAATTTAGCCTTACTCAACTTCTAAGACGGTTAATGTTCAGCCATTCTCGGCCTCGAAGATGTTTAAAATGTATCTGTGCTCGGCCACGAAGACGTTCAATATTTACTCATACTCGGCCTCGAAGATGTTTAAAATTTATCCGTGCTCGGCCTCGAAAATGTTCAATATTTACACATACTCGGCCTCGAAGATGTTGAAAATTTAGCCACGCTTAAAAGTTAGTCATGTTCGGCCTCTACGGTGCTTAAAATTTCCCCATGCTCGGCCTGAAAGATGTTTCAAATTTTGCCACATTCGGCCTCGAAAATGTTTTAAATTTCGCCATACTAGGCCTCGAATATGACTACAGTTTAGCCATGCTCGGCCTTTTAGTTGTTGAATATTTCTACATACTCGGCCTGGAAGATGTTTAAAATTTTACCATCCTCTGCCTCTGAGGCGTTTAAAATTGAGCCATGCTCGGCCTCGAAGATGTTTAAAATTTAGTCGTGTTTGGCCGAGAAGACGCTTAACAATTAGCCATGCTCGGCCTCCAAGTCGTTTAAACTTTAGCCATGTTTGATCTCTAAGACATTTAAAATTTAGCCATGCCTGGCGTCCAAGACGTTTAAACTTTAGCCATGTTTGATCTCTAAGACATTTGAAACTGAACCATGCTTGGCCTCGAAGATGTTTAAAATTTAGCCATCATCTGCCTTGAAGATGTTTAATATTTACACATGTTCGGCCTCGACGATGTTGCAAATTTAGCCATGTTCGGCCAGGAATATGTCGAAACTTTAGCCGTGCTCGGCATCTTAGATGTTTAATATTTCGACATACTCTGCCTCGCAGATGTTTATAATTTAGCCATGCTCCGCCTCTACTTTGTTTAAAATTTCGCCATGGTCTGTCTCGAAGATGTTTAAAACTTAACCATGCTCTGCCGCAGACGTTTAAAGTTGAGCCATGCTCAGACTCGAAGACAGATTAATTTAACCACGTTCCACGTCGAAGACGTATATATTTGGCTTTGCTTGACCTGTCATGGGCCAGAGTTTAGAGAACCCCAAAGTCGATCATGGAGTTCACTTGACCCACAACTTTTAATAGATTGTGGTGTGGGGAGCACACAGCCCACTCTACAGGTGTGGTACAGCAGAAATGAAAAAGTATTTTTAAAGCAAAACAATGTTTATTCTATGAACTCAAGTTAACCTTTTTCAAACATTCAATGAACATCTTAGCAACCATCAATTCAAATACAACCACCAAGGAATACAACACTAAGTAATCCTTAAGTTGTCCTTTTAACATCCATAAGTTGCAGGAATGTACCGGCAGACAGAAAGGTGGTTTAAAGTTTGTCTACTTCAATGCCAGGAGGTTCCGGAATAAGGTGGGTGAAATTGCGGCATTGGTTGGTACCTGGGACATCGATGTTGTGGCCATCTCGGAGACATGGATAGAGCAGGGACAGGAATGGTTGTTGCAGGTGCCGGGGGTTAGATATTTCAGTAAGGTCAGGGAAGGTGGTAAAAGAGGGGGAGGGGTGGCATTGTTAGTCAAGGAGAGTATTTCGGTGGCAGAAATAACGTTTGATGAGGACTCGTCTCCTGAGGTAGTATGGGCTGAAGTTAGAAACAGGAAAGGTGAGGTCACCCGGTTAGGGGTTTTCTATAGGCCTCCGAAAAGTCCCAGAGATGTAGAGGAAAGGATTGCAAAGGTGATTCTGGATAGGAGCGAAAGTAACATGGTAGTTGTTATAGGGGACTTTAACTTTCCAAATATTGACTGGAAACGCTATAGTTCGAGTACATTAAATGGGTCCGATTTTGTCCAATGTGTTCAGGAGGTTTTCCTGACGCAGTATGTAGATAGGCCAACGAGAGGCGAGGCCATATTGGATTTGGTACTGGGTAATGAACCAGGACATGTGTTAGATTTGGAGGCAGGTGAGCACTTAGTTGATAGTGACCACAATTCGATTACGTTTACTTTAGTGATGGAAAGGGATAGGTATATACAGCAGCGCAAGAGTTATATCTGGGGGAAAGGCAATTACGATGCGATAAGGCAATACTTAGGATGCATTGGATGGAGCGGAAAACTGCAGGGGATGGGCACAATGGAAATATGGAGCTTGTTCAAGGAACAGTTACTGCGTGTCCTTGACAAGTATGTACCTGTCAGCCAGGGAGGAAGTCGTCGAGCGAGGGAACCATGGATTACTAAAGCAGTTGAAACACTTGTCAAGAGGAAGAAGGAGGCTTATGTAAAGATGAGACATGAAGGTTCAGTTAGGGCGCGCGAGAGTTACAAGTTAGCTAGGAAGGAAATAAAGAGAGAGCTACCAAGAGCCAGGAGGGGACATGAGAAGTCTTTGGCAGGTAGGATCAAGGATAACCCTAAAGCTATCTATAGATATGTCAGGAATAAAAGAATGACAAGGGTAAGAGTAGGGCCAGTCAAGGAAAGTAGTGTGAAGTTGTGCGTGGAGTCCGAGGAGATAGGAGAGGTGCTAAATGAATCGTTTTCGTCAGTATTCACACAGGAAAAGGACAATGTTGTCGAGGAGAATCCTGAGATACAGGCTACTAGACTAGAAGGGCTTCAGGTTCATAAGGAGGAGGTGTTAGCAATTCTGGAAAGTGTGAAAATAGATAAGTTCCCTGGGACGGATGGGATTTATCCGAGGATTCTCTGGGAAGCTAGGGAGGAGATTGCTGGGCCTTTGGATTTGATCTTTAAGTCATCTTTGTCGACATGAATAGTGCCAGAAGACTGGAGGACGGCGAATGTTGTCCCCTTGTTCAAGAGGGAGAGGAGAGACAACCCCGGTAACTATAGACCAACTTCTGTTGTGGGCAAGGTCTTGGAGAAATTTATAAGAGATAGGATGTATAATCATCTGGAAAGGAATAATTTGATTAGACATAATCACACGGTTTTGTGAAGGGTAGGCCATGCCTCACAAAACTTATTGAGTTCTTTGAGAAGGTGGCCAAACAGGTGGATGAGGGTAAAGCAGTTGATGTGGTGTATATGGATTTCAGTAAAGCGCTTGACAAGGATCGCCACAGTAGGCAATTGCAGAAAATACGGAGGCATGGGATTCAGGGTGATTTAGCAGTTTGGATCAGAAATTAGCTAGCTGGAAGAAGACAAAGGGTGGTGGTTGATGGGAATTGTTCAGACTGGGGTCCAGTTCCTAGTGGTGTACCACAAGGATCTGTTTTGGGGCCACTGCTGTTTGTCATTTTTATAAATGACCTGGAGGTGGGCGTAGAAGGATTGGTGAGTAAATTTGCAGATGACACTAAAGTCGGTGGAGTTGTGGACAGTGCGGAAGGATGTTACAAGTTACAGAGGGACATAGATAAGCTGAAGAGCTGGGCTGAGAGATGGCAAATGGAGTTTAATGCAGAAAAGTGTGAGGTGATTCATTTTGGAAGGACTAAAAATAAGACAGTGTACTGGGCTAATGGTCAGATTATTGGTAGTATGAATGAACAGATAGCTATCGGTGTCCATGTACATACATCCCTGTAAGTTGCTGCACAGGTTGAGAGTGTTGTTAAGAAGGCAGACGGTGTGTTAACTTTTATTGTTAGAGGGATTACGTTTCGGAGCCATGAGGTCATGTTGCAGCTGTACAAAACGCTGGTGCGGCCGCATGTGGAGTATTGCGTGCAATTCTGGTCGCCGCATTATAGGAAGGATGTGGAAGCATTGGAAAGGATGTGCAGAGGAGATTTACCGGAATGTTGCCTGGTTTGGAGGGTAGATCTTATAACGGAAGGATGAGGGACTTGAGGCTGTTTTCCTTAGAGAGAAAAAGGTTAAGAGGTGACATCATTGAGGCATACATGATGATCTGCGGATTAGATTGGGTGGACAGTGAAAGCCTTTTTCCTCGGATGATGATGTCTAGCACGAGGGGACATAGCTTTAAATTGATGGAAGATAGATACAGGACAAGTTTCAGAGGTGGGTTCTTTACTCAGAGAGTAATAAGGGCGTGGACAGCCCTGCCTGCAACAGCAGAGGACTCGCAAACATTAAGTTCATTCAAAAGATCATTGGGTAGACATATGGACGATAAGGGAATAGTATAGATGGGCGTTAGAGTGGTTTCGCAGGTCGACGCAACATCGAGGACCAAAGGTCCTGTCCTGCGCTGTAATGTTCTATGTTCTATGTTCTAAGTCTTGAAAAAAAACTTTAAACAGAAGCACATAATGTTAAAATCACGACTGAGAGCAGTTATTAGTTTAAAATCACCAAAGGATCGACTTACAGTCTTTAGATTACAGATGGAGAGACTAATACCCCTTCTGGCTGTGACTGCAGCTATCCAGCTCTGAAAACGAAACTAAAACATACCTTGCAGCAAATCGATTAAAATCAAAGTAAAAAGCTGAAGGACAGCCCAGCTCCACCCACACTCTGACATCACTGATAAACACCCACTTCTTCAATGTACATTTCTTAAACACCCATTTCTTAAAGCTACTCTACATGACACCTCCCCCAAGAAAAAAAGCCCATCAACTTCAAGATGGTTTCTTTTTTCACCTATTCACTTTCCTTTAAGAAATGCACACAGTAAATATACTTTTTCGCTTCAAAAAAACAACACAGACAAACAAATACAATAATACAGTCCATATTTTTTCTTCTTCCTCCAACTGAAATCCTTCTCGATTGACAGTCACTTTGAACAAGAATGTCCTTGCACGATCCGTCCATTTGTCTATGCATCTGCATTTCTCTTTAAAGTCAGATACATTAGTTCAATCTGATCACAGAGTTCCCTGAAGTTCTCCAACACAGGAGCATTGGTTATCACAGTTTCAGGCTGTCAAATGCCTGTTGAAAGTCCGCTGACAACTTAAATTTTCGACGTTTGTTCAGCAAGTCCACCAGTGGAGCAACAACGCTGCAAATATTCGATTCAAATTTCCGGTAAAATCCACTCCTACCATGAAATCTAATTATTTCCGGTCGTGTGGAGAGTATCGGAAACTCCGAATAGTTGTTGGTTTCACATCCCGTGTGACCATTCGACCCTGTCCGATTGTATGGCCAAGGAAAGTGACTTGGGCTTTTCCAGATCCCCATTGGCTAGGTATACCACCAAACCCGCCCCCTGAAGTCGATCGGATAACTCCATTAGATGTTTTAAATGTTCTTTCCATGTCTGGCTGCAAATTACCAGATCGTTGATGGATACCGCACAATTGGGTAATCCTGAAACAACTTTGTTAGTTAACCGTTTGAATGTGGCTGGGGCGTTTTTCATGCCAAATGGCATAACGTTGAATTGTTATACACCATCTGGAGTCACAAAAGCTGAAATTTCCTTCGCCCTTTCGGATAAAGGCACCTGCCAGTAACCTTTATGTAAACCAAGTTTGGAAATAAATGCTCATTGTCCAACAATCTTCTCAATACAATCTTCCAAACGTGGGTAGGATAAGAGTCCGTTCTTGTAACTGCATTAACCTTTCTATGGTCCACACACATCCGTTGCGTACCGTCTGGTTTTGGCACCATCACTATGGGTGAGCTTCACTGGCTGCAAACCACTTCAATTATGCCATTTTTAAGCATACTCTCAATCTCTCTGTTAACCTGTGCCACTTTTAAAGAGTTAAGTCTGTATGGATGTTTTTGATTGGAACAGCATTTCCCACATCTATAGCCATTTTAGTGCTTCCCAATTTATCGCCACAAACTTGCCCATGTGATATCAATAACTCTTTCAGGTCAGTTCGTTTTTCCTCTGGAAGGTAACTCAACAATTTAGCACCATTTTGAGGAACATCCTCGTTTTCCAATTTAATTTGAGGTATGTCAAATTCACAGTCATCTGGATTTGGTTCGTGACTTTTAGTTAGACTACTTACAACCTCATTTTTCTCTCCTTCCATTTCAAAGTACCCTTTAAGCATATTCACATGACACTCTCGGTGAGTCCTACTTCTATCTGGTGTTTTTAACCACATAATTCACCTCACTTAATTTCCTCTCAGTCTGATAAGGTCCACAAAGCCTTACTTTTAAAGGTTCACCTACCACTGGTAACAATACTAAAACTTTATCTCCACAGGCAAAACTACGAACTTTGGATTTATTGTCCGCTATCCGTTTCATCACATTTTGTGCACCTTTTAAATGTTGTCTAGCCAATTCACCTGCTCTATTTAATCGTTCCCTATAGTTTGACACATCATCCAATAATGTAAGTTCCGATTTCTCACTCACCAATTTTTCCTTAATCAATTTAAGTGGTCCTCTTACCTCATGACCAAAAACTGGTTCAAAAGGACTACATTTGGATGACTCATTAGGTGCATTCCTAATTGCAATCAGTACGAATGAAATTCTTTATCCCAATCCTCTGGATAATCCTAACAATACGCCCTCAACATTGTCTTTAATGCCTGATGCCACCTTTCTAATGCTCCCTACGATTCTGAATGGTACGCAGTTGATTTAAATTGTTTTATTCCTCAGCTATCCATAACTTCTTTGAATAACCTTGAGGGAAAATGTGATCCTTCATCCGATTGCATTTCTGTGGCCAGTCCAGATCTCGTAAAAAAATTAAGTAATTCCTCCACAATCGTTTTAGCTGTACTATTACGTACTGGGATGGCTTCTGGAAACCGAGTTGACACATCCATTGTAGTCTAAAGATATTGATTTCCACTTTTCGTTTCATGAAGCGGTCCTACGCAATCAATTATGACCCTTGTCAAAGGTTCCACAAATGCTGGAATGGGTATTAAGGGCGCTGGTTTTATCATCGCTTGAGGTTTCCCTCTCACTTCACATGTGTGACATGATTGACAAAATGTAACTACATCTGTATGTAGTCCAGGCCAATAAAAATGTTTTTGTAGTTTAGCTTGAGTTTTCCGTATTCCCAAATGACCTCCCACTGGTACCACATGTGCAACTCGCAACACATCCTTTCTACCGGCAATACTACTTGATGAACTCCTGCCCACTTTTCATCCGCCTGCATATGTAATGGTCTCCATTTTCTCATCAAGACATCACTTTTACGGTAATAACACTCTGGTTTATACTCAGATTCCTCTTCCGTGTGTGCTTTCTGATACATCCGTTTTATTTCTATATTATTTTGTTGTAACTCCGCCAATTTTCCAGAACTAAAAATATCCGCCTCATCCTCCACCTGTTCTTGTTATTTTTCAACCACCTGATCAAAAATCGTTTCTGATAATTGCACTTCAACTTCATCTTCACTCATTGATTTCTCCTCTTGTCTCAACCTGTGACTTTGCGACCTTGTCACTACACAATCCGGAAAAATTCCAGGATATTCGTCCTTCAACACTTCAGTTGTCTGATTTTCCACTGGCTTATCAACCACAGTAGGCAGCACTCCCACCTGCGATCCAGCTGTATCATTACCCAAGACAAACTGTATTCCTGGACAAGATACTTTCTCTATTACTCCTACTACCACTTCACCACTCTTCACTGGACTTTCCAACATTACCTTATACAATTGACTACTCCTCTCACCCTGAATTACACATATTACCACCTTTTCTGGCAACATTCTTCCCAAACTACATAACTCCTCATTTCTTCCTATTAAAGATTGTCTAGCTCCCGTATCTCTTAAATTTGTGAATTCTATACCTCCTCCTCCTGATACACATGAGTAAACTTTACCCACGCAAGTAAATTCTTTCAAGTGACCTGGCATCTCTTTCATCAATCACCTCTTGATCAGGCTGTACAATCTTTTGCACCTCCTTCGCTTCACTTGGGCTTTCCTTTACCACTTTAACAAACACTGTCTTATCCTGTTTTACCACATCAGTCTTCCCAGTGCTTTTCTTCAACCACCAACACTGTGACTTAATATGGCTTTGTTTATTACAGTGAAAACATTTGAAACTCTTCATTTCGTTTCCACCCTACTGGATTTCTTTTTTAATCTGAGGTACACTCTCCTTTATATCGCCCATCAGATCACCTTTACTTTTACCACTTGAGTATTTCTCATGTCCCCAGTTTCTCTCTCTCACAGGCTGAAACTGATGTCGGAAACCAAGCTTTGATTTATGAACTAATTCTGCTTTTCTGCTGCTAATCTCTCAGTTTTAACCGTCTGTTCTTCCAGATGAGTCCTCACTACATCAGGAATTGAATTTTTAAATTCCTCCAAAAGTATAATTTCTCCGAGAGCTTCAAACGTTTTGTCTATTTTCAAAGCCCTGATCCACCTATCAAAATTACTCTGTTTGAACCTTTGAAACTCCATGCACGTTTGACCAAATTCTTTCCTTAAAATTCTAAACCTTTGTCTGGAGGCTTCAGGCATTAGTTCATATGCACCCAAGATGGGCATTTTCACCTCCTCATACGGCCCAGATACCTCCTCCGGTATTGATGCAAACACTTCACTAGCTTTGTTTGATTCAGTAATACCCGCATGTGCTGTGACCATTTCATTTGTACAGCCACCTTCTCAAATGAACTGAAAAAGGCTTCTACCTCCTTCTCTTCAATCCTTGGCAATGCTTGGATATATTTAAATAGATCCCCACAAAACCTTCAACTATGACGCTCTTTCTCACCATCCTCATCACTATAATCCAACTGTACGTTTCCCTTTACGATTGATAATTTTAACTGAGTATCATGTTTCATGGCCATTTTCTGAAGTTCAACCTCTATCTCTTTAACTTTTTGCCTGATCTGTATCTCCCTTTCTCTTTCTTTTTCCTCTCTATCTTTTTCGTATTCAAGCTGCTTTAATTCTTTCTCATGTTCCATTTGTTTAATTTGCAACTGCATTTGTGCCATTTCCAATGAGTCAAACTGTATCTCAGGCAACTTTCCAATGCTTAGCCACCGCAGTAGTTCCCTCATCTTTTCATAGATTATCATAGATTATCATAGAATTTACAGTGCAGAAGGAGGCCATTCGGCCCTTCGAGTCTGCACCGGCTCTTGGAAAGAGCACCATACCCAAGGTCAACATCTGCAACCTATCCCAGTAACCCCACTCAACACTAAGGGCAATTTTGGACACGAAGAGCAATTTGCCATGGCCAACCCACCTAACCTGCACATCTTTGGACTGTAGGAGGAAACCGGAGCACCCGGAGGAAACCCTCGCACACACGGGGAGGATGTGCAGGCTCCGCATAGACAGTGACTCAAGCCGGAATCGTACCTAGGACCCTGGAGCTGTGAAGCAATTATGTTACCACAATGCTACCGTGCTGCCCCAGTTTGTCAGGAAATGTTAACTGCAATGTTTTTGCCAAATCTAACAGTCTGCTTTTAGTCTCTGTCCGTAAGGTACTGTGCGTGACCGTCGCCACCCCCAAAGACGCCAGGGCCTCTGAAAGAGCCATTGTCCACAACACACTCCACAAAAAACTAGAATACCACCCTTGATAAGCAACCACAATATGCTCACCCCTCACTGTGTTTAAGTTCACTAAACCAATCCAATAAGCAGACTTTTATTGCGGACGAGCCCCCAATTTGTTTTGCCCCCAAAGTATATCGTGGAGTTAACCTGAACCCACAATTTTACTAATTGTGGTATGGAGAGCACACGGCCCTCGACAGGAGTGGTACAGCAGGAATGGGAAAGTATTTCTTAAAGCTCGACAATGTTTATTCAATGAACTCAAGTTAACCTTTTTTAAAACAAACAGTGAACATCTGAGCAACCATTAATTCAAATACAACCCCCAAAGAATTCAACACTGAGTAATCCATAAGCTGTCTTTTTAACATCCTGAAGGTTAAGGCACCTTTTACCAGAAGCACCTTCAGTTGACATTCACTACTGAGAACATTTATAATTCTGAATTCACCAAATGATCAAGAGATAGTCTTTTGATGGCAGAGAGAACAGCAGTACACCAGCTTGGTCTGGCGTCAGCTCCAACAATGAAAACGAAACTAAAACACACCCTGCAGAAAGCAGCCAAAAACGAAAGTAAAATGCTGACACAGCCCAGCCCCACCCACTCTCTGGCATCACTGCAGTAATACGCACCCATTTCTTAAAGGTACTCTCACCACATATATTTACATACACACACATTTATAAACACCCATTTCTTAAAGGTACTCTCAAATTACAATATACTGCCCAGGGCCCAGAGTATTTTAATGATAAACTACCCAAGAACCACTGTAAATAATGGTCTCCTGCCCAGGGCTCAGTGTATTATAATAATATACTACCGAGGAACCACGGTAAATAATGATAAACAGCTTAGTGTCCACTGTACCTAATGATAAACTACAAAGGGAAAACTGGAAATAATGGTATCATGCCCAGGGACTTCAGTAAAGAATGACATTCTATCGAGGGAACAATGTAAATACTGATACGCTATCCAGGACCACGCCAACACGTAATATACTGCAGAGGTACGCCTACAAATATAGATAGACAATCAAGGAACCACTGTGAATAATGATATACTACACAGGGACCACTGTAAAGAATGATGTACTCCACACAGAACACTGACAATAAAGATATATAACTTAGGAACCACTGTAAATAACGATATACGACCAAGGGAGCACTGTAAATAAATATATACTACCCAGTGAGCACGGTAAATAATGAATATGGTCGACAGAAACCACTGAAAACGATGCTACCCATTTTAGGAACCACTGTAAAAAATTATACATTGCCCAGGCACCACTGTAAACAATGAAATAGTACCAAGGAACCACTATAAACAATGATATACTGCAAAGGGACCACTGTAAGTAACGATGTACTATCCTGCGACCACTGTAAATAATGGCGGACTATCCAGGGATAAATAATGATATACTGCACAGGGAATAATGTAAATAATGATATAAAATAAAAGGGCCACTGTAAATAATAGTATCCTGCACAGGGTCCATTGTAAATAATGATATAATACCCAGGGAAGATTCTAAGTAATATTATACTATACAGGGGACACTGTAAATAATGATATATCATCCAGCAACCACTGTAAAAAGTGAAACACTGCCCAGGGCCACTATGAATAATAATATATAACGCAACGACCTCTGTAAATAATGATATACTGCACAGGGATCACTGTAAATAATGATATACTAACCAGGGACCACTGCAAATAATGATAAACTACAGAGGGGCCACTGTAAATAATGATATACTACCCAGGGATCACAGTAAATAATGATAGATTGCAAGGGACCGCTGTAAATAGTGATATAATGCCAGGGACCACTGTTAATAATAACATACCACATAGGGACAACTGTAAATAAAAATATATTACTCAAGGACCACTGTAAATAATAGCATACTACCCAGGGTCCCCTGTAAATAATGGCATACTACCTAGGGACCACTGTAAGTCATGAAATTCCACTCTGGGATCGTTGTAAATAATTATGTATTACCCAGGGACCACAGTAAAACATAATATACTGCCCAGGGAACACTGTAACTAATGACATACTGCCCAAGGACCACTGTAAAAAATGATAT
Organism: Scyliorhinus torazame; assembly: GCF_047496885.1. NCBI lineage: Eukaryota > Metazoa > Chordata > Chondrichthyes > Carcharhiniformes > Scyliorhinidae > Scyliorhinus > Scyliorhinus torazame. The sequence continues at coordinate 116,503,104 of NC_092726.1, read as the reverse complement.
ACTACCGAGGGACCACTATAATTGATATACTAAACAGGGACCACTGTAAATAGTGACATGCTGCCAGGGACTAGTGTAAATAATGATATACTGCACAGGGACCACAGTAAATAATGATATTCAACCCAGCAAAAACTGTAAATATTGATATACTACCCAGGGCCACTGTAAATAATGATATACAATCCAGGGACTACTGTGAATAATGAAATTCCACCCTGGGACCGTTGCAAATAATGAGGCACTGCACAGGGACAACTGAAAATAATCGCATACTCCCCAGGGACGACTGTAAATAGTAATATACTATCCCGGAACCACTGTAAATAATGATATACTGCCCAGAAACAACTGTAAATAATGAAATTCCACCCTGGGGCCGTTCTAAATAATGATGTACTACCCAGGGACCGCTGTAAATAATTGGTAACTGCCAAAGGACCGCTGTAAATAATGACATTCTACACTGGGACCGTTGTAAATAATATTGTACTGCACAGGGCCCACTGAAAATAATGACATACAACCCAGGGACCACTGTAAATATTGATAAACTACCCACGAACCCCTGTAAATAATGATATTCTACCCAGGGACCACTGTAAATAATGATATATTCCCCAGGGACCACTGTAAATAATGATATACTATCCAGGGACTACTGTAAATATTGCAATTCCACCCTGGGACCGTTGTAAATAATGATGTACTACACAGGGAACACTGTAAATGACATTCTGCCCAGCGACCACTGTAAATAATGATATACTACACAGGGACCACGGTACAGAATGATATACTATCCAGGGCCAATGTAAATAATGAAATGAAATACCACCCTGGGACGGTTGTAAATAATGATGTACTACCCAGGGACCACTGTAAATAATCATAAACTACCCAGGGATACCTGTAAGTAATGACAAATTACCAAGGGACCACTGTAAATAAAGATGAACTCTCCAGGGACCACTGTAAATAATGAAATTCTCCGCATGGAGCGTTGTAAATATTGATGTACTACACAGGTATCACTGTAAATGATGATATACCGCCCAGGGACCACTGTAAATAATGGTATTCTGTCGAGGGACCACTGTAAACATTGATAAACTACACAGGGATCATTGTAAACAATGACGGTCTTCGCAGGGATCTCTGTAAATAATGATATACTGCACAGAGACTACTGTAAGTAATGATATACTACACAGCAACCACTGTAAATAATGATATACCACCCAGGGAGCACTTTATATAATGATATACGACCAAGGGACCACTGCAAATAATGATATACTAGCCAGTGAGCACAGTAAATAATGATGTATCACCCAGGGACCACTGCAAATCATGATACACTATCCAGGGACCACTGTAAATTAAGATGACCTCTCCAAGGACCACTGTAAATAATGAAATTCCACGCTGTGACCGTTGTAAATAATGATATCGACACAGGGTCCAGTGTAAATAATGACATGCTGCCCAGGGACCACGACAAATAATGATATACTACACAGGGACCACTGTAAATAGTTATTTACTGCCCAGGGACCACTGTAAATAATCATATACTACCCAGGGGCCACTGTAAATAATGAAATTCCACACTGGGACAGTTGTAAATAATAATATACTACACAGGGATCACAGTAAATTGTGGTATACTGTCCAGGGACTATTACAAATAATGACATACCACACAGGGACCACTTAGATAAATTGTATACTGACCAGGGACGATTGTAAATAATGATCTTCTACACAGTAACCACTGTAAATATTGATATTCCACCCTGTGACTGTTGTAAATAATGATATACGTCACAGGGAACACTGTCAACAGTGACATACTGCCCAGGTACCACTGCAAATAATGACTTACTACCCAGGGAACATTGTAAAACATTATCTCCCGCCCCGGGACCACTGTAAATTATGATATACCACCCAAGGACCACTGTAAATAACGATATACAATCCAAGGACCTCTGTGAATAATGAAATTCTACCCTGGTTCCGTTCAAAACTATTATATACTATGCAGGGGGCATTGTTTCTGAGGATATACAACCCAGGGACCGCTGTAAATAATGAATTTCCACTCTGGGACCGTTGTAAATAATGATGAACTGCACAGGGACCACTGATAATAATGACATACTGCCCAGGGGCTACAGTAAATAATGATATACTACCCAGGAACCGCTGTAAATAATGATATACTCACCAGGGACCACTGCATTGAACGAAACACTACCGAGGGAGCACTGTAAATAATTATCTGCTACCCAGAGATAACTGTAAACAATGAAAATCCATCGTGGGACAGTTGTAAAGAATGATGTACTACACAGTGACCACTGTAAACGACACACTGCCAAGCGACACATAAATATTGATATCATACCCAGAACCACTGTTAATAATGATATCATATCCAGGGACCACATGTAAATAATGATATCATACCCAGGAATCACTGTTAATAATGATATAATATCCAAGGACCACTGTAAATAATGACATACTAACTAGGGACCACTATAAATAATGGTATACTATCGAGGGACCACTGTAAATAATGATAGACTACACAGGGACCACTGTAAATAATGACATATTGCCCAGGACCACTGTATATAATGATGTACTACCGAGGGACCAGTGTAAATAATGATATACTACCAAGGGACCACTGTAAATAATGATATACTATCCAGGGCCACTGTAAATAATGAAATGAAATACCACCCTGGGACCGTTGTAAATTATGATGTTCTACCCAGGGAGCACTGTACATAATGATAAACTCGCCAAGGATACGTGTAAATAATGATATACTACCGAGGGACCACTGTAAATAATGATATACTACATAGGGACCAGTGTAAGTAATACTGGCCAGGAACCAGTGTAAATAATGATATGCTGCACAGGGACCACTGTAAATAATGATATACTACCCAGGGGCCACTGTAAATAAAGATATACTATCCAGGGCCACTGTAAATGATCATAAACTGCCAAGAGATACCTGTAAATAATGATAAATTACCCAGGGACCACTGGAAATAAAGATGAACTCCCAGGGACCACTGTAAATAATGAAATTCTACGCATGGACCGTTGTAAATAATGATGGACTACACAGGGACCACTGTAAATAATGATATACCGTCCAGGGACCACTGTAAATAATGATATCCTACCGAGGGACCACTGTAAATAATGACATACCACCCAGGGACCACTTGAAATAATGATATACGGCGAAAGGATCACTGCAAATAATGATATACTAGCCAGTGAGCACAGTAAATAATGAGATACTACCCAGGGACCACTGTAAATCATGATACACTTTCCAGGGACCACTGTAAATTAAGTTGACCTCTCCAAGGACCACTGTAAATAATGATATTCCACCCAGCAAAAACTGTAAATATTGATATACTACCCAGGGCCACTGTAAATAATGATATACAATCCAGGGACGACGGTGAATAATGAAATTCCACCCTGGGACCTCTGTAAATAATGACGTACTACACAGGGAACTCTGCAAATTATAATTTACTACCAAGGGACCACTGTAAATACGTATATGCGAGTCAGGGATGACTGTCAATTAGTGCATACAATCCAGAGACCACTGCAAATAAAGATATACTACACAGGGACAACTGTAAATAATGAGACACTTTCCAGGGACCACTGTAAATATTGAAATTTCACCCTGGCACCGTTGTAAATAATGATGTACTACACAGGAACCACTGAAAATAATGATCCACTGTCCCGGGACCACTGTAAATAATGATATACTGCCCAGGGACCTGTGAAAATAATGACATACTACCGAGGGACCTCTTTAAAAAATGAAATACTATCCAGTGGCCACTGTAAATAATGATACCTAACCAAGGTCACTGTAAATAATGATATTCTAGACTAATGTAAACGATGATATACTGCACAGGTACCATTGTATAAAATGGTATCCTGCTCAGGGACCACTGTAAATAATGATATTCTGCTCAGGAGCCACTGTAAGTAATGATACTCTACCCAGGGCACCTGTAAATAATGATTCACTGCCCATGGACTACTGCAAATTAAGATATACTATCCAGGGACCACTGTAAATAATGATATACTACGCAGGGACCAGTGTATATCCGAATATACTGCACAGGGATCACTGTAAATAATGATATTCAACTCAGGGACCTCTGTAAATAATGATATACTACCCAGGGGCCACTGTAAATAATGATATGCTATCCCGGGACCACTGTAAATAATGATATAATACCCAGTGACCACTTAAAATAATGATGCCTACTCGAGGCCACTGTGAATAATGAGAGAGATGCAGAGAGAGGGGAAAGAAAATAGAGGAACAGAGAGAGAGTTACAGAGCGAGAGGATAAGAGAGAGATACAGAGAGATAGGAAGATACAGAGAGATATAGGTGGAGGGATACAGAAAGAGATACAGGGAGAGAGATTCTGAGAGAGAGTTATGATAGAGTAACAGAGAGAGGGAGGTACAGAAGGAGGGAGAGAGAGAGACACAGGAAGAGGTACAGATTGAAAGCACGATACAGAAAGATTGGATTGGACTGAATTTGGTTTGCTTTTTGATTATTGTCCCGTGTACCTAGATAGAGTGAAAAGTTCTCAGCTCAACAGATCATTGAGTACATGGAAAGAAATGAAAAACGATACAGAGAGAGAGATACAGAGAGGGAGAATGGTACGGAGAGGTGCAGAGAGAGAGATACAGTGAGGGAGGTACAGAGAGAGACAGATACAGAGCGATACAGAGAAAGCGTGACAGAGAGACATATAGAGCTAGAGATAGGGAGAGCGTTACAGAGTGAAATACGGAGAGCGTTACAGAGAGAAATATGGAGAGAGATACGGAGAGAGATTGGGAGAGAGATATGGAGAGAGATACAGCGAGAGATACGGCGTGAGATACGGCGAGAGGTACAGAGACAGATACAGAGAGAGAGATACAGAGAGAGACAGAGAGAGAGATATAGAGACAGATACAGAGAGAGATACAGAGAGGGATACAGAGAGAGATACAGAGAGAGATACAGAGAGATTTACAGAGAGATATAGCGAGAAATACAGCTAGAGATACAGAGAGACACACAGAGAGACACAGAGAGAGATACAGAGAGAGATACAGAGAGAGATACAGAGAGATATACAGCGAGAGATACAGCGAGAGATACAGCAAGAGATACAGAGAGAGAGATACAGAGAGAGGGAGAATGGTACGGAGAGATACAGAGAGAGAGAGACAGAGAGAGCGATGCAGAGAGAAATAGAGAGAGAAGTAGAGAGAGAGATTGAGAGAGAGATGCAGAGAGAGAGAGAGTGACTGAAAGTGATACAGAGAGAGATGCAGAGAAACGGAGAGAGATACTGAGAGAGATACAGAGAGAGATACAGAGAGAGATACAGAGAGAGATACAGGGGGAGTACAGCGAGAGATACAGAGAGAGACAGAGAGAAAGAGGGAGAATGGTACGGAGAGATACAGAGAGATACAAAGAGAGTGATACAAAAAGAGGGATACAGAGAGAGAGATACAGAGACAGATACAGAGAGAGATACAGAGAGAAAATACAGAGGGAGATACAGAGAGAGATACAGAGAGAGGGAGAAATTCTGAGAGAGATTCTGAGAGAGGTACTGCGAGAGATAAAGAGAGAGATACAGAGAGAGATGCGGAGAGAGGGAGAGATTCTGAGAGAGATTCTGAGAGGATACGGAGAGAGATAAAGAGAGAGTTACAGAGAGAGATACAGAGAGATAGATACAGAGAGAGAGATACACAGAGACAGAGAGTGGTACAGAGAGACACAAAGAGAGAGATACAGAGAGAGAGAGAATGGTCCGGAGAGATACAGCTGAATGGGAGCAGAGTCGGAGGGCGGTGGTCCAGTTGGTCCACTGGGCAGGTATATTCTGTAAGGTAAGAGGGGATGGTAGCTAGGCCAGTTGTAATCTCCTCCTGCAGGATGTGGGTGGTGAGGGATATCCCCGGTGTCACAGCTGACTATACCTGCGGGAAGTGCACCCAACTCCAGCTCCTCAAAGACCGTGTTAGGGAAATGGAGCTGAAGCTGGATGAAGTTCGGATAATCCGGGAGGCAGAGGGGGTGATTGAGAAGAGTTACAGGGAGGTAACCACACCCAAGGTACAGGACAAGAATAGCTGGGTGACAGTCAGGGGGAAAAAAACAAACAGGCAGTCAGTGCAAATACCCCTCGTGGCCGTTCCCCTTCAAAAAAAGTATACCGTTTTGGATGCTGTTGGCGGGGCGGGGGGGGGTGACCTACCGGGGGAAGGCCCTAACGGCCTGGTCTCTGGCACTGAGTCTGGCTCTGGGGCTCAGAAGGGAAGGGGGGAGAATAGAAAAGCAATAGTTGTAGGAGATTCAATGGTTAGGGGAATATATAGGAGATTCTGTGGTCGCGAGCGAGACTCCCGGAAGGTATGTTGCCTCCCGGGTGCCAGGGCCAGGGATCTCTCAGATCGTGTCTTCAGCATCCATAAGGGGGAGGGGGCAGGCAGAAGTCGTGGTGCACATTAGTACCAACGACGTAGGTAGGAAAAGGGGTGTGGAGGTAATAAACGAGTTTAGGGAGTTAGGCTGGAAGTTAAAAGCCAGGACAGACAGAGTTGTCATCTCTGGGTTGTTGCCGATGCCACGTGATAGCGAGGCTAGGAATAGGGAGAGAGTGCTGCTGAACACGTGGCTGCAGGAATGGTGTAGGAGGGAGAGCTTCAGGTATTTGGACAATTGGAGCGCATTCTGGGGAAGGTGGGACCTGTACAAGCAGGACGGGTTGCATCTGAACAAGAGGGGCACCAATATCCTGGTAGGGAGGTTTTCTAGTACTCTTCGGAAGGGTTTAAACTAATTTAGAAGGTGAATGGGAACCGGATTTGTAGTCCAGCAACTAATATAGCCGATATTCAGGACGCCAAGGCATGTCATGAGGCAGTGAAGGAGGGAATACTGACAAAGGAGATTACTTGCAGACACGGAGATGCGTTGAAGTGTGTATACTTCAACACAAGAAGCATCAGGAATAAGGTGGGTGAACTTAAGGCATGGACCGGTACTTGGGACTACGATGTGATGGCCATCACGGAAACTTGGATAGAAGAGTGGCAGAAATGGTTGTTGGAGGTAAATCGTTAAAGATGTTTCAATTGGATTTCGGCGGGAGCGGTGCGCAAGTGATTTCTGGGAGGTAAATTTCTCCTTGAACAACACTTACCTTCACAGGAGCAGGCCATTGGATTTCGGCGGGAGCAAGTGATTTCTGGGAGGTAAGTTTCTCCATTGAAAACATTTACCTTCACAGGAGCAGGCCATTGGATTTCAGCGGGAGCGGTGCGCAAGTGATTTCTGGGAGGTAAGTTTCTCCTTTAAAAAACACTTATTTTCTGTTTTATTTTTTTCGACCCGCGGACTTCTGGGAAGAGCCCCCCCCCCCCCCCCCCAACCAATAAATTCTGGTGGAGAGGAAACCCGAGACACTACACGTGTAGTGTCTCCCACCCACCCTCCTCCTCTAAACTAATAATAAGATCCATTGGTGTGAGGTAAGTACCATATATTATTATTATTAGCATTATTATATTATATTATTCGCATTGCGCAGGTCAAGGAGACACAGCCGGAGTGAGAGAGATACAGACAGTGAGAATTTGGTAGTTTGGTGCAGTAAGGCAACCAGGAAAGGTAAGTGGTTAATCTAATTGTGTTGTTTTTCAGTTAAAAGTGCAGGGTAGGGTCTGATTGGCTGAAGCTGTCCCCACCATAAAATTAAATTAAACTAATTAATTAATTAGTGATGGCTGGCCAGGTGATGTGCTTGAGCTGCTTGATGTGAGAGCTGGCAGATCCCATTGCGAGCTGCACCGACCACATCTGCAGTAAGTGTTGGCTGCTCGAAGAGCTCCGGCTCAGAGTTGATGAGCTGGAGTCTGAGCTTCAAACACTGAGGCACATCCGGGAGGGGGAGACTTACCTGGACACTGTGTTTCAGGAGGCAGTCACACCTGTCAGAGTAAGTAGTTTAAATCCTGCTAGTGGCCAGGGACAGCAGGGTGTGACTGCAAGTCAGGCAGGTAAAGGGAACCAGCAGTCAGGAACTCAGGAGCCTCAGCCCTTGACTCTGTCCAACAGGTATGAGGCACTTGCGCCCTGTGTGGATGGCGAACAGAGCTGCAGGAAGAATGAGTCAGCTAACCAAGGCACCATGGTTCAGCAGGCCATTCAAGGGGAGGGAGTAAATAGGCAAGTTGTAGTTGTAGGGGATTCTATTATCAGGGTGATAGATAGTATCCTTTGTGAGCAGGATAAAGAGTCCCGCATGGTATATTGCCTGCCCGGAACTAGGGTGCGGGACATCTCTGACCGGCTTGATTGGATACTGAAGAGGGAGGGGGAGGATCCAGTTGTTGTGGTCATGTCGGTACCAACAACATAGGCAAGTCTAGGAAAGAGGACCTGTTTAGAGATTATAAAGAGCTAGAATTCAAATTAAAAAACAGGTCCTCAAGGGTTATAATCTCCGGATTACTGCCCGAGCCACGTGAAAATTGGCAGAGGGAGGCAAGAATAAGGGAAGTTAACACGTGGCTGAAAGAGTGGTGTGGGAGTAAGGGGTTCCTTTTCATGGGACACTGGCATCAGTGTTGGGACAGGGGGGACCTATACCGTTGATATGGTCTCCACCTGAACCGAGCTGGGACCAGTGTTCTGGCGAAAAGAGTAAATAGGGTGGTCAATAGGACTTTAAACTAGAGATTGGGGGGGGGGGGGAGGGAAAGTCAGGGAACCAAGAGGTGAAGTAATCAGCGGGGAGCGTAGCTGCTTAGGAATTTAAAAAAAACACGAACAGACAAAACTCAAGAGTGGTTACGATTGTCCCCATCCCATAAAATATGACACAGTGTATGGAAAGGCTCAGTAAATCAAGGTCCACCACACTAAGAAAACAAAAAGGGATGGTCAATAGAGAATGAAAGGTACTATATTTAAATGCGCGCAGTGTACGGAACAAGGTAGATGAGCTTGTGGCCCAGATTGTGACTGGCAGGTATGATGTGGTAGGCATCACAGAGACATGGTTGCAGGGGGTTCAGGACTGGCATTTAAACATCCAGAGATTCACAACCTATCGAAAAGACAGAGAGGTGGGCAGAGGGGGCGGGGTTGCCTTGTTAATTAGGAATGAAATTAAATCAATAGCACGAAACGACATAGGGTCGGATGATGTGGGGTCTGTGTGGGTAGAGTTGAGGAACCACAAAGGCAAAAAAAAACATAATTGGAGTTATGTACAGGCCTCCTAACAGTGGTCAGGACCAGGGGCACAAAATGCACCACGAAATAGAAAGTGCATGTCAGAAAGGCAAGGTCACAGTGATCATGGGGGACTTTAACATGCAGGTGGACTAGGTAAATATTACTGCCAGTGGACCCAAGGAAAGGGAATTCATCGAATGTTTACAGGAGGGCTTTTTGGAACAGCTTGTGATGGAGCCCACGAGGGAACAGGCCATTCTGGACTCAGTGTTATGTAATGAGCCAGACTTGATTAAAGATCTTAAAGTGAGGGAGCACTTAGGAGGCAGTGATCATAATATGGTCGAATTCAATCTCCAATTTGAAAGAAAGAAGGTAGAATCAGATGTAAAGGTGTTACAGTTAAATAAAGGTAACGACAGGGGCATGAGGGAGGAACTGACGAAAATCGACTGGGAGCAGAGCCTAGTGGGAAAGACAGTAGAACAGCAATGGCAGGAGTTTCTGGGAGTAATTGAGGACACAGTACAGAGGTTCATCCCAAAGAAAAGAAAGGTTATCAGAAGGGGGATTAGGCAGCCATGGCTGACAAAGGAAGTTAGGGAATGCATCAAAGCAAAAGAGAAAGCCTATAATGTGGCAAAGAGTAGTGGGAAGTCAGAAGATTGGGAAGGCTACAAAAACAAACAGAGGATAACAAAGAGAGAGATAAGGAAAGAGAGGATCAAATTTGAAGGTAGGCTAGCCAGTAACATTAGGAATGATAGTAAAAGTTTATTTAAATACATTAAAAACAAACGGGAGGCAAAAGTAGACATTGGGCCGCTCCAAAATGACGCTGGTAATTTTATGATCGGAGACAAGGAAATAGCCGAGGAACTGAATAAGTACTTTGCGTCAGTCTTCACAGTAGAAGAAAGGAGTAATATCCCAACAATTCTGTAGAGTCAGGGGACAGAGTTGAATATGGTAGCCATCACAAAGGATAAAGTGCTAGAGAAACTAAGACGTCTAAAATTGATAAATCTCCGGGCCCAGATGGGCTACATCCTAGAGTTCTAAATGAGATAGCTGAAGAAATAGTGGAGGCGTTGGTGATGATGTTTCAAAAGTCACTGGAGTCAGGGAAAGTACCACAGGATTGGAAAATCGCTGTTGAAACCCCCTGTTCAAGAAGGGAACAAAGAAAAAGAGGGAAATTATAGGTCAATTAGCCTAACCTCGGTTGTTGGCAAGATTCTAGAATCCATTGTTAAGGATGAGATTTCTAAATTCTTGGAAGTGCAAGGTGGGATTAGGACAAGTCAGCATGGATTTAGTAAGGGGAGGTCGTACCTGACAAACCTGTTAGAGTTCTTTGAAGAGATAACAAATAGGTTAGACCAAGGAGAGCCAATGGATGTTATCTATCTTGACTTCCAAAAGGCCTTTGATAAGGTGCCTCACGGGAGACTGCTGAGTAAAAGAAGGATCCATGGTATTCGAGGCAAGGTACTAACATGGATTGACGATTGGCTGTCAGGCAGAAGGCAGAAAGTTGGGATAAAAGGTTCTTTTTCGGAATGGCAACCGGTGGCGAATGGTGTCCCGCAGGGTTCAGTGTTGGGGCCACAGCTGTTCTCTTTATATATTAACGATCTAGATGACGGGACTGGGGGCATTCTGGCTAAGTTTTCCGATGATACAAAGATTGGTGGAGGGGCAGGTAGTATGGACGAGGTGGCGAGGCTTCAGAAAGATTTAGACAGTTTAGGAGAGTGGTCCAAGAAATGGCTGATGAAATTGAACGTGGGTAAGTGCGAGGTCTTGCACTTTGGAAAAAAGAATAGAGGCGTGGACTATTTTCTTAACGGTGACAAAATTCATAATGCTGAACTGCAAAGGGACTTGGGAGTCCTAGTCCAGGATTCTCTAAAGGTAAACTTGCAGGTTAAGTCCGTAATTAAGAAAGCAAATGCAATGTTGTCATTCATCTCCATTGGCTAGGAATATAAAAGCAGGGATGTACTTCTGAAGTTTAATAAAGCATTAGTTAGGCCCCATTTAGAATACTGTGAGCAATTATGGGCCCCACACCTCAGGAAGGACATACTGGCACTGGAGCGGGTCCAGCGGAGATTCACACGGATGGTCCCAGGAATGGTAGGCCTAACATACGATGAACGTCTGAGGATCCTAGGATTATATTCATTGGAGTTTAGTAGGTTGAGGGGTGATCGAATAGAATCTGACAAGATAATGAATGGCTTAGATAGGGTGGATGTAGGGAAGTTGTTTCCATTAGCAGGGGAGACTAGGACCCGGGGGCACAGCCTTAGAATAAAAGGGAGTCACTTTAGAACAGAGATGAGAAATTTCTTCAGCCAGAGAGTGGTGGGTCTGTGGGATTCATTGCCACAGAGGGCGGTGGAGGCCGGGACGTTGAGTGTCTTTAAGACAGAAGTTGATAAATTCTTGATTTCTCGAGGAATTAAGGGCTATGGAGAGAGAGTGGGTAAATGGAGTTGAAATCAGCCATGATTGAATGGTGGAGTGGACTCGATGGGCCGTTTTGTAAGGGCCCCGAAGAATCCAGCACGAGTTTTAAGGATACAAAATAATAAAGTTTATTTACTATAACAATATATACATAGCAGTAGCAGTAACTTCCCTTGCTACCTTCTCCTTCCTCCTGGTTCCTGGACTGGCCAGCTTATTTATAGTAGGAGTTTCTCCGCCCCCCTCATTGGGGAAGTTCATACTCCCAGAGGATTGTGGGATAGTCATTAGTCCCCAGCCAATCGTCAGTAGGCAGGTTATAACATCCCTCCCCCCCCCCCCCCGAAAGTCCAAGGAATCCACCGTAGGCCCTGGCGAAGGAAGGCGTCGAACTCGTTTGGCCGCAGGCCGGATGCCATTTGCACGCGGCGCTGGATCAGGCGGCGTATAACGAGACGGAGACCGGCGCTTCCATGATGAACGGCGCGGTTGTACATCCACGGCCTGTGGACCCGAGGATTCCCCCTCTGATTCATCCTGTGTCTCCATCTCGGAGTCAGAGTCTGCTGCCTCCGTCATGTCAGCGTCTCTGTCCCCATTCGGTCCCGTCATGACCTGCGCAGGCTTTGAGTGAGGCACCAGTGGAAGATTTGGAGGACTACTTTCCCTTGTTTCTGGTCTTTGCCGCTGTTGAACTGAGCTCTGGGGACGGGGAATCTTTTGCGGGGATGATCTTCTGGACCGGACGTGGTCTACATGTTTTCGCTGGAGACGACCCTGGGCTTGCACTTGGTACGATATAGGGCCCGTTTGGCGAAAGATCACCCCAGGAACCCATTGGGCACCACCAGCAAAATTCCGCACGAATACTAGGTCACCGGGCGCAAACTGCCGAATCGGACGATGCTGAGACAATCCCGGTCCCTGCCGTTCTTGTGTGCAGCGTACTTTTGCGCCAATGTCCGGGAAGACCATAGTAAGGCGGGTGCGAAGTCTCCGGCCCATTAGGAGTTCTGCGGGAGCTACCCCAGTCACTGTATGGGGGGGTGGTCCTGTACGTAAACAAAAACCGAGCCAGTCTCGTGTCCATTGATCTGGAAGACTGCTTCTTTAGGCCTCTTTTGAATGTTTGCACTGCACGCTCTGCCAACCCATTTGAAGCCGGGTGGTAAGGGGCAGTGCGGATATGGCGGATGCCGTTCATCTTTGTAAATCTAGCAAACTCCTCACTCGTGGATGGAGTGCCATTATCTGTGACCAGCACCTCGGGGAGGCCATGCGTGCTAAATGATAAACGCATTTTTTCAATTGTTGCGCAGGACGTTGTCCCCTCCATCTTATGCACCTCCAGCCATTAGGACTGGGCGTCAATTAGTAGAAGGAACATGGATCCCTGAAAAGGGCCTGCGAAATCTGCATGTAAGCGTGCCCAAGGCCGCCCTGGCCATTCCCAGTGATGTAGGGGCGCGGCCGGCAGAAGCTTCTGATGCTCCTGGCAAATGGAGCAGTTTTGGGCCACCTTCTCAATGTCGGTGTCGAGGCCTGGCTACCAGACATAACTCCGGGCCAACATTTTCATCTTGGTCACGCCCGGATGCCCATTGTGCAAGTCTGATAATATCAGCTCCTGGCCTTTTTCCGGGACAACCACACGCGTCCCCCACAAGAGGATGCCATCTTCCACGCTGAACTCTGACAGCTTGGAGGAAAATGCCCGTAACTCGCCTGGGAGCTGTCTATGCTGCCCACCATACAGGACTATGTGCCGAACCTTTGACAGGACTGGCTCCGTCTGGGTCCACTCACGGATCTGTGATGCCGTGACAGGCAAGGTGTCCATTAAATTTAGGGTTGTGACCACCTCACCGGTCGTGGGGGTCGACATGGGGCCTGTCGATAAAGGCAATCGGCTCAATGCGTCGGCATGTGCTATCTGCGTACCTGGTTTGTGCTCCAGAGAATACTCATATGCAGCAAGCAACAAAGCCCAGCGCTGGATCCGTGCAGAAGCAATGGGCGGTATCGGCTTATCCTCTCTGAAGAGTCCCAGCAGGGGCTTATGATCAGTCACGATAGTGAAATGGCGGCCATACACATACTGGTGGAAGCGTTTCACCGCGAAAACCACTGCCAGGCCCTCCTTCTCGATCTGCGCGTACTTCTTCTCCGCTGCAGTCAATGTGCGGGAGGCGAAAGCTATCGGTCGCTCGGCCCCGTTCTCCATCTTGTGGGACAGGACAGCCCCAATACCATACGGGGATGCATCACATGTGACGAGCAAAGGCTTTCCCGGATCATAGTGGGTTAGTAACCCAGACGACGACAATTGTTGCTTTACCCGCCGGAAAGCGGTTTCTTGCGGCTGACCCCAAACCCAGGTGTGATTTTTCTTTAGCAGCAGGTGTAAGGGGGCCAGCGTAGTTGCCAGATTGGGGAGGAACTTCCCGTAATAGTTTACGAGACCGAGAAAAGAACGAAGATGCGAAGTGTCAGTCAGGGTGGGGGCATGTTGAATTGCACGCACCTTCTCTGCGACGGGGTGCAGACCCTCGCGGTCCACCCGATAACCTAGGTAGACTACTTCTTTTGCCTGAAATACGCACTTTGTGTGACGTAAACGGACTCCAGCCTCCGAAAGGCGTTTAAGGACAGCCTCCAGATTTTCCAAATGCTCTTGCTCCGACGTCCCTGTAATCAACACGTCATCTAGGTAGACAGCCACACGTGGTAAACCTCTCAAAATGCCCTCCATAACACGTTGAAAAATTGCGCAGGCAGAGGATACTCCAAAGGGCAACCGTGTATATTCATACAGGCCCCGGTGTGTGTTAATTGTTACATATGGTCGGGAGGCAGGGTCCAGCTCCAACTGCAGGTGCGTGACTCATATCTAATTTTGTGAATGAGAGTCCGCCTGCAAGTTTCGCGTACAGATCCTCTATGCGAGGCATTGGGTATCGGTCGAGTCGGGAAACTGTATTCACTGTAAGTTTATAGTCGCCACACAAGCGAACTGTGGCATCTGGCTTCATTACTGGCACAATTGGTGCTGCCCAGTCAGCAAAACGGACGGGCCTGATAATACCCAAACTCTCCAAACGAGTGAGCTCCCCTTCTACCTTCTCGAGCAAAGCGTAAGGCACTGGGCTCGCCCGGCAATAGCGCGGTGTGGCTCCTGGTTCAACTTGGATACGGGCTACGGCCCCTTTTATTTTCCCCAGACCAGGCTGGAATACCTCTGGGTATCGTCCTAGCACCGCAGTCAACCCTCCAGAAACTATTTGGAGGATGTGCTGCCATTGCAACCGCAAATGGCGCAACCAGTCCCGACCCAACAGGCTGGGCCCATGGCCACACACTACAATAAGTGGGAAACGCCCCTCCTGGCGTCCATAGACAACAGAGGTCATTGTAGTTCCTGCAATGTCCAGTGGTTCCCCCGTGTAGGTGGCCAACCTGGCCTGTGAGTCAGTTAGTGTAAGGGTCTGTATACCCTGCTTGATGCGGTCGAATGTCCTCTGGGCGATCACGGAGACTGCTGCGCCAGTATCCAACTCCATCTCCAGCGGGTGGCCATTGACCCGTACTGTCACCTTAATGGGGGCCACACGGGGAGCTGCCACACAATGCAGCTGCAGGCAGTCGTCCTCCGTCTCCACGTCCTCAGGAGTGGTCGCCGCAGCTTCATCCACATGGAAAGTACGGCCTCTTGGCTTGTCCCAGTTACGGCCCCTGGGCAGGTCCCAGTTTCGGTCGGAACGACGGCGCCTCTGGCGTCCCCAGGACCACCGTCCGCGACGGGGTCGGCGCCTACAAGTCTGACACGGACATGGCTCCTCATCCATTGGCTCTGGAGAAGGCTCCC
This sequence comes from Scyliorhinus torazame, assembly GCF_047496885.1. Classification (NCBI taxonomy): domain Eukaryota; kingdom Metazoa; phylum Chordata; class Chondrichthyes; order Carcharhiniformes; family Scyliorhinidae; genus Scyliorhinus; species Scyliorhinus torazame. Next base: position 116,487,406 of record NC_092726.1, on the reverse strand, counting down.
TTCGGGGAGGAATGTCCGACGGCCACTGGCGTCGCTCTGGTCGTTGCCTCGCCCAAGGTACCGCAGGAGTGCGGGGGGGACGTTTTGGGGCGGAAAGGGTTTCGCCCCAAGGCATGCACTTCCATTCCCTGTAGCTCCTGTACTCCTCGCTCCGCGCTCTCTCGGGACAAGACTATTTGTATTGCCTGTTGAAAAGTCAATGTTGGCTCCGCTAAAAACTTTCTCTGGGTGGCCACATTGTTAATTCCGCAAACCAAACGGTCGCGTAACATTTCTGACAAGGTCTCACCATAGTCACAGTATTCCGCAATCCCGCTTAGCCTGGATAAAAAATCGGCAAGGGATTCTCCAGGGGTCCTCTCAGCGGTATTAAACCGGTAACGCTGGACTATCGTGGACGGGGTTGGGTTAAAGTGTTGCCCCACGATATTCACAAGTTCGTCAAACGTTTTGGTGTCCGGCGCAGCTGGGTACGTAAGGCTCCTAATCACCCCAAACGTATGCGGTCCGCAGGCGGTGAGCAATATGACCACCTGGCGCTCGTTTTCAGTGATACTGTTTGCCCGGAAATAGTAACGCATCCGTTGCGTGCACTGGTTCCAGCTTTCCAGCGCAGCATCAAAAACATCCAAACGTCCATACAGAGGCATGGTATAATAGAAAACAACTTCCAAACTGTATCCAACAAAAATCCAGGGAGGTGGCTTCAGCAGTGTAGACAGCTATTCACTTTTACCTTCGTCGCCAGTTTTGTAAGGGCCCCGAAGAATCCAGCACGAGTTTTAAGGATACAAAATAATAAAGTTTATTTACTATAACAATATATACATAGCAGTAGCAGTAACTTCCCTTGCTACTTTCTCCTTCCTCCTGGTTCCTGGACTGGCCAGCTTATTTATAGTAGGAGTTTCTCCGCCCCCCTCATTGGGGAAGTTCATACTCCCATAGGATTGTGGGATAGTCATTAGTCCCCAGCCAATCGTCAGTAGGCAGGTTATAACAGGCCGAATGGCCTTACTTCCGCTCCTATGTCTTATGGTCTTATGGTCTTAATAATATTAGGGAGGGTGGTAAAAGAGCGGGGGGGTGGCATTGTTAATTAGAGATAGTATAACAGCTGCAGAAAGGCAGTTCAAGGAGTATCGGGCAGCACGGTAGCATTGTGGATAGCACAATTGCTTCACAGCTCCAGTGTCCCAGGTTCGATTCCGGCTTGGGTTACTGTCTGTGCGGAGTCTGCACATCCTCCCCGTGTGTACATGGGTTTCCTCCGGGTGCTCCGGTTTCCTCCCACAGTCCAAAGATGCGCAGGTTAGGTGGATTGGCCATGATAAATTGCCCTTAGTGTCCAAAATTGCCCGTAGTGTTGGGTGGGGTTACTGGGTTATGGGGATAGGGTGGAGGTGTTGACCTTGGGTAGGGTGCTCTTTCCATGAGCCGGTGCAGACTCGATGGGGCGAATGATCTCCTCCTGCACTGTACATTCTATTAAAATTATATCTGCCTACTGGGGTAGTATGGTTTGAAGTCAGAAATAGGAAAGGAGCAGTCACCTTGTTAGGAGTTTTCTATACTGTGGAGGAACAGATTGGGAAACAGATTTTGGAAAGGTGCAGAAGTCACAGGGTAATAGTCATGGGTGATTGAGTGGAAACTCTTTCGATCAAATGATTTGGATGGGGTGGTGTTAGTGAAGTGTGTCCAGGAAGATTTTCTAACACAATATGTAGATTGTCCGACCAGACGGGAGGCGATATTGGATTTGGTACTTGGTAATGAACCAGGGAACGTGATAGATTTGTTCGTGGGGGAGCATTTTGGAGATAGTGACTACAATTCTGTGACTTTCACTTTAGTAATGGAGAGGGATAGGTGCGTGCAACACGGCAAGGTTTACGATTAGGGGAAGGGTAAATACGATGTTGTCAGACAAGAATTGAAATGCATCAGTTGGGAACATAGGCTGTCAGGGAAGGACACACGTGAAATGTGGAATGTGTTCAAGGAACTGGTACTACGTGTCCTTGACATATATGTCCCTGTCAGGCAGGGGGGAGATGGTCGAGTGAGGGAACCATGGTTGACAAGAGAGGTTTAATGTCTTGTTAAGAGGAAAAAGGACACTTATGGAAGGCTGAGGAAACAAGGTTCAGACAGGACGCTGGAGGGATACAAGATAGCCAGGAGGGAAATGAAGAAAGGGATTAGGAGAGCTAAGAGAGGGCATGAACAATCTTTGGCGGGTAGGATCAAGGAAAACCCCAAGGCCTTTTACACATCTGTGAGAAATATGAGAATGACTAGAGCGAGGGTAGGTCCGATCAAGGACAGTAGCGGAAGATTGTGTATTGAGTCTGAAGAGAGAGGAGAGGTCTTGAACGAGTACTTTTCTTCTGTATTTACAAATGAGAGGGGCCATATTGTTGGAGAGGACAGTGTGAACCAGACTGGTAAGCTCGAGGAAATACTTGTTAGGATGGAAGATGTGTTGGGCATTTAGAAAAAGTTGAGGATAGACAAGTCCCCCGGGCCTGACGGGATATATCCAAGGATTCTATGTGAAGCAAGAGATGAAATTGCAGCGCCGTTGGAAATGAACTTTTCGTCCTCACTGTCAACAGGGGTGGTACCAGGGGATTGGAGAGTGGCGAATGTCGTACCCCTGTTCAAAAAAGGGACTAGGGATAACCCTGGGAATTACAGGCCAGTTAGTCTTACTTCGGTGGTAGGCAAAGTAATGGAAAGGGTACTGAAGGATATGATTTCTGAGCATCTGGAAAGACACTGCTTGATTAGGGATAGTCAGCACGGATTTGTGAGGGGAGGGTCTTGCCTTACAAGTCTTATTGAATTCTTTGAGGAGGTGACCAAGCATGTGGATGAATGTAAAGCAGTGGATGTAGTGTACATGGATTTTAGTAAGGCATTTGATAAGGTTCCCCATGTTAGGCTTATGCAGATAGTAAGGAGCGTAGGAAAGTGGGAAATTTGGCCAGTTGGATAACGAACTGGCTAACCAATAGAAGTCAGAGAGTGGTGGTGGACGACAAATATTCAGACTGGATCCCAGTTACCAGTGGCGTACCGCAGGAATCAGTTCTGGGTCCTCTGCTGTTTGTGATTTTCATTAATGGCTTGGATGAGGTAGTCGAAGGATGGGTTAGCGTTCATTAACAGAGGGATTGAATTTTTGATCCGCGAGGTGATGATGCAGCTGTACAAAACTTTGGGATGGCCACGTTTGGATTACCGTGTACAGTTCTGGTCGCCTCATTTTAGGAAGGATGTGGAAGCTTTGGAAAAGGTGCATAGGATATTTACCAGGATGTTGCCTGGAATGCAGAGTAGGTCTTACGAGGAAAGGTTGAGGGTGCTAGGCCTTTTCTCATTGGAACGGAGAAGGATGAGGGGCGACATGATAGAGGTTTATAAGATGATCAGGGGAATAGATAGAGTAGACAGTCAGAGACTTTTTCCCAGGGTGGAACGAACCATTACAAGGGGACATAAATTTAAGGTGAATGGTGGAAGATATAGGGGGGATGTCAGAAGTAGGTTCTTTACCCAGAGAGTAGTGGGGGCATGGGATGCACTACCTGTGGAAGTAGTTGTGTCGGAAACATTAGGGACCTTCAAGCAGCTATTGGATAAGTGCATGGATTATGGTAGAATGATATAGTGTAGATTAATTTTTTCTTACAGGCGGCAGGGTTGCGTTGTGGCTAGCACAATTGTTTCACAGCTCCAGGGTCCCGGGTTCGATTCCGGCTTGGGTCACTGCCTGTGCGGAGTCAGCACATCCTCCCCGTGTCTGCGTGGGTTTCCTCCGGGTGCTCCGGTTTCCTCCCACAGTCCAAAGATGTGCAGGTTAGGTGGATTGGCCATGGTAAATTGCCCTTAGTGTCCAAAATTGATGAAGTGTTGGGTGTAGGTGTTGACCTTGGGTAGGGTGCTCTTTCCAAGAGCCGGTGCAGACTTGATGGGCCGAATGGCCTCCTTCTGCAATGTAAATTCTATGATAATCTATGATTAATCTCGGACAAACGTTCGGCACGACATCGCGCGCCGAAGGGCATGTTCTGTGCTGTATTTGTCTATGTTCTATGTTCTGTACAGAGAGAGAGAGTGAGAGAGATACAGAGATACAGAGAGAGATACATAGAGAGAGAGATACAGAGAAGGAGATACAGAGAGATATATAGAGAGAGAGAAATACAGAGATATACAGAGAGAGAAAGATACAGAGAGAGAGAGATACAGGGAGAGAGATGCAGAGAGAGAGTTAGACACAGTCATAGAGATGCACACAGAGAGGAAGAGGGAGATGCAGAGAGAATGATACGGAGAGAGATACAGAAATGCAGAGAAGTACAGGGAGAGATACAGTGAGAGATACGGAGAGAGATACGAGAGAGTTACAGAGAGATATGCACAGAGATTATGCACAGAGTGATGCTGAGAGAGGGGAATAGAGCGATATTCAGAGAGAGGTGGAGAGAGATATAGCGGGGGGGGGGATACAGAGAGAGAGGCAGGGAGAAAGAGTTAAATAAAGTCAGAGAGATACACACAGAGAGGTCGAGAAATGCAGAACAAATGATACGGAGAGACATACAGAGATACAGAGAGAGGTACAGAGAGAGAGATGCAGTCACAGAGATGCACACAGAGAGGTAGAGAGATGCAGAGCGAATAATACGGAGAGAGATACAGAGATACACAGAGGGGGAGAATGGTACGGACAGATACAGAGGGAGAGAGATACTGACTGAAAGATACAGAGATGCAGCCTTAGACATGCACACAGAGAGGTACAAAGAACAACAAAGAACAAAGAAATGTACAGCACAGGAACAGGCCCTTCGGCCCTCCAAGCCCGTGCCGACCACGCTGCCCGACTAAACTACAATCTTCTACACTTCCTGGATCCGTATCCCTCTATTCCCATCCTATTCATGTATTTGTCAAGATGCCCCTTAAATGTAACTATCGTCCCTGGTTCCACCACCTCCTCCGGTAGCGAGTTCCAGGCACCCACTGCCCTCTGCGTAAAAAACTTGCCTCGTACATCTACTCTAAACCTTGCCCCTCGCAGCTTAAACCTATGCCCCCTAGTAAATGACCCCTGTACCCCGGGGACAAGCCTCTGACTATCCACTCTGTCTATGCCCCTCATAATTTTGTAGACCTCTATCAGGTCGCCCCTCAACCTCCTTCGTTCCAGTGAGAAAATGGGAGAGCGATGCAGAGAGAATGCTACGGAGAGAGATACAATGAGAAAGAGCTGCAGAGAGAGGTACAGGGAGAGATTGAGATTGAAATAGAGAGAGATGGAGAGATAAGACCGAGACAATGGGAGATGCAGAGAGAGGGATAATCAGAGAGTTGTAGGGAGAGAGATTCCGAGAGAGATGCATAGAGAGAGATAAACAGAGAAATAGGCAGTGAGAGATAAATACAGCGGAGACAGAGAGATTCAGGGAGAAAGATACAAAGCGAGAAACAGAGGCAGACAGAGTCAGATACAGGGAGAGATACAGAGAGCGATGCAGAGAGAGAGAAAGAGAGAGGGAGACAAAGTGAGAGTTACAGACAGAGAGATGCAGGCAGAGATATACAGAGAGAGATGCAGAGAGAGAGATAAAGAGACAGAGATACAGAGACCGATAGCTCCAGAGACAGAGAGATACAGCGACAGATGCAGAGAGAGATACAGAGAGAGATACAGGGATAGGTACAGAGAGAGACATACAGAGACAGAAATATACTGAGAGAGATACAGAGAGAGAAATACAGAGGGAGAAATATAGAGAGAGAGATACAGAGAGAGAGATATATAGAGGGATACAGATAGAAAAACCGAGATAGATACAGAGAGTGACAGAAAGAGAGATACAGAGACAGATACAGAGAGAGGCAGAAGGTACAGAGGAAGATAGAGAGAGAGGTGCAGAGAGAGAGATACAGAGAGATACAGAGAGAGAGGTACAGATACAGAGATAAAAACCGAGAGTGATACAGAGAGTGACAGAGAGATACCGCGACAGATACAACGGGAGATACAGAAACAGAAGATACAGAGAGAGATACGGAGATACAGAAACAGAAGATACAGATAGAGATACGGAGATACAGAGAGAGAAATACAGATGAGAGATGCAGAGAGAGAGATACCGATACAGAGAGAAAACCCCCAGAGAGATACAGAGAGTGACAGAGAGGGAGATACAGAGATAGATACAGAGACAGAAGGTGCAGAGAGAGATACAGAGAGAGATGCAGAGGGAGATACAAAGGGAGATACAGAGATAGATGCAGAGAGATAGGTACAGAAAGAGAGATACAGAGAATGGTGCAGAGATAGGTACAGAAACTCAGAGTGAGAGACAGAGAGAGAGACACAGAGAGACACAGATAGGGTGATACAGAGAAAGATAAAGATACAGAGAGATGCTTAGAGAGATACAGAGAGAGTGATACAGAACGAGATACGGAGATAGATTCAGAGAGAGGTACAGGGAGTGGTACAGAGAGAGATACAGAAAGAGAGTGAAACAGGGAAAGATACAGAGACAGGGAGATACTTCGAGAGATACAGAGAGAGAGATACAGAGATAGAGATACAGCGAGAGAGATACAGAGAGAGATACTGAGAAAGAGCGATACAGAGAAAGATACAGAGACTGAGAGATGCTTAGATAGATGCAGAGAGACAGATACCGAGAGAGATACAGACAGAGATTCAGACAGAGAGATACAGAGACAGAGAGATACAGAGACAGAGATACAGAGACAGAGAGATACAGAGACTGATGCAGAGAGAGACACAGAGAGAGATACACGGAGAGGTACAGGGAAAGAAATACAGAGACAGAGAGATAATGAGAGAGATACAAAGAGAGAGATACAGTGAGAGAAATAGAGAGAAAGAAACATAGTGAGAGATACAGAGAGAGAGATAAATATCCAGAGAGAAAAACCGAGAGAGATACAGAGAGAGACAGAGAGAGAGTTATACAGATACAGAGAGAGATACCGAGACAGAGAAGTACAGAGACTGATACAGAGACAGATACGGAGAGAAAGAGCGAGGGAGAGAGGTACAGAGAGCGAGATGCAGAAACAGCGAGATACTTAGAGATAGAGAGAGATTATAGAGGGAGATACAGAGAGAGAGGTACTGAGAGAGAGGAACAGAGAGAGATACAGAGAGAGAGATACAGAGAGAGTGTAAGAGAGAGACAGAGACAGAGAGACAGAGAGAGATACAGAGTGACATACAGAGACAGATACAGAAAGAGCGATACATTGAGTGAGATACAGAGACAGATAGAAATACAGAGAGAGAGATACAAATAGAGAGAGATACAGAGACAGAGAGATACAGAGACAGATAGATACAGAGACAGAGAGATACAGAGGCAGATACAGAGAGAGATACAGGGAGAGGTACAGAGAAAGACATACAGAGACAGAGAGATGCGGAGAGAGATACAGGGAGAGATAGAGAGAGAAATAAAGAGACAGATACAGAGAGAGAGATACAGAGAGAGATATACAGGTACATAGAGAAAAACCGAGAGAGATACAAAGAGTGACAGAGAGAGAGATACAGGGACAGATACTGAGAAAGATACAGAGACAGAAGGTACAGAGAGAGATACAGAGAGAGATACAGAGATGTACAGATACAGAGAAAAAAACGCAGAGAGCTACAGAGGGTGACAGAGAGAGAGATACAAAGATAGATACAGAGAGAGATACAGACAGAACGTAGAGAGAGAGATACCGAGAGAGAAACAGAGAGAGAGATACAGATGGAGAGAGATACACATAGAGATACAGAGCGAGAGATACAGAAGGAGAGGAATGAAATGAAATGAAAATCACTTATTGTCACAAGTAGGCTTTAATGAAGTTACTGTGAAAAGCCCCAAGTCGCCACATTCCGGTGCCTGTTCGGGGAGGCTGTTACGGGAATTGAACCGTGCTGCTGGCCTGCCTTGGTCTGCTTTCAAAACCAGCGATTTAGCCCTGTGCTGGATTGTATTCCTGGAGCAGAGGAGACTGAGGGGTGACAGGAGTGAAATGTATAAAATTCTGTGGGGCATAGATTATTCATAGAATTTACAGTGTAGAAGGAGGCCATTCGGCCCATCGAGTCTGCACCGGCTCTTGCAAAGAGCACCCTACCCAAGGTCAACATCTCCACCTGATCGCTATAACCCAGTAACCCCACCCAACACTGAGGACAATTTTGGAAATTAAGGGCAATTTATCATGGCCAATCCACCTAACCTGCACATCTTTGGAATGTGGGAGGAAACCGGAGCACCCGGGGGAAACCCACGCACACACGGGGAGGATGTGCAGACTCCGCACAGACAGTGACCCAAGCCGGAATCGAACCTGCGCCCCTGGAGCTGTGAAGCAATTGTGCTATCCACAATGCTACCGTGCTGCCCATCGCAGCGGTAGACAGGAATAAACGTTTCCCTTTGGTGGAGGAATCAATGACCAGGGGGCATGGATTGAAGGTAAGGAAGCAGGAGGTTCAGAGGGGATGTGAGGAACAACCTTTTCACCCAGAGAGTGATGGGAGTCTGGAACTCTCAGCATGAATAGGTCGTGGAGGCAGAGGCCTTTATAACATTTAAGAAGTATTTAGGTGTGCAATTGCGATTCCAGGCCATACAAGGCCATGGGTCAAGTGCTGGAGAATGGGATTAGAATAGTTAGGTGGTTGTCTTTGACCAGTGCAGACGTGACCAGGCCTTTTCTGTGCTGTAGACCTCCGTGACTCTATAAAGTGACTCTTCTTTGGGGCAGTTTCAAGGACTGTTTGAAATTGGTGAAATTCTGGGTGCAGTTCTGCCTGGTATGAGAGTGACTGTGAGAGATACAGAGACAGAAGGTACAGAGAGAGATACAGAGGGAGATTCAAGGGAGATACAGAGAGAGGAATGCAGAAAGAGAGATAGAAATATAGAGGTACAGAGAGAGAGGTACAGAGAGTGAGATACAGAGACTGGTGCAGATATAGGTACAGAGAGATACAGAGAGAGAGATAGAGAGAGACACAGGGAGAGGGAGACACACAGAGAGACAGAGAGAGAGAGTGACAGACAGAGGCAGAGAGAGAGACAGAGCGAGATACAGATAGAGTGATACAGAGAAAGATGCAGAGATAGAGAGATGCTTAGAGAGATACAAAGAGAGAGATACAGAGAGAGTGATACTAAGAGAGAGATACAGTGAGGGAGATACAGAACGAGAGAGTGATACAGAGAGAGATACAGAGAAAGGTACAGAGAGAGCTACAGAGAAAGATACAGAGAGAGAGTGATACAGAGAAAGATACAGAGATAGAGATACTGAGAGATACAGAGAGAGAGATACAGAGAGAGAAATTCAGAGAGGGAGAAACATAGAGAGAGAGAGACAGAGAGAGAGATACAGAGGCAGATACAGAGAGAGATGCCGAGACAGAGAGGTACAAAGACAGATACAGAGACAGATACAGAGAGAGCTAGAGAGGGAGAGAGGTAGAGAGAGCGAGATACAGAGACATACTCAGAGATATAGAGAGATACAGAGAGAGATGCAGGGAGAGATACGGAGAGATACAGAGGGAGATAAAATGGGAGATAAAGGTAGAGAGATGCAGAGAGAGAGATACAGAGACAGATGCAGAGGCAGGTACTCAGAGAGATACAGAGAGAGAGAACAGAGAGAGAGACAGAGACAGAGAGAGAGAGACAGAGAGCGAAAGACAGAGAGCCAGAGAGAGAGAGAGTGAGACAGAGAGATTGACAGAGAGAGAGACAGATAGAGAGAGACAGAGAGTGCGACAGAAAGAGATACAGAGAAGTACAGCGAGAGAGAGACAGAGAGAGGTACAGAGAGAGACACAGAGACAGACACAGGGACAGATACACACAGACAGAGAGATACAGAGAGAGATACAGAGACAGATACACACAGACTGAGAGATACAGAGACAGACACAGGAAAAGATACACACAGACAGAGAGATACAGAAATGCATTCACTGGTTCTGCTGCTCACGGATGACACCATTTCCTCCCTGCCAATCTGTCCCCGCGCATTCTGTTCTGGCCTCTAGAAATGTCGTGGTGACTAACATTATACTGACGGCTCTGTCACTCCAGGGTTTATCCCTCTCTCTCCTTTTATAAACAGGATGGGACATTGAAAATCCCCCAGTTCCCTGGAACCACTCAGATATCAATGAAGATTGAGTATCAGGGTCAGTGTGTCCACTATTTCCACACTCCATCCCTCAGTCACTGTCACACAGCCGATCCAGACCCGGCTAATCTTCTATTTCATTGTGTTATAAAAGTGTTGGACTGAAAGGGGTTAACTGAGCCTGTTTGTTTAGTAACTGTGATTAATGTCAGTCTCTATGGATTCTAACCGTGTCACTGGAGGGTTTCTCTCAGCTATTAATAAGCGATTCCTTTCATTGTGTTATCCCAATCTGTCAGCGGAGCGTCAATTCCAACACTGCCAGAGATCAGCGCCTCCAGAGACCGAGAGGAGGGAGCAGAATCTGGTAACTACCAATAGGAACGTTACAGCAATGGATCAGAATCTGCGAACTATCCACAGGGACGTTACAGCAATGGATCAGAATCTGGGAACTACCCACAGGAACGTTACAGCAATGGATCAGAATCTGGGAACAATCCACAGGAACGTTACAGCAATGGATCAAAATCTCAGAACAATCGATCTGCATGTTACAACAATAGACAGGAGTTTATCCCTGGGTATTTTCTATCTGAATTGGCCGTCTTTACCACAGCGGATCCGCGGCGCACTGATGATAATTCAGGCGGGTTATTATCCACTCCTGGCTGTTGTCGGTGTCCCTGGTAAGTCTCGCGGTCCGGTTATTTATTGTATAAACCACTTTAAGTGTAATATTGCTCACGTCACTTACATCTCGGAAAGATTGAATCCACGTTCTTCACTTCATAAGTTTGTAAGTTCAGAAGGTACAGGAGCAGAATGAGGCTATTTGGCCCATTGAGTTTGCTCTGTCATTCGATCTTGGCTGATCTCATCCTCGGCTTAACGTCACCGTCCTGCCCATTATCTAATATTCTCAACCCATTCCCAATTCAAAATCCATCCAACTCCTCCTAAAATGTACTCACTGTCCCAGCATGCACCGCACTCTGGGGTAGAAAATTCCAGATTCCCATCCCATTGGGAGAAATAGATCCTCCTCAGCTCTGCTTTACATGTGCTGCCTGTTATCCTGCGATTATGACCTCTCGTTCCAGAATGCCCCACAAGAGGAAGCATCAGCTCCACTTCCACTTTATCCATACTTGTTAACATCTTGCAAACCCCAATTTAATCACCATTCATGCGTCTCCACTCCAGAGAGTAGAGGAGCAGAGTGTGAGGCAAATCTGATCCAACAAGGAGCTGGTCACAGAACGGTGTCGCCTCCTTCAACACGACCTGGAGCCTCACACCAGGCTGTGGATGGTCCTGTCAAATCTGATATAACAAGGTGCCGGTTACAGAACGGTGTCACCTCGTTCAGCACGGCCTGGAGCCTCACACCAGGTTGTGGATGGTCCTGTCAAATCTGATATAACAAGGAGCTGGTTACAGAACGTTGACGCCTCCTTCAGCATGGCCTGGAGCCTGACACCAGGCTGTGGATGGTCCTGTCAAATCTCATATAACAAGGAGCTGGTTACAGAACGTTGACGCCAACTTCAGCACGGCCTGGAGCCTGACACCAGGCTGTGGATGGGTCTGTCAGTGGCTGTTAACGGCACAGTTCCATTGACCTTCTCTGTATCCGGAATTGAAAAGCCGTCTCAGTAATGGTGACCATTACACTGTGGTGGTTTCAGGTAACACTGCAGGGGCTCCTTGTATAACAAGAAAGGGGATCATTGAGAAAAAGTAAATGGTTCACTCTGTACAGGCACCGAGGTCTCTGAAATAGTTTTTTAATTGGGGGCTACCAGAGCCTCACTGCCTGTCCCCTGCTCCCAGGGATTATTGAGAAGTAAATGGTGAACTATATACAGCACAGAGGTCTTTGAAACAGCTCTTTAATTGGTAGCTCCCGAGGCCACACTGCCTGTCCCCTGCTCCCATGGATTATTAAGTGGAAGTGAATGGTTAACTATATACAGCACAGAGGTCTCTGAAACAGCTTTTTAATTGGGTGTTCCCGGACCACACTGCCTGTCCCCTGCTCCCAGGGATTATTGAGCAGTAAATGGTTAACTATATACAGCACAGAGGTCTCTGAAACAGCTTTTTAATTGGGGGCTCCCGAGGCCACACTGCCTGCTCCCTGCTCCCAGGGATTATTCCCCATTAGTCAGGGTTCACACACTCACACACGATAGGCGCCGAGCGGGTAACGTGGACCACATGGGAGCACCCCTGATAGAGGCAGCATTGTCAGATTCCCCCCTCTTACGTCCCTCAGTAACATGCAAACAATTTGAGTCATTTACAGTGAAATGTGTACAAGAAAAGCTGGAGACATTAAAAAGGGACAGTTAAGAACAGTCCTTCACAGGGGGAATCGGAGGCATGGTGGATCACCCTGGGCTCCATCCGGCTCCTCCACCAATTGGAAAGTGATGTTGTCAGCAGCAGGATGTTGCTTCGAGGATTCGACACCACTTCGTGGACTCCCTCCCTATCCAGCTCCATCGAGGTCACTGGTGAGTTCCTCCGGATTCACCTGAGGAAGGAGCTGCGCTCCGAAAGCTAGTGATTCGAAACAAACCTGTTGGACTTTAACCTGGTGTTGTTAGAGTTCTTACTATTCTCTGTTGAACTCTCCGGCTCCCTCGGTTCCGGCTCTGCTGCGGGGGCAGTGGTGATGCCAGCTGGCTCCAACTGTTCAGACATTGGCTGTGTGACCTCCCAGCTCCTTAAATGGTCAAAGTACTTCCTCACTCGTCCGCCTTGTAATTCCACCCTGTCTGAAACTGGACCGTCTGCCTGGCAATTCCACTCCGTCTGACACTGGACCATCTGCCTGGTAATTCCACCATGTCTGACACTGGACCGTCTGTCTGGCAATTCCACCATGTCTGAGACTTGACCGTCTCCCTTATAATTCCACCATGTCTGACACTGGACCGTCTGCCTGGCAATTCCACCCTGTCTGACACTGGACCGTCTGCCTGGCAATTCCACCCTGTCTGACACTGGACCGTCTGCCTGGCAATTCCACCATGTCTGAGACTTGACCGTCTGCCTGGCAATTCCACCAAGTCTGACACTGGACCGTCTGCCTGGCAATTCCACCAAGTCTGACACTGGACCGTCGCCTGGCAATTCCACCGTGTCTGACACTGGACCGTCTGACTGTCAATTCCACCATGTCTGACACTGGACCGTCGCCTGGCAATTCCACCGTGTCTGACACTGGACCGTCTGACTGTCAATTCGACCATGTCTGACACTGGACTGTCTGCCTTGTAATTTCACCATGTCTGACATTGGACCGTCTGCCTTGTAATTCTAAAATGTCTGAGTCTGGTCCGACTGTCTTGTAATTCCACCATGTCTGATACTGGACCGTCTGCCTTGTACCATATACCGGATGCTCCTTGCATAGAAGTAGACACACTTGAACCCACCTTTCTGTCTGCCGGTACACTCTTGCGATCTTGATACCCTCCTCAGTACGTCACTACTCTCCACTCTCCTTCTGGACTACTGCTCGTTTTCACAGCCCCCTGACAAATTCGTCCGCCCCCCCCCCCCCCCCCCCCAGGATATTGGTGCCCATCTGGTTCAGGTGCAAACCGTCCTGTCTGTCCAGGACCCACCTTCCGCAGAATGTGCTCCAATTATCCACGACCTGAAACCCTCCCTCCTACACCATCCCTGCAGCTACGTGTTTATCTGCACTCTCTCCCTGTTCCTCACCTCACTAGCACGTGGCACCGGCAACAAACCAGAGATGGCAACATGGTTTGTCCTGGCTCTGAGCTTCCACTCTAGCTCCCTAAATTCCTGTTTCAAATCCCCGTCCCTTCTCTTTGCTATGTCGTTGGTACCGATGTGTACCACGACTTGTGACTGTCCCCCCCTCCCCCTTAAGGATTCTGAAAACACGGTCCGAGACGTCACGGGCCCTGGCACCCGGGAGGCAACATACCATCCGCGAGTCTCTTTCATTGACACATACCCGTCTATCTGTCCCTCTAACTATTGAGTCCCCAATAACTATTGCTCTCCTGCTCTCCCTCCTTCCATCCTGAGCCACAGGGACGGACTCAGTGCTGGAGATCCGTTCACCATGGCTTACCCCTGGTAGGTCATCCCCATCAACAGTATCCAAAGCGGTATACTTGTTACTGATGTTAACGACCACAGGGGATCCCTGCACTGACTTCTTCCTCCCAGCCCCTCTCACCGTCACCCATATCTCTTGATTATTAGGAGTATCTACATCCCTGAAGCTACTATCTTTGAGCACCTGTGACTCACGAATGATCCGGACTTCATCCAGCTCCAGTTCCCTGACGCAGTTTCTGAGGAGCTGGAGATGGGTACAATTCCCACAGCTGAAATCAGCAGGTACACTGACGGCGTCCTTCACCTCAAACATTCTGCAGCAGGAACATTGCACTGCTTTCCCTGCCATCCCCTCTAGATAAAAAGAGAAAAAGAAAGATAGAGCTTACTGTTATTCACTCTACCCCTTAGGTTAAAGGAGGTGGAAGGGTGGGGGACACTACAAGTGTAGTGTCTATGTTTTCGTAACCACCAAACTTAAATACAGGTAAAAATAAAAATGAAACACTTAACCAGCAACCATTGCGCCCCACACACGAACAGAAATCAGCTGTTATGCGCATGCGCAAACACTTTAAGTCTGTACTATTGACCCAGCAGTCCCACTGTCCTCACTCCGACCGGGTACAAGCTGGAAATTCCCAACAGTAAGTTTTGTAAAAACGTACTCCCCTTCTCAGCAAGCACTCACTCAGCAACCCCTGCGCCCCGCACGGGAACACCTCAGGGAAAAGAAAAACTACTTACCAGTCACCAGCCAATCACTTACCTGCAGGCTGTGACGTCACGGTTCGACTTCTTTGTACTTCTACAAGCACTCGAATCTCCCTCTTTATCTTTACTCGGCTGGGATCCTTACAGTCATCGTATGTTTGGGGGCTTGAAGAGGAGGTAGGGAGGGAAACAGTGAACAACTGTTTGGGGTTTAACTGTCACTTGACAACAGACCCTCCACAAACCACCTTCAAGATGCTGTGACCGCAATGCACAGATGCAATTTTGTCCCGCAACAGCCAATCAGCAGCGCTGCTCTACTGCCCTCTGTTGGATGCTTGTCTTCACTTGAACACGGAGGGTGTCTTGCTCAGGCACACCCTCTGTTTGCAGTGGCCGCAAATCACTGATGCACATTTTACCCGGAACAGCCAATCAGCAGCTCCGTTCTACTGCCCTCTGCGGGATGCTTGCCTTCACTTGAACACAGAGGGTGTCTTGCAGAGGTATATTCGGGTTCAGTGACCGTAAAGCACTGATGCAAATTTTCACCGTAATTCCTCCATGTCTGACATTGGACCGTCAACCTGGCAATTCCAAAATGTCTGAAACTGGATCCTCTGACTTGTATTTCCACCATGTCTGAGACTGGACCTTCTGCCTGGCAATTCTACCATGTCTGACACAGGACCGTCTGCCTGGCAATTCCACTATGTCTGACATTGGGCCGTCTGCCTGGCAATTCCACCATGTCTGACACTGGATCCCGTCTGCCTTGATATTCCACCATAGCTGAGACTGGACTGTCTGCCTGGCAGTTCCACCATGTCTAGAACTGAACCGCCTGCCTTGTATTTCCACCATGTCTGACACTGCACCATCTGCCATGTAATTCCACGATGTCAGAAACGGGGCCGCCTGCCTAGCAACTTCACAATGTCTGACACTGGACCGTCTGCCTGGCAATTTCACCATGTCTGAGACTGGACCGTCTGTCTGGCAATTCCACCATGTCTGACACTGGACCGTCTGCCTGGCAATTCCACCATGTCTGACACTGGACCGTCTGCCTGGCAATTCCACAATGTCTGACACTGGACCGTCTGCCTGGCAATTCCACCATGTCTGACACTGGACCGTATGCCTGGCAATTCCACCGTGTCTGACACTGGACCGTCTGCCTTGTAATTCCCCCATGTCTGACACTAGACCGTCTGCCTGGCAGTTCCGCTATGTCTGACACTGGACCGTCTGCCTTGTAATTCCACCATATGTGATACTAGACCGTCTGCCTGGCAGATCCGCCATGTCTGACACTGTATCGGATGCCATATAATTCCTCCATGTGTGACACTGGACCGTCTAACTTGTAATTCCACCATGTCTGACACTGGACCGCCTGCCTGGCAATTCCACCATGGCTGAGACTGGACTGTCTGACTGGCAATTCCACCATGTCTTAAACTGGACGGTCTGCCTTGTACCTTATTCCGGATGCTCCTTGCATTGAAGTAGACACACTTCAACCCACCTTTCTGTCTGCCAGTACACTCCTGCGACATTGATACCTTCCTCAGTTCGTCACTACTCTCAACACTGGCTTCTGGAACACAGCTCGTTTTCCCAGCCCCCTGACAAATTCGTTTAACCACCCCGCACCCCCCACCCCCAAACAGCCGTACCAAATTTCTCCCCCAGTATATTGGTGCCCCTCTGGTCCAGGTGCAAACCGTCTTGTCGGTACAGATCCCACCTTCCCCAGAATATGCTCCCATTATCCACGTGCCTGAAACCCTCCCTCCTACACCATCCCTACAGCCACGTGTTAATCTGCACTCTCTCCCTGTCGCTCACCTCACTAGCACGTGGCACCGGCAACAAACCAGAGATGACACCATGGTTTGTCCTGGCTCTCAGCTTCCTAAACTACTGTTTTAAATCCCCGTCCATTCTCTTAGCTATGTCGTTGGTACCGATTTGTACCACGACTTGTGACTGTTCCCCCTTCCCCCTTAAGGATTCTGAAAACACGGTCGGGGATGCCACGGACCCTGGCACCCGGGAGGCAACATACCATCCGTGCATCTCCTTCGCTGCCACAGAACCGTCTATCTTTCCCTCTAACTATCGAGTCCCCAATAACTATTGCTCTCCTGCTCTCCCTCCTTCCCTTCTGAGCCACAGGGACGGACTCAGTGCTGGAGATCCGTTCACCGTGGCTTACTCTTGGTAGGTCGTCCTCATCAAAAGTATCCCAAACGGTATACGTGTTACTGAAGGGAACGACCACAGAGGATTCCTGCACTGACTGCTTCCTCCCAGCCCCTCTCACCGTCACCCATCTATATTGATTCGTTGGAGTAACTACATCCCTGAAGCTACTATCTATCAGCACCTCTGTCTCACGAATGATCGGAAGTTCATCCAGCTCCAGCTTTAGTTCCCGAACGCGGTTTCTGAGGAGCTGGAGATGGGTGCACTTCGCACAGGTGAAATAAGCAGGGACACTGACGGCGTCCCTCACCTCAAACAGTCTGCAGGAGGAACAGTGCACTGCCTTCCCTGCCATCCCCTCTGAATAAAAAAAGAAATAGCTTACCTGTTATTCACTCTACCCCTTAGGTTAAAGGAGGTGGAAGGGTGGGGGAACACTACAAGTGTAGTGTCTAGGGTTTGGAAACTGCCCAACTTAAATACAGGTAAAAATAAAACACTTAACAAAAACCACGGCGCCCCACACAAAAACAGCAATCAGCTGTTATGGGCCTGCGCAAACACTTTAAATCGTTACTACTTACACAGCAGTCCCACTGTCCTCACTCCGACAGGATTCAGCTGGAAACTCCAGTTTTTAAAAAACTTACTCCCCTTCTCAGCAAGCACTCACTCAGCAACCACTGCGCCCCGCACAACAACACCTCAGGGAAAAGACAAAATACTTACCAGTCACCAGCCAATCACGTAACTGCATGCTGTGACGTCACCGTTAGACTTCAACTTGCCCTCGAGTCTCCCTCTTTATCTTTACTCGGCTGGGATCCTTACAGTGATTGTCTTTTTGTAGTTAGAGTGGGAGGTAGGGTGTGAAACACTGAACAATTGTTTGGGGTTTAACGGTCACTTGACAACAGCTCCTGCACAAACCACCTTCAAGATGCAGTGACCGCAATGCACTGATGCAAATTTTCCCCTCAACATCCAAACAGCAGCTCCGCTCTACTGCCCTCTGCTGGATGCTTGCCTTCACTTGAGCACGGAGGGTGTCTTTCTCAGGTACACCTTCTGGCCGCTCTGACCGGTATGCACTCATGCAAATTTTCCCCGCAACAGCCAATCAGCAGCTCCGCTCTACTGCCCTCTGCTGGATGCTTGCCTTCAGTTGAACACGGAGGGTGTCTTTCTCAGGTACAACTTCTGGCTGCAGTGACCGCAATGCACTGATGCAAATGTTTCCAGCAACAGCCAATCAGCATCTCCGGTCTACTGCCCTCTGTTAGATCATGTGTGGGTGGGTTGATGTGTTTATGGTGGTCACTGTGTGTGGGGGATTAGTATGTGTGTGTGGAGTGTGTTTGTCTGCGTGGGATGGGGTTAGTGTGTGTGTCGGGGGCATTAGTGTGTGCGTGGGATTGGTTTAGCGTGTGTGAGCGTGTGTGGTTAGTTTGTATTGTTGGCGGTTTGCGTGTGCGGGGGTGTTAGTGAGTGTGGGGTGGTTAATGTGTGTGTTGGGGGCGTTTACTGTGTGGGGGGTTATTGTGTGTGGTGGGGGGGGGTAGTGTGTGCGTTTGGGGGTGGTTAGTGTGTGTGGTGTGGTTAGTGTTTGTGGGGTTGGTTAGTGTGTGTGTGTTGAGGGCTTAGTGTGTGGGGGGGGTTAGTCTGTGTGTGTGTGGGGGGGGGGGATTTTTGTGTGGGGGTTTAGCGTTTGTCTGTGGTGGGTTTAGTGTGTGTCTGTGTGGTGGAGCTAGTGCGTGTGTGTGTGTGTGTGTGTGTGTGTGCGGGGGGGGGGATTAGCGTGTGTGGGGAGGGGTTAGTGTGTGTTGGACAGTTAGTGTGTGGGTGGGGGTTAGTGTGTGTGTGGAGGGGGTTAGTATGTGTGGGGGTGGTTAGTGTGTGTCTGTGGGGGGGTTAGTGTGTGTGGGGGGGGGTTCGTGTGTGGGGGGGGCGGGGTTAGTGTGTGGGGAGGTTAGTGTGTGTGGGAGGTTGGTGTGTGTGCGGAGGGGGGGTTAGTGTGTGTGGGGGGTTAGTGCGTGCGCGGGGGGGGGGGGTTAGTGTGCGTGGGGGGTTAGTGTGGGGGGGGGGGGTTAGTGTATGGGGGGTGTTGTGTGTGCGGGGGGGGGTTAGTGTGTGTGCGGGGGGGGGTTAGTGTGTGTGCGGGGGGTTAGCGTGTGTTCCGGCGGGTTAGTGTGTGTTGGGGTGGTTAGTGTGTGTGAGTTGGAGGGGGGTTAATGTTTGTGGGGGGCTATGAGTGTGTGAGCGGGGTTAGTGTGTGTGTGGGGGTTAGTGTGTGTGTGGGGGGAGGGGGGTTAGTGTGTGTGGGGATTAGCGTGTGTGGGGGTTAGCCTCTGTGTGTGTGGGGAGGGGTTAGTGTGTGTGGTGGTTTAGCGTTTGTGTGAGGTGGGTATAGTGTGTGTCTCTGTGGTGAAGTTAGTGTGTTTGGGGGTAGCGTGTGTGGGGAGGGGTTAGTGTGTGTGGGACAGTTAGTGTGCGTGGTTGGGGTTTATTGTGTGTGTGGGGGGTATGAGTGTGTGGGGGGGTTAATGTGTGTGTGGGGGGGTTAGTGTGTGGGGGGTGAGTTAGTGTACGTGTGTGTGGTTAGATTGTGTGGTGGGCGTTTTGTTTATGGGGGGTGCGGGTGCGTATGTTAGGGGGATTAGTGTGTTTGTGTGTGAGGGGGTGGTGTGTGCGAGGGACGGCTTTAGTGTGGGGCGGTTAGTGAGTGTACGTGAGAGGATTAGTGTGTGTATTTGGGGGATGGTTAGTGTGTGTGTGTGGGATGGTAAGTGTGTGTTGGGAGGGTTTAGTATGTTTTTGTGTGTGGGGGGGGGGTTGTTCAGTGTTTTTTTTTATGTGTTTGTTTATGGAGGGTTAGTGTATGCGCCCGGTGCCAGGCTACTGAGTGAGTGCGGCGGGGGCTAGTGTGTGGGGGTGGTTAATGCGTGTGGGGAGGATTAGTGCATGTGTGTGTGTGTGTGGGGGGGGGTTAGTGTGTGTTGAGGGGTTAATGTGTGTTTGGGGGGTTAGTGTGTGTGGGGGTTAGTGTGCGTGTGGGTGGGAGTTATTGTGTGGGGTGGCATTAGTGTGCGGGGAGTTAGTGTGTGTTGGGGGGGGATAGAGCTTGTATGTGGGTGGGTTAGTGTGTGTTTAGGGTTGTTTGTGTGTGGGTGAGGGGATCAGTGTGTGTTGGGTGGGGGTTAGTGTGCGTGAGGTGGGGGTTTAGTGTGAAATGAAATTAAATGAAAATCGCTTATTTCCACAAGTAGGCTTCAAATGAAGTTACTGTGAAAAGCCCCTAGTCTTCGCATTCCGGCGCCTGTTCGGGGAGGCTGTTACGGGAATTGAACCGTGCTGCTGGCCTCTCTTGGTCTGCTTTCAAAGCCAGCGGTTTAGCCCTGTGCTAAACAGCCCCTGGGTGTGAGTGGGGATGGTTAGTGTGTGTGAGGTGGTTCGTGACTGTGGGGGTTGGATAGCGTGTTTGTGGGGGGTTAGTGTGTGTGGGGGTTGGTTAATGTGTTTGTGAGGGGTTCGTGTGTGTGGGCGGATTAGTGTGTGTGTTGGGGGTTAGTGTGTGTGGGCGTTGGTTAGTGTGCTTGTGGGGGATTAGTGTGTGTGGGGGTTGGTTAGTGTGTTTGTGGGGGTTAGTGTGTGTGGGGTGGTTGATGTGTGTGTGTGAGTGAGTGTTACAGTATGTGGGGATTAGTGTGTGTGGCGTTAGTGTGAGTGGGGGGTTAGTGGGTGTGGGGGGGGGTACTGTGTGTGGGGTGTTTTGTGTGTGGGGTCGCTTGTTTGTGGGGGGGGGGGGTCAGTGTGTGGGGAGGTTAGTATGTGTGGGAGTTGGTTAGTGTGTTTGTGGGGGGGTTAGTGTGTGTGGGCGGGTTAGTGTGTGTGTTAGTGGTTCGTATATGTTGGGGTAAGTGTGTGTGGGGCGAGTTGATTTGTGTGTGTGTGGGGGGTGGGGGGGTGTTAGTGTGTGTGTGGGGGGAGGTTGGTCAGTGTGTGAGTGGGGGGGGGGGGGTTAGTGTGTGTGTGGAGGGGGTTAGTGTGTGTGTGAGGGGAATAATGGGTGTGGAGGGTTTGTGTGTGGTGGTTGGAACATCTGTGGGCAGGCTGGTGTGTGTGGGGTTGGTGAGTGTTTGGGGCGGGTTAATGTGCGTGGGGGGGGGGATTGTTTGTGTTTGTGGGCGTGGGTTCGTTTTTGTGTGTTGAGGGTGATTAGTGTATGTGGATTGGGTTAGTGTGAATGTGGGGTTAGATTGTGTGGTGGGCGTTTAGGGTATGGGCGGTGCGGTTGCTTGTGTGTGTTCGGGGGTTTAATATGTTTCTGTGTGTGGGGGTGGTGTGTCCGAGAGGGGGGGTTAGTGTGGGGCGGTTGTGTGTGCGTGGGTGGATTAGGGTGTGTATTTGGGGGGTGGTAAGTGTATGTGTTGGGAGGGTTTCGTATGTTTTTCTGTGGGGGGAGGGTGGTGTGTGTGTGTGTGTGTGGGGGCGGGGTTAGTGTGTTTGTGTATGGAGGGTTAGTGTATGCGCGGGGGGTGGGGTAGTGGGTGTGTGCTTTGGGGGTTAGTGTGTGGGGGTGGTTAATGCTTGTGGGGATGGTTAGTGTGTGTGTGTTGGGGGTTAGTGTGTGGGTGATTGGGGGTTAGTTTGTGTGTGGTGGGTAGTGTGTGTGTCGATGGACGTTAGTGTGTGTGGGAGGTTTAGTGTGTGTGTAGAGGATTAGTGTGTGTGGTGGGGTTAAGGTTTGTGTGGGGGGATAGAGCTTGTATGTGGGTGGGTTAGTGTATGTGTAGGATTGTATGTGAGTGGGTGACGGGGCCAGTCTGTGTGGGGTGGGGGTTAGTGTGCGTGAAGGGTGGTTAGTGTGTGTGGGGTGTGGATTTAGTGTGGGGGGATTAGTGTGTGTGGGGTTATTGTGTTTGTCGGGGGTTAGTTGGTGTGCGGGGGGGGGCGTCAGTGTGTGGGTGGGTATGGTCTGGTGTATATGTGATGAGTTAGTGTGTATGTGGGGGGTAAGTATGTGTGTATGGGGAATTCAGTGCGTGTGGGGGTGTTAGTATGTGGGGAGGGAGTTTGTGAGTGTGTGAGGGATTTAGGATGTGTGTGAGGTGGTTAGTGATTGAGTGGGGTGGTTAGTGTGTGTGTTTGTCGGGGGGTTAGTGCGTGTGGGAGGGTTTGTGTGTGGGGGGTTAGTGTGTCTGTGTGTGTGAGGGTTAATGCGTGTGTGGAGGACGGTTACTGTGTGTGTGTGTGGGGAGGGTGGGTTTGTGCGTGGGGGGGGTTATTAGTGTGTGTGTTATGGTGGTTAGTGTGTATGTGTTGGGTGCTTAGTGTGTGTCTGTGTGGGGGGGGGGGGGGTAGTGTGTGTAGGAGGGGTTAGTGAGCGTGTGGGGGGTTAGTGTGGGTGGGGCGGTCCGTGTGTGTGTGGGGGGTTAATGTGTGAGGAGATTAGTTTGTGTGGGGGGCTAGTGTGTTTGTATGTGAGTCAGTGTTATAGTGTGTGTGTGGATTAGTGTGTGTGGCGTTAGTGCGAGTGGGGGGGGGGTTAGTGGGTGTGGGGGGTTAGTGTGTGTGGGGTGGTTATTGTGTGTGGGGTCGTTAGTGTGTGGGGGGGGCGGGTCAGTGTGTGTGGGGTAGTTAGTGTGTGTGGGGGTTGGTTAGTGTCTTTGTGGGGTGTTAGTGTGTGTGGGGGTTGGTTAGTGTGTGTGTTGGGTGTTAGTGTGTGTTGGGGTTAGTGTGTGAGTGGAGAGAGTTAGAACATAGAACATGGAACATAGAACAATAAAGCGCAGTACAGGCCCTTCGGCCCACGATGTTGCACCGAAACAAAAGCCAGCTAACCTACACTATGCCATTATCATCCATATGTTTATCCAATAAACTTTTAAATGCCCTCAATGTTGGCGAGTTCACTACTGTAATAGGTAGGGAATTCCACGGCCTCACTACCCTTTGCTTAAAGTACCTACCTCTGACCTCTGTCCTATATCTATTACCCCTCAGTTTAAAGTTATGTCCCCTCGTGCCAGCCATTTCCATCCGCGGGAGAAGGCTCTCACTGTCCACCCTATCTAACCCCCTGATCATTTTGTCTGCCTCTATTAAGTCTCCTCTTAACCTTCTTCTCTCCAACGAAAACAACCTCAAGTCCATCAGCCTTTCCTCATAAGATTTTCCCTCCATACCAGGCAACATCCTGGCAAATCTCCTCTGCACCCGCTCCAAAGCCTCCACGTCCTTCCTATAAGGCGGTGACAGGAACTGTGCGCAATACTCCAAATGCGGCCGGACCAGAGTTCTGTACAGCTGCAACATGACCTCCCGACTCCGGAACTCAATCCCTCTACCAATAAAGGCCAACACTCCATAGGCCTTCTTCACAACCCTATCAACCTGGGTGGCAACTTTCAGGGATCTATGTACATGGACACCTAGATCCTTCTGCTCATACACACTTTCAAGAACTTCACCATTAGCCAAATATTCCGCATTCCTGTTATTCCTTCCAAAGTGAATCACCTCACACTTCTCTACATTAAACTCCATTTTCCACCTCTCAGCCCAGCTCTGGAGCTTATCTATGTCCCTCTGTAACCTGCTACATCCTTCCTCATTGTCGACAACACCACCGACTTTAGTGTCGTCTGAAAATTTACTCACCCACCCTTCTGCGCCTTCCTCTAGGTCATTGATAAAAATGACAAACAGCAACGGCCCCAGAACAGATCCTTGTGGTACGCCACTTGTAACTGTACTCCATTCTGAACATTTCCCATCAACCACCACCCTCTATCTTCTTTCAGCTTGCCAATTTCTGATCCACATCTCTAAATCACCCTCAATCCCCAGCCTCCGTATTTTCTGCAATAGCCTACCGTGGGGAACCTTATCAAACGCTTTGCTGAAATCCATATACACCACATCAACTGCTCTACCCTCATCTACCTGTTCAGTCACCTTCTCAAAGAACTCAAGAAGGTTTGTGAGGCATGACCTACCCTTCACAAAGCCATGCTGACTATCCCTGATCATATTATTCCTATCTAGATGATTATAAATCTTGTCTCTTATAATCCCCTCCAAGACTTTACCCACTACAGACGTGAGGCTCACCGGTCTATAGTTGCCGGGGTTGTCTCTGCTCCCGTTTTTGAACAAAGGGACCACATTTGCTGTCCTCCAGTCCTCTGGCACTATTCCTGTAGCCAATGATGACGTAAAAATCAAAGTCAAAGGTCCAGCAATCTCTTCCCTGGCCTCCCAGAGAATCCTAGGATAAATCCCATCATGTCCCGGGGACTTATCTATTTTCACCCTGTCCAGAATTGCCAACACCTCTTCCCTACGTACCTCAATGCCATCTATTCTATTAGCCTGGGCTCAGCATTCTCCTCCACAACATTATCTTTTTCCTGAGTGAATGCTGGCGCAAAATATTCATTTAGTATCTCGCCTATCTCTTCAGACTCCACACACAATTTCCCATCCCTGTCCTTCACTGGTCCTACTCTTTCCCCAGTCATTCGCTTATTCCTGACATACCTATAGAAAGCTTTTGGGTTTTTCTTGATCCTTCCTGCCAAATACTTCTCATGTCCCCTCCTTGCTCGTCTTAGCTCTCTCTTTAGATCCTTCCTCGCTACCTTATAACTATCCATCGCCCCAACTGAAACTTCACACCTCATCTTCACATAGGCCTCCTTCTTCCTTTTAACAAGAGATTCCACTTCCTTGGTAAACCACGGTTCCCTTGCTCGACGCCTTCCTCCCTGCCTGACCGGTACATACTTATCAAGAACACGCAGTAGCTGATCCTTGAACAAGCCCCACTTATCCAGTGTGCCCAACACTTGCAGCCTACTTCTCCACCTTATCCCCCCCCCCCAAGTCACGTCTAATGGCATCATAATTGCCCTTCCCCCAGCTATAACTCTTGCCCTGCGGGTATTATTATCCCTTTCCATCATTAACGTAAACGTCACCGAATTGTGGTCACTGTCCCCAAAGTGCTCTCCTACCTCCAAATCCAACACCTGGCTTGGTTCATTACCCAAAACCAAATCCAACGTGGCCTCGCCTCTTGTTGGCCTGTCAACATATTGTTTCAGGAAACCCTCCTGCACACACTGTACAAAAAATGACCCATCTATTGTACTCGAACTATATCTTTTCCAGTCAATATTTGGAAAGTTAAAGTCTCCCATAATAACTAACCTGTTACTTTCGCTCTTATTCAGAATCATCTTCGCCATCCTTTCCTCTACACCCCTAGAACTATTAGGAGGCCTATAAAAAACTCCCAACAGGGTGACGTCTCCTTTCCTGTTTCTAACTTCAGCCCATACTACCTCGGAAGAAGAGTCCCCATCTAGCATCCTCTACGCTACCGTAATACTGCTCGTGACTCGCAGAGCCACACCTCCCCCTCTTTTGCCTCCTTCTCTGAGCTTACTAAAACACCTAAACCCCGGAACCTGCAGCATCCATTCCTGTCCCTACTCTATCCATGTCTCCGAAATGGCCACAACATCGAAGTCCCAGGTACCAACCCATGCTGCCAGTTCCCCTACCTTGTTTCGTATACTCCTGGCATTGAAGTAGACCTGAACACTGGCCCCCTCCTGCGACGTCAAATCTGTGCTCCTGACCTCTATACTCTCATTCTCCCGTACCCTAAAACTACAACCCAGGTTCCCATGCCATGTTGGTTAGTGTGTGTGTGCTGGTGCGTTATTGTGTGTGGGGGGGCTACTGTAAGTGTGTTTTTAACTTTTGTGTGTGGGGGTTAAGTGTTTGCCTGTGTGGGGGGGATTAGTATGCGTGGGAGGGGTCAGTGTGTGCGTGGGGGGTTAGTGTGTGTGGGGGGTTAATATGCGTGGGGGCTTAGTGTGTGGAGGGCGGTTAGTGCGTGTGTGGGGTTAGTGTGTGTGTGGGGCGGGTATTAGTTCACGTGTGGATGGTTAGTCTGCGTGGGGGGGCTTAGTGTGTGCGTGGGGATTGTTAGTCTTTGTGGGGGGGGGTTTCGTGTATGTGTGTGGTGTTTGTGTGCGGGGGAGGGGGATGTTGGTGTTAGTGTGTATGGGATTAGTCTCCGTGTTGGGGGTTAGTATGCTTGTGCGGGGGTCAGTGTGTGGGGCGGTTACTGTGTGTGGGGCGGTTTGTGCGTGAGTGGGTGAGTGTTAGTGTGTGTGTGTGTGTGGGGGGGGCGGGCTAGTGTGTGTGGGGCGGTTAGTGTGTGTGGGGGGTTAGTGTGTTTGTGTTGAGGGGTTGTCGTGTGCGTGGGGGGTTGGTGTGTGTGTGGGGAGCGTTGGTTTGTGTGTGGGGCGGGGTTAGTGTGTGCGTGAGTGTGGGAGGCTAGGTTAGTGTGTGTGTTGGCGGGGTAGTGTGTGTGTGGGTTGGTTATTGTGTGTGTGGGGGGTTGTTGTGTGTGGGGATTTATCGAGTGTGTGTGAGGTTTAGTGTGTTTGTGTGGGGGGTTAGTGTGCGTGGGAGGGTTTATTGTGTTTGTGGGGGGTCAGTATGTGTTAGTGTGTGTGGGTTAGTGTGTGGGGGTGTTTGTGGGGGGTCATAGTGCATGTTTTGGGGGGTCGTCTGTGTGGGTGGTGTGGTGTAAGTGTGTGAGTGGGCGGGGGTTAGTGTGTGTGGGGTGTTAGTGTATGTGTGTTGAGGGGTTCGTGTGGGTGATTAGTGTGTGTGGGGGGGTTAGTGTACGTGTGTGGGGGGTTAGTGTGTGTGTGTGTGGGGGGGTGTTAGCGGATGTGTGTAGGGGGTAAGTGTGTAATGTAGGGGATTAGTGTATGTGTGTCGGGGGGATCAGTGTGTGTGGTGGGTTAGTGTGCATGCGCGGGGTTAGTGTGTGTGGTGGGCGGTTAGTGTATGTGGGGGTGGTAGTATGTGGGGGTTTAGTGTGTGTGGGGTATTAGTGTGTGTGGGTGGGTAGTGTGTGTGTGGGGGGCAAGTGTATGTGGGGACCTTTGTATGCGTGTGAGGGGGGTTAGTGTGTGTGTGGGGGGGGGCATAGTGTGTGTGTGTGGAGGGGGGGTTAGTGTGTTTGTGGGGTTAATGTGTGTGTGGGGTTCGTGTCTGTGTGTGCGAGGTTAGTGTGTGGGGGTTTGTGCGTGTGTGAGGGGCTTAGTATGTGTGGGGTGGTTAGTGAGTGTGGGGGTGGTTAGTGTGTGTGTGTCGGGGTTTAGTGTGTGTGTGGGGGGAGTTAGTGTGTGTGTGTCGGGGGTTTGGGTGTGTGTGGGGTGGGTTTATTAGTGAGCCTGGGGTGGGTTATTGTGTGTGTGCGCGCGCGGGGGTTTATTGTGTGCGTTGGGGCTAATGTGTGTGGAGTGTTTAGCGTGTGTGTGAGGGTGCGGTGTGGTTAGTGTGTGTGGGGGGTTTAGTGTGTGCCTGTGTCGGGGGTTAGTGTGTGTGGGAGGGGTTAGTGTGTGTGTGTCTGGGGGGGGGCGGCGTTAATGTGTTTGTTGGGGGGGGCGGCTAGTGTGTGTGAGCGGGGGGGGGTCAGTTTGATTGGGTGGAGGTGTTAGTGTGTGTTTGTGGGGGGTTAGTGTATTTGGGTGCTTAATGTGTGTGTGGGGTCAGTGTCTGTGTGGGGGGTTAGTGTGTGGGACGGGGTTAGAGTGTGGGGTGTTAGTGTATGGCGGGTGTTTGTGTGTGTGGGGGAGTAGTTTGTGTGTGTGGGGATGGTTTGTGTGTGTGTGTGAGGCGTTAATGTGTGTGTGGGGGGGGGGGTTAGTGTGCGTGTGGGGGTGGTAGCGTGTGGGGGGGGGGTTAGTGTGTGTAGAGGGGATAGTGTGTGCGTAGGGGGTTAGTGTGTGTGGACGGGAGTTAGTGCGCGTGTGGGGAGGGTTTTTGTGTTTGGGGTTCAGTCTGTGGGTGTGTTGTGGGTGTCTGTGTGTGTGTGTGTTGGGGGTTAGTGTGCTGATGAGGGCGGTCGTGTGTGCGGTGTCTGTGTGCGTGGGGAGATTAGTGTTTGTGGAGGGTTAGTGTGTTTGTGTGTGGCGCGTTAGTGTGTGTGTGGGCGGGGGAGTTAGTGTGTTTCTGTATGGGGGGATTGTGTGTGTGGTGGTCAGTGTTTCTGGTAGGTTACTGTGTGGGGCGTTAGTGTCCGTGTGAAGAAGGGCTGGTGTATGTGGGGTGTGTTAGTCTGTGTGGGGGGTGCGGTTAGTGCATTTGGGGGGTTAATGTGTGTGGGGGTTAGTGTCTGTGTGAGGGTTTAGTGTGTGTGTGGGGGGAGTTAGTGTGTGTCGGGGGTGTTTAGTGTGTGTTTGGAGGGGTTAGTGTGTGTGGGGGGGTAGGGTGTGTGTGGGTGAATAGTGAATGTGTCTGGGGGTTGGTTTGTGTGTGGGATTGTTTGTAAGGGGGTTAGTTTGTGTGTGGGGTGGGGGTTATTGTGCGTATGGGGATGGTTAATGTGTGGGGTGTGGTTAGTGTGTTGGTGTGGGGCGTTAGTGTCTGTTTGGGAGGTTACTGTGTGTGGGGAGGGGGGTTAATGTGTGTCGGGGGGGTTAGTGTGTGTGGGGGAGTTAGTGTGTGGCGGGTGTTTGTGTGTGTGTGTGTGTGGAGGGGTTAGTTTGTGTGTGTGGCGGGCGGGTTAGTATGTATGGGGGGTTAGGGTGTGTGAGGGATAGTGAGTGTGTCGGGGGGTTTAGTGTGTGGTTGGGGGGGTGAGTGGTGGGGGCGTTAGTGTGTGTGGGGAGGGGTTAGTGTGTGTGGGTGCGTGTTAGTGAGTGTGTGGGGCAGAGGGCGTTAGTGCGTGTGGGGGGTTTCGTGTGCATGGGGGGTTTAATGTGTGTGTGCGGGGAAGCTGGTTAGTGTTTGGGAGGGTTTGTGTGTGTGGGTGTGGTTAGTGTGTGTGCGTGGGGGGTTAGTGTGTGTGGGGGGGTTTAGTGTGTGTGGGGTGTTAGTGTACGTTTGTGGGGGGGGGGGGTTAGTGTGTGTGGGGGGGGGGGTTATTGGATGTGTGTATGGGGTAAGTGTGTAATGTAGGTGTATTAGTGTGTGTGTGTGTGTCGGGGGATTAGTGTGTGTGTGGTGGCTTAGTGTGCATGCGCGGGGTTAGTGTGTGTGGTGGTCGGTTAGTGTATGTGGGGGTGGTAGTGTGTGGGGATTTAGTGCGTGTGGGGTATTAGTGTGTGTGTGGGTGGGTAGTGTGTGTGTGGGGGGCAAGTGTATGCGGGGACATTTGTATGCTTGTGAGGGGGTTTAGTGTGTGCGTGTTGGGGGGGGCATGGTGTATGTGTGGGGGGTGTTAGTGTTTGGGGGGTTCATGTGTGCGTGGGGTTAGTGTCTGTGTGTGCGTGGTTAGTGTGTGGGGGGTTGTGCGTGTGTGAGGGGCTGAGTGTGTGTGAGGCGTTAATGTGTGTGTGGGGTGGGTGTTAGTGTGCGTGTGGGGGTGGTAGCGTGTGGGGGGGGTTAGTGTGTGTGGAGGGGATAGTGTGTGCGTAGGGGGTTAGTGTCTGTGGACGTGAGTTAGTGTGCGTGTGGGGAGTGATTTTGTGTTTGGGGTTCAGTCGGTGGGGGAGGCGTTTGTGTGCGTGGGGAGATTAGTATTTGTGGAGGGTGTGTTTGTGTGTGGAGCGTTAGTGTGTGTGTGGGCGGGGGAGTTAGTGTGTTTGTGTATGGGAGGATTGTGTGTGTGGTGGTCAGTGTTTGTGGTAGGTTACAGTGTGGGGCGTTAGTGAAGAGGGGTTAGTGTATGTGGGGGGTGTTAGTCTGTGTGGGCGGGTGCGGTTAGTGTATTTGGGGGGTTAATGTGTGTGTGGGGGGGGTTAGTGTCTGTGTGAGGGTGTAGGGTGTGTGTGTGTGGGCGGGGGAGTTAGTGTGTGCCGGGGGTGTTTAGTGTGTGTTTGGAGGGGTTAGCGTGTGGGGGGGGGGGGGGGGTTGGGTGTGCGTGGGTGAATAGTGAGTGTGTCTGGGGGTTGGTTTGTGTGTGGGGTTGTTTGTGAGGGGGTTAGTTTGTGTGTGGGCTGGGGGTTATTGTGCGTATGGGGGCGGTTAGTATGTGGGTGTGGTTAGTGTGTGGGTGTGGGGGGTTAGTGTCTGTTTGGGAGGTTCGTGTTTGTGGGGAGGGGGGTTAATGTGTGTGTCGGGGGGGGGGTTAGTGTGTGTGGGGGGGGGGAGTTAGTGTGTGGCGGGTGACTGTGTGTGTGTGTGGGGGGGAGGTTAGTTTGCGTGTGTGGATGGCGGGTTAGTATGTATGGGGGGTTAGGGTGTGTGAGGGATAGTGAGTGTACCGGGGGGTTTAGTGTGTGTGTGGGGGGGGGGGGGGTGAGCGTGTGTGGGCGTTAGTGTGTGTGCGGTGGCGAGATAGTGTCTGTGTGTGTTGGGGGTTAGTGTGCTTATGGGGGCGGTAGTGTGTGGGGTGTCTGTGTGTGTGGAGGGATTAGTGTGTGTGTGGAGGGGGTTAGTGTGAGTGGGGGGGGGTTAATGTGTGTGAGTGGGGGTTAGTGAGTGTGGGGGGGAGGGCGTTAGTGCGTGTGGGGAGTTTCGTATGCATGGGGGTTTTAATGTGTGTGTGCGGGGAAGCTGGTTAGTGTTTGGGAGGGTTTGTGTGTGTGGGGGTGGTTCGTGTGTGTGCGTGGGGGGTGAGTGTGTGGGGGGGCGATTGTATGTGTGGAGTGGTTAATGTGAGTGTGGGTGGTTAGTATGTTTGTGTGTGGAGGTTTAGTGTGTGTGGGGGGAGTTAGTGCGTGTGTGCGGGTGGTTAGTGTGTGAATGTGTGTGTGTGTGTCTGTGTTTGTGTGTGTGTGTGGTAGGGGTGGTGGTGTTAGTGTGCGTGGGGGCCTTGGTATTCGTGTGAGGGGGTTAGTGTATGTGTCTGTGGGGGGGGAGGGTAGTGTATGTGTATAGGGGTGGGATTAGTGTATTGGGGGGGTAATCTGTACGTGAGGTTAGTGTCGTTGTGGGGGCTGAGTGTGTGTGGGGGGAGTTCGTGTGCCTGGGGGGTTAATGCGTGTGTGTTTGTCTGTGTGTAGGTATGTGTCAGTACGGGTGTGTTTGTGTGTGTTGGGAGTGCCTGAGTATGGGTGGGTGTGGGCGTGTATGTGTGTGGACGTGTGAGATTGTGTGTAGTTGTGAGTTGTTGGCACGCGGTTGGGTGTGTCTGAGTGCACTCATTGTTGTGTGTCTGTATAGGTATCTGTGTGGGTGTGTTGTCGTCTGGGTATGAGCGTGTATGTGTGCACGTTTTTGCATGTGTGGATGTGTGTTGGAGTGCGTCTGTGTGAGTGAGCGTTGGAGCCTGTGTGTCTTTTGAGTGTGTGAGTAGACTGTGTATTAGTGTGTCTTAGTATGTGTTTATATGAGTGTCAGTGTCTATGTGGGAGTGCGTGTGGGCTTGCGTGTGTGGATCCATGTGTGTGTGTGCGCATTTGTGTCTGTGTGTGAGTCTGTGTGTGAGTGTGAGTATGTGCGTAGGTGAGAGTTTGTGTGCAGGTTTTGGTGTGTGAGTGAATGTGTATTTGTATACATCGTTGTGTGCGTGTGCATGTGTCGGTGTGTTTGTTGGCTTGTATTTGTGGGAACGTTTGCTTTTGGTGTATTTATGGGTGTACGTGTGTGATTGTGTGTGCGTATAAGCGAGTTAATGTGCGTGTGGATGTATGTTTGTGCGTGAGTGTGTGCCTGTGTGGTTGTCTTTGTGTGTGGGGGTGCGAGGGTGTATGTGTGTGTGTGGGTAAGTATGTGGCTGTCTGCATGTGGGTGTGTGAGAGTGGGAGTGTCTGTGTGCCGGCAATGTGTGTGCATGAGGATGTATGGGTTGGCTGTCTGGGTGTATCCGTCTAAGTGTGGTTATATGTGTGTGTGGTGTCTGTATGTGTGGATTGTGAGTGTGTGTGCGTCTGTTAAGTGTATATGTGTGGGTGGGTGTTGGTGTCATTCTAGGTGTGCATGTGTGTGTAGGTGTGGGTGTGTCTGCTTGTACGGGAGTGAGTGCCAGTGTGTATTTGGGTCAGTATGTGTGTGGGCGTGGTGTGAGGAGGTGTGATAAGGTGTGTGAATGTGTTTTTTAGTAGGTAATTGCGTGTGTGAATAAGTGTATCTCTGCGTGATTGTGCATGGCTATGTCTGTAGATGGGTGTCTGAGGGTGTGGTGGAGTATGTATGGATGTGTGTGTAGGTGTACGGAGGTGTGTATGTGTGCTTGAGAGTGCTTGCACGAGTGAATGTGTTTGTGTATGGCAGTTGTAAATGTTTGTGCTGGTGTGCGTGGGAATGCATGCGTACCTCAGTACTCTGAGTGTCTCTCTGTGTATCTGTGTGTGCGTAAGTTTGACTGAGTGGATTTGTGTGTGTCTGTGGGTGTGTGGGAGAAGGCGAGTTTGAGGCTATTTATGTGCGTGTGGCAGTGTTTTGATTGATGCCAGTGAGTATATATATGTGTGTTTCTCTGTGTTTGTGAGTGTGTGTATTTGTGACTCTGTGAGTCTGTGTATTAGTGTCTGTGTGTGTGTGCATTAGTGTCCCTTTGTGTCTCTGTGAGTTTGTGTATTTGTATCTCTGTGTGTCAGCGTTTGTGTGTATGCCTGCTGTGTGTGAATGTGAGTGTTACTCTGTCTGCGAATGTGTGTACAGAAAAGTGTGAATAACAGGAGAGAGTACTGGGCTAATGGTAAGATTCTTGGCAGTATGGATGAGCAGATAGATCTCTGTGTCCATGTACATAGATCCCTGAAAGTTGCCACCCAGGTTGAGAGGGTTGTTAAGAAGGCGTACGGTGTGTTAGCTTTTATTGGTAGAGGGATTGAGTTTCAGAGCCATGAGGTCATGTTGCAGCTGCACAAAATTCTGGTCCGGCCGCATTTGGAGTATTGCGTGCAATTCTGGTCGCCGCATTATAGGAAGGATGTGGACGCATTGGAAATGGTGCAGAGGAGATTTACCAGAATGTTGCCTGGTACGGAGGGAAGATCTTATGAGGAAAGACTGAGGGACTTGAGGCTGTTTTCGTTAGAGAGAAGAAGGTTAAGAGGTGACTTAATTGAGGCATACAAGATGATCAGAGGATTGGATAGGGTGGACAGTGAGAGCCTTTCACCTCGGATGGTGATGTCCAGCACGAGGGGACATAGCTTTAAATTGAGGAGAGATAGATCTAACACAGATTTCAGAGGTAGGTTCTTTACTCAGAGAGTAGTAAGGGCATGGAATGCCCTGCCTGCAACAGGAGTGGACTCGTCAACACCAAGGGCATTCAAATGGTCATTGGATAGACATATGGGCGATAAAGGAATAGTGTAGATGGGCTTTAGAGTAGTTTCACAGGTCGGCGCAACATCGACGATCGAAGTGCCTGTACTGCGCTGTAATGTTCTATGTTTTATGTTCTATGTCTCTGTGAATGTGTGTATTATTGTCTCTGTGTCTGTGTGTATTAGAGTCTGTGTGTGTGTGAGTGTGTGTATCAGTGTCTCAGTGTGCCTGTGAGTGTGCGTATTAGTGACTCTTTGTGTGAGTTTGTGTATTAATGTCTCTGTGTGTGTGAGTGTGCGTATTACTGTATCTGTGTGTGCCTGTGAGTGTGTGTATTGGTGCCTCCGTTTGTCTGTGAGTGTGTGTATTATTGTCTCTGTGTGTGTGAGTGTGCGTATTATTTTATCTATGTGTCTGTGAGTGTGTGTATTAGAACAAACAAAGAACAAAGAAATGTACAGCACAGGAACAGGCCCTTCGGCCCTCCAAGCCCGCGCCGACCATGCTGCCCGACTAAACTACAATCTTCTACACTTCCTGGGTCCGTATCCCTCTATTCCCATCCTATTCATGTATTTGTCAAGATGCCCCTTAAATGTCACTATCGTCCCTGCTTCCACCACCTCCTCCGGTAGCGAGTTCCAGGCACCCACTACCCTCTGCGTAAAAAACGTGCCTCGTACATCTACTCTAAACCTTGCCCCTCTCACCTTAAACCTATGCCCCCTAGTAATTGACCCCTCTACCCTGGGGAAAAGCCTCTGACTATCCACTCTGTCTATGCCCCTCATAATTTTGTATACCTCTATCAGGTCTCGCCTCAACCTCCTTGTTTCCAGTGAGAACAAACCGAGTTTATTCAACCGCTCTTCATAGCTAATGCCCTCCACACCAGGTAACATTCTGGTAAATCTCTCCTGCACCCTCTCTGAAGCCTCCACATCCTTCTGGTAGTGTGGCGACCAGAATTGAACAATATACTCCAAGTGTGGCCTAACTAAGGTTCTATACAGCTGCAACATGACTTGCCAATTCTTATACTCAATGCCTCGGCCAATGAAGGCAAGCATGCCGTATGCCTTCTTGACTACCTTCTCCACCTGTGTTGCCCCTTTCAATGACCTGTGGACCTGTACTCCTAGATGTCTTTGACTTTCATTACTCTTGAGGGTTCTACCATTCACTGTATATTCCCTACCTGCATTAGCCCTTCCAAAATGCATTACCTCACATTTGTCCGGATTAAACTCCATCTGCCATCTCTCCGCCCAAGTCTCCAAACAATCTAAATCCTGCTGTGTCCTCTAACAGTCCTCATCGCTATCCGCAATTCCACCAACCTTTGTGTCGTCTGCAAACTTACTAATCAGACCAGTTACATTTTCCTCCAAAACATTTATATATACTACAAAGAGCAAAGGTCCCAGCACTGATCCCTGTGGAACACCACTGGTCACAGCCCTCCAATGAGAAAAGCATCCTTCCATTGCTACTCTCTGCCTTCTATGGCCTAGCCAGTTCTGTATCCACCTTGCCAGCTCACCCCTGATCCCGTGTGACTTCAGCTTTTGTACTAGTCTACCATGAAAGACCTTGTCAAAGGCCTTACTGAAGTCCATATAGACAACATCCACTGCCCTACCTGCATCAATCATCTTAGTGACCTCCTCGAAACACTATATCAAGTTAGTGAGACACGACCTCCCTTTCACAAAACCGTGCTGCCACTCACTAATACGTCCATTTGCTTCCAAATGGGAGTAGATCCTGTCTCGAAGAATTCTCTCCAGTAATTTCCTTACCACTGAAGTAAGGCTCACCGGCCTGTAGTTCCCGGGATTATCCTTGCTACCCTTCTTAAACAGAGGAACAACATTGGCTATTCTCCAGTCCTCCGGGACATCCCCTGAAGACAGCGAGGTTCCAAAGATTTCTGTCAAGGCCTCAGCAATTTCCTCTCCAGCCTCCTTCAGTATTCTGGGGTAGGTCCCATCAGGCCCTGGGGACTTATCTGCCTTAATATTTTTTAAGACACCCAACTCCTCGTCTTTTTGAATCTCAATGTGACCCAGGCTATCTACACACCCTTCTCCAGACTCAACATCTACCAATTTCTTCTATTTGGTGAATACTGATGCAAAGTATTCATTTAGTACCTCGCCCATTTCCTCTGGCTCCACACATAGATTCCCTTGCCTATCCTTCAGTGGGCCAACCCTTTCCCTGCCAACCCTATTGCTTTTTATGTACGTGTAAAAAGCCTTGGGATTTTCCTTAACCCTATTTGCCAATGACTTTTCGTGACCCCTTCTAGCCCTCCTGACTCCTTGCTTAAGTTCCTTCCTACTTTCCTTATATTCCACGCAGGCTTCGACTGTCCCAGCCTTTTAGCCCTGACAAATGCCTCCTTTTTCTTTTTGACGAGGCCTACAATATCTCTCGTCATCCAAGGTTCCCGAAAATTGCCGTATTTATCCTTCTTCCTGCCAGGAACATGCCGGTCCTGAATTCCTTTCAACTGCCACTTGAAAGCCTCCCACATGTCAGATGTTGATTTGCCCTCAAACATCCGCCCCCCCAATCTATATTCTTCAGTTCCCGCCTAATATTGTTATAATGAGCCTTCCCCCAATTTAGCACATTCATCCTAGGACCACTCTTATCCTTGTCCACCAGTACTTTAAAACTTACTGAATTGTGGTCACTGTTACCGAACTGCTCCCCTACTGAAACATCTACCACCTGGCCGGGCTCATTCCCCCATACCAGGTCCAGTACCGCCCCCTCCCTCGTTGGACTCTCTACATATTGTTTTAAGAAGCCCTCCTGGATGCTCCTTACAAACTCCGCCCCGTCTAAGACCCTGGCACTAAGTGACTCCCAGTCAATATTGGGGAAGTTGAAGTCTCCCATCACCACAACCCTGTTGTTTTTACTCTTTTCCAAAATCTGTCTACCTATCTGCTCCTCTATCTCCCGCTGGCTGTTGGGAGGCCTGTAGTAAACCCCCAACATTGTGATTGCACCCTTCTTATTCCTGATCTCTACCCATATAGCCTCACTGCCCTCTGAGGTGTCCTCTCGCAGTACAGCTGTGATATTCTCCCGAACCAGTAGCGCAACTCCGCCTCCCCTTTTACATCCCCCTCTATCCCGCCTGAAACATCTAAATCCTGGAACGTTTAGCTGCCAATCCTGCCCTTCCCTCAACCAGGTCTCTGTAATGGCAACAACATCATAGTTCCAAGTACTAATCCAAGCTCTAAGTTCATCTGCCTTACCCGTTATACACCTTGCATTAAAACATACGCACTTCGGGCCACCAGAACCGCTGTGATCAGCAACTTCTCCCTGTCTGCTCTGCCTCAGAGCCACACTGTCCCTATTCCCTAGTTCTCCCTCAATGCTCTCACCTTCTGACCTATTGCTCCCGTGCCCACCCCCCTGCTATACTAGTTTAAACCCTCCCGTGTGACACTAGCAAACCTCACGGCCAGGATATTTATGCCTCTCCGGTTTAGATGCAACCCGTCCTTCTTATACAGGTCACACCTGCCCCGGAAGAGCTCCCAGTGGTCCAGGTAATGGAAACCCTCCCTCCTACACCAGCTGTTTAGCCACGTGTTTAGCTGCTCTATCTTCCTATTTCTAGCCTCACTGGCACGTGGCACAGGGAGTAATCTCGAGATTACAACCCTCGAGGTCCTGTCTTTTAACTTTCTGCCTAGCTCCCTGAACTCCTGCTGCAGGACCTCATGCCCCTTCATGCCTATGCCGTTAGTACCAATATGTACAACGACCTCTGCCTGTTTGCCCTCCCCTTCAGGATGCCCTCTACCCGTTCGGAGACATCCTGTACCCTGGCACCAGGGAGGCAACCTACCATCCTGGAGTCTCTTTCACGTCCACAGAAGCGCCTATCTGTGCCCCTGACTATAGAGTCCCCTATTACTATTACTCTTCTGCGCTTTGACCCTCCCTTCTGAACATCAGAGCCAGCCGTGGTGCCCCTGCTCTGGCTGCTGCTGTTTTCCCCTGATAGGCTATCCCCTCCGACAGTATCCAAAGGGGTATATCTGTTCGAGAGGGGGGCAACCACAGGGGATTCCTGCACTGACTGCCTGCCCTTTCTGGTTGTCACCCATTTCTCTGCCTGCACCTTGGGTGTGACCACATTTACATAACATATTGGTGCCTCCGTTTGTCTGTGAGTGTGTGTGAGTGTATGTATTACTGTCTGTGTGCATGAGTGTGTGTATTAGTGTTTCTGTGTGCCTGTGAGTGTGTGTATTAGTGTCTCTGTGTCTGAGTGTGTGTACTACTTTCTAAGTGTGTGTGAGAGTGTGAGTATTCGTGTCCCTGTGGCTGTCAGTGTGTGTATTACTGTCTATGTGTTTGAGAGAGTGGGCATTCGTGTCTGTGTGTGTATATTACTGTCAACCTGTATGAGTGAATGTTTATTATTTTCTCTATGTCTGTAACTGTGTGTATTCGACTCTGTATATGTCTGTGTGTGTGTGTATTAGAGGCTCTGCGTGAGTGTGAGTGTGTGTTAGTGTACCTGTGAATGTGTTAGTGCCTCTGTTTGTCTGCGAGTATATTAGTGTCTCTGTGTTTCTGTGAGTATATGAATTAGTGTTGTTATCGGCCAGGGTTTAGAGAACCCCAAAGTGTATCATGGAGTTCCCCAGACCCACAATTTTAGTAGATTGTAGTATGGGGAACACAAAGCCACTCTACATGTATGGTTGAGCAGAAATTAAAAAGTATTTTTCAAAGCAAAACAATGTTTATTCTAAGAACTCGATTTAACCTTTTCAAAACATACAGTGAACAACTTAGCAACCATGAACTCAAATTCAACCCCCAAAGAATAAAACACTAAGTAATCCGGAAGATGTCCGTTTAACATCCAGAAGACTTAAGCAACACCTTTTACTAGAAGCACATTAGGTTCACATTCATTACTTTGGAACTTTTATAATTCTGAATTCACCAAATGATCCATAGATATTCATTTCATGGCAGAGAGAACAGCAGCGCACCTTCTCTGTCTGGCTTCAGCTCCAACACTGAACACAAAACTAAATACACACCCTGCAGCAAAGAGCCTAAAACAAAAGTAAAAATCTGACAGACAGTCCAGCTCCACAAATTCTCTGACATCCCTGCATTAATGAACACCCATTTCTTGAAGACACTCTCACTACAGATATTATATACACACCCATTTATAAACACCCATTTCTGACAGGTACTCTCACATGACAGTCTCTCTGTGTATCCGTGAGTGTGCGTATTAGTGACTGTCTGTGCGTGTGATTAAGTGCATTAGGGTCTACATGTGTCTGTGAGTGTGTAGTTAGTGCATCTATGTGTGCGTGTGTTGCGTATTAGTGTATGTGTATGTCTGTGTGTGCGTGCATTAGTGTATCTGTGTGTTGCTGTGTGTGTTTGTGTGTTTGTGCATTCGTACCTGCCTGTGTCTTTGAGTGGGTGCACTCGGGTCTGTGTATGTGTGTGTATTAGTGTCAGTGTATGATTATGAGTGCGTGCATTAGTGCCAGTATGTATCTGTGAGTGCGTGTATTAATGTCTATGTGTGTGTGAGTGTATGTATTAGTGTCTGTATGTGTGTATGTGGGTCTGTATTTGTGTATCTCTGTGTTAGTGAGTGTCTGTATTAGTGTGTTTGTGTGTGTATGTGAGTTTGTGTATTAGAGTCTCTCTCTGTTGCTTTGAGTGTGTGTATTACTATTTGTATGTGTGAGTATGTGTATTAGTGTCTCTGTGTGTTGTGTGAGTTTGTGTATTAGTTTGTCTGCGTGTCAGTGAGTGTGTGTATTAGTGTCTGTGTGTGAGTGGGTGTATTAGTGCCTCTGTGTGTCTGTGTGCGTGTGTATCAGTGTCTCTGCGTGTCTTTGAGTTTGTGCATTAGTGTCTATGTGTCTCTGTGTGTGTGTATTAGTTTCTGCGTGTGTGAGTGTGTGTATTAGTGTATTTATTAGTGTCTCTGTGTGTCAGTGGCTGTCTGTATTCGCGTCTTGGAGACTGTGTGTATATTTCTTTCTCTGCGTGTCTGTGAGTGTGCGTATTAGATTTTCTGTGAGACTGCGAGTGTGTGTTTTAGTCCATTTGTGTGTTTGCGAGTGTGTGTATCAGTCTCTCTTCTTGTCTGCGAATGTGTGTATTGGAGTCTCTGTGTGTGAGTGTGTGTATTAGTCTCGCTGTGTGTCTGTGAGTGTGTGTTAGTCTTTATGTGCGTCTGCGAGTGTGAATTAGCGTCTCTGTAAGTGTGTGTATTAGTGTTGTTATGGCCAGGTTTTATAGAACACCAAAGTGTATCATGCAGTCCCCATGACCCACAACTTTTAGTAGATTGTGGTATGGGGAGCACACGGCCCACTCCACAGGTGTGGCACAGCAGCAATGGAAAATTATTTTTCAAATCGAAACAGTGTTTATTCTATGAACTCAAGTTATCCTTTTTAAAACATACAGTGAACAACTTCGCAACCATTCATTCAAATTCAACTCCCAAAGATACAACACTAAGTAATCTGTAAGCTGTCATTTTGACATCCAGAAAACTTAAGAAACACCTTTTACCAGAAGCACATTAGGTTTACATTTATTACTGAGACCATTTATAATTCTGAATTCACCAAATGATCAAGAGATAGTCTTTTCATGTCGCAGAGATCAACGCTGCACCTGCTCTGTCTGGCTTCAGCTCCAACACTGAAAACAAATCTAAAACATACCGTGGAGCAAACAGCCTAAAACGAAAGTAAAAAGAAGACAGACAGCCCAGCTCGACTCACACTCTGACATCACTGCATTAATAAACACCCATTTCTTAAAGATACTCTCACTACAGATATTTATACACATACCCATTTATAAACACCCATTTCTTAAAGGTACTCTCACATGACAGTATCTCTGTGTGTCTGCGAGTGTGCGTTTTAGTGACTGTCTGTGTGTATGGTTAAGTGCATTAGAGTCTCCCTATGTCTGTGAGTGTGTATTAGTGCCTGTATTTGTGTGAATTAGTGTTACCATGTGTCTGTGGGTTTGATTATTTGCGTATGTGAGAGCGTGAATTAGTGTCTGTGTGTGTGAGTGTGTGCATTAGTGTCTCTTTGTGTGTCAGTGAGTATGTGTATTACAGTATGTGTGTTTCTGTGTGTATTAATGTATCTGTGAGAGTTTGTGTGATGTGTGCATTAGTGCCTGGGTGTATGTGAGTGCAGTAGTACCTGTGTGCGTGAGTGTCTCTATTAGTGTGCGTGAGTGTGTGTATTAGTGTATCTGTCTGTCTGTGAGCTGTGTGCTAGTCTCTGTGTACGTGTGTGTGTGTGTATTTGTGTCGCTCTATGTGTGGTTTTTAGTGTTTGTGTGTCTCTGAGTGCGTGGATTAGTGATTCCGTGTGTGTGCGAATGTGTGTATTAGTGTTTCTGTGTGAGTGTGTGTATGTGTGTCTCTGACTGTGTGTATTACTGTATTTGTATATGTCTGTCACTTTGTATTATTGTCTTTGTGTGTGTATGTGAGTGTGTGTATCATTGTCTCTGTTTCTGTGAGTGTGTGTATTAGTGTATCTGTGTGCCTGTGAGTGTGTGTGTTTGTGCCTGGGTGAGCGTTTGTATTTCTGTCCCATGTGAGTAGCATTGTATCTGTGTGTGTCTGTGTGTGTTTAAATGTCTCTGTGTATCTAAGTGTGTACATTAGTGCATGTCTGTGTCAGTGAGTGTGTGTATTAGTGCATTTGTGAGTCTGTGATTGTGTGTATTACTGTCCCTATGTGTGTATCATTGTATCTGTGTGTGTCTGTCTGTGTGTTTTAGTGTCACTGTCTATGTAAATGTGTATATTAGTATTTGTGTGTCAGTGAGTGTGTGCATTGTGTCTCTGTATGTCTGTGAGTGTGTGTATTAGTGGATGTGTGAGTGGGTGTATTATTGTCCCTGTGTGTCTGTGTGTGTTTATTAATGTCTCTGCCTGTGTCTTTGAGTGTGCCTTTTACTACCTGTGTGTGTTACTGTGTGTTTTAGTGTCTCCATGTGTTGTGTGAGTGTGTGGATTAGTGTGTCTGAGTGTCAGTGAGTGTGTGTATTCGTGAATGTGTGTCAGTGGGTGTATTAGTGTCTCAGTTTTTCTGTGTGTGGATCAGTGTCTGTGAGAGTGCCTTCGAGTTTGTGCATGAGTGGATGTCTGTGTCTGCGTGTGTGTATTAGTGTCTGTGTGGGGCAGCCCGGTGGCGCAGTGGGTGAGCCGTGTTGCCTCATGGCGCCGAGGTCCCAGGTTCGATCCCGGCTCTGGGTCACTGTCCGTGTGGAGTTTGCACATTCTCCCCGTGTTTCCGTGGGGTTCGCCCGTACAACCCAAAAGAGGTGCATGGTAGGTGGATTGGTCACGCTAAACTGCCCCTTAATTGGAAAAACTGAATTGGGTACACAAAATAAAAAAAAAAAAACAGTGTCTGTGTGTGAGTATGTGTCTGTGTTTGTGTGAGTGTGTGTATTAGTGACTTTTTGTGTGTCTCTGAGTGTGTTTATTAGTGTCTCTGTGTGTCAGTGAGTGCCTGTATTAGGGTCTGGGACAGTGTGTATATATTCGTGTCTCTGTGTGTCTGTGACTCTGTGTATTAGTCTCTCTGTGTGTCTGCGAGTGTGTGTGTTAGTGTCTCTGTGAGTGTGTGTATAAATGTTGTTATGGGCCAGGGTTTAGATAACCTGGAGTGCCCCTGACGCACGATTTTAACAGATTGTGGTATGGGGAGCACACGGCCCACTCTACAGATGTGGTTGAGCAGAAATTAAAAAGTATTTTTCAAAGCAAAACAATGTTTATTCTATGAACTCGATTTAACCTTTTTAAAACATACAGTGAACAACTTAGCAAGCATTAATTCACATTCAACCCCCAAAGAATACAACACTAAGTAACCCGTAAGATGTCCTTTTTACATACAGAAGACTTAAGCAACACCTTTTACCAGAAGAACATTAGGTTCTCATTCACTACTGAGAACTTTTATAATTCTGAATTCACCAAATGATCAAGATATATTATTTTCATGGCAGAGAGATCAACAGCACACTCGCTCTGTTTGGCTTCAGCTCCAACACAGAAAACAAACCTAGAACACACCCTGCAGCAAACAGGCGAAAACGAAAGTAAAACGCTGACAGACAGTCCAGCTCCACAAATTCTCTGACATCACTGCATTAATAAACACCCATTTATTGAAGGCACTCTCACTACAGATATTATATACACCCCCATTTCTAAAGACCAATTTCTTACAGGTACTCTCACATGACAGTCTCTCTCTATGTCTGCGAGTGTGCGTATTAATGACTGTCTGTGTGTGTGATTAAGTGCATTAGAGTCTCCGTGTGTCTGCGAGTGTGCATTACTGTCCGTGTGTGTGAATTGGAGTTTCCATGTGTCTGTGGGTATTGGTGTACCTGTGAGTGTTTGTGAAATGTGTGCATTAGTGCCTGTGTTTGTGTGTGTGAGTCCAGCAGTGCCTGTGTGTGTGAGTGACTCTATTAGTGCGTGTGAGCGTGTGCATTCGTGTATCTGTTTGTCTGTGAGCTTGTGACAGTGTCTGTGTGAGTGTGGGTATCCGTGTCGCTGTGTATGAGTGTGTGCATTAGTGTCTGTGTGAATTAAAGTCTCCATGTGTCTCTGCGTGTGTGTATTTGTGTCTGTGAGAGTGTGAATTAGTGTCTCTGTGTGTGCGTGTGAGCATTAGTGTCTCTTTGTGAGTCAGTGTGTGTATTCGAGTATGTGTGTCTGTGTTTCTGAGTGTATTAGTGTATCTGTGAGTGTTTGTGACATGTGTGCAGTAGTGCCTGTGCATATCTGTGTGAGTGCAGTAGTGCCTGTGTGTGAGTGCCTCTATTAGTGTGTGTGAGTGTGTGTATTAGTGTACCTGTCTGGCTGTGAGCTGTGTGATAGTGCCTGTGTGTGTGTGAGTGTGTGTATTCGTGTCGCTGTGTGTCAGTGTGTGTATTAGTGGCTGTGCGTGTCTCTGAGCGCGTGTATTAGTGTCTCTGTGTGATTGTGTGTTTGTGTGTCTGTGAGTGTATGTATTACTGTCTTTGTATGTGCCTGTGGCCGTGTATTATTGTCTTTGAGCCTTTCGATGAGTGTGTGTATCATTGTCTGTGTTTCTGTGACTGTGTGCATTAGTCTCTGTGTATGTCTGAAAGTGTGTGAATATGAGTCTTTGTGTGACTATTTGTGTGTGAATGTATGTATTAGTGTCTCTGTGTGTCTGCGAGTGTGTGTGTTTGTGCCTGGGTGAGTCTGTGATTGTGTGTATTACTGTTCCATGTGTGTATCATTGTCTCTGTGTGTGTCTGTGTTTGTGTATTTAAATGTCTGTGTATGTAAGTGTGTACATTAGTGCCTCTGTGTGTCAGTGAGTGTGTGTATTAGTGCCTCAATGTGTGCGTGTGAATGTGTGAATTAGTGTCTGTGTGTGAGTTTTTATATTACTGTTTCTGTCTGTGTGTGAGTGTGTGTATTATTGTCTCAGTATTTGTGAATGTGTGCATTAGAGTCTCCGTGTGTCTGTGAGTGTGTATATTACTGTCTCTATGTGTCAGTGAGTATGTGTATTAGTGTCTGCGTGTGTGTATTAGTGTCTGTGCGTGTTTGTGAGTGTGTGAATTAGTGTTTGTGTGTGAGAGTGCGTCTCTTAGTGTGTGTGTGTCTGTGAGTTTGTATTAGTGTATCTGCGTGTCAGTGAGTGTGTGCACTAGTATCTCTGTTTGTCATTGAATGTGTGTATTAGTGCCTGCGTCACTGTGAGTGTGTGTGTTAGTGCCTCTGTGTGTGCGTGAGTTGCGTATTAGTATCTGTGTATGTCTGTGTG
Source organism: Scyliorhinus torazame (assembly GCF_047496885.1). NCBI lineage: Eukaryota > Metazoa > Chordata > Chondrichthyes > Carcharhiniformes > Scyliorhinidae > Scyliorhinus > Scyliorhinus torazame. Next base: position 116,443,058 of record NC_092726.1, on the reverse strand, counting down.
TGCGTGCATTAATGTATCTGTGTGTGGCTGTGTTTGTTTATGAGTTTGTGTATTCGTGCCTCTGTGTCATTGAGTGTTTGTATTAGTTTATCTGTGTGTGTGAGTGTTTGTATTACTGTCTGTGAGTATGTCTGTGAGTGTGTGCATCACTGTCTCTGTGCGAGTGAGTGTGTATTCGTGTATATGTGTGTCTGTGAGTGTGAATTAGTGTCTCTGTGTGTGTGCCAGTGAGTGTGTGCATTAGTGTCTATTTGTGCGTATGTAATTATGTGTATTTGTGTCTGTGTCTGTGAGTGTGTGTATTATTCTCTGTGTGTCTATGTGTGTATTAGTGTCTCTGTTTCTGTGAGAGTTTGTATTAGTGTATGTGTGTGTCAGTGAATGGGTGTATTAGTGTCTGTTTGTGCGAGTGTGTGCATTAGTGTCAGTGTGTGTGTGTAAGTGTGCGTATTACTGTCTGTGTGTGTCTGTGAGTGGGTATATATATGGCTGTGTGTGAGAGTGTGCATATTAGTGTATTTGTGAGTGTGTGTGCGTATTAGTGTCTCGATGTAGGTCTGTGAGTTGGTGTATTATTGTCTGTGTGAGTCAGTGAATGTGTGTATTAGTGTATCTGTGTGTGAGTGTGTGTATTAGAGTCTCAGTGTGTCTGTGAGTGTGTATTAGTATATGTGTGTGAGTGTGGTATTATTGTCTCTGTGCCTGTGAGTGTGTTCATTTGTGTCTCTCTGTGTGTGAGGGTGTGTATTAATGTCAGTGTGTGTCTGTGTACATAGTTCTGTCTCTATGGGTCAGTGAGTGTGTATTAGTGTCTGTGTGTGTTCGTGTCTGTGGTAAGTCTGTGAGTGTGTGTATTAGTGTTTGTGTGTATGCATTAGTTAGTGTGTGTATTTCTCACTGTGCGTGTGTGTATTATTGTCTCTGTGTCAGTGAGAGTGTTTTTAGTGTCTGTTTGTGTGAGTGTGTGTATTAGTGTCAGTGTGTCTGTGAGTGTGTGTATTAGTGCATATGTGTGTCTGTGAGTGTGCGTATTGATGTATCTGTGTGTGTATTACTGTTTATTTGTGTGAGTGAGTGTGTGTATTTATTGTCTCTGTTTAGGTGTATGACTGTGTGTGTATTAGTATATCTGTGTGTGAGAGATTGTGTGCATTGGTGACTTTGTGTGGTTGAGTGAGTGTGTGCATTAGTGTCTGTTTGTGCGAGTGTGTGTATTAGTGTCAGTGTGTATGTGATTGTGCGTATCACTGTCTGTGCGTGTCTGTGAGTGTGTATATTCATGTCTGTGTGTGTGACTATGTGTATTAGTATCTTTGTGAGTGTGTGTGCGTATTAGTATCCCTGTATAGGTCTGTGAGTGTGTCTATTAGTTTCTGTGTGTTTATATTCGTGTCTCTGTGTGTCTGTGAGTGTGTGTATTCGTGTCTGTGTGAGTCAGTGATTGTGTGTATCAGTGTATCTCTGTATGTAAGTGTGTGTATTAGTGTTGCTGTGTACCTGTGCGAGTGTATTCGTGTCTATGTGTGAGTGCGTGTATTATTGTCTCTGCGTGTCTTTGAGTGTGTGTATTAGTGTCTCTGTTTCCGTGAGTGTTTGTATCAGTGTCTCCGTGTGTCTGTGAGTATGTGTATTCGTGTCTGTGTGTGTGAGTGTGTGTATTAGTGTCCTGTTTCGGCATGTGGATATGTGTACTCGTGTCTCTGTTTAAGCATGTGAGTTGGTGTGCATTAGTGTATCCGTCTGTGATTGTGTGCTTTGGTGTCTTTGTGTGTGTGATTGAGTGTGTGCATTAGTGTCTATCTGTGTGTATGTGAATGTGTGTATTTGTGTTTGTGTGTCTGTAAGTGTGTGTATTACTGCCTGTGTGTCTATGTGTGTATTAGTGTATCTGTTTCTGTGAGTGTTTGCAGTAGTGTACGTTTGTCAATTTGCATCAGTGCATCTGCGGGTCAGTGATTGTGCGTATTAGTGTCTCTGTGTGTCTTTAAGTGTGTGTATTAGTGTCTCTGTGAGTGTTTGTATTAGTGCATCTGTGTCAGTGAGTGTGTGTATTAGTGTTTGTTTGTGTCAGTGTGTGCATTTGTGTCTGTGTGTGTGTGTATTAGTGTCTCTGTGGGAGAATGTGTCTCTTAATATATATGTATTTGCATTCGTCAACACCACGTCGACAATACTTGTAATGCTTTTCCCAGGCTGATGTATAATTTCATTGTTTATTTACTTTCCTCACAGTGAACCTCATCACAATTGTGATCCTGAAGAGAAGAAACTGTGGGTTGTCCAAATGTGTGACTTGTTACCTGTTGGCCATGGCAGTGGCGGATCTACTGGTCGTGATTCTCGACCTGATATTGAGACACATTCCCATTGTTTTTAAAAGACAGTTTTATTTCTTGTGGGACATCCCCGTGTGTAATATCCACGCCGCCCTGCTTTATGCAGCCACTGACTGTTCTGTCTGGTTCACCGTCACTTTCACCTTTGATCGATTTGTGGCCATTTGTTGCCCGAAGCTGAAAAGTAAATATTGCAGCGAGAAAACGGCGGTTGTGGTTCTCGGAACAGTGGCTGTGCTGAGCTGTTTGAAGGACATTTTCTGGGTTTTTATGTTCTCAGGTCTGTATCGGATGGCAAACGACCCCTGGTTTTGTGATGTCCCAATCGATTTGTATTTCTCTCCGGTCTGGGGACCAATCGAGTTCCTCCACAACATTCTAACCCCGGGTGTTCCATTTGTCCTGATTCTGCTGCTCAATATTCTCACCGTCAGACATATTGTCCTGAGCAGCAGGGTCCGCAGGAGAATCCGGGCTCACAGCAGTGGGCACAGTCCCAGAGACCCAGAGATGGAGAGTCGGAGGAAATCCATCATTTTACTCTTCATTATCTCCGCCAATTTCATCCTGTTATGGTCAACGTTAATGGTTTATTCTATATGGAGCCGGATGATGTTTCTGGGGTATAAAGATGTATGGTTAGATAATTATGTTCGAGAATTGGGCTTAATGTTGCAACTCCTGAGTTGCTGCACAAACACTGCGATTTACGCCGTGACACAGACTCAGTTCAGACAGCAGTTGAAGAATGTGCTGAAAGTTCCCTTTAGATCAATTCTTCAATTCATGAAATGCTGAGAGGAAACCCCACCCACACGGCATCTCTCTCCTCCCACTGCCGGTCAAACTGACCCTCCCAAGCCAGCCTCACCCTGATTTACCATTCTGCATTACCCAGCAAGGTTTCCCATTTGTGTTACCATTGGAGATGGTCTCCGACCACTTTGAGTTTTGTGTGTGCATGTGCGTGGCAGGCTGACTCGGGAGTGCGGGACCAAGAGGTTACTCCAGGAGGAGCAGCAGCGACCGCAGATAGAACTGTAGCGCCCTGGGAATCGGGAGGATCAGGAGTGGGAACACCAGCAGCTACAATGGGGAAAAGACTGGAAAAGATCTCAAATGAAATAAATTCAGTGGCACAATCATTATTTAAATGTTTTCAAAATTATTGAAACCTCCAACTTCATGAAATATATATTTTAAGACATTAAAAATATTCAAAGAACTAATTACTGACATTCTGAACAATAGGTCAGCATTACCTCGGCCCACTCACCTGCTCCATATCCGTAGCCCCACGTAACCTCCAATAACCCTCCTAATCCTTCGTAACCCCCCCCCCACAGATGGGTGGGGACTCTATCAGCCGTTGCATAAACGTTCGGCCTGGAAGCGGAGGAACCCAGCAGGGTTCGATCGGGAAGTTTCTCACCGTATTGTAAATTAATCTCAGCAGTGTGTCCTTACTGAAGGGATGTTCCTGCATTCGACCTGCTGTTTAGCGTGGAATTATTTTGGAACAATTACTTTCCCACTATAAAAATAGTTCTTCAAAAACATTTGCTTCCGCTGCCAAATCCGTCATTGGCGATCAGGTAGGTCTGTGTGATCGCCCCCATGGCCGATTAGCTGGGTGAGTGGAGCTCTACCCATGGCCAATCAGCTGGGTGGATGGAGCTCCCCCCATGTTCGATCAGCTGGGTCTGTGATTTTCCGATGGTCCATCAGCTGGGTCTGTTTCAATCCCCCCCCCCACCCCCCCCCCCCCCCCCATGGCGGATCAGATGATTCTGTGTGATTGCCGCCATCGGTGATAAGGTGGTTCTGTGTGATTCAACCATGACCGATCAGCTGGGTGTGTGTGCCTCCATTCCATGGTCGATTAGCTGTGTTTTTGTGCCTCACCCTATGGCCGATCAGCTGGGTGTGTGACTCCTCCAAGGCCGATCAGCTGGGTGATTGAGCCTCCCCCCGTGGCCGATCAGTTGGGTGATTGCGCCTGCCCACATGGCTGATCAGCTGGATGAATGTGTCTCCCCTAAATCGCCGAGAGATTTAGTTTTTAAAAGGTTACTCTCAAAACTTTATTGTTATTAACCTGTCCTGCGACGACAGGATCTTAGGCCACTTCACACACAGGGTGGTGAGGATGGTCCAGGGATATGTGTGTGTCAGGTGCAGTGTGGGAGGGAGATTGCAGCAGGTGTGAGGATGTGGGTCCGCAAGGAGCTGGCGCGGGGTGGAGCGCAGGACGGTAGTGCCTCATTTGGTTAGGTTCAGATTTATGCTGCAGAGGGATCTTGCTATGCACGACCTGGCCCCTGGCCTTTGCCCGCACAGCAACAATGACCACAACATTTTTTTAAAAATAGCTCACGGACTTCAAAATGGATTGAAAGGTCTCGAATTTTAAAGTTTTAAACTTGAATGATTGGAAATGAGGCTGTTAATGAACACTTTCCATAAGGCCATAAACATAGGAGCAGAATTAGGCCACTCGGCCCATCGAGTCTGCTCCGCCATTCAATCATGGCTGATATTTTCTTATCCCGATTCTTCTGCCCGAATCCCATATGCCCTGATTAACCAAGAACCTATCTATATCTGTCTTGAAGACACTCAGTGATTTGGCCTCCACAGCCTTCTGCGGCAAAGAGTTCCACAGATTCACCACCCTCTGGCAGAAGAAATTCCTCCTCATCTCTATTTTAAAGGATCGTCCCTTTACTCTGAGATTGTGACATCTTGTTCTAGTTTTTCCGACAAGTGGAAACATCCTCTCCATGTCCACTCTATACAGGCCTCGCAGCATCCTGTAAGTTCCAAGTGGACTGAAGAGATATTCACCCGTGATCACATTGCCGCTTCACTATTCCTGCCGTCAGTTTGTATGTTACAACAATGGTGCACAAAGAGAGAGTGAGAGAGGAAAATCATCACAAACTCTGACCTCAATTTTGAAAGCGTCACAATTGTTCACAGAACAACATAGAACATAGAGTACAGAAGGAGGTCATTCGGCCCATCGAGCTCTCACTTCCACCCTATTCCCGTAACTCAGTAACCCCTCCGAATCATTTTTGGTCACGAAGGGCAATTTAGCATTGCCAATCCACCTAACCTGCACTTTGGACTGTTGGGGGAAACCAGAGCCCCCGGAGGAAACCCACGCAGACAAATGGAGAACGTGCAGACTCCGCACAGACAGTGACCTCGGCCGGGAATCGAACCTGGGACCCTGGCGCTGTGAAGCCACAGTGATACCTATTGTGCTACCGTGCTGCCCGTTAACGGCAATCTCGCTGTGAAAAGGTTGCGTCCAAAATAACCTAAATTAGCACAGTGTGTTCACTTCAAAAATTCTACAATTGACATTAAAGTAATCTTCATACCCCAGAATTAATGTCCTTTAGCTTAAAGTGGGTAGAATTCTGTAAAAAAAAAGCTTGTGTTTTGGGCCGAGACTGAAAAGTAAGGGTGAAATGAAATTCACAGGGCGCCATTTGAATTCTGTTCGAACAAAGAACAAAGAACAATACAGCACAGGAACAGGCCCTTCGGCCCTCCAAGCCTGTCCTGATCGTGGTACCTGCCTAAACTAAAACCGTCTGCACTTACGGAGTCTGTATCCTTCCATTCCCACCCTATTCATATATTTGTCTAGATGCCGCTATCGCACCTGCTCCCACCACCTCCCCAGGCAGCGTGCTCCATATATTTACCACCCGCTGTGTAGAAATATCTTGCCTAGCACATCTGTTCTAAACTTTTCCCCACGCACTTTATACCTAAGCCCCCTAAAGCTTGACTATTCTCAACTAGGAAAGAGCATCTGACTATGCACTCTGTCCATGCCACTCATAATCTTTTCAACGTCTATCAGGTCACCTCTCAACCCCCGTCGTTCCAGTGAGAACAGAACGAGTTTATCGAACCTCTCTTCATAGCCAATGCCCTCCAAACCAGGCAACATCCCAGTAAACCACTTATGTATCCTCTCTAAAGCATGCACATCCTTATGGTGTGTGGCGGCCAGAATTGTACAAAATATTCAAAATGAGGCCAAATTAAGGCCCTGTACAGCTGCAACATGACTTGACAATGTTTTTTTAAAAGCACCGACTGATGACGGCCAGCATGCCCTGTGCGTTCTTGCCCAGCGTATCCACATGTGTTGCCACTTTCAGCAATCGGTGGACATGCACGCCCACATCTTTCATGCGTTTCAGCACTCGCCAGGATTCTACCATTTATTGTGTAATTCCTACATGCAGTGGACCTCCCAAAGTGCATGACGTCACATGTTCCCGGATTAATCTCCATCTGCCATTGCAACAACCAAGACTCCAACCACGTGATATCCTGCTGCATCCTCTGACAAGCCTCTTCACTATCCGCACCTCCACCAATTTGTGTGTCATCTGCGACTTACTGATCAGACCAGCTATATTTTCTTCCAAATCATTTATATACACCATGAACAACAAAGGTCCCACAACTGATCATAGAACATAGAACATAGAACAATACAGCGCAGTACAGGCCCTTCGGCCCACGATGTTGCACCGAAACAAAAGCCATCTAACCTACACTATGCCATTATCATCCATATGTTTATCCAATAAACTTTTAAATGCCCTCAATGTTGGCGAGTTCACTACTGTATCAGGTATGGCATTCCACGGCCTCACTACTCTTTGCGTAAAGAACCTACCTCTGACCTCTGTCCTATATCTATTACCCCTCAGTTTAAAGTTATGTCCCCTCGTGCCAGCCATATCCATCCGCGGGAGAAGGCTCTCACTGTCCACCCTATCCAACCCCCTGATCATTTTGTATGCCTCTATTAAGTCTCCTCTTAACCTTCTTCTCTCCAACGAAAACAACCTCAAGTCCATCAGCCTTTCCTCATAAGATTTTCCCTCCATACCAGGCAACATCCTGGTAAATCTCCTCTGCACCCGCTCCAAAGCCTCCACGTCCTTCCTATAATGCGGTGACCAGAACTGTACGCAATACTCCAAATGCGGCCGGACCAGAGTTCTGTACAGCTGCAACATGACCTCCCGACTCCGGAACTCAATCCCTCTACCAATAAAGGCCAACACTCCATAGGCCTTCTTCACAACCCTATCAACCTGGGTGGCAACTTTCAGGGATCTATGTACATGGACACCTAGATCCCTCTGCTCAGCCACACTTTCAAGAACTTTACCATTAGCCAAATATTCCGCATTCCTGTTATTCCTTCCAAAGTGAATCACCTCACACTTCTCTACATTAAACTCCATTTGCCACCTCTCAGCCCAGCTCTGCAGCTTATCTATATCCCTCTGTAACCTGCTACATCCTTCCACACTATCGACAACACCACCGACTTTAGTATCATCTGCAAATTTACTCACCCACCCTTCTGTGCCTTCCTCTAGGTCATTGATAAAAATGACAAACAGCAACGGCCCCAGAACAGATCCTTGTGGTACTCCACTTGTGACTGTACTCCATTCTGAACATTTCCCATCAACCACCACCCTCTGTCTTCTTTCAGCTAGCCAATTTCTGATCCACATCTCTAAATCACCCTTAATCCCCAGCCTCCGTATTTTTTGCAATAGTCTACCGTGGGGAACCTTATCAAACGCTTTGCTGAAATCCATATACACCACATCAACTGCTCTACCCTCGTCTACCTGTTCAGTCACCTTCTCAAAGAACTCAATAAGGTTTGTGAGGCATGACCTACCCTTCACAAAGCCATGCTGACTATCCCTGATCATATCATTCCTATCTAGATGATTATAAATCTTGTCCCTTATAATCCCCTCCAAGACTTTACCCACTACAGACGTGAGGCTCACCGGTCTATAGTTGCCGGGGTTGTCTCTGCTCCCCTTTTTGAACAAAGGGACCACATTTGCTGTCCTCCAGTCCTCTGGTACTATTCCTGTAGCCAATGATGACATAAAAATCAAAGCCAAAGGTCCAGCAATCTCTTCCCTGGCCTCCCATAGAATCCTAGGATAAATCCCATCAGGTCCCGGGGACTTATCTATTTTCAGCCTGTCCAGAATTGCCAACACCTCTTCCCTACGTACCTCAATGCCATCTATTCTATTAGCCTGGGGCTCAGCATTCTCCTCCACAACATTATCTTTTTCCTGAGTGAATACTGACGAAAAATATTCATTTAGTATCTCGCCTATCTCTTCAGACTCCACACACAATTTCCCATCCCTGTCCTTGACTGGTCCTACTCTTTCCCTAGTCATTCGCTTATTCCTGACATACCTATAGAAAGCTTTTGGGTTTTCCTTGATCCTTCCTGCCAAATACTTCTCATGTCCCCTCCTTGCTCGTCTTAGCTCTCTCTTTAGATCCTTCCTCGCTACCTTGTAACTATCCATCGCCCCAACCGAAACTTCACACTTCATCTTCACATAGGCCTCCTTCTTCCTCTTAACAAGAGATTCCACTTCCCTGGTAAACCACGGTTCCCTCACTCGACGCCTTCCTCCCTGTCTGACCGGTACATACTTATCAAGAACACGCAGTAGCTGATCCTTGAACAAGCCCCACTTATCCAGTGTGCCCAACACTTGCAGCCTACTTCTCCACCTTATGCCCCCCAAGTCACGTCTAATGGCATCATAATTGCCCTTCCCCCAGCTATAACTCTTGCCCTGCGGTGTATACTTATCCCTTTCCATCATTAACGTAAACGTCACCGAATTGTGGTCACTGTCCCCAAAGTGCTCTCCTACCTCCAAATCCAACACCTGGCCTGGTTCATTACCCAAAACCAAATCCAACGTGGCCTCGCCTCTTGTTGGCCTGTCAACATATTGTTTCAGGAAACCCTCCTGCACACACTGTACAAAAAACGACCCATCTATTGTACTCGAACTATATCTTTTCCAGTCAATATTTGGAAAGTTAAAGTCTCCCATAATAACTACCCTGTTACTTTCGCTCATATCCAGAATCATCTTCGCCATCCTTTCCTCTACATCCCTAGAACTATTAGGAGGCCTATAAAAAACTCCCAACAGGGTGACCTCTCCTTTCCTGTTTCTAACTTCAGCCAATACTACCTCGGAAGAAGAGTCCCCATCTAGCATCCTCTCCGCCACCGTAATACTGCTCTTGACTAGCAGCGCCACACCTCCCCCTCTTTTGCCTCCTTCTCTGAGCTTACTAAAACACCTAAACCCCGGAACCTGCAACATCCATTCCTGTCCCTGCTCTATCCATGTCTCCGAAATGGCCACAACATCGAAGTCCCAGGTACCAACCCACGCTGCCAGTTCCCCTACCTTGTTTCGTATACTCCTGGCATTGAAGTAGACACACTTCAAACCACCTACCTGAACGCTGGCCCCCTCCTGCGACGTCAAATCTGTGCTCCTGACCTCTATACTCTCATTCTCCCTTACCCTAAAACTACAATCCAGGTTCCCATGCCCCTGCTGCATTAGTTTAAACCCCCCCAAAGAGCACTAACAAATCTCCCCCCCAGGATATTTGTGCCCCTCAGGTTCAGATGTAGACCATCCTGTCTGTAGAGGTCCCACCTTCCCCAGAAAGAGCCCCAGTTATCCAAAAATCTGAAACCTGATCACTGTGGAACTCCGCTCGTCACAGCCTTCCATTCACAAAAGCACCCTTCTACTCCTACCCTCTGTCTTCTGTACCCAAGCCAGTTCTATATCCAACCTGCCAGGTCTCCTCTGATCCTATGTAACTACGTCTTTTGTACCAGTCTACAAAGAACAAAGAACAACGAAAAGTACAGTGCGGGGACAGACACTTGGGCCCTCCAAGCCTGTGCCGACCATGCTGCTTGTCCAAACTAAAATCTTCTGCACTCCCGGGGTCCGTATCCCTCTATTCCCATCCTATTCCTGTATTTGTCAAGATGCCCCTCTAATGTCACTATCGTCCCTGCTTCCATCACCTCCTCCGGTAGCGAGTTCCAGGCACCCACTACCCTCTGTGTAAAAACATTTAATCTACATCTCCTCTAAACCTTGCCCCTCGCACATTAAACCTATGCCCCCAAGTAATTGACCCCTCTACACTGGGGAAAAGCCTCTGAGATTCCACTCGGTCTATGCCCCTCATAATGTTGTAGACCTCTATCAGGTCGCCCCTCAACCTCCTTCGTTCCAGTGAGAACAAACCGAGTTTATTCAACTCTCCTCATAGCTAATGCCCTCCATACCAAGAAACATCCTGGTAAATCTCTTATGCACCGTCTCTAAAACATCCACATCCTTCTGGTAGTGTGGCGACCAGAATTGAACACTATACTCCAAGTGTGGCCGAACTAATCTGCTTTACATCTGCAACATGACTTGCCAATTCTGATACTCAATGCCCAGCCAATGGAGGCAAGCATGCCGTATGCCTTCTTAATACCTTCTCCACCTGTGTTGTCCCTTTCAGTGACCTGTGGACCTATACACCTAAATCTCTCTGACTGACAATACGCTTGAGGGTTCTACCATTCACTGTATATTCCCTACCTGCATTAGACCTTGCAAAAGGCATTCCCTGACATTTGTCTGGATTAAACTCCATCTACCAACTCCCCGCCCAAGTCTCAAAACGATCTAAATCCTGCTGTATCCTCTGACAGTCCTCATCGCTACCCGCAGTTCCACCAACCTTTGTGTCGTCTGCAAAATTACTAATCAGACCAGTTACATTTTCCTCCAAATCATTTATGCATACTACGAACAGCAAAGGTCCCAGGACTGATCCATGCGGAACATCACTAGTCTCAGCCCTCCAATCAGAAAAGGACCCTCCCATTGCTACTCTCTGCCTCTACCATGAGGAACCTTGTCTAAGGCTTTACTGATGTCCATGTATACAACATCAACTGCCTTCTCCTCATCTATCATCTATGTTACTTCATCGAAAAACTCGATCAAATTAGTGAGGCATAACCTCCCCTCCCACTATTCAATGGTAATCAGGGAGAAAGTTCACCACTGGTTAGAGTCATGTCTGGGACAAAGATGGTTCTGGTGGTTGGACTCAGGCGTCTCAGCTCCCACACCAGCCTCACCGAGCAACCGCCGGTATGTGGCGACTAGGAGCTTTTCACACTAACTTCATTTGAAGCCTACTTGTGACAATAGGCTATTTTCATTTCATTTTTCACATAGCTGCAGGAGTTCCAGAGTGTAGAGTCCAAGGCCCAAACATCTCTGCTGCTGCATCAAAGGCGTTCGTTCCAACATAACGTCAACAGAGTTGACATTCGCTGTTTGTTGCACAGTGTTCAGCACTATTCTCCATTCCTGAAACAATCCACATGCAAATGCAGCAAAACCTGGAGAAAATCCAGGCATAGGCTAACACGTGGGAATTAACATTTGTGCATAAAAATGCCACGCAAGGGCCACCTCCAAAAGAGAACATCAAACTATCGCCCCATGACATTCAATGGTATTTACCATTACTGAATCCTCCACTATCAACAACCTGGAGGTTAGCATTTGTCCCGCGACCCAGGTGAACCACAATCTGAAGTCCGTTTGTCCGATGATTATACCACATTGGGAACAGTGTCCTCAATTCTAGTGTCTGTCTCCCTCGGTTGGAAATCACGCAGAGCGCCGCGCACATTGGTGGTCCCGATATCGTCCAGTTAGACCACACTCGTTGGATTGTGCACAGTTTCGTCTCTGCATTCCTCTTTAGACCAGAGTTGGAGTGCTTAAGGCAAGGCGACACTGGGAGTGCTGTGCACAGTTCTGGACCCTGAATGCCTCGGTGTGACCATACTTTGTATATCGTGCACAGTTTAAGACTCCTCATCCCACGTTTAGACCACACTTGGGGAACAATTCACACTACTGGTCTCGGTATCCCTCGGATAAACCACACTTGGTTGACCGGGCACTGTCCTGTTCTCTGTATCCCTCGGTTAGAACACACTTGGAGAACGTTGCACAGTCCTTGTCTCTGTATCCCTCAGTTAGAACACACAATGCATTATTCCAGTTTCCGTAACCCTTATCGAATCTGCACTCGGAGAACTGAGCACAGTTCTGGTCCCGGTGTCACTCCATTTGAGCACATTTGGAAACTTTTTTGAAATATATGATTTGTGTGTGTTGAGAAAAGATAGGATGGTGTTGCGGGCGGCGTACTTCACACTGGCGTAATGCATAAACTGTTTGAATTTTGGAGCGGACCCAAGTGTGGAGAGGTCTTCCTGGGTTCTTTCCTGCTAACAGCGAGATTCAGGAGAAAGCAGGGATTCAGCAGCAGCTTCCATAGGAATTCCAGAACCGAGCAATCATCTGTATGAGATCAATGAGGAGTGGCAAAATCATTAACAAGGGAGAAATATACTCATCAGACAGCAGGTTGCAATGGAAGGACTGGCAGGACCTGTGGACCTCTAAAAGCTTTCCAATTCCTCTCATAATGACGCTCCAGGAAGTGATGACACTAGCATCTGGTCAGGAGAGACAGGGGAAGGAAGGAAGCCGTCTCACCGTGTTCAGCAAAAACATCTCCTCTAGTGGAATATGGAATCCGGAGTCTGAAGAGCTGCTACAAATGTAGCCAGAATATTCAACAGTCTTCCAACGTGCAATGACTGTTGTTTTCCACTGTGCAAATATACCAGCTGTTAACAATTATTTTTGGCAGTCCCCAACAGACGTACAAAGAGTGGAATATAAAAAGTTGAGAAATGAAAAATGAAATTAATAATGAAATGAAAATCGCTTATTGTCATAAGTAGGCATCAAATGAAGTTACTGTGAACAGCTCCTAGTCGCCACATTCCGGCGCCTGTTCGGTGAGGCTGGTACAGGAATTTAACCCACGCTGCTGGCCTGCCTTGGTCTACTTTCAAAGCCAGTTGCTTAGCCGTGTGCGAAACCAGCCCTAAATGGAGGAGCTGATGATGAGTTCCCCAAATTCGAACAACAACAATCTGCCTTACTGTCAAGTGGAACTCTGCTAGTAACGCCAGGTAACGGAATATAACTGAATTATTGAAGACGGTTTATTTCGGGAAAGTATGGAGGCTATCTCAGAGATCACCTTTGTGTTTGACAATACCTGGGCCTCTTGGACAGATCTGATGCAAAAATTGGTCCAAAAGAAAATGTGATTACTGATCATAATGACGCGATGTTTGCTTGTTTACCAAATGACATGATATACATTGTATAGAATGCAAATTTTATAGAATCTTAAGAACTGTTTAAAGTTGCAAAGTATTGAGATATGAAAGCATCTGTGTATATTGATGGTTAATTATTTTGCAGGAGGGAGGTGTTGCAATAGGGAAATGTTGGACTATCAGTTCCGGAAATTGGGTCGAAGCTGCAGTGGCCATTTAGGGGTTACCAGACTGAGGGTAAAAATGTTACAATTGTATCGAAGATACACGCCCACAACTCGCCTCAGTTACATTGTCTCATGCAGACGTGCCCTTGTTGGTGGGAATGGATACGATGCCCCTTTTCTGCCGGGTGATTCACTCAAGATTCCTCGTCCTCCTGGACACCCTGATCTGATTCGCGTTTAGCGCAGTAAAGAGTCTGATTCTCTCTGAAGTACGAGAATTGGAGGTTAATTGCATACTCATAGCTTGCCCCTGTTTATTTGTGCAAAGGGGAGTGGGCAATCAAGCGGCCAGATAGCGATGATGAGGTCAAGGCTGGACAGCCAGTACAGACCATTCTATGTGTGGCTGGGTGAAGCTCAGGTAAATAAATCAATCCTGTTTGAGCAGGTGGGAAGAGAAGGTTTGGGAAAGTGACAGGCAGAAGTCCGATGAACTGGTACTGAGAAAGACTATCGAAAAGGGGTCTGATGGAGCTGCACAAACAGCAGTAACATGTTCTGTGAATGTAAATAGAACTGTTCCTTGCCCACCTAAGTGGAGTTTCGAGCTGTCTGTTCATGGCACGTGCTGTTTCGTGGCTAATCGCATATTCGGCTTAAGCTATACATGCAAGCTTTTCTTGTTAGGATTGAAGTTTACATATTGTTTAACTTTACTTTAAATAACGTTTTATTCAAACAAATAACCAAACCCTATTTGTTATGCCACCACGCCTGGAGCGAAACACGGCCATTCTGGTCCAGTATCTGAGCCACTGTTGAGCTCTGACGAGTCGGCTTCAACAGTAGGATGTAGCTGAAATCACACAGGCCGTTTTCCAACAGAAGACTCGCCGTTGTCTGATCTCCTGACAGTGAATGCCCGTTGGACTGGAATGAGCCTGTAGTGAACTAAAACAGGAATTGACCGAGGCCCCACTCGGACAAGTGCCGGATCCAGAATCCCCTTTAGCCAGTGAAGTAGAAGCGACGGGCGATACTATGTCTGCCGTTCTATCACAGGAAAGGCACGGGGGAATGGAACTGGCTGGCTCTGCTTCCCCACTCACGTGTCCGGGAGAACTCATTTTTCGGTGTGCAAACGCAACCTCACGGCTGTTTCTTGGCCTGTCCAAAATTATTCCTATATTATTAAACTCACTCCACTAAGTATTGCCAGATGGACGAAAACAATATGTAATTATTGGTCAGAATTGCATAGCCGGATGGACCTCATGTTACAAGGGAAGCACGTGTCTGTTGAAAGGACTAAAACACTCACGTTCCCTGCAGAGAACATAAGTTCCAGCGGGGAACTGCTGGGGGCAGAACGGTAGCATTGAGGATAGCACAATTGCTTCACAGCTCCAGGGTCCCAGGTTCGATTCCCGGCTTGGGTCACCGTCTGTGCGGAGTCTGCACATCCTCCCCGTGTGTGCGTAGGTTTCCTCCGGGTGCTCCGGTTTCCTCCCACAGTTCAAAGATGTGCAGGTTAGGTGGATTGGCCAAGATAAATTGCCCTTAGTGTCCAAAATTGCCCTTAGTGTTGGGTGGGGTTACTGGGTTATGGGCATAGGGTGGAAGTGATAACCTTGGGTAGGGTGTTCTTTCCAAGAGCCAGTGCAGACTCGATGGGCCGAATGGCCTCCTTCTGCACTATCAATTATATGATCTATGATACTGTATACAAGCAAAGTACTGCGGCTGCTGGAATCTGAAACGAAAGAGAAAATGCTGAAAAATCTTAGCAAGTCTAGCAGCATCTGTAGGGAGAGAAAAGAACCAACGTTTCGAGTCCGATGACTCTTTGTCAAAGCTTTCTCTCCAGGCAGATGGTGCCAGACCTGCTGAGATTTTCCAGCATTTTCTCTTTCGCATGAATACTGTAGTGATCTTTGTGTGTGCATGTACACAAGGGGTAAATGAGTAATCAGCAGCACCAGATGAACACTAGAGGGCCGACCCAACAGGCGTATAAAAGGCAGTCACACTGGGCCTTCGGCAGTTGCTCTCTCTCTCTCTCCCGTGCACTGTGATCAGGGCAATATCAGAATTTTTCAGCTGTTAGTGGAGTTGTGTATCGTCACTGTTGTTAGATCATGTTAACCTTATCACTAGTATCAAAGTTAAAGTAAATAACTCATGCACTTGTTGTTTTAGTTACTCAATAAACCTTTGTTGTTTCTCGATGAGTTTGAGTCTTCTTCATCGAGATTCAGAATACCTCACCATCAACCAAGGATTGAGTAGCACGAGTTACCTACCACACCGGTAACAAGACATGGTACCAGGCGTATTGGCTTTAAAAGAGCTAGTTACATAAGGTTACACATCAAGGGAAGAAACATTCGGATAGACATTGGACAACGGCAGTCTTTGCAGCACTCTGATCTCTCGGGCAAGAAAAAAAAGCGATAAGATGGACTCACTTCCAGCACCACAGCAACTCAGGACCTCTAGTAATCTCCAGTATACTTGGAAAATATTCCTTCAATAATTTAATCTATTTATGGAAATTAAGGACATGGCCGCTGTGGCATATTCTAAAACAAAATGCCTATCTCTTATCTGCGGTAGGGGAACAGGCCATGGAGATATATAATTCATTCACTTACACGGACATTCGACAACCACTGCAAATATCCGGTGAATGAGACATTTGAAAGCTTTAAATTCACCAGGCTGCTACAAAAACAAGGAGACTCGTTCAGCAGTTTTGTCACTGACTTAAAGCTGATGGCCAAATCCTGCAATTATGAAAACCTCCGTGACTCCCACATCAGAGACCAAATTGTCAGTGGCATCTCTGATGAGGGACTCAGAAAGTCTCTCCTAAAATACAGAAATCTGACCCTTGAAATTACCATTTAAAAATGCCCTGCTCATGAAATTACTGAAGCACAGTATGAACAATTTACTTACCGGGAACAAGGCCTCCACAACGTGGTAGGATCCGTCAAAATGGTACCCAAGCTTCTAGAAGGCGTTCCTCCACCGGCAATCCCGCGCGCGCGAACCTGGAAGTGGCAATCAAACATGCGCAGTTCGCCCGAAGATTGGAACGGGAAAACAAATGCGCAAGCATGGCGGAGCAGCGTGATGACGTGTCTTCACTGCGACAAGCCAATTTGAAAGGGCAATGTCCGGCTTTTGAGAAGCAGTGTAAGAGGTGTCGAAGATACAACCACGATACCACTAAAGGTAGATCTGTGCTTCACATGACGTCCACAGGACAAAAACTGAGGCCCTGTGACGATAGGAACGTTGCACCAATGGAACACAAACCAACCTACGGTGATTACTTAGCAGAGCATGATGACCAAGCCTGTGACTACTCATGCGGTGTGGACACGGTTGAGTCAACTGAGGAACCTCATCCGAAATGTCCGAAAGTAAGCAACAAGAGTTTTACAGTTACAAAACACAAAATAATATTCTCCAGCGACAGAATGTAGTCCGTGCCTCCACCCACAATTAAAGATTACTGCCACACCACCCTGGAACAAGCAGCTTGCAACACACAAAGAGGAGAGCACAATGACAAATCCAGAGCAAAAGATTTGTTCATTGACGATGATTACTCAGGAGATGAGTTCCTCATTGGACAAATAGAGCACCATGGCACATCCTCAGTAGAAGAGATGATTTTCTCGCTGACAAATGCTACACAGCCATGGATGACTTCATCGGATCTGATGATCATTGCAACAGCAACATGGGTGCCAAGTTCAATATGAGTCTAATGGTAGAGAAATTCCAGTACCATGACGACATGGCAGATCGTCGATACAATGGATGACAGCCACTTGTCAAAGATACAAGAAGAAGGCGACGCCACGCAGAGAGCACAGATGGACTCCACAGAGAGGGTGATACCAGCATCCACAGCGAGCTCGTTGACAGACTCCAAAATGGACGCAAATAAAGACTCCGGAGTGACAACAATGCACGTGGAAGACTATAACGGTCTATCCGTCTTATATGAGCAATCAGCAGCAGGCTATGAAAATCCATGTCATCAACATGTAAAAAGCAGTGACAAAGTGACAACACTCCACATCCAGTGTGTGCAGGATCACAGCGAGACTGGCAGATCTCAGGTCGTCTGTACGGAAGCACAGAGAAGGTCTACTCTTGGTCCAGTGAGACCACGTCATTTGTAATCTTGAAAATATTGACTCCAGAAGAGGAGCACCAAGAAACCAAAGGCGATTGAAATGAAACGGAAATAACTCCTGAAGAGGAGCATAACGAGATCACAGATGATTCAAATGTACCGGAAATGTCTCCAGAACAGGAGCACCAAGGAAGGACAGAAGGGCAATCAAATTCACCACAAATGACTAATGTCACCAACATCAATGCAACATCAGATCATTCTCACAACTCGAAAAACAAAACGCTCAACGAAACATTGGCTAAGACATAAAACACCTTTGAGTATGACTCGAATAATACAGATGGGACAGTCATCAAGCAAATCTGTAACAACACCAACAAGACCAACAACGGTATCAACAACGACAGAAGCCACTGGTATGGACAAGGCTTTTCAGAACCCCAAAATGTATCATGGAGTTCAACCAAGCTCACCCTTTAATGGACTTGTTGCTTTTCCGAGCACACGTTTTTTTCCCTTCGGGTTACAATTATAGACACGTGGGTTTTTAAACAAAAAACCCTGTTCAATCCATCAACTCAACATGGAACTAAAATTAATTAAACATTGGATCTCTTAACACCACTTACTTCAAAGATAACTCAGAAATTATTGCAACAGTAGATACTTCATTAAAATGTTCCTTCAAACTTCCAAGAGACGAAACACCGTTCAACAGAATCACATCAGGTTAAAGGACATATATATATTTTGTAGAATGGCAGAGACTGTCGGAAACTGGCTTTCTACTTTTAAACTGCTCTCAGCAAAACCAGCCAGGCACTTTTAAACTGCTCTCAGCAAAACCAGCCAGGCACTTTTAAACTGCTCTCAGCAAACCCAGCCAGGCACTTTTAAACTGCTCTCAGCAAAACCAGCCAGGCACTTTTAAACTGCTCTCAGCAAAACCAGCCAGGTACTTTTAAACTGCTCTCAGCAAAACCAGCCTGGCACTTTTAAACTGCTCTCAGCAAAAGTAGCCAGGCACTTTTAAACTGCTCTCAACAAAACCAGCCAGGCACTTTTAAACTGCTCTCAGTAAAACCAGCCAGGCACGTTTAAACTGCTCTCAGCAAATCCAGCAAGGCACTTTGAAACTGCTCTCAGCTAAACCAGCCAGGCACTTTCAAACTGCTCTCAGCAAAACCAGCCAGCCAAGTTTAAACTGCTCTCAGCAAATCCAGCCAGACTCTTTTTAACTGCTCTCAGCAAAACCAGCCAGGCCCTTTTAAACTGTTCTCTGCAAAACCAGCCAGGCACTTCTAAACAGCTCTCAGCGAAACCAGCCAGGCACTTTTAAACTGCTATCAGCAAAACCAGCCAGGCACTTTTAAACTGCTCTCAGCAAAACCAGCCAGGTACTTTTAAACTGCTCTCAGCTAAACCAGCCAGGCACTTTTAAACTGCTCTCAGCTAAACCAGCCAGGCACTTTTAAACTGCTCTCAGCTAAACCAGCCAGGCACTTTTAAACTGCCCTCAGCAAAACCAGCCAGGCACTTTTAAACTGCTCTCAGCAAAACCAACCACGCACTTTTAAACTGCTATCAGCCAAACCAGCCAGGCACTTTTAAACTGCTCTCAGCAAAACCAGCCAGGTACTTTTAAACTGCTCTCAGCTAAACCAGCCAGGCACTTTTAAACTGCCCTCAGCAAAACCAGTCAGGCACTTTTAAACTGCTCTCAGCAAAACCTGCCAGGCACTTTCAAACTGCTCTCAGCAAAACCAGCCAGGCACTTTTAAACTGCTCTCAGCAAACCCAGCCAGGCACTTTTAAACTACTCTCAGCTAAACCAGACAGGCACTTTTAAACTGCTCTCAGCAAACCCAGCCAGGCACTTTTAAACTGCTCTCAGCAAAACCAGCCAGGCACTTTTAAACTGCTCTCAGCTAAACCAGCCAGGCACTTTTAAACTGCTCTCAGCAAAAGTAGCCAGGCACTTTTAAACTGCTCTCAGCAAAACCAGCCAGGCACTTTTAAACTGCTCTCAGCAAAAGTAGCCAGGCACTTTTAAACTGCTCTCAGCAAAACCAGCCAGGCACTTTTAAACTGCTCTCAGTAAAACCAGCCAGGCACGTTTAAACTGCTCTCAGCAAATCCAGCCAGGCACTTTTAAACTGCTCTCAGCAAAACCAGCCAGGCACTTTTAAAATGCTCTCAGCTATACCAGCCAGGCACTTTTAAACTCCTCTCAGCTAAACCAGCCAGGCACTTTTAAACTACTCTCAGCAAAACCAGCCAGGCACTTTCAAACTGCTCTCAGCCAAACCAGCCAGCCACGTTTAAACTGCTCTCAGCAAATCCAGCCAGACTCTTTTTAACTGCTCTCTGCAAAACAAGCCAGGCACTTCTAAACTGCTCTCAGCGAAACCAGCCAGGCACTTTTAAACTGCTCTCAGCAAAACCAGCCAGGCCCTTTTAAACTGCTCTCTGCAAAACAAGCCAGGCACTTCTAAACTGCTCTCAGCGAAACCAGCCAGGCACTTTTAAACTGCTATCAGCAAAACCAGCCAGGCACTTTTAAACTGCTCTCAGCAAAACCAGCCAGGCACTTTTAAACTGCTCTCAGCAAAACCAGCCAGGCACTTTTAAACTGCTCTCAACAAAACCAGCCATGCACTTTTAAACTGCTCTCAGCAAAACCAGCCAGGCACTTTAAAAATGCTCTCAGCAAAACCAGCCAGGCACTTTTAAACTGATCTCAGCTAAACCAGACAGGCACTTTTAAAATGCTCTCAGCAAAACCAGCCAGGCACTTTTAAACTGATCTCAGCAAAACCAGCCAGGCACTTTTAAACTGATCTCAGCTAAACCAGACAGGCACTTTTGAACTGCTCTCAGCAAAACTAGCCAGGCACTTTTAAACTGCTCTCAGCAAAACCAGCCAGGCACTTTTAAACTGCTCTCAGCAAAACCAGCCAGGCACTTTTAAACTGCTCTCAACAAAACCAGCCAGGCACTTTTAAACTGCTCTCAGCAAAACCAGCCAGGCACTTTAAAAATGCTCTCAGCAAAACCAGCCAGGCACTTTTAAACTGATCTCAGCTAAACCAGACAGGCACTTTTGAATGCTCTCAGCAAACCAGCCAGGCACTTTTAAAATGCTCTCAGCAAAACCAGCCAGGCACTTTTAAACTGCTCTCAGCAAAACCAGCCAGGCACTTTAAAAATGCTCTCAGCAAAACCAGCCAGGCACTTTTAAACTGATAAGCTAAACCAGACAGGCACTTTTAAACTGCTCTCAGCAAAACCAGCCAGGCACTTTTAAAATGCTCTCAGCAAAACCAGCCAGGCACTTTTAAACTGATCTCAGCTAAACCAGCCAGGCACTTTTAAACTGCTCCCAGCAAAACAAGCCAGGCACTTTTAAACTGCTCTCAACAAAACCAGCCAGGCACTTTTAAACTGCTCTCAGCTAAACCAGCCAGGCACTTTCAAACTGCTCTCAGCAAAACCAGCCAGGCACTTTTAAACTGCTCTCAGCTGAACCAGCCAGGCACTTTTAAACTGCTCTCAGCGAAACCAGCCAGGCACTTTTAAACTGCTCTCAGCTAAACCAGCCAGGCACTTTTAAACAGCTCTCAGCTAAACCAGCCAGGCACTTTTAAACTGCTCTCAGCTAAACCAGCCAGGCACTTTTAAACAGCTCTCAGCAAAACCAGCCAGGCACTTTTAAACTGCTCTCAGGCAAACCAGCCAGGCACTTTTAAACTGCTCTCAGCAAAACCAGCCAGGCACTTTTAAACTGATCTCAGCTAAACCAGCCAGGCACTTTTAAACTGATCTCAGCTAAACCAGCCAGGCACTTTTAAACTGCTCTCAGCAAAACCAGCCAGGCACTTTTAAACTGCTCTCAGCTAAACCAGCCAGGCACTTTTAAACTGCTCTCAGCAAAACCAGCCAGGCACTTTTAAACTGCCCTCAGGTAAACCAGCCAGGCACTTTTAAACTGCGCTCAGCAAAACCAGCCATGCACTTTTTAAGCTGCAAAACCAAACTGCAAACTTGCAGCTCTCTGGAAACACACAGACTGCTTTTAAACTGAAACTAAGAACCTGCAAAATGGCTGAACTGACCTGAGCCCCACCCACTCTCTGACATCACTGTTTTCCTCAAGGTACATTGCTTACACATCCTTTTCTTAAAGGTACCCTCACATGACACCTACCCCCAAGATAAAAAAAAAACCATCAACTTCAAGATGGTTTCATTTTTCACTTTTGCACTATCCACTAAGAAATGTACACAGTAAATATACCTTTTCGTCTTTAAAAAAACCCACATGCAAACATGTATAATAATATAGTCCATTTTTCTTTGTTCTTCTTCCTCCAACCGAAATCCTTCTCAATTAACAGTCTCTTTGAACAAAGTCTCGGCACGTTCCATCCATTCCTCTACTCCACGGAATTTATCTTTTGAATCAGATACTTTTGTCCAATCTGACCACAGAGTGCCTGGCAATATTCCAATACAGGAGCATTGGTGATCACAGCTTTCAGACAGTCAAATGCCTGTTGAAAGTCCGCTGTCCATTGAAATTATTTACGTTTCTTCAGCAATTCCATCCGTGGAGTAATCACGCCACAAAACTTTTGCACAACTGTTTGATCAAATTCATTCATGCTAGGAGATCGCATTATTTCCATTCGTCTTGAGGGTAACGGAAACACCACAAATAAATTTATTCGGCCTTCTCCAGATTCACTTTCGCCTAGGTTATCACCAAACCCGCCTCCTGAAGTCGACCGAAGAACTCCATACGATGTTTTAAATGTTCTCTCCAGGTCTGGAAATTGGAAACAAAAGCAGATTGTCCCACTTTCTCAATGCAATCCTTCAATGGTGGGACAGGATAAGAGTCCGTTCTTTAACTGCATTCACCTTTCTATAGTGCACACACAATTGTTGGGTACCGTCTGGTCTAGGTACCATCACTATGGGCGAGCTCCATTAGCTGCAACCCACTTCAATTATGCCACTTGTAATCATACTCCCAATCTCTCTGTTAACCTGTGCCAATTTTAAAGGATTAAGTCTATATGAATGTTGTTTGATAGGAACAGCATTTCCCACATCTACATCATGTACAGCCATTTTAGTAAATCCCAATTTATCTCTACAAACTTGCCCATGTGATATCAATAACTCTTTCAGGTCAGTTCGTTTTTCCTCTGGAAGGTAACTTAACAATTCATCCCAATGTTTAAGAACATCCTCGTTTTCCAATTTAATTTGAGTTATGTCAAACTCACAGTCATCTGGATTTGGCTCGTCACTTTGAGTTAGAATCATTAAAACCTCCTTTTTCTCTCCTTAACTTTCAACGTACCTTTGACGCATATTCACATGACACACTCAGTGAGTCTTCCTTCTATCTGGTGTGTTTACCACATAATTCACTTAATTGCCTTTCAATCTGATATGGTCTATAAAACCTAGCTTTTAAAGGCTCCCCTATCACTGGTAACAAAACTAAAATGTTATCCCCACTGGCAAAACTACGAACTTTGTATTTCTTGTCCGCTACCAGTTTCATCATATATTGTGCAACTTTTAAATGCTGTCCAGCCAATTCGCCTTCTCTATTTTCTCGTTCCCTAAAATTTGACACGTAATCCAATTGTGTAATTTCCGATTTCTCACCCACCAATTTTTCCTTAATCAATTTAAGTGGCGGTCTTACCTCATGACCAGAAATTAGTTCAAAATTACTAAATTTGGTTGACTCATTAGGTGCACCCGTACTTGCAAACAATGGAATTGCTTCATCCCAATACTCTGGATAATCTTGACAATACGCCCTCAACATTGTCGTTTATGTCTGATGCCATATTTCTGACGCTCCCTGCGATTCTGGATGGTACGCAGTTGATTTAAATTGTTTTATTCCGAAACTTATTTGAATAACATTGAAGTAAAATTCGTTCCTCGATCGATTGAATTTCTGTGGGTAGTCGATATCTCGTAAAGAATTCAAGTAACTCGTCCACAATCAAAACTTCAAAACAAGTGTACCGTTTTGGATAATGTTGGCGGGAGGGGGGGAGGGGGTGACCTACCGGGGGAAGGCCATAGCGGCCAGGTCTCTGGCACTGAGTCAGGCTCTGGGGCTCAGAAGGGAAGGGGGGAGAATAGAAAAGCAATAGTTGTAGGAGATTCAATGGTTAGGGGGATAGATTGGAGATTCTGTGGTCGCGAGCGAGACTCTCGGAAGGTATGTTGCCTTCCTGGTGTCAGGGCCAGGGATGTCTCGGATCGTGTCTTCAGCATCCTTAAGGGGGAGGGGGAGCAGCCAGAAGTCGTGGTGCACATTGGTACCAACGACGTCGGTAGGAAAAGGGCTGTGGAGGCAATAAACGAGTTTAGGGAGTTAGGCTGGAAGTTAAAAGCCAGGACAGACAGAGTTGTCATCTCTGGTTTGTTGCCGGTGCCACGTGATAGCGAGGCTAGGAATAGGGAGAGAGTGCAGCTCAACACGTGGCTGCAGGAATGGTGCAGGAATTCGGGCTTCAGGTATTTGGATAATTGGAGCGCATTCTGGGGAAGGTGGGACCTGTACAAGCAGGACGGGTTGCATCTGAACCAGAGGGTCACCAATATCCTGGGAGGGAGGTTTTCTAGTACTCTTCGGGAGGGTTTAAACTAATTTGGCAGGGGACTGGGAACCAGATTTGTAGTCCAGCTACTAAGATAGACGATATTCAGGACGCCAAAGCGTGTAATGAGGCAGCGAGACAGGGAACACTGACAACGGAGAGTACTTGCAGGCACGGAGAAGGGTTGAAGTGTGTATACTTCAACGCAAGAAGCATCAGGAATAAGGTGGCTGAACTTAAGTCATGGATCGGTACTTGGGACGACGATGTGGTGGCCATCACGGACACTTGGATAGAAGAGGGGCAGACATGGTTGTTGGAGGTCCCTGGTTATAGATGTTTTAATAAGATTAGGGAGGCTGGAAAAAAAAGAGTTGCGGGGTTGGCATTGTTAATTAGTGACAATATAACAGCTGCAGAAAGGCAGTTCGAGGAGTATCAGCCTACTGAGGTAGTATGGGTTTATGTCTGAAATAGGAAAGGAGCAGTCACCTTGTAGGGAGTTTTCTATAGGCTCCCCAATAGTAGCAGAGATGTGGAGGAACAGATTGGGAAACAGATTTTGGAAAGGTGCAGAAGTCACAGGGTAGTAGTCATGGGTGACTTTAAGTTCCCAAACATTGAGTGGAAACTCTTTACATCAAATAGTTTGGATGGGGTGGTGTGTGTGCATTCTGTCCAGGAATCTTTTCTAACTCAGTATGTAGATTGTCCGACTAGAGGCGGTGCAATATTGGATTTAGTACTTGGTAATGAACCAGGGAAAGTGATAGATTTGATAGTGGGGGAGCATTTTGGAGATCGTGGCCACAATTCTGTGACTTTCACTTGAGTAATGGAGAAGGATAGGTGCGTGCAACAGGGCAAGGTTTACAATTGGGGGAAGGGTAATTAAGATGTTGTCAGACAAGAATTGAAGTGCATAAGTTGGGAACAAAGGGTGTCAGGGAAGGACACAAGTGAAATGTGGAACTTGTTCAAGGAACAGCTACTATGTGTCCTTGATATGTATGCCCCTGTCAGGCAGGGAAGAGATGGTCGAGTGAGGGACCCATGGTTGACAAGAGAGGTTGAATGTCTTGTTATGGAAAAAAAGGTGACTGATGTAAGGCTGAGGAAACAAGGTTCAGAGAGGGCGCTGGAGGGATACAAGATAGCCAGGAGGGAACCTAAGAAAGGGATTAGGAAAGCTCAGAGAGGGCATGAACAATTTTTGGCGTGGAGGATCAAGGAAAACCCCAAGGTCTTTTACACATATGTGAGAAATATAAGAAAGACTAGAGCGAGGGAAGGTCCGATCAAGAACAATAGCGGGAGATTGTATATTGAGTCTGAAAGAGATCGGAGAGGTCTTGAACGAGTAATTTTCTTCTGTATTTACAAATGAGAGGGGCGATATTGTTGGAGAGGACAGTGTGAAATAGATTGGTAAGCTCGAGGAAATACTTGTTAGGAAGGAAGATGTGTTGGGCATTTTGAAAAACTTGAGGATAGACATGTCCCCCGGGCCTGACGGGATATATCCAAGCATTCTATGGGAAGCATGAGATGAAATTGCAGAGCCGTTGGAAATGATCTTTTCGTACTCACTGTCAACAGGGGTGGTACCAGGGGATTGGAGAGTGGCGAATGTCGTACTCCTGTTCAAAAAAGGGACTAGGGATAACCCTGGGAATTACAGGCCAGTTAGTCTTACTTCGCTGGTAGGCAAAGTTATGGAAAGGGCACTGAAGAATTAGATTTCTGAGCATCTGGAAAGACACTGCTTGATTAGGGATAGTCAGCACGGATTTGTGAGGGGTAGGTCTTGCCTTACAAGTCTTATTTAATTCTTTGAGGAGGTGACCAAGCATGTGGATGAAGGTAAAGCAGTGGATGTAGTGTACATGGATTTTAGTAAGGCATTTGATAAAGTTCCCCATGGTAGGCTTCTGCATAAAGTAAGGAGTCATGGGACAGTGGAAAATATGGCCAGTTGGATAACGAACTGGCTAACCGATAGAAGTCAGAGAGTGGTGGTGGATGGCAAATATTAAGCCTGGATCCCAGTTACCAGTGGCGTACCGCAGGGATCAGTTATGGGTCCTCTGCTGTTTGTGATTTTCATTAATGACTTGGATGAGGGAGTTGAAGGGTGGGTCAGTAGATTTGCAGACGATACGAAGATTGGTGGAGTTGTGGATAGTGAGGAGGGCTGTTGTCGTCTGCAAAGAGACACAGATATGATGCAGAGCTGGGCTGAGAAGTGGCAGATGGAGTTTAACCCTGAAAAGTGTGAGGTTGTCCATTTTCGAAGGACAGATATGAATGCGGAATACAGGGTTAACGGTAGAGTTCTTGGCAATGTGGAGGAGCAGAGAGATCTTGGGGTCTATGTTCATACATCTTTGAAAGTTGCCACTCAAGTGGATAGAGCTGTGAAGAAGGCCTATGGTGTGCTAGCGTTCATTAAACATAAGGATTGAATTTAAGTGCCGTGAGGTGATGATGCAGCTGTACAAAACTTTGGGAAGGCGACATTTGGAGTACTGTGTACAGTTCTGGTCGCCTCATTTTAGGAAGGATGTGGAAGCTTTGGAAAAGGTGCAAAGGAGATTTACCAGGATGTTGCCTGGAATGGAGAGTAGGTCTTACGAGGTAAGGTTGAGGGTGCTACGTGTTTTCTCATTAGAACGGAGAAGGATGAGGGGCGACTTGATAGAGGTTTATAACATGATCAGGGGAATAGATAGAGTAAACAGTCAGAGACCTTTTCCCCGGGTGGAACAAACCATTACAAGGGGACATACATTTAAGGTGAATGGTGGAATATATAGGGGGGATGTCAGAGGTAGGTTCTTTACCCAGAGAGTACTGGGGGCATGGAATGCACTGCCTTTGGAAGTAGTTGAGTCGGAAATATTAGGAACCTTCAAGCAGCTATTGGATAGGTACATGGATTATGGTAAAATGATATAGTGTAGATGTTTTTGTTCTTAAGGGCAGCACGGTAGCATTGTGGATAGCACAATTGCTTCACAGCTCCAGGGCCCCAGGTTCGATTCCGGCTTGGGTCACTGTCTGTGCAGAGTCTGCACATCCTCCCCGTGTCTGCGTGGGTTTCCGCCGGGGGCACCGGTTTCCTCCCACTGTCCGAAGATGTGCAGGTTAGGTGGATTGGCCATGCTAAATTGCCGTTAATGTCCAAAATTGCCCTTAGTGTTGGGCGGAGGTGTTGACTTTGGGTAGGGTGCTCTTTCCAAGAGCAGTTTCACACTCGATGGGCCGAATGGCCTCCTTCTGCACTGTAAATTCAATGATAATCTATGATTAATCTAGGGCAAAGGTTCGGCACAACAGGGCCTGTTCTGTGCTCTATTTTTCTATGTTCTATGTTCTAATCCTTTTAGCTGTAATATTACGTACTGGAATGGCCTCTGGAAACCTAGTAGACACATCCATTGCAGTCAAAAGATATTGATTCCCACCTTTTGTTTTATGAAGATTGTTTTACACAATCGATTAGGACCATTGTAAAAGGTTCCTCAAATGCAGGAATGGGTATTACGGGCGCTAGTTTTATCACTGCTTGAGGTTTCCCTGTCACTTGACATGGGTGACATGATTGACAAAATGTAACTACATCTTTATATAGTCCAGGCCAATAAAAATATTTCTGTATTTAGCTTGAGTTTTCCTTATTCCCAAATGTCCTTCCACTGGTACCTCATGTGCAACTTGCAACACCTCCTTTGTATAAATTACCGGCAATACTACTTGATGAATTTCTGCCCACTTTTCATCATCCTACATATGTAAAGGTCTCCATTTTCTCATCAAGCCATCACTTTTACGGTCATAACACTCTGGTACTCTCAGATTCCTCTTCCGTATATGCTTTCTGCAATCCGTTTTATTTCTACATCTTTCTGTTGTGACTCCGCCAATTTTCCTGAATTAAAAATATCCGCCTCATCCTCCACCTGTTCTTGTTTTTTTTCAACTATATGATCAAAAATCGTTTCTTATAATTGCACTTCAACTTCAACTTCACTCTTTGATTTCTCCTCTTGTCTTAACCTGTGACTTTGCGACCTTGTTACTACACAATCCGGAAAAATCCTAGGATATTCGGCCTTCAACACTTCAGTTGACTGATTTTCCAATGGCTTATCAAACACAGTAGGCATCACACCCACCTGCGATCCAGCTATATCATTACCCAAGATTAACTTTATTCCTGGACAAGATAGTTTATCTATTACTCCTACTACCGCTTCACCACTCTTCACTGGACTTTCCGACCTTACCTTATGTAATGGAAGTCTACTCCCCGACCCTGAATTCCAACCTTACCTTATATAATGGAACGCTACTCCACTTACCCTGAATTCCACATATCACAACCTTTTCTGGCAACATTCTTCCCAAACTACATAATTCCTCATCTATTACCATTAACGATTGACTAGCCCCTGTATCTCTTAAAATTGCGACATCTTTACCTGCTCCTCCTGATACACATGAGTAACTTTACCCACGCAAGTAAATTCATTAAAGACATCTGGCACCTTCTTAACAATTACTTGTTGAACAGGTTGTACAATCGTTTGCACCTCCGTCGCTTCCCTTGGGCTTTCCTTTACACTTTAACAAACCCCACTGTCTTATCCTGTTTTACCACATCAGCCTTCCCAGTGTTTTCTTTTCAACTACCAACACTGTGACTTTACATGACCTAGTTTATTACAGTGAAAACATTTGAAACGTTTCATTTCTTTTCCAACCTCCTGGATTTCTTTGTTAATCTGAGGTACACTCTCTTTATTGTCTACCATCAGATCAGCTTTACCATTCCCACTTGAGTATGTCTCATGTTCCCAGTTTCTATCCCCCACCAGCTGAAACTGATGTCGGAAACCAATCTTTGATTTATGAACTAATTCATAATAATCTGCCATTTCCGCTGCTAATCTCGCAGTTTTAACCCTCTGTTCTTCCACATGAGTTCTCAATGCATCAGGAATTGAATTTTTAAACTCCTCCAAAAGTATAATTTCATGAGAGCTTCAAACGTTTGGTCTATTTTCAAAGCCCTTCTCCACGTATCAACATTACTCTGTTTGAGCCTTTCAAACTCCATGGATGTTTGACCAAATTATTTCCTTAAATTTCTAAACCTTTTGGTGTAAGCTTCAGGCAGTAGCTCATATGCACTTAAGATGGATTTCTTCACCTCCTCATACGTTCCAGATACCTCCTCCGGTAGTGATGCAAACACTTCACTAGCCCTACCTACCAGCTTTATTTGTATCAGTAACACCCACGTGTCATGTGGCCATTTCATTTGTTTAGCTACCTTCTCAAAAAAATGAAAAAGGCTTCCTCTTCTTTCTCGTCAAACCTTGGCAATGCTTGGTCATATTTAAGTAGATTCCCACCAAGCCTTCGACTATGACGCTCTTTCTCACTCTCCTCACCACTATCATCCAACTGCACGTTTCCCTTTACGTCTGCCAATTTTAACTGATTGTCATGTTTCATGGCCATTTACCGAAGTTCAAACTCCCTCTCTTCATCTTTCTGTTTTGCTCGGGCTATTCGTTCTTTTCTCCTTTCTTTGCTCTCCTATTCTTTTTCCTCTCTCTCTCTCTTTCTCTTTTTTCCTCTCTCTCACTTTCTCGTATTCCAGCCTCTATAATTCTTTCTGATGTTCCATTTGTTTAATTTGCAACTAACTTTTTGCCATTTCCCGTGAGTCAAACTCTATCTGAGGCAACTTTAAATGCTTAACCATCGGCATAATTACCTCATCTTTTCGCATTTTATCAGTTAAGGTTAACTGCAATGTTTTTGCCAAATCAACAGTCTGCGTTTCGTTTTCGACCGTAAAGCACTACGTGTGACATTCTCCACCCCCAAAGACCTCTGAGCATCTAAAAGAGCCATTTTTCACAACACTCTCCCCACTTAACCTAAAATACCACACCAGAAATCAACAATCCTTCACTGTATTTAAGTTCACAAAACCTAATCCAATCGATAGACTTTTATCCCGCTTGAGCCCCCAATTGTTATGGGCGATGCTTCTCAGAACCACAAAATGTATCATGGAGTTCAACCAACCTCATGCTTTAATGGATTTGTTTCTTTTCCGAGCACACGGCTTTTTCCCTTGGTGTGGGATTACAATTATGGACTTTTAAGCACAAAATAATGTTTATTCCATGAACTCAACTAAACATCTTAAAGAAACATTGGATCTCTTAACACCCCTTACTTCAAAGATAACTCAGAAATTATTGCAACAGTAAATACTTCCTTAAAATGTTCCTTCAAACTTCCAAGAGACGTAACACCTTTAAACAGTATCACATCAGGTTAACGGACATATAAATATATATTGTAGAATGGCAGAGACTGTCGCAAACTGGCTTTTTACTTTTAAACTGCTCTGAGCTAAACCACCCAGGCACTTTTAAACTGCTCTCAGCAAAACCAAACTGCAAGCCTTGCAGTTCTCTGGCAACACACAGACACTGATTTTGAACTGAAACTAAAAACCTGAAAAATGGCTGACCTGAGCTGAGTTCCACCGACTCTATGACATCACTGTTTACTTAAAAGTAAATTGCTTAAACATCCAGTTCTTAAAGGTACCCTTACATGACACCACAAGTACAACAACAATGAAACATCGACCTCTACATCATGTGACAACTCCACCCATAAATGACAATGTACCAGCACAGTTCCAAATGGTGCTAAGTCTACAAACATTACATTCCATAACAATAAATCTCTCGATTTCATAACTGCACAACAGCAACCAGCCAACCCAGCTTTGAAGAACGGGGACCTACGGAGTCAATCCCGCAAGCACAAAAAAAAGTACCCGGCCTGACCACAAGCTGCTTCGACCATTCAAACACCTCATGATGACTTGCTGGTCACTTACACACATGAACACTGACGATGTTCTCAACGAAATGACGACATCAACTTTGCCACCTCAACGACAGAAGAAGAAAGCAACCCAACTGGTCAAATTCATAAACATTGGACTCACAATTTTTCTTGTTAACATTTGTCTCTTTAAACACTGATTAGCGTTGTACTGTCATCATTACCATCACAGATTGTACACAGCGTTATTTGTCTTACCTATCTCCAGTTAACTGCATTACGTATATTTGTTCAATCTTCTTTAGAACATACAGAAAATATTTAACACGAGAAAGAGGGGGGATGTAGTGATTTCTGTATGTGCATGTTCACAAGGGGTTAATGTGCAATCAGCAGCACCAAATGATGACTAGAGGGCAGGACCAACGTGGGTATAAAAGCCAGGCACATTGGGTCTTCGGCAGTTGCTCTCTCTCGGGTACACTGTGATCAGGGCAATATCAGAATAGTTCAGATAGTTAGTAGAGTTATGGATAGTTACTGTAGGTAGATCTTGTTAACCGTATCACTAGTATCAAAGTTAAAGTAAAGAACTCATGCACGTATTGTATAGTTACTCAATAACCCTTTGTTGTTACTGGACGAGTTCGAGTCTTCTTCATCGAGATTCAGAATACCTCACCATCAACCAAGGATTGAGGAGCACGAGTTTCCTACCACACAGGTAACAAGTCAAATACCAGCTGTGGCAGTAGCCGGTCCCAAGGGAAAGTTTGTGCTGAAGCGAAAGTGAGAAGCAGGGGTTCTCCAAAAGGCGGAGCACAACCCAGTGAACAACCGGCAGACACAAAAATCACAATTTTTCTTTGTGGACGGCTCATCGATGGTTGAGGACAGAGTGATAAAAGTGGTATTTCGCAATTATAGGGAAACAATGAAACACAGGTACAGGAAGAACTAATATTGGACTTAGCCGGAACCATGAGCCTTCAGAGAGCTGAAGTAGCAGCAGTAGAAATATACCCGGAATATTTAGCTGCAACACTTGACATTTATCCAGGAGTATATCTGTATGAAATAGCCTGACTGTGTTGATGAGGATGAGCCAGTCAATGTGCATTAATTGAATTTTAAGAAGGCTTTGCAAAAAGTCCCACATAAGACATTCCAGTGTAAAAGTAAAGCACAGTGGAGTAGGGTAATGTATTGATGGTTAGAAAACTGATTGGCATACAGAAAACAAAGAGCAGGAATTACTGGGTATTTTCCAGATGACAGGCAGTGGTTCCTGGGGTTTCAGAGGGAGCCGTGCTGGGGCCCCGGATATTCACACTATATATTAATGAGTTAGATGAGAGAACGAAATGTAACATCTCAAAATTTACAGATGACTCAAAGTTGAGTTGACTTGTGAGCTGCCCGGGTTCCTGCAGT
Organism: Scyliorhinus torazame; assembly: GCF_047496885.1. Classification (NCBI taxonomy): domain Eukaryota; kingdom Metazoa; phylum Chordata; class Chondrichthyes; order Carcharhiniformes; family Scyliorhinidae; genus Scyliorhinus; species Scyliorhinus torazame. The sequence continues at coordinate 116,410,287 of NC_092726.1, read as the reverse complement.
GTGATTCGGAGTTGGCAAATGAATGGTAGATGTAGTGTAATTTGGATAATTGTGAGGCGGTATGGTAACACAGTGGTTAGCACTGTTGCTTCACAGCGCCATGGTCCCAGGTTCGATTCCCGGCTTGGGAGACTGCCTGTGCGGTGTCTACACGTTCTCCCCGTGTCTGCGTGGATTTCCTCCGGTTTCCTCCCACAAGTCCCGAAAGACGTGCTGTTAGGTGAATTGGACATTCTGAATTCTCCCTCAGTGCGTGTGGCGACCAGGGGATTTTCGCAGTAACTTTATTGCCGTGTTAATGTCAGCCTACTTGCAGTTCTGACAATGATAACGATTATGATTATTCATTATTATTATTTTTCCTGTGATAGCAAATTCGGGCGGCGGATTATTAGCTGAAATGAGCATAAATTCGGAGAAAGGAATGTGCAACTAGACCTGGCTGTCATCGTATACCAGTCGCTCAAGGTAAATATGCAGGTACAACAGGCAGTAAGAAGGGAAATTGTATTTTGACCTTCATAGCGAGAGGGTTCGACGACAGGAGTAGGGATGTCGGCCTTCAATTATACAGCGTGTTGGTGAGGTCACCATTCTGCTGGAATATTGGGAGCAGTTTGGTTCTCCTTATCTACGGAAGGATCGACTTGTTCGAGAGCGAGTGCAGTGGAGGTTTCCAGACTGATGGCATGGCTGGACTGACGTATGCGGAGAGGTTGATTCGATTAGAAACATATTGGCTGGCGTCCAGAAGAATCAGGAGGGACCTCATAGATACCGATAACATTCTATCAGGACAAGACAGGGTGGATGCAGGAAGGGTGTTCGCGATGGTGGCTGTGTCTATATTCGGGGACACAGTCTGAGGCTACGTGGTAGACCATTTAGGACAGAGATGAGCAGGGACGTTTCACCCAGAGGTGAGGCTGTGGCATTCGGAACGACAGGAAGTAGCTGAGGCAAAATCATTGTATGAGTTCAAGAAGAAGTTCGAGGTAGCACTTGGAGCGAAGGGGGTGAACGGATTTGGGCGAAGCGGGGTTAGGATATGGAGTTGGCTGATTAGCCATGGTCAGAACGAATAGTGTAGAAGGGTCGAAAGGTCAAATGGCCACTACTCGCTCCTATTTTCTATGTTTCTATGTTTGACAGACATGGAAAGCTGGAAGATGTGTGTCTGATGATGGAAAGACTCTCCCATAAGCCACATTATTATAATTTATAATCCAGATAGTCCAAGGAAAATAATATGGTGTAATTATGGTAAAGGCTCACACCCATTCTCCCCAACAGACATTATAAACACAGGTGAGTTCGGGTGGTACGGTGGCGCAGCTGTGGTCACTGGGCCTAGGGACCCAGGTTCTACTCCCACCTTGGGTGACTGGCTGTATGTTGTGTGTGTGCGCATGGGTTTCCTCCGGGTGCTCGGGTTTTCTCTTACAGTCACATCGATGTGCAAGTTAGGGTAATTGACCACGGTAAATTATCCCTCATTGTACAGAGATATGCAAGTTAGGTGGGGTAACAGAGACTGAGTGCGGTGTCACTCTGTGTACATTGCTCTTCCAGAGGTTCCGAGCAGATTCGAACAGCCACATAGCCTCCTTCCCCTCTGTAAGTATTCTAAGAAAGGGACCAGGGGAGGCATTCCTATGAAATCCCAAATAACGAGGAAATAGCGCTCTTCGTGTGTGTGAGAGTAAATATGAGGATCATATTCCATGCCAAAGTCAAGATAATGATTTGAAACAGATTAGAGAAGGATCAGACCCATTCCCATTATCATATAGGAAGTGGATAAACAAGCGTGATGTCAAGGACGGAGGACTTGTTAAAGAGGGCCGATACATGCTTCCAACCCCAGATTGCCACCATGGATTGTGCAATATCATGGCGTTCCACGTAATCCATGATTAGAAACTACTGCGGAAATTATTAAGAATTTATCTTGTTGGCAAAATTTGTGTGAAGATATCAAACATTATATTGAAAATTGCTTGATATGTGCCGAAAAGAATCACGATCGATGTGCTCAAAATTGAGAGCTCAGACAAACCAGGCCTGTAGATGGACGCTGGACAAATTTACAAATTGATTATGTGGGACCTTTGTCCCCATGTAAGTCGGGTACAAATATATCATATTAATTATTCAATGAATGAGTAGAAACTTTTCCCACAATAGCAAAAAGCACAAAGTTGACTGCTGATACACTGGTACAACAGGTATTCGCCCAGTGGAATAACCCAAAGTGGAGAATCCTTCACTGCCCAGTTTATGCCCAATGGCATCACCATATCGGATTAAACCACAAACAAAATGACAGTGCGTACCACCCACCGTCCAATGAAATTGCGGAATGATTGGATAGAACCCTGAAAACCAGGATCGGGAAAACAGAACAACAAAATGACAACACAGGGAATGTAGTGTTGCGTTTTGTTCCAATGTTAGTACCTGGTTCCTTGTCCGAAGCCAATGGATTCACTCCCCATGCCTTGGTGACAGCGCGATCGAGAAAAGGACTACAGACCCTCACGGGACTGGACTTTTTGGAAGCGGATTTGTCAGCTTTCAGGCACTAGAAAGAAGTGCAACAGATATTGAGCAATGTGCAAGCAGCACACATATCGATAGATATGTCCGGAATAGCCGAATGACTAGGGTAAGAGTAGGGCCAGTCAAGGCCAGTAGTGTGAAGTTGTGCTTGGAGTCCGAGGAGATAGGAGAGGTGCTAAATGAATATTTTACGTCATATCCACACAGCAAAAAGACTAGACTTCTACTAGACTAGAATGGCTTCAGGTTCATAAGGAGGAGGTGTTAGCAATTCTGCAATGTGTGAAAATAGATAAGTCCACTGGGCCGGATGGGATTTATCCTAGGATTCTCTGGGAAGCTAGGGAGGAGATTGCTGAGCCTTTGGCTTTGATCTTTAAGCCATCTTTGTCTACAGGAATAGTGCCAGAAGACTGGACGATAGCAAATGTTGTCCCCTTGTTCAAGAAGGGGAGACAACCCCGGTAACTATAGACCAGTGAGCCTTACTTCTGAAGTGGGCAAAATCTTGGAAAGGTTTATAAGAGATAGGATGGATAATCATCGGGAAAGGAATAATTTGATTAGAGATAGTCAACACGGTTTTGTGAAGGGCAGGTCGTGCCTCACACACCTTATTGAGTTCTTTGAGAAGGTGACCAAACCGGTGGATGAGGGTAAAGGAGTTGATGTGGTGTATATGGATTTCAGTAAAGCGTTTGATAAGGTTCCCCACGGTAGGCTCCTGCAGAAAATACGGAGGCATGGGATTCAGGGTGATTTAGCAGTTTGGATCAGAAATTGGCGAGCTGGAAGAAGACAAAGGGTAGTGGCTGATGGGAAATGTTCAGACTGGAGTCCAGTTACTAGTGGTGTACCACAAGGATCTGTTTTGGGGCCACTGCTGTTTCTCATTTTTATAAATGACCTGGAGAAGGGTGTAGAAGGATATGGGTGGGTGAGTAAATTTGCAGATGACACTAAAGTCGGTGGAGTTGTGGACAGTGCGGAAGGATGTTACAAGTTACAGAGGGACACACATAAGCCGCAGAGCTGGGCTGAGAGGTGGCAAATGGAGTTTAATGCAGAAAGGTGTGAGGTGATTCATTTTGGAAGGAATAACAGGAAGACAGAGTACTGGGCTAATGGCAAGATTCTTGACAGTGTGGATGAGCAGAGAGATCTCGATGTCCATGTACATAGAGCCCTGAACGTTGCCACCAAGGTTGAGAGGGTTGTTAAGAAGGTGTACGGTGTGTTAGCTTTTATTGATAAAGGGATTGAGTTTCGGAGCCATGAGGTCATGTTGCAGCTGTATAAAACTCTGGTGCAGCCGCATTTGGAGTATTGCGTGCAATTCTGTTCGCCGCATTATGGGAAGGATGTGGAAGCATTGGAAAGGGTGCAGAGGAGATTTACCAGAATGTTGCCCGGTATGGAGGGAAGATCTTATGAGGGAAGGCTGAGGGACTTGAGGCTGTTTTCCAGAAGACCAGAAGACATAGGAGTGGAAGTAAGGCCATTCGGCCCATCGAGTCCACTCCACCATTCAATCATGGCTGATTTCAACTCCATTTACCCGCTCGCTCTCCATAGCCCTTAATTCCTCGATAAATCAAGAATTTATCAACTTCTAATCAGACCATAAGAAAGTTTTCGTTGGAGAGAAGAAGGTTAAGAGGTGATTTAATTGAGGCATACAAGATGATCAGAGGATTGGATAGTGTGGACAGTGAGAGCGTTTTTCCTCGGATAGTGATGTCTAGCACGAGGGGACATCGCTTTAAATTGAAGGGAGATAGATATAAGACAGATGTCAGAGGTAGGTTCTTTACTCAGAGAGTAGTAAGGGCGTGGAATGTCCTGCCTGCAACAGTAGTGGACGCGCCAAAGCTCAGGGCATTCAAATGGTCATTGGATAGACATATGGGTGATAAGGGAATAGTGTAGAAGGGCTTTAGTGTGGTTTCACAGGTCGGCGCAACATCGAGGGCCGAAGGGCCTGTACTGCGCTGCAATGTTCTATGTTCTACACATGGCTGCGGCTGTTGATGGGCTAGAAATAGAACAAAAAGTGTTCGGCATACTTTGATGGTGAAGTTTTACCAGTAGATTACGAGGTGTGACAAAATGTCATGATGCAGGTACACAAACATGGATGATATATATCCGCAAAATTCGTAGGCCGTTACTCAATTGTGGATAAAGTTAGCCCGCCTGTCTGTAAGGTTGTTTCAGAAACCGGGGTAAGCGAATCGTACCATGTCAAGCAGGCACGTGTGACGTGTGACAGTCACGTCGACGTTCACATGTGGGGCTGGTTTAACACAGTGGACTAAACAGCTGGCTTGCAATGCAGAACAAGACTAGAAGCGCGGGTTCAATTCCCGTACCAGCTTCCCCGAACAGGCGCCGGAATGTGGTGACTAGGGGCTTTTCACAGTACCTTCATTGAAGCCCACTTGTGACACTAAGCGATTATTATTATTATTATGTAGGATGCTGGAGAGGCGCAAGTGAACGCTCGTCCTGAGGTGTCTGCTTCAGTACCAGTTGTTCCACATGAGGTCCGACGGGCACCAGTAGTTGGATCAGCTCCGGATGTCCACCAAATAACAAAGAACGCGGGGCACATAGGGGGAAATGGGCAGGCATGTTCCAGGATTTTGACCCAGCGACATTGAAGGAACGGCGATATATTTCTGAAATCGACTCGGAGCAGCCGACCACGTATGAGCAGCTGCCCGAGTCGCAGGCCAGGGAATCCCCCTACAGCGGCTGCCAGAGACCAGTAAAACGTCCTAGAAGCCTGGGCCTTCACTCTACTGGCTCCCAGAGATCTGGAAAACAACACAGAAGCCGGGACCTCCACTCTGCTGCCCTCCAACGACTAGACCAGAATCGCAGCAGCTGCATCCCTCCCCCCTCCAGCCCTCAGCTCCCAACCCCACTGACCCAGAGAGCTGCGACCCCCTGCAGGCCCCAAGCACTCTTTCCACCCCCACCCCCCCTCTACAGTCGCCCCACACTCCTAAAACTCAACTCCCACAGCCTAACAATCACTAATACTGCTCTTTTAAATTTACTTGCAGGCCTCGAGGTCGTCCGTCGTCTGAAGGAAGACAGCGATCTGGAAAGGACGCTGCGGACCCCAACAAACGGACCTGGCCATCGCCTCATCCGCAACCGCGATCCCAGAGACGCCATCCACTTGCCGGCCTTCGCCCCAGAGCAAGGTCTGGGCATCCACCGACCTGTGAAGACAAACCGCAGCCCGATGGCGAGCTGGAACGCTCGCCCGAGCAGACCAACTTACCGATGCAGGAACAGCAAGCAAGGCAAGAAATCCTCCATCCACACACCGACCACAGTGAATAACCTCATTGGACACAACTATTCGCTGAACACTGCATACTCTCACCGTCTCCCAGGCTCGAAAAGAAGCAGTCACTCCAGGAAGCGGGGAGAACGTGCAGCCCTGCATGTGAGAGTGAAACAACGCGGCCCCAAAGCCCCTCTGCCCAGCTCACTCCCAGCTAATGTCCAATCTCTAGAAAACAAGCTCGACGAATTTCAAGCCAGACTCACTTTTCAAAGAGAACTGAGGGACTGCTGTGTGCTCTGTTTCACGGAGACATGGCTCACTCCTGCTTCACCGGATTGTGCCCTACAACCACAGGGCTTCTCGATCCACCGAATGGACCGTACGGCGCCCTCAGGCAAGACAAGGGGAGGTGGGGTCTGCCTCCTAATCAACATCTCCTGGTGCCGAGGTGTAGCAACACTGGCGAGTTTCTGCTCCCCGGACCTGGAAAACCTGACGCTAAAATGCCAACCATACTTCCTTCCGCGGGAGTTCAGCTCCGTTATCCTGACGGCAGTTTACATCCCACCCCATGCAAATGTGAAAATCGCACTGAACTAAATATTCAGCACCACAAATAGCCTTGAAACGAAACATCCCGAAGCCTTGTTCATTGTAGCTGGGGACTTCAATCAGGCCAAGCTCAGTGGCGTACTACCAAGTTACCACCAACACGTCACCTGTCCACCAGAGACCAAAACTTCCTGGACCACTGCTACACCAATATCAAACATGCCTACCCCTCTATCGTCCGCCCACACTTTGGCAAATCTGACCACAAGGCTGTACTCCTGCTCCCGACTTATTTGCAAAAACTGAAGCGGCAGAATTCGTCAAAGATAGTCGTGCATTGTTGGTCTGAGGAATCGGATGATCTCCTGCGGGACTGCTTAGAGTCAGTGGACTGGTCAATATTTAAAAACTCTGCGACTAGGCTGAACCAGAACGCCACTACAGGAACTGACTTCATTAGTAAGTATCTAGGAGACTGTGTGCCAAAGAAGCAAATCCGTGTGTTTCCCAACCGGAAACCCTGGATGAACAGGGATATCCACTGCTTGCTGAAGTCTCGGTCTGAGGTGTTCAAGTCAGGGGACCCTGACCTCTACAAGAAAGCCAGATATGATCTAAAGAAATCCATCAACGATGCCAAAAGACAGTCCCGGACCAAGCTCGAGTCCCGGGCTAGCCACACGGACCCCGCTGTATATGTCAAGGTCTGCAAGACATAACAGGCTACAAGATGAAGGCATGTAAAATCGACGGCTCCAACGCACCCCTCCCTGATGAGCTCAACGCATTCTATGCCCGATTTGAGCAAGAGGTCAGCGAGAGCGAGCCCTCCACCCCAGAAGCCTCGGATGAACTAGTATCTGAGATCACCACTGCAGACATCAGAGCAGCCTTCTCGACGGTCAACCCCCGGAAAGCCACTGGCCCGGATGGGGTACCGGGACGAACACTCCGGTCTTGCGCGAATCAGCTGGCGGGAGTATTTGCAGACATCTTCAACCTCTCTCGACAACAATCTGCTGTTCCTATCTGCTTCAAGAAGACGACGTTCATCCCTGTACCAAAAGAAAAGTCAAGCAGCGTGCCTTAATGGCTGTCGTCCAGTGGCTCTGACATCCATCATCATGAAGTGCTCTGAAAGGTTAGTTGTGGCATGAATCAACTCCACCCTCCCAGATTGCCTTGATCCCTGGAACAACTAGATAACAAAGACACCTATGTCAGACTCCTATTTATCGACGACAGCTCAGCCTTCAACACCATCATTCCGACGAAACTCATCTCCAAATCCGTGGCCTGGGCCTCGGCTCCTCCCTCTGCGACTGGATCCTGAACCTTCTAACCCACAGACCACAATCAGTAAAGATAGGCAACTACATCTCCTCCACGATCATCCTCAACACCGGTGCCCAACAGGCTGTGTTCTCAGCCCCCTACTATACTCCTTATACACCTATGACTGTGTGACTAAATACCCCTCCAACTCGATCTTTAAATTTGTTGATGACACCATCGTAGTGGGTCGGATTTCAGACAATGACGAGACAGAGTATCGGAATGAGGTAGAGAATCTGGTGAACTGGTGCGATGACAATAATCTCTCCCTCAATGTCAACAAAACGAAGGAGATAATCATCGACGTCAGGAAGCGCAGTGGAGAACATGCCCCTGTCTACATTAATGGGAACGAAGTAGAAAGTGTCGAGAGCTTCAAGTTTTTAGGTGTACAGATCACCAACAGCCTGTCTGCTCCCCCACGGCGACACAATAGATAAGAAAGCCCACCAACGACACTACTTTCTCAGAAGACTGAGGAAATTTGGCATGTCAGCTACGACCCACACCAACTTCTACAGATGCACCATAGAAAGCATTCTTTCTGGTTGTATCACAGCTTGGTATGGAGCCTGCTCTGCCCAAGACAGCAGGAAACTACAAAAGGTCGTGAATGTAGCCCAGTCCATCACGCAAACCGGCCTCCCATCCATTGACTATCTACAATTCCCGCTGCTTCAGAAAGGCAGCCAGCATAATTAAGTACCCCACGCACCCCGGACATTCTCTCTTCCACCTCCTCTCGTCAGGAAAAAGATAACAAAGTTTGAGGTCACGTACCAACCGACACAAGAACAGCTTCTTCCCTGCTGCAATCAGACTTTTGAATGGATATACCTCGTATTAAGTTGATCCTTTCGCTACACCTCGTTTTAACTGTAATAATATATTCTGCAGTCTCTCCTTCCTTCCTTATGCAATGTTTGTACAGCAGGCAAGAAACACTACTTTTCACTGTATACTAATACCTGTGACAACAATAAATCAAATCAAATCAAAACAAAAAATAACAAAGGTCTTAACTTTTAAATTTGTGCTGAATTTTTTGCGTACTTTTTTCAAAATAAGTTATCCCTTCCTGTTATTATTTCCTATCTATGTCTTTGATCCATTCAGTAAATCTTCATCTTACAACACCTCGCTGTCAGCACGATCTGGAGAGAAATTGTCCTGTCATATCACGTTCATCTATCGGTTAGGGTAGCACGGTGCAGAGCGCTGAGCACAGTTACGTCACAGCTCAAGGATCCCAGGCTCGATTTCCGGCTTGAGTCACTGTCTGTGCGGAGTCTGCACCGTTCTCCACGTGTCTGCGTGTGTTTCCTCCGGGTGCTCCTGTTTCCTCCCAGAATCGAAAGTTTGCAGGTTCGGTGAATTGGCCATGAGAAATAGCCCTTAGTGTCCCAAAATTTTCCGTGGGGTTACGGGGATAGGGTGGAGGTGTGGGCTGAAGCAGAACCGGTGCAGACTCGATGGGCTGAATGGCCTCCTTCTGCGCTGTAACTTAACTGATTCTGTAATCGATGCCGTAAACTCTCCATCAATGAATTTTCATGCTGCCCCTGGACCGTTTTATTTGGGCTTCTCACAGAAACCCCTCTTCAGCCTCTGTACGATTTTCTTATAGGTGCTGTGACGGATCGGAAGAAGAGAAACTCGGTTCATTTCCCTTACGCCACTTTTGCGGCGTAAGTAGCAGTATTTAGAAATTTGTATGGTCATATCATCATAGAATCATAGTACTTACAGTGCAGAAGGAGGATATTCAGCCCATCGAGTGTGCACAGGCTCTGGGAAAAGCAGACGACTCAACCTCAGGCTTCCAACCTATCCCCGTAACGTGGGAACCCGACCCAACCTTTTGAACACCAAGGGACAACTTAACATCGCCAATCCACCAAACGTGCACATCTTTGGACTGTGGGGAAACCGGAACAACCGGAGGGAACCCAGTCACACACGGGGAGAAAGTAAACATTCCATGCAACGGTCTCGGATGGAATTGAACCATCCGAGGCCGGATTTGAACCATGGTAACCTGGAGCTGTGAGGCAGCAGTGCGAACAACTGTGCCACCGTGCGCACGCGAGGGAACGAAAACATCGCAAACTCTATTTATGAACATATTGGAAGACTAATTTCTGTCAAATTCATGGGTGCAGGTGAGGGAGCGGCCGGATCGGGTAATTTTCCATAACCTCACACACATAGTCATAATATAAGAATGATTAAAATAATTATAAATATCTTTATTGTCACAAGTCGGCTTACATTAACACTGCAATGAAGTTACTGTGAAAAGCCCCTGGTCGACACATTCCTAAATTTTGGGAATTGTGGGAAGAAACAGGAGCAAGGAGCCCCTCGTAGACAGGGAGAAAACGTGCAGACTCTCTACAGACAGTGACCCAATTCTGGATTCGAAACTGGGACCCTGACGGAAGGGTTGAGGTGCCGCAGTATCGGGCAGGTGTTCACAAAGTCACACACACTCTCAGTAAGGTGGGGGAGTAGGGCCGGGCTGGATGGGCCAGATGTTCACAACGTCACACACACTCACAGTAAGGCGGGGGAGTAGGAACTGGCTGGATGGGCCAGATGTTCACAACGCCACACACACTCACAGTGAGGCGGGGGAGTAGGAACCGGCTGGATGGGCCAGATGTTCACAACGCCACACACACTCACAGTGAGGCGTGGGAGTAAGAACCGGCTGGATGGGCCAGATGTTCACAACGCCACACACACACAGTAAGGCGGGGGAGTAAGAACCGGCTGGATGGGCCAGATGTTCACAACGTCACACACACTCACAGTAAGGCGGGGGAATAAGAACCGGCTGGATGGGCCAGATGTTCACAACGTCACACACACTCACAGTGAGGCGGGGGAGTAGGAACCGGCTGGATGGGCCAGATGTTCACAACGTCACACCCACTCACAGTAAGGCGGGGGTGTAGGAACCGGCTGGATGGGCCAGATGTTCACAACGTCACACCCACTCACAGTAAGGCGGGGGAGTAGGAACCGGTTGGATGGGCCAGATGTTCACAACGTCACACACACTCACAGTGAGGCGGGGGAGTAGGAACCGGCTGGATGGGCCAGATGTTCACAACGTCACACACACTCACAGTAAGGCGGGGGAGTAGGAACCGGCTGGAAGGGCCAGATGTTCACAACGTCACACAGACTCACAATAAGCTGGCGGATGACGAGCCCAATGGATGGGGCAGGAGTTGACAACCTCACACACACACTGACAATAAGTTGGAAGGTGTAAAAAGAACAAAGAAAAGTACAGCACAGGAACAGGCCCTTCGTCCCTCCAAGCCAGTGCCGACCATGCAGACCGATTAAACTACAATCTTCTACACTTCCTGGGTCCGTATCCCTCTATTCCCATCCTATTCATGTTTTGGCAAGATGCCCCTTAAATGTCACTATCGTCCCTGATTCCAACACCTGCTCCGGCAGCGAGGTCCAGGCACCCACTACCCTCTGTGTAAAACACTTGCCTCGTACATCTCCTGTAAACCTTGCCCCTCGCACCTTAAACCTATGCCCCTTAGTAATTGACCCCTCTACCCGGGGAAAAGCCTCTGACTATCCATTCTGTCAATGCCCCTCATGGTTTTGTAGACCTCTATCAGGTCGCCCCTCAACCTCCGTCGTTCCAGTGAGAACAAACCGAGTTTATTCAACCGCTCCTCGTAACTAATGCCCTCCATACCAGGCAACATCCTGGTAAATCTCCTCAGCACCCTCTCTAAATCCTCCAGATCCTTCTGGTAGTGTGGCGACCAGTATTGAACACTATACTCCAAGTATGGCCTAACTAATGTTCTTTATAGCTGCAAAATGACTTGCCAATTCTTCTCCTCAATGCCCCGGCCAATGAAGGCAAGCATGTCGTATGCCTTCTTGACTCTCTTCTCCACCTGTGTTGCCCCTTTCAGTGACCTGTGGACCTGTCCACCTCGATGTCTCTGACTTTCAATACTCTTGAGGGTTCTACAATTCACTATATTTTCCCTACCTACATTTGACCTTCCAAAATGCATTCCCTCACATTTGTCCGGATTAAATCCCACCTGCCATCACTCCGCCCAAGTCTCCACACGATCTAAATACTACTGTATCCTCTGACAGTCCTCATCCTTATCCTCAATTCAAAAAACCTTTGCGTCGTCTGCAAATTTACTAATCAGACCAGTTACATTATCCTCCGAATCATTTATATATACTACGAACAGCAAAGGTCCCAGCACTGATCCCTGCGGAACACCACTGGTCACAGCCCTCCAATTAGAAAAGCACCCTTCCATTGCTACTCTCTGCCTTCTATGACGTAGCTAGTTCTGTTTCCACTTGGCAGCTCACCCCTGATCCCATGTGACTTCACCTTTTGTACCAGTCTGCAATGAGGGACCTTGTCAAAGGCCTTACTGAAGTCCATATAGACAACATCCACTACCCTACCTGCATAAATCATCTTTGTGACCTCTTCTAAAAACTTTATCAATTGAGTGAGACACGACCTCCCCTTCACAAAACTATGCCCTCTCACTAATACGTCCATTTGCTTCTAAATCGGAGTAGATCCTGTCTCGAAGAATTCTAACCTGTAATTTCCCTACCACTTAGGTAAGGCTCACCAGCCTGTAGTTCCCTGGATTATCCTTGCTACCCTTCTTAAACAGAGGAACAACATTGGCTATTCTCCAGTCCTCCGGGACATCCCCTGAAGACAGTGAGGATCCAAAGATTTCTGTCAAGGCCTCAGCAATTTCCTCTCCAGCCTCCTTCTGTATTCTGGGGTAGATCCCATCAGGCCCTGCGGACTTATCTCCCAGGCCAACTAGACACCCTTCTCCAGACTCAACATCCACTAATTCCTTCTGTTTGGTGAATACTGATGCAAAGTATTCATTTAGTACCTCGCCCATTTCCTTGGCTCCACACATAGATTCCCTTGCCTATCCTTCAATGGGCCAATCCATTCCCTGGCTACCCTCTTGCTTTTTAAGTACGTGTAAAAAGCCTTGGGATTTTCCCTAACCCTATTTGTCTTTCGGGGCGGTTGGACAGAGTACTTGTACACAACCTCCCGCACTCACAATAGAGTCAGCTGATATGCCTTTGGGAGGGGCAACTTTGCACCACATCAATACCCTCACGCTGAGGTGGAGGGGGTTGTGACGAAGGCGGTTGGACCCGGCAGTTGTTCTGAACCTCACACTCACTCTCAATAATATGGTTGGAGTTATGAGGCCGCGGTTGTATGGGGAATTGTTCTCAACCTCACACTCTCATAACATATTGGATATGCTGTAGTGTCGATTGAACGGGGAAATAGTTCACAACTTCACACACATGATCACTATCAGTTGAAGAGGACGGTGAGGTTGCGGCGGGCGGAACAATTGTTCCCCAATTCACACACTAACTCTCTCACAGTCATTTAGAAGGGCAGACGTAGGAACGATTGTACGTGCTAATTTTTCACAACCTCATACGCACTCACAGTAAAGTAGGGAGGTGATGCGGAGGTCATGTGGTGGGTTAATAGTTCACAACCTCACACATCTGTTCACAATAACGTGGAGGGTGTGGAGAGTGGACGGACAGAAGTGTTCGGTGTTCACAACCTCACACACACACATTCACAATATGGTGGCGATTGTGAGGGGGGGCCTGGACGGGGCAATTGTTCACACAGTTACAAAAAGGTGGAGGTGTTGTTGAATGGGAGAGGGATATTTTGCAACTACTGAAAAAAATAATAAAATATCCAGAAAGAAGAAGAACCAGACAACTTGCCTCAAAGCCTACCGTCCGTTGGCCTTGACATCGATCGAAGTGAAGTGCTTCGAGAGGTTGGCAATGAAGCACATCAACACCTCACTCCTCGGATGCCTCGATCCACGACAATTTGCATAGTGCCGCAACCGGTCCTCAGCAGACGCCATCTCACTGGCCCGACACTCATCCCTGGAACATCTCGACAACAAGGACTCCTACGTCAGACTCATATTCATTGACTACAGCTCCGCTTTCGGACACAATAATTCTGGCCTTCTCCACGATTGTTCTCATTACCGGTGCCCAGAAGGCTGCGTGCTTAGCCCCGTACGACACTACCTATACAGCCAGGACGTGTGGCAATATGTGGCTCCAACTCCATTTAAAGTTTGCTGCTCGGTCAGATCTCGAACAACGATAAGTCATAATACGGGAGGGGGTAGAGAATCCAGTAGAGTGGTGCAGCGACAACAATCTCTCCCTCAATTACGGGAAACGAAAGATCTGGTCATTGTTTTTAGGAATCTAAGTACTGTACACACTACTGTGTGCATCAGCGGGGCCGAGGTGGAGATGGTTGATAGCTTCAAATTCCTTGTTGTGCACATCACCAAAAATCTGTCTGCTCCAAGCACGTCGACGCTACCACTAAGACATCACAACAGGGCCTATACTTCCTCATGAAACTAAGGAAATTCGGCATGTCCCCACTGCCTCTTACCAACGTTTACAGGTGCAGCATCGAACGCATCCTATCTGGCTGCATTACAGCGTTGTACAGCAATTGCTCAGCCTAAGACCGCAAGAAACATCGAAGAGTCGTGAACACCGCCTCGTCCATCAGACGAACCCACCTCCCATCCATTGCCTGTATCTACTGCTGCCTTGGGGAAGCGGGCAGCATAATCAAAGAGCCATCCAACCGGCTTACTAACTCTGCAAACTTTTGCCATCGGTCAGGAGATACAAAAGTCTGAGAACACGCAAAAACAGATTCAAATACAGCTTCTTCCCCGCTGTTACTGGACTGCGAAACGACCCTCTTCTGGACTGATCTGATTAATACTACTCCTGGATGCTTCACTCGATGCCGGTGTCTCGGTATTTGCAGTGTGGGCCTTTTGTTGCCTTATTACGTACTTTCGTTTCTTTTCATCGACTAAATGGTCTGTTAGATCTGTAATAGAAAATTCATTGTAACTGTACCTCGGTACACGTTACAACAAACAAATCCAAATCCTATCCGGAGTCCAGATATTAAATATCTTGAAACCGGTGAAATTATGACAGATGGAGTGTTTATTACCTGAATTATTTAATTATTTTCTGTCGAAGATCAGTCACCTGTTAACGTAATTTATCCCAATAATTAGAGTGAACTCGAACTCACTGCTTGGCCGAATAAACAATTAACTCATTCATTCATTACGTGTTTGTTCATTATGTTGAAGTTCAACAAACATTACAACCAATTATTATTTCGCAACATCAATAGAAAATTATGTTTCAGTCCATTAAACACAGCAAATGACTGAAAACATTTCATTGCATCTTTCTCTGTGATTGCCGAAGGATTGTTCATTCCAATAATAACATACAGTTTCTAATTATTGTTTATACAATAATGACATTGAGATTGTTATTCAATGGAATAGAATCTGTAATTCCTGACCACACAACGATAATAACATCAATTAAAAATGCATTTGTTCAATGGGATTCTCCCTCGGCAGGATCCTCCCCTTCGCCGGCAGCGCTCCCATGTCCGCGGGTTTCCCGACGCCGTGGGGTGGCCACAACGGGAAACCTCATTGACCGGCTGCGGGAATGGAGAATGCCGCGCGCAGCTTCGGAAACCGGACCTGATGGAACTGAGAACCAAACACAGACCATTAAAATACTGATAATATTCCGACAGAACGCTCATGGGAAGGAACTGATTACATTCAATCCATTGATCACTAACGATATGTCTTGATTTTTTTTAACTTGCTACAATAATATGCATTTTGAAATATTTTGCATGTCGCTGACATTAACAATTATATCTCAGGTTTTAATTCTAGTAATCATTGTTGTGACATGAGCCAACTAGGTCTTCCAGCGCGAGATGGACCGAATGGTTGACCGGTACGGTTTACCGGCAACATTACCGTATCTCTATAATCTCACTATCTGCGGCCATGACCAACAGGACATCACCAACCTCCGAAAATTTCTCCAGACCGCTAAAATCCTTAACCTTACATACAACAAGGATAAATCTGTGTTTAGCACCGACCATCTCGCCATCCTCGGCTACGAGGTGCGAAATGGATTTATAGGCCCAGACCCTGCACGCATGCACCCCCTTATGGAGTTCCCCCTCCTTCACTGCTCCAAGGCCCTGAAACGTTGCCTCGGGTGTTTTAGCTACTATGCCCAGTGGGTCCCCAACTACGCAGAAAAGGCCCGTCCCCTGATCCATTCCACAGTTCTTCCCCTGTCGATAGAGGCCCGCAGGGCCTTCAGCAACATCAAAGCAGACATTGCAAAGGCCACGATGCACGCCATTGACGAGTCCCTCCCCTTCCAGTTCGAGAGCGATGCGTCCGACGTAGCTCTGGCGGCCACCCTCAACCAAGCAGGCAGACCCGTGGCCCTCTTCTCCAGTACCGTCCATGCCACCGAAATCCGCCACCCCTCAGTCGAAAAGGAGGCCCAGGCCATAGTAGAAGCTGTGCGACATTGGAGGCATTACCTGGCCGGCAGGAGATTCACTCTCCTCACTGACCAACGGTCGGTTGCTTTGATGTTTAATAATGCACAGCGGGGCAAGATAATAAATGACAAGATCTTGTGGTGGAGGATCGAACTCTCCACCTACAATTCCGAGAGCTTGTATCGTCCCGGGAAGCTAAACAAACCTCCTGACGCCCTGTCCCACGGCACATGTGCCACCGAACAAGTGGACAGCCTCCGAGCCCTCCACGAGGACCTCTGCCACCCGGGGGCCACTCACCTTTTCCATTTTGTCAAGACCTGCAACCTGCCCTACTCCATCGAGGAGGTCAGGACAGCCACTAGGGACTGCCAAATCTGCGCGGAGTGCAAACCGCACTTCTAACGGCCAGAGAGGGTGCACCTGATAAAGGTGTCCCGTCCCTTTTAACGCCTTAGCATGGACTTCAAAGGCCCCCTCCACTCCACCGACCGCAACACTTACTTCCTGAACGTGATTAACGAGGACTGTTCCCGTTCGCCATCCCCTGCCCCGACATGACCGCAAACACCGTTATCAAGGCCCTCCATAGTATCTTTGCACTGTTCGGGTTCCCCGCTTACATACACAGTGATAGGGGGTCCTCCTTTCTGAGCGGCGAACTGCGTCAATACCTGCTCAGCAAGGACATCGCCTCGAGCAGGATGACCAGTTACAACCCCCGGGGTATCGGACAGGTAGAGAGGGAGAAGGGAACCGTCTGGAAGACCGTCCTCCTGGCCCTACGGTCCAGGAACCACCCAGTCTCCAGCTGGCAAGAAGTCCTCCCGGATGCCCACTCCATCCGGTCACTGCTTTGTACCACAACCAACCAAACACCTCACGAACGTCTCCTTGTCTTCACCAGGAATTCCTCCTCCGGGACCTCGCTCCCGACCTGGCTGGCAGCGCCCTGTCCCATCCTACCCTGAAAACACGTGCGGGCACACAGGTCGGGCCCGTTGGTCGAGAGGGTCCATCTGCTCCATGTTAACCCCCAGTACGCCTACGGGGCGTACCCCGACGGCCGACAAGATACGGTCTCCCTATGGGACCTGGCGCACGCCGGAACCCCATGCACATTCCAGCTGCCAGCCCCACCCTCCCCTCCATGGCAGCACCTTACCGGAGGCTCGGGCCTTCCACCGGTCCCGCCGTGCCCCCCCACCCCCACCCACCGACGCCCCCCGCAGGCGCTCCCTTCCCAGGACAACCGTTTTCTCCACCAGCGCCATCTAGGGGTGCCGAAGCAGCCATGGAGATCGAAGCCACGCTCCCGGAGTCTCAGACGCCCGAGCCTCCACCGGAGTCAAAAAAAGCTCCGACGATCACAGAGGACGGCCAGGGCCCCCGATCGACTGATTGCTTCATTTTAATTGTAACCTGTAAATATAAACCATCAAATGTACATAGCTATCAGGCTTGTAAATAGTTTCTAAACACTGTACGGAGGTATTACGGTACCTCCATAACTAATTATACCATGTTGCCATGTTTTGTAGTTTCAGGCCACCACCCCCGCCAGACTCTTATTTAACAGGGGGTGAATGTGGTATCATAGGTATTACGGTACCTGATAGGCTGAAGCACCATTGGTGGAAACTGTATGCTTTCTATTGGTTAGAATGTATGAAAGCTCCGCCCTGAAAAGCGGGGTATAAGAAACCGTGCCGCCCCAACCTGAGCTGCTGGGGGAAACGTCTAGCTTATTAAAGCCTTCAGTTGGACTACAACCTCGCTTCAGTGGCCATTGCTCGTGCATCAGGGTGCAAAGGAGATTTACCAGGATGCTGCCTGGTTTGCAGGATAGGTCTTATGAGGAAAGTTTGAGGGAGCTAGGGCTTTTCTCTTTGGCGCAGAGGAGGATGAGAGGCGACTTAATAGAGGTTTATAAGATGATGAGGGGGATAGAGAGAGTGGGCGTTCAGAGACTATTTCCGCGGGTGGATGCAGCTATTACAAGGGGCATAACTATACGATTCAGGGTGGGAGATATAGGAGGGATGTCCGAGGTAGGTTCTTTACTCAGAGAGTGGTTAGGGTGTGGAATGGACTGCCAGCTGTGATAGTGGAGTCGGACACTTTCGGAACTTTCAAGCGGTTATTGGATAGGCACATGGAGCACACCAGAATGACAGGGCGTGGGATAGCTTGACGTTGGTTTCGGACAATGCTCGGCACAACATCGAGGGCCGAAGGGCCGGTTCTGTGCTGTACTGTGTTATGTTCTATGTTCTATTCCAAGTGTTTACTGTTTCTGGAGAGAGAGAGAAAAAGACGGGTGGGGAGGAGATAGAGGGAGTGACTGGTAGAGACAGAAAGGCAGGAGCGGAGGGAGAGAGAGAGGTAAAGAGAGAGAGAGAGACAGTCAGAGAGAGGGAGGGAGATAGAGTGAGGGAGAGACTGGCAGAGACACAAACGCAGGGACGGAGGGAGAGAGAGAGAGAGGTAAAGAGAGAGAGAGACAGTCAGAGAGAGAGAGAGAGACAGAGTGAGGGAGAGACTGGCAGAGATATAAAGGCGGGGGCGGAGGGAGAGAGAGAGGTAAAGAGAGAGAGAGAGACAGTCAGAGAGAGAGAGAAAGACAGAATGAGGGAGAGACTGGCAGAGATATCAAGGCAGGGACGGAGGGAGAGAGAAAGGTAAAGAGAGAGAGAGAGACAGACAGTCAGAGTGAGAGAGAGGGAGCGAGAGTGAGGGGGAGACTGGCAGAGACATAAACGCAGGGACGGAGGGAGAGAGAGAGAGGTAAAGAGAGAGAGAGAGACAGATAAAGAGAGAGAGAGAGAGACAGTCGGAGAGCGGGAGACAGGGAGAGCCAGACAGTCAGAGAGAGGCAGAACGAGACAAAGACTGAGGAGGAAATAGAGAGAGACATGGGTAAAGAGAAAGAGAGACAAAGGGACAAATTGAAAGTCAGCCTGTCACTAAATCTCAATTCAAACTGATTCCTGTGCCTGTCACTAAAGCCTCACGTCACCGCAATGTATAAACCTGCCAGCATGAATCAAGAATGCAGTCTGGTGTTAAACAACTTTAAACTCAGCTTCCGCTAACTTCTTCCACTTTCTGCACCTGATTTGGGAATAGAAATATTTGCTGGAAGGGCGATTGGAAAAAGTCTCCTAAAGGAATGGGCAGCTGATTTGCCAGTGTACAGAGGGCAGGGTAACTCTTTCTGGGGGCAGAGGAGATGTGTCTGCAGACTGGCAATACAGATGGTGTCCACGGGTGGTGTGGGGGTTGTACAGAGAGAGGGTGGAGAAAACGGGGGTGAGTGAGGGAGGATGACAGCAAGCGGGGAAGAAAAGTATGTTTCCCACCTCCCCATCCGGATAGGATCACATTGCTGTCTGTGGGATCCTGCTTTGCACCAATGGCCTGCAGCCTTTCCTGGACTGTCAGCTTAGTGACCACACACAATGTCAAATTAAACTAGTTCATAGACTGTAAAACACCTTTTGGGGAGGGGGGGAGATATAATCTAACCCCTCCCCTGCCCCACCCCCCTGAGACTGGGAGCAGGGCACTGACTCCACACTGGAGACCCCCAGATACTGTGTGCCTACCCCCCCTCCCCATCCCCTCTTTGACCCTCCCATCAAACTCTACCTCTATTCTGCTCTCTATTCCTGTTTCCCTCGCTCTCTCCCCTCCTTCGCCACTCTCTCTTCACCCATTTCTCTGACTCGGGGAGTAAGACGGGGAAAGAGACAAAGAATCTGACAAGCAGAAACTTTGTCAAAGTCAATCCAAACGCTGCCCTGGGCTTTTCCACACACAACACTGACATTCCAGTAAAACACGGGCACGGTGCAATTGGCAAATTGTCTCAATGAAATGAAATGAAAGTCCCTCTTTAAAACTGGCAGTGAGGCGGGGGGAGTGGGGGAAAGTTTGGAGACTTTGGAGAACTCGGTGACTGAATTCCCCCCCCCCCCCACACACACACACATGCACCCCCCTCCCCATCACCAACACGTCACTAAGCAGCCCATCTTCAGCACAGGAGATATTATGGGATTAGAAACAATCCCTCACGCAGCCTCACATTTACAACTTCAATTCAAGCACCTCGGCAACATTAGGAAAGGCGATGTGTTCACGTTTACATGTTGCAGTGTGCACAGCAGGATCCCACAATAAATAAACATGATGGAGACAGGAGCCCAGTCCATAATCCTGTGCCTCTCTTAACAACCTCCCACTCAACCCCCCTCCCACCTCCACACCCCCCCCCCCACCCACACACATTCGCCACCCCCGCCTGCCCCCCATTCAAATAACGACAAATCACATTGGTGTTTCTATCATTTTATTGGAAGAGGAAATATGGAGAGAAGTAGCTGGAGAGAGAGAGAGAGAGCGTGGCTGGTGGTGGGGGAAGGGGAGGTGCGGTGGGGGAGGGGGATGTCCGGTGGGGGAGGGGGAGGTGCGCTGGGGAAGAAAGAGACAGGGAATTTCTCCCACACTCCCTCCCTTTTTCTCTCTGGGCTTCTTTCCCTCAGGAACCATTTTCAAATCGACTGTCTCAGGATTGGAGTTTGTGTAAAATCGCACTTTCTAAAACAAAATGTAACTGGGCCGTGCTTGACTGCACACAGCAGAACTCCACCCACAGATCCTGTCTTTTACACTCTATCTCTCTCTGTCTTTCTCTCTCCACCTCTCTTTTTCTCTCCATCTCCCTCCGACCTCTCTCCTCTCTATTTTTCTCTCGCTCTCCCTCCCCCCCTCTCTCCCCCTCTCTTTTTCTCTCTATCGCCTCCCCACCCTCTCTCTCCCCCTCTCTTTTTCTCTCGCTCTCCCTCCCCCTCTCTCCCCCCTCTTTTTCTCTCGCTCTCCCTCCGACCGACCTCTCCCCTTTCTTTTTCTCTCTATCTCCCCCCATCCTCTCTCTCCCCCTCTCTTTTTCTCTCGCTCTCCCTCTCTCTTATCTCTCGTCAAATCGCATTGGGATTTTCTTTTACATTTATTACAAGGTGAAATATAGAAAGAAATGGCTGGAAAGAGGGAGCGATTGGAAAGAGGGAGAGATTGGAAAGAGGGAGAGATAGGAAAGAGAGAGATAGAAAGCTGGAGGGATAGAGACAGTGATATTTCACCACAAAACCCAATCAGAAATCAGAAATCCTTCCAATCCCACCGCCCTGTCTAAAGCACAAACACCACTCTGGGCTTGAGGACAAACCTTTACCCAGGCTGCGGCCTATTCATTTCAGACCCAGTCCCTCACCTCCTCCCGACTGCTTTACACTCAGACAACTAGTTTAATTTTAAATTTGTATGGTCTCTAAGTTGAAGTTCAGGAAATGCAGCAGGCCATTGATGCACAGCAGGATCCCACACACAGCAATGTGATCCTGTCAGGGACAGGCAGGTGAGCAGGGGGGGTGGTGGGGGGGGGGGTGGGCATGTTCCTACCATTGCCTGCTATATTCTTTCTTCCATCTCCACCTACGCCCCTATATTCCCACCCCTGAACACCATGGGTATTCCGAGTCTGGAGACACATCCACTGTCCCTAGAAAGAGTTAAACACCCCTCTTTAAACTGGGAAACCCACTGACCGTTCCGTTCGGAGACTTTTTAAAATCGTCCTCCCAGCATTTATTTCTATTCTATTCCCAAATCAGAGTATCCCCAGAAAGATGTGATGAGATTCCCCATTGCAGTTTGTGGGGTGGTTTTCATAGATTAAAGGTTTAAAGAGACACTAAAATGCTGGAGAGAGATGGACAGATATCGGCAGAACGCTGGGGAGACAGAGTGAGAGAGACAAGAATGGAAAGAAGGGAGAGAGGGAGAGAAACCTCTCATTTTCACAGTCTCCCTCTCCCTTCATCCTCTCTCTGTCTTTCTCCTCTCACTCTCTCTAATCTCCCTCCCCCCTCCCCCCCCCCCCCAACACACACTCTTTCTGTACTTCGCTCTCTCTCTCTCTCTCTCTCTCACCCCCGTTCCCCAGTAGTTGGGAAGGAGAGAGAGAGAAAGGGTCAGGCACAGGAATCCAACTATCACAACCACAGTAACCTGAATTCAAATGGCCCTCTGCGGATTGAATTTCACCCTCATATTTATGTCTCGGCCTAAAATACAGGCTTCATTCCAGAATTATATCCGCTTCAAGTTAAGGGACTTTTATTCCGGGCCATCGAGAAAACTTTACAGTCGATGAATTTGTTTTGAAAGTGACCCCACTATTTATTTTATTTTTATTTTTCTTTTTATAAATTTAAAATACCCAATTCATTTTTTCCAATTAAGGGGCCATTTAGCGCGGCCAATCCACCTACCCTGCACAACGATGGGTTGTGGGGGTGAAACCCACGCAAGCACGGTGAGAATGTGCAAACTCCACACGGACACTGACCCAGAGCCGGGATAGAACCTGGGATCTCGGCGGCGTGAGGCTGCAGTGCTAACCCACTGCGCAACCCTGCTGCCCTAAAGTGACCCCACTAGTATTAATTTTGTGAATTCTGCTGGCAACGTGTGCACAGGGAGATCCCAAAAATGATACCACTTTCAAAATTGAGTTCAGAGTTTCTGATCTGGGATTTCTCTCTCTCTCTCTTTCTCTGTTTCTGCACCATTGTTGTATTGTATACACTGACGGCAGTATTGATTACACAGTAAGATCCCACACGCAGCAGTGTGATCCTGGCTGAATATCCCCTCAGTCCCCTGTGAAAACGGTTCATCAACTCACTCACTCCTAAGACTTTGAAATGTGAGACCTTGGAACCCACTTTGCAGTCCATGTACTATTTTCATTTAAGAATTGTGATCACAATTACTTTGCGGGCAAAGTCCACAGGCCTGTGCATGAACAGCAAGATCCCACAGCAGCAGCAATGTGTACCTAACCAGGTGGGATGCTGTCTGTCCTCTCCCCCACCCTCTCACTCCTGCTACGAGCCCCATTCCCGCCTGGATCTAAACCCCTTCCTCCCCCATCATCCTGTGTGTGTGGATTGGACCAAGTCTAAAGAACTCCCTTCAATCCTCTGAAAGAGTTAAACTGCCTCTCAAAACTGAGAAAAACCTTTTTAAAACAAAATCCATTGGTACACAGAAAGATCCCAGAAGGTGCTGTCAGCAGTGTTGAGTGTCGTTTAAAATAGTTAACAGGTTATCCGGAGAGTGAACGGGGCTCAGGCAATGAAACCAAACCCCCCCCTTTTCAGGACACCCAGATTTCAAAGAACCCTGTTATTTTGGATTCATAAACAATATTTAGACAGCTTCATATTACAGATTTTTAATTTACACATTGTCACCCACCAAAGGGTTCATCCACTTGTTCTCTGAAGAAAATACCTTGTCCAAAGATTCCTGCTCACATTGCAGTCTTCAAAATTCAAATTCCTGGGGAAAAGAGGGAGAAAGTTAACTAATACGCAGGAAAATGTTTAAACTAGAAACACAGCAAGAGGCCAAGATTCTCCCTCTCAGTTACACAGACTCGCAGCACCTTTTATAAGGTGTTACTGCTATTAATTATACATTTAAGGCCAAAGAAGGCAAAAAAAAATAATGTGTTTTATCCCCCTCCTGTGAGGTGAAGCCCGGCCACATTTATCTCCATACAGCAGGGGACCAGTGTGCTGCATGATGCCTATTGTAGCAACTGAGTAAAAGAACACAAAGTAACTGAGGGAGAAAGAAAAGGGGGTGGACTCCAAAACGACGGGCGGAGCACAACCCAAAAAGAACAAAAAGGAGAAACAAAAACTTAACAAAACGCCGTCAAATGAAAGTGTGAGAATCCGGGTCAGTCCGGCAGCCCAACCCCTGCGGGGCCCACCGAGCCCGGAAAGCTTCGAGTGCGCCCGTGGACAGCGCATGCTCCCGTTCCAGGGACACCCGGCCGCCAACCAGGCCGCGGAAGAGGGGCAGACAGCCGGGCCGGACGGCCCCCTCCGTCGCCCGCTGCCTGGACCTAGAAATGGGAAGTTTGGCCAGGCCCAGGAGCAGGTTCACGAGGAGATCCTCCGCCTTCCCCGCCCTCCCTCCGCACCGAATGTCCGTAGATCAGGAGCGTGGGGCTGAAGTGCAAAGAAAACCTCAACAACAACGTTGTCAAGAAATCAAAGCGGGAGAGCAGCCGAGGACAGACAACATGGACAAGCTCCACGGCCCCCACCAGGCCGCAAAAGAGGCAGGTCTCTGGGGAGGCCGAGAAGTGATAGACTCTGTGATTGGACCTTACTGCCGTGTGCAGCACCCCCGCCCCAGCTCCCCAGGTTTTATGGGGATGACACCTCCGTAGAGGGACCCCCAGCAGGGACCTCCGCTGCCGGACGCCAAGGCGTGTGGGGACGGCGGCGAGGTAAAGGAGCTGGAAGGTGTGCAGCAGCAGGCCGGACAGGAAACCCCACCGCGCAGTGTGGAAAGGCACGGGGGGTATTTCCACGAGGCGGCTGCAGCTGTGGGGCGCCGGCGCCCGGCGGGTGCACCGGGGCCTGGGACCAATGTGGAACTCCGTCCGAGCAGGGGTTCGCCCAGACGAGATGCCAACCTCACAACCACGCCGCCTCTAGCTCCAGTGTGCCCGCGGGGCCGGGCACGGCCGTTTTGAGGCCTTGGATGGCACTGGCCGGGCGCCGGACAGACACCGCCCCGCGCTCAGCCAGCTCGTGGGGTGTCAGCCAGCCCGGCCCTCCGCAACCCAGCCCTTCCCACGGCACCCACAGCCCGGCCCTCTGCCACCCAGCCCTTCCCACGGCATCCACAGCCCGGCCCTCCGCCACCCAGCCCTTCCCACGGCACCCACAGCCCGGCCCTCCGCCACCCAGCCCTTCCCACGGCACCCACAGCCCGGCCCTCCGCCACCCAGCCCTTCCCACGGCACCCACAGCCCTCCGCCACCCAGCCCTTCCCACGGCACCCACAGCCCGGCCCTCCGCCACCCAGCCCTTCCCACGGCACCCACAGCCCGGCCCTCCGCCACCCAGCCCTGCCCACGGCACCCACAGCCCTCCGCCACACAGTCCTTCCCACGGCACCCACAGCCCGGCCCTCCGCCACCCAGCCCTTCCCACGGCACCCACAGCCCAGCCCTCCACTACCCAGCCCTTCCCACGGCACCCACAGCCCTCCGCCACACAGTCCTTCCCACGGCACCCACAGCCCGGCCCTCCGCCACCCAGCCCTACCCACGGCACCCACAGCCCTCCCCACCCAGCCCTGCCCACGGCACCCACAGCCCTCCGCCACCCAGCCCTTCCCACGGCATCCACAGCCCTCCGCTCCGCCACCCAGCCCTTCCCACGGCACCCACAGCCCTCCCCACCCAGCCCTTCCCACAGCATCCACAGCCCGGCCCTCCGCCACCCAGCCCTTCCCACGGCACCCACAGCCCGGCCCTCCGCCACCCAGCCCTTCCCACGGCACCCACAGCCCGGCCCTCCGCCACCCAGCCCTGCCCACGGCACCCACAGCCCTCCGCCACCCAGTCCTTCCCACGGCACCCACAGCCCGCCCCTCCGCCACACAGTCCTTCCCACGGCACCCACAGCCCGGCCCTCCGCCACCCAGCCCTTCCCACGGCACCCACAGCCCGGCCCTCCGCCACCCAGCCCTTCCCACGGCACCCACAGCCCTCCGCTCCGCCACCCAGCCCTTCCCACAGCACCCACAGCCCTCTGCCACCCAGCCCTTCCCACAGCACCCACAGCCCGGCCCTCCGCCACACAGTCCTTCCCACGGCACCCACAGCCCTCCGCTCCGCCACCCAGCCCTTCCCACGGCATCCACAGCCCGGCCCTCCGCCACCCAGCCCTTCCCACGGCACCCACAGCCCGGCCCTCCGCCACCCAGCCCTTCCCACGGCACCCACAGCCCGGCCCTCCGCCACCCAGCCCTTCCCACGGCACCCACAGCCCGGCCCTCCGCCACCCAGCCCTTTCCCACGGCATCCACAGCCCTCCGCTCCGCCAGCCACCCGAATGGAGATTGGCGGAGGTGCTGATTCCTGAGCAGCGGCTCCCTTACGATAGCCGCTACCCCTGACGGGGGAGAGCTGCGGCGCCTGGAGACCATGTTCCAGACTTTGAGGAGGTCCTGGTACAAGACGGGCAGCGCCAACAGAGAGCTCCGAAGACCCTGCTGGTCCACAGACAGGAGCTGCACGTCGTAGTTCAGGCCGAGCCCCTGGGGGGAGAAATCCGTCGCCAGGGCCCCACCGTGGAGGAGGCTCAGCGTACAGGTAACGCTGCAGAGTCTGAGGGTGGAAAGTGGCAGTCTGGGTGCGGAGGCACACCAGCGCCTGACCGCCCTCCGCCATCGGGAGACTCCAGACCTCCGCAGCGACCCAGTGCAGTCGATTGTCCCAGAGGAACCGAAGCCGGGCTCTCTGGATGGTGGGACAATGCCAGGGGGAGGAGTCAGTGACCAGCCGGGACCACAACATGGAGGCGATCAGCTGGTTTATGACAAGGACTCGACGCCTGTGGGACAGCACTCGGAGCCGTCCTGTCCAGCGTCCCAGGCCAGCGGTGACCTTGGTCTCCAGCTCCTGCCAGTTCGCCGGCCAGGCTTCCTCTGCCGGGCAAAGATGGACTCCCAAGTAGAGGCTGTTGGTCCGACTCCAGCTGAAGGGCCCGAGCTCCTCTGGGAGGGGGTCCATCTGCCACGGACCGACCAGGAGTCCGGAACATTTAGCCCAGTTGATCCGTGGGGAAGACGCGGGGAGTAGACCGCTTGGCTCTCTCGCATCCTCCGCAGGTCACCGGGGTCAGTGACCATGAGGAACACGTCATCAGCGTCCGCCGAAAGGACCACCCCCACGTCCGGCTCGCGCAGAACCAGCCCCGTGAACCCCCTCCGCAGGAGGCACAGGAAAGGCTCCACGCAGAGGGAATAATGTTGACCGGACAGGGGGCAGCCCTGACGCACTCCTCTCCCAAAGCGAAGGGGCGCCGTCAGGGACCCGTTAACCTTAATCAGACTCTCCGAGGCGGCGGACAGTAATCGGAGCCGGGCCACAAAATGCTCCCTGAACCCGAAAGCTCGCAGGGTCTCGAGCAAATCCCCGGGCCCCACCCTGTCGAACGCCTTCTCCTGGTCAAGAGACAGGGAGGCGCTCGACATACCTGTCCTCTGGGTAAAATGAATAATGTCCCGGACCAGGTGGATATTGTCATAGATTGTGCGGTCCTGGACTGTGTAGGACTGGTCAGGGTGGGTCACATGGTCCAGCTCGGGGCCAAGGCGTAAACACAGCACCTTGGCAAAGATTTTAAAGTCCGTGCTGAGGAGGGAGACCGGTCGCCAGTTCTTAAGTCGGCGGAGATCCCCCTTCTTGGGCAGCAGCGCATGAGGGGGCATCTCCCCGGTCGCGATACATTTCCCCAGGACATAGTCGCTCCCCAGGCTGTCCCAGCACGCCCTGAAGAACTCCACGCTCAGCCCGTCCAGCCCTGGGGATTTGCCCCGTGAGACGCTGTCCAGGGCGCCGGTCACCTCTTGGAGGTTGATGATTTGATCGATCTGCAGGTCCTCCCACAGAACTCTGCAAGCGTCTGTGCGCAGGGCTGGTTGTCAGGGGGATGGGAACCAGCACGTTAGACCCCTGCCCACCCCCTCACCCGGGGAGGGGGCAGCAAGACACACCCTCCTCACCCGGGGTGGGGGCAGCGAGACCCACCCCCCTCACCCGGGGAGGGGGCAGAGAGATCCACCCCCCCCTAACCCGGGGAGGGGGCAGCAAGGCCCACCCACCCTCACACGGGAAGGGGCCAGCGAGACCCACCCCCCTCACCCGGGGAGGGGGCATCAAGACCCACCCCCACTCACCCGGGGAGGGGGCAGCGAGACCCACACCCCTCACCCGGGGACGGGGCAGCGAGACGCACATCCCTCACCCAGGGAGGGGGCAGCACGATCCACCCCCCTCACCCGACGAGAGGGCAGCAAGACCCACCCCCCTCACCCGGGGAGGGGCAGCAAGACCCACCAACCCTCACCCGGGGAGGGGCAGCAAGACCCACCAACGCTCACCCGGGGAGGGGGCATCAAGACCCACCCCCACTCACCCGGGGTGGGGGCAGCGAGACCCACACCCCTCACCCAGGGAGGGGGCAGCACAATCCACCCCCCTCACCCGGCGAGAGGGCAGCAAGACCCACCCCACCCTCACCCGGGGAGGGGCAGCAAGACCCACCAACCCTCACCCGGGGAGGGGGCACAGAGAACCCGCCTCACCCGGGGAGGGGCAGCAAGACCCCACTCATCGCGGAGAGGGCAGTGAGACCCACCCCCTCACCCTGGGAGGGAGCAGCAAGACCCCCCATTCACCCGGGGAGGGGGCAGCAAGAACCTCCCCTCACCCGGGGAGGGGGCACAGATACCCACCCCCTCACCCTGGGAGGGGGCAGCAAGACCGACCCCCCTCACCTGGGGAGGGGGCAGAGAGATCCACCCCCCCTAACCCGGGGAGGGGGCAGCACGATCCACCCCCCTCACCCGGCGAGAGGGCAGCAAGACCCACCCCCCTCACCCGGGGAGGGGCAGCAAGACCCACCAACCCTCACCCGGGGAGGGGGCATCAAGACCCACCCCCACTCACACGGGGAGGGTGCAGCGAGACCCACACCCCTCACCCGGGGACGGGGCAGCGAGACGCACATCCCTCACCCAGGGAGGGGGCAGCACGATCCACCCCCATCACCCGGCGAGAGGGCAGCAAGACCCACCCCACCCTCACCCGGGGAGGGGGCACAGAGATCCCGCCTCACCCGGGGAGGGGCAGCAAGACCCCACTCATCGCGGAGAGGGCAGTGAGACCCACCCCCTCACCCTGGGAGGGGGCAGCAAGACCCCTCATTCACCCGGGGAGGGGGCAGCAAGAACCTCCCCTCACCCGGGGAGGGGGCACAGAGACCCACCCCCTCACCCTGGGAGGGAGCAGCAAGACCGACCCCCCCTCACCTGGGGAGGGGGCAATGAGACCCACCCCCCTCATACGGGGAGGGGCAGCGAAATCCACCCACCTCACCCGGGGAGGGGGCAGCAAGACCCATCCCCCTCACCCGGGGAGGGGGCAACGAGACTCCCAGTAGGTTGGGATGGGGAGTAGGAGCTCAGTGGGGAGGGAGGACGGGACGTTTGATAGAACAACTCGTTCTGCGGTGGCCTCCAGCGGCTCCACCGCCACGTGTGTCCCGCCCACCGTGAGCCCCCTTTCCAGGGCCCGGTGGGCCGCCTGCTCGGCGTGCAGGAAGAACACGGCCTTGCCGTACATCCGCGAGGCGGCTACGATGGCCGAGGGGCCGACAGCCCCGGACATTGCACGGGTGCACGCCTCAATGGTCATGGTAGGGTGGGCATAGCACTTCACCCCCAGCTGCCGCGTGAGCAGGCGGGAGGGCGAGGGCGCTGCGGAGGCAGCGGAGGGACGGGGGGCTGCCGCCCCGCATAATGTCTTGGCCGCCCTGCCCCCAGCAGGGTGGAGGATGCCCCCGAGGTGCTGGCCATGCCCACCCCTGGTACCACCCGACCGTGTAAAATGGCAAAGGACAGGGGAGGTGTGGAGGTGGCAGCCTAAATGCAGGGGCCACAAGGGAAGGCGCCGCAGGGCAATAGCAGAGCGGGGCAGCATTCTTCAGCCCTGGAGGGGGCTAAAGTAATGTCCAAAGCTGCCCCACACCCGCCGCAGGTGGTAAAGCGGCCGGACGACAGTCTTCAGCCCTGCCGGAGCCCAAAACAAAGTCTTTCGCTGCAGCCCCAGGTGGTCCCACTCCCACCTCAGGCAGAGGGGGTGGGAGGACAGGAGGCTGGGCCTGCAGCCCTGGATGGCTCCACTCCCACCTCAGGCAGAGGGGTGGGAGGACGGGAGGCTGGGCCTGCAGCCCTAGATGGTCCTACTCCCACCTCAGGCAGTGTGGTGGGAGGACAGGAGGCTGGGCCTGCAGCCCTAGATGGTCCCTCCCCCACCTCAGGCAGAGGGGTCGGAGGACAGGAGGCTGGGCCCGCAGCCCCAGGTGGTCCCACTCCCACCTTCAGGCAGAGGGGTGGGAGATAGGAGGCTGGGCCACCAGCCCTGGGTGATCCCACTCCCACCTCAGGCAGAGGGGTGGGAGGACAGGACGCTGGTCCTGCAGCCTTGGGTGGTCCTATTCCCACCTCATGCAGAGGGATGGGAGGACAGGAGGCTGGGCCTGCAGCCCTGGGTGGTCCCACTCCAACCTCAGGCAGAGGGGTGGGAGGACAGGACGCTGGGCCTGCAGCCCTGGGTGGTCCTATTCCCACCTCATGCAGAGGGATGGGAGGACAGGAGGCTGGGCCTGCAGCCCTGGGTGGTCCCACTCCAACCTCAGGCAGAGGGGTGGGAAGTCAGGACGCTGGGCCTGCAGCCCTGAATGGTCCCACTCCCACCTCAGGCAGAGGGGTGGGAGGACAGGAAGCTGGGCCTGCAGCCCTGGGTGGTCCCACTCCAACCTCAGGCAGAGGGGTGGGAGGAAAGGAGGCTGTGCCTGCAGCTCTGGATGGTCCCACTCCCACCTCAGGCAGAGGGAGCGGGGAGGACAGAAGGCTGGTCCTGCAGCCCTGGATGTTCCCACTCCCACCAGGCACAACATAAGCTGGGGCAGGTAGGATACGGGAACTCCACTTCCTCACACCACCAACAGCTCTCGCTTCAAGCTCTCTTACTTCAAACTGAAGCTCCACTCAGCAACACACACAGACACACACTGAACAAGAGGGGCAATGTTTTCGGTGAAGTGGGAGGATTGGTTTGAAATCTGAATTCCCTCAGACTCAGATTTATCCTCAGTGAGCTGTGAGCAAACTCCTGCCCTAGTCTCTGACACGTGTGGAATGTCTGCCTCTGCGGACAGCTCACTATTGACATATAAATGACTGACAAGAGATACCAATCTCCTTACTGTTGATAAATGACACAGCAATGAAACCAGAAAGCTGCTGTCTTAACACAATCATCCCACATGGACCACAATTCTGTATAACTGTATAATTGAAGCAGAAGTTAAAATGCAATTGGAAAATGATTAGAAACAGTATTGGTTGGGATCTCCTCAGAGATCTGTGTGCAAACCGACCCCCTGACTTTCTGTCATGAATGTTTTCAGTCTGTCCGCTGTGATTATTTACTAAAGATGTGTCTTCACAGGAGAGGCCAGAGGTATTTGTCCTGTCTGTGGTTATGTTAATTCAGGGGACAGCAACAGATCTAGCAATGTCATGTCCTTACTTCAGTTTTGATGTTAATATTAATTTCCTCCTGAGTTTCTGACTAGTTTGGGATGTCTATTCGTCTGATTCCCAAGGAGGGCTTTCTATACAATGAGGAAAGACCGGCAAGGATCCCCAGGATGTTCCTGTCTTGGGAGTCTTTGATGAGGACAATCTTATTCTGTTACTCACAGACAGATTTCCTCAGTGAGCTGTTCTTTAAATCTGGATTCAATTTGATTTTTCCCACTGGGAGATGTAAAGTTTATTCCTGAATAAATACAGTGTCATCGGCAACAGCAACATTTTATTAGACAGGGAGGTTCAATGGGGCTTTTCACTGAAATCCTCTGATGTCAATTTCTGAGATTAGAATTTAAAATGAAACAATTTAGATTAAATTAAAACGGTCAGTATGATAACCCCAACTGCTTTCTGTTCACGATCCTCTCTCACCTTGTTTTTAATTTGGGGGATTCTGCAGGCAGGTTGTGCACAGGAAGAGCCCAAAAATGGGGCACTTTCAATATTAAGTTCAGACTCTCTGAAGATGGATTTATTTCTCTCTTTCTACTCGAAGGTGTACAAACTGACAACAGGAGGATTGATTGCACAGTAAGATTCCACAATCAGAAATGTGGTCATGACGGAAAATTCCCCACAGGGCTGTAGGGAGAGCGGGATTAGTTTGGGGAATGACCCCGAGTGGGATTAGTATTGGGGATTGACACAGGGCTGTGGGCAGAGTGGGATTCGTTTGGGGATTGACACAGGGCTGTGGGGAGAGTGGGATTCGTTTGGGGATTGGCTCAGGGCTGTGGGGAGAGTAGGATTAGTTTGGGGAATAACCCAGGGCTGTGGGGAGAGTGGAATTAGTTTAGGGATTGACCCAGGGCTATGGGGAGAGTGGGATTAGTATTGGGGATTGACCCAGGGCTATGGGGAGAGTGGGATTAGTATTGGGGATTGACATAGGGCTGTGGGGAGAGTGGGATTAGTATTGGGGATTGGCTCAGGGCTGTGGGGAGAGTAGGATTAGTATTGGGGATTGACCCAGGGCTGTGGGGAGAGTGGGATTAGTATTGGGTATTGGCACAGGGCTATGGGGAGAGTGGGATTAGTATTGGGGATTAGCTCAGGGCTGTGGGGAGAGTGGGATTAGTATCGGGGATTGACACAGGGCTATGGCGAGAGTGGGTTTAGTTTGGGGATAGATACAGGGCGATGTGGTGAGCCTGGGGCAGTGGGATTAGTTTGGGGATTGATACAGGGTTATAGGGAGACAGTGGGGCAGTGAGATTAGTTTGGGGTTTGATACAGGGCAATGGAAAGAGAACAGGGCAGTGGGATTAGTTTGGGATTGATACAGGGCCATGAGGAGTGTTTTTGAAAACTCACCACTATTCTTAGAAGTCCCCCTATACCAAAAAGGGCCGACATTCTAAATGGTAATCAGGAATTCTCACTCCCAGACGCCGGTGCAAGCTTCAGTGGGTGCTATTCAGATCAAACTATGTTTTCAAGTTATCCCCCCACTATAACCCATACCTTCACCGAAGATTTCATCTACTTCCCACTTAGTAGCATCAATCCTGGGTCCCGCATTGCTAAGTAAGTAAAGTAGACTTTGGAATAACCACTGTTTCAGGTTAAAATATTTAAGTTATTTCATTATTATATATTTTTTTCTCTTTTTAGAAGATGCAATCACTGTCTTTATAGAAAAGGAAAACGATCTTGCTTCTGGATCCTTCTGGTTGGTTGAAGGGACCTTCAGGCCCAACTTGACAATCAATCTTCTTTAAAGTCTGGTCTTCTTTCGATGTATCGGCTATTTTAGCTGGGCTGCTTTGCTCTGTCTCTTTCCATGACCGAGCTGTCTGTGACTAGCTGCTTGTTCCTTCTCTGCTTCTCTCTCTCTCTCCCTCTGATCTCTGGTTGTCGTTCTGGTTCTCCTTCTGCTGCCCTGGTCTCTTGATTTATATTCGCTTTCTAACAATTAAGTTTTTATGATGTTATTGTAAAGTAACTCTTATTTTCTTTGATTGTAAAAAGTATCTTTTTATCTAAACCTTTTTATCCAACTAAATATTGATTTTGACATGTCCTCATCTCATAGACCTGATTGCATTGCTTCCTTTGTGATGTTCAAAATGCTTTGACTTCAATAGAGGTGCTACTTTTAATTTCTGTCATTTGTCTAGTTTTATTTTCCAATTGTGTCCTCAGCTCATAATTTTGACTTTCATTTTGGCTTTGAATTAAGTTTCTCTTAGACTGATAGTCCTGGTACAAGCAAATGTTCACACCTATAACCTCGTCCATTCTTTTCCAGATCCTTACTAAGTTAGTTACTTTCAATGAAGGTGTGAGCCATTGTCTTTGGCTTCATTCAAAATCCTGTTTGTCTTGTTTGCTGAGCCTGCTTGACCAAGGATATCTGCATTTCACAATCCTTCCCTGGCAGCTTGCTGTTAACCCTTTGTGGGATATTTCCCTGTATCCTATCGTGTTTCTTCCAGACCAGATATTGCCAGACTTCCATGTTTCAAATGACACATCTTTCCATATTTCAATAACACCCCATCTTGACATTTGAAACATAACTATATCATTTGGTCAATTATCCCCCTCCATCTAATTGTATTGACTTACATTTATCCCCGATCTTTCTCATTTGTATGTATGTTTTGTGATTATAAATTGTGCACCGAAATCAATTCGTAATTGTATCCATATCACAGACAACTGTCTTTTTTCGTTCTTTCCTCAAGTCCAATTACCGTGAACCATAGCCGCAGTTGCTCAGGAAGGTAACACAATTGCTATATCCGTGTTCCACTACCTCCAAAGCATTTTACTTCCTTGGGGTAGCAGCACCGTAAAAGCGTCCTCATGTCCCTTAGAAACAGCACACAACTCAGGCCATCAGTAACCAAAATGGTCTTTTGTCCATCACTGGCTGTTAAGTGTCACATTTTTCTGTCATCCAAAATTGCTTTCCGTTTCTCATCGGAATGGTAAATTATGATACCATGTACCACCCCTTGCTTCGTTAATTTAAAAGGTTCAATTGATCCTGCTTCTATCCCTGACTTCCCCACATTAATGTCTAATATTGTTCTGAACCATGTATGTCTGCCAACCCCTGGTGTACATGAGAGAATATCTTTCTGACAAATTTCCTTCAAATCCATTTCATCTGTTATCAATTCCCTTACAACATTTGCAATACAGTATGCCGACAGTATTCACAAAACCACATCGAACTGTCATTTTTTCCAAATAAATTCTCCCTATTGTTAAATACACAGTTTTTAAAAAATTAAGTCTTATCTTAAACACATTACTAACCATGCAAATAGACCGTGTGTTACAACTTTACATATTTGCAACTGCTATTACAATTTCAATACTAAAAATAATGTACAATATCGACACATCCCTTCTCGGCTTTGGAACAAATGGTCATTATATACTAAATATGGCGTGTTAACAACATCAATGTTATTCGTGATATTCTATGCAGTTATATGAAGAAAACACACTAAACTACCACTATACCCCTCTATTAAAACATTCACACAGTTTTGAAATGCTGATCAAGATACTTGAACGGCACACATAGCCCCATTATCATACATAACAGTTCCTACTAATTTACATGACATTTCTTCCTTAATAATGTTTACAGCTCGACAATGCAATTTTGTTTGCTGCATTGGTAATAATTTTCCCGCCGTTACATCAAGCTCCAAAATTTTTAAAACTTTTATCATTTATCATGTTGGGGTTCCTCGTCAGTCTCTGCTGTCTCCCGAGACCCTTAATAACTCCATCGCGTAGCATCTGCCCCGTGGAGACCTCAGATCATCTATCAGCTGATGTCCAGTTCGAGATGTCTGACCGGAGGTTTCACTGTTCAGTAATAATTTGACATTTTGATTTGTTTCTCACCCGTAAAGTTTTCCTCCGGGCTCTTGTCATTTAATTCCCTCAAATATGTAGCCAATTGTATCATTAGTTCCCCCCCCCCCCCCAATCCTGTCAAAAACATTCTTCTCTGGAGTGCAGTTCTCTTCCTTCTTGTGAACTGGTTCGCCTGTTATTTACTTTTTCCATCTGAAAAATCAAATGAACAGGTCAAGGGTGGAGAGGGCCCTATTCTTTAATTTGTACTTTCTGTCTTCATTTGGATTACACAGAAGTGCCCTCTCCAGGACTTCTGGATTTCTTTTGCTACCATTTCTTTCTTTTTTCTTTTTGAACTGGTTTATTTTCCTTATCCTTTATGTCGTTCATAAAATGAAGGCCTGTTAAGCCTCCTCCTTCTGTCATTGCACCCCTGAGTGGGATTCGAAGAATCTCAAACTCCTCTTCTTTTGCTCACTCTGATCCAATCATTGAAACCTCACCCTGATACATTCCTGATATTGCTACTGCATTTACTTTAATTACTTTATTTTGATTACGACCTGATTTTTTGAAGGTAAGTTCCAAACATGCCATTATAACTTCATGATCTGTCCAATGTTTTAATTCACTGTCTTCCCACCAATTGGTCATGTGTTTTAATCTCTAATTCAACTGTATATTTACCCAGATTCTGATCAATCTTGTCTTTACATTTAACAGCTTCACCGATTATTTTTCCTGCAGTTTTAGTTGGTAACTTCACCCAAACTTCCTCTGTGTTATCATCGTGGGCCGAAGGGCCTGTTCTGTGCTGTATTTTCTATGTTCTATGATATCAATTGTTTTAATATCTTAATTTTACTCCCTGCATTTATTTTCATCAAATCTTTTCCTGCCATCAGATTCTCATTTCCTTATACTGCTAGTAATTCTCTGAATCTAACTTATTCTCTAAAGTTCCTTCTTCAATGTATTTTACATTCTAAACATCATTATTTTTTCTGGTGTCATTCTTGTAGGGTGTAGAGGAAAGGACGGCGAGGATGATCCTGGATAAGAGCGAAAGTAACAGGGTAGTTATTATGGGAGACTTCAACTTCCAAATATTGACTGGAAAATATATAGTTCGAGTATATTAGATGGGTCGTTTTTTGTACAGTGTGAGCAGGAGGGTTTCCTGACAAAATATGTTGACAGGCCAACAAGAGGCGAGGCCACGTTGGATTTGGGTCTGGGTAATGAAGCAGGCCAGGTGTTGGATTTGGAGGTAGGAGAGCACTTAGGGGACAGTGACCACAATTCGGTGACGTTTACGTTAATGATGGAAAGTGATAAGTATACACCGCTGGGCAAGAGTTATAGCTGGGGGAAGGGCAATTATGATGCCATTAGATGTGACTTGGGGGGGATAGGTTGGAGAAGTAGGCTGCAAGTGTTGGGCACACTGGATAAGTGGAGCTTGTTCAAGGATCAGCTACTGCGTGTTCTTGATAAGTATGTACCGGTCAGGCAGGGAGGAAGGCGTAGAGCGAGGGAACCGTGGTTTACCAAAGAAGTGGAATCTCTGGGGCGATGGATAGTTACAAGGTAGCGAGGAAGGATGTAAAGAGAGAGCTAAGACGAGCAAGGAGGGGACATGAGAAGTATTTGGCTGGTAGGATCAAGGAACCCCCAAAAGCTTTTTATAGGTATGTCAGGAATAAGCGAATGACTAGGGAAAGAGTAGGACAAGTCAAGGACAGGGATGGGAAGTTGTGTGTGGAGTCTGAAGAGATAGGCGGGATACTAAATGAATATTTTTCGTCAGTATTCACTCAGGAAAAAGGTAATGTGGAGGAGAATGCTGAGACCCAGGCTATTAGAATAGATGGCATTGAGGTCCGTAGGGAAGAGGTGTTGGCAATTCTGGACAGGCTGAAAATAGATAAGTCCCCGGGGCCTGATGGGATTTATCCTAGGATTCTCTGGGAGGCCAGGGAAGAGATTGCTGGACCTTTGGCTTTGATTTTTATGTCATCATTGGCTGCAGGAATAGTGCCAGAGGACTGGAGGATAGCAAATGTGGTCCCTTTGTTCAAAAAGGGGACCAGAGACAACCCCGGCAACTATAGACGGGTGAGCCTCACGTCTGTAGTGGGTAAAGTCTTGGAGGGGATTATAAGAGACAAGATTTATAATCATCTAGATAGGAATAATATGATCATGGATAGTCGGCATGGCTTTGTGAAGGGTAGGTCATGCCTCACAAACCTTATCGAGTTCTTTGAGAAGGTGATTGAACAGGTAGACGAGGGTAGAGCAGTTGATGTGGTGTATATGGATTTCAGTAAAGCGTTTGATAAGGTTCCCCACGGTAGGCTATTGGAGAAAATACGGAGGCTGGGGATTGAGGGTGATTTAGAGATGTGGATCAGAAGCTGGCTAGCTGAAAGAAGACAGAGGGTGGTGGTTGATGGGAAATGTTCAGAATAGAGTTCAGTTACAAGTAGCGTACCACAAGGATGTGTTCTGGGGCCGTTGCTGTTTGTCATTTTTATCAATGACCGAGAGGAAGGCGCAGAAGGGTGGGTGAGTAAATTTGCAGACGACACTAAAGTCGATGGTGTTGTCGACAGTGTGGCAGGATGTAGCAGGTTACAGAGGGACATAGATAAGCTGAAGAGCTGGGCTGATAGGTGGCAAATGGAGTTTAATGTAGAGAAGTGTGAGGTGATTCACTTTGGAAGGAATAACAGGAATGCGGAATATTTTGCTCATGGTAAAGCTCTTGGAAGTGTGGATGAGCAGAGGGATCTAGGTGTCCATGTCCATAGATCCCTGAAAGTTGCCACCCAGGTTGATAGGGTTGTGAAGAAGGCCTATGGAGTATTGGCCTTTATTGGTAGAGGGATTGAGTTCCGGAGTCAGGAGGTCATGTTGCAGCTGTACAAAACTCTGGTACGGCCGCATTTGGAGTATTGCGTACAGTTCTGGTCACCGCATTATAGGAAGGACGTGGAGGCTTTGGAGCGGGTGCAGAGGAGATTTATCAGAATGTTGCCTGGTTATGGAGGGAAAATCTTATGAAGAAAGGCTGATGGACTTGAGGTTGTTTTCGTGGAGAGAAGAAGGTTAACAGGAGACTTAATAGAGGTATACAAAATGATCAGGGGGTTAGATAGGGTGGACAGTGAGAGACTTCTCCCGCGGATGGAAGTGGCTGGCACGAGGGGACATAGCTTTAAACTGAGGGGTAATAGATATAGGACAGAGGTCAGAGGTAGTTTCCTTACGCAAAGAGTGGTGAGGTCGTGGAATGCCCTACCTGCTACAGTAGTGAACTCGCCAACATTGAGGGCATTTAAAAGTTTATTGGATAAGCATATGGATGATAAGGGCATGATGTAGGTTAGATGGCTTTTGTTTCGGTGCAACATCGTGGGCCGAAGGGCCTGTACTGCGCTGTATCGTTCTATGTTTGGATACTGTCGGTTGTGGGGATAGCCTATCAGGGGAAAACAGCAGCAGCCAGAGCAGTGGCACCACGGCTGGCTCTGATGTTCAGAAGGGAGGGTCAAAGCGCAGAAGAGTAATAGTAATAGGGGACTCTATAGTCAGGGGCACAGATAGGCGCTTCTGTGGACATGAAAGAGACTCCAGGATGGTATGTTGCCTCCCTGGTGCCAGGGTCCAGGATGTCTCCGAACGGGTAGAGGGCATCCTGAAGGGGGAGGGCAAACAGGCAGAGGTCGTTGTACATATTGGTACTAACGACATAGGCAGGAAGGGGCATGAGGTCCTGCAGCAGGAGTTCAGGGAGCTAGGCAGAAAGTTAAAAGACAGGACCTCTCGGGTTGTAATCTCGGGATTACTCGCTGTGCCACGTGCCAGTGAGGCTAGAAATAGGAAGATAGAGCAGCTAAACACGTGGCTAAACAGCTGGTGTAGGAGGGAGGGTTTCCATTATCTGGACCACTGGGAGCTCTTCCGGGGCAGGTGTGACCTGTATAAGAAGGACGGGTTGCATCTAAACCGGAGAGGCATAAATATCCTGGCCGCGAGGTTTGTTAGTGTCACACGGGAGGGTTTAAATTAGTATGGCAGGGGGTGGGCACGGGAGCAATAGGTCAGAAGGTGAGAGCATTGAGGGAGAACTAGGGAATAGGGGCAGTGTGGCTCTGAGGCAGAGCAGACAGGGAGAAGTTGCTGAACACAGCGGGTCTGGTGGCCTGAAGTGCATATGTTTTAATGCAAGAAGTATTACGGGTAAGGCAGATGAACTTAGAGCTTGGATTTGTACTTGGAACTATGATGTTGTTGCCATTGCAGAGACCTGGTTGCGGGAAGGGCAGGATTGGCAGCTAAACATTCCAGGATTTAGATGTTTCCGGGGGGATAGAGGGGGATGTAAAAGGGGAGGCGGAGTTGCGCTACTGGTTCGGGAGAATATCACAGCTGTACTGCGAGAGGTCACCTCAGAGGGCAGTGAGGCTATATGGGTAGATATCAGGAATAAGAAGGGTGCAGTCACAATGTTGGGGGTTTACTATTGGCCTCCCAACAGCCAGCGGGAGATAGAGGAGCAGCTAGGTAGACAGATTTTGGAAAAGAGTAAAAACAACAGGGTTGTGGTGATGGGAGACTTCAACTTCCCCAATATTGACTGGGACTCACTTAGTGCCAGGGGCTTAGACGGGGCGGAGTTTGTAAGGAGCATCCAGGAGGGCTTCTTCAAACAATATGGAGACAGTCCAACTAGGGAAGGGGCGGTACTGGACCTGGTATTGGGGAATGAGCCCGGCCAGGTGGTAGATGTTTCAGTAGGGGAGCATTTTGGTAACAGTGACCACAATTCAGTAAGTTTTAAAGTACTGGTGGACAAGGATAAGAGTGGTCCTAGGATGAATGTGCTAAATTGGGGGAAGGCTAATTATAACAATATTAGGCGGGAACTGAAGAACATAGATTGGGGGTGGATGTTTGAGGGCAAATCAACATCTGACATGTGGGAGGCTTTCAAGTGGCAGTTGAAAGGAATTCAGGACCGGCATGTTCCTGTGAGGGAGAAGGATAAATACGGCAATTTTCGGGAACCTTGGATGACGAGAGATATTGTAGGCCTCGTCAAAAAGAAAAAGGAGGCATTTGTCAGGGCTAAAATGCTGGGAACAGACAAAGCCTGCGTGGAATATAAGGAAAGTAGGAAGGAACTTAAGCAAGGAGTCAGGAGGGCTAGAAGGGGTCACAAAAAGTCATTGGCAAATAGGGTTAAGGATAATCCCAAGGCATTTTGCACGTACATAAAAAGTAAGAGGGTAGCCAGGGAAAGGGTTGGCCCACTGAAAGATAGGCAAGGGAATCTATGTGTGGAGCCAGAGGAAATGGGCGAGGTACTAAATGAATACTTTGCATCAGTATTCACCAAAGAGAATAAATTGGTAGATGTTGAGTCTGGAGAAGGGTGTGTAGATAGCCTGGGTCACATTGAGATCCAAAAAGACGAGGTGTTGGGTGTCTTAAAAAATATTAAGGTAGATACGTCCCCAGGGCCTGATGGGATGTACCCCAGAATACTGAAGGAGGCTGGAGAGGAAATTGCTGAGGTCTTGACAGAAATCTTTGGATCCTCGCTGTCTTCAGGCGATGTCTTCAGGACTGGAGAATAGCCAATGTTGTTCCTCTGTTTAAGAAGGGTAGCAAGGATAATTCCGGGAACTACAGGCCGGTGAGCCTTACTTCAGTGGTAGGGGAATTACTGGAGAGAATTCTTCGGGACAGGATCTACTCCCATTTGGAAGCAAATGGACGTATTAGTGAGAGGCAGCACGGTTTTGTGAAGGGAAGGTCGTGTCTCACTAACTTGATAGAGTTTTTCGAGGAGGTCACTAAGATGATTGATGCAGGTAGGGCAGTGGATGTTGTCAATATGGACTTCAGTAAGGCCTTTGACAAGGTCCCTCATGGTAGACTAGTACAAAAGGTGAAGTCACACGGGATCAGGGGTGAGCTGGCAAGGTGGATACAGAACTGGCTAGGCCATAGAAGGCAGAGAGTAGCAATGGAAGGATGCTTTTCTAATTGGAGGGTTGTGACCAGTGGTGTTCCACAGGGATCAGTGCTGGGACCTTTGCTCTTTGTAGTATATATAAATGATTTGGAGGAAAATGTAACTGGTCTGATTAGTAAGTTTGCAGACGACACAAAGGTTGGTGAAATTGAGGATAGCGATGAGGACTGTCGGAGGATACAGTAGGATTTAGATTGTTTGGAGACTTGGGCGGAGAGATGGCAGATGGAGTTTAATCCGGACAAATGTGAGGTACTGCAGTTTGGAAGGTCTAATGCAGGTAGGGAATATACAGT
Organism: Scyliorhinus torazame; assembly: GCF_047496885.1. Lineage (NCBI taxonomy): Eukaryota > Metazoa > Chordata > Chondrichthyes > Carcharhiniformes > Scyliorhinidae > Scyliorhinus > Scyliorhinus torazame. The sequence continues at coordinate 116,368,531 of NC_092726.1, read as the reverse complement.
GAATGGTAGAAGCCTCAATAGTATTGAAAGTCAAAGAGATCTAGGAGTACAGGTCCACAGGTCATGAAAGGGGCAACACAGGTGGAGAAGGTAGTCAAGAAGGCATACGGCATGCTTGCCTTCATTGGCCGGGGCATTGAGTATAAGAATTGGCAAGTCATGTTGCAGCTGTATAGAACGTTAGTTAGGCCACACTTGGAGTATAGTGTTCAATTCTGGTCGCCACACTACCAGAAGGATGTGGAGGCTTTAGAGAGGGTGCAGAAGAGATTTAACAGAATGTTGCCTGGTTATGGAGGGCATTAGCTATGAGGAGCGGTTGAATAAACTCTGTTTGTTCTCACTGGAACGAAGGCGGTTGAGGGGAGACCTGATAGAGGTATACAAAATTATGAGGGGCATAGACAGAGTGGATAGCCAGAGGCTTTTCCCCAGGGTAGAGGGGTCAATTACTAGGGGGCATAGGTTTAAGGTGAGAGGGGCAAGGTTTAGAGTAGATGTACGAGGCAAGTTTTTTACGCAGAGGGTAGTGGGTGCCTGGAACTCGCTACCGGAGGAGGTGGTGGAAGCAGGGACGATAGTGACATTTAAGGGGCATCTTGACAAATACATGAATAGGATGGGAATAGAGGGATACGGACCCAGGATATGTAGAAGATTGTAGTTTAGTCGGGCAGCATGGTCGGAACGGGCTTGGAGGGCCGAAGGGCCTGTTCCCGTGCTGTACATTTCTTTGTTTGTTATGGTCTATTTTGTGCTCAACGGGCAATAGGACCCTGCGGAGCTATGCAGTGTCATTTTCAATGCTCTGTTTCAAAACCTGCAAGCAGTTGACTGCTGGCCAGTACAAACTCTTTATCTGTTTATTTTAAGCCTAATTTAGTTCCGAACATACTGATATACCTCATAATACTGATCACATTTCTACCTGCCATTTATAACTTCCAATTGATGTGAAACTCGGTTTTGCAAAATACAACATGTTTTTAAAAATACAAACACCAAAGGAAATTCACAATTCCTTATTAGACATACACACACTCATTCATCCACTCAGATCTTGGATCTCTACTTTGTAGGGTTTCACAAATCCTTATTAAACACACACTAATTTATCCACTGAGGTCTTGGATCTCTATATTGTAGGATCTTAGTTACTTTTAACAAAAATTGAGACCCCCTCCATGCTGATAAAGTTTCACTTATGCAGGAGTTTTTTGCCTCTGTTAATTTCTTCCACTCTAGTTTCATTGCTTCAACTCTCTTGACCGTGTTTCAGAGCAAGAGGATTATTCTAATTTCCATTTTTCGGCATTCTAAGTTCTGTTCCTGGTTTTCCCTTTCAGTTGCAATCTGTAATTAAGGATAAGTACCCTTTCTGGGCCCTATCCAAGGCTGACTAAGGCACTATCTTACTCTTTTAGTTAAGGGTCGATTGGTTATTGGTCTCTAAATATTCTAGGCGTCCCCTATTTCTCTAGGCTTTAACCTCACAATCTGCCTTACTCTAGGGATGATTTATTTTGGCCTCATTTTACCAGTAATGGATGCAAGATTTTTAGTGCTGTCACCAAGATGTCTCGCAGACTTTATCTCAGGGCCAGCATCTTCTAGTCTGCTGATTTTACAAACCCAACCTGAGTTTCAGTCCTCTCGATCCACAGAATATCCTTACAAAAGTTAATCACACATGACTTTCCAAACTAAACTCGGCAGGTAAAGTCTGACTCACACATAGACCAGAAACGTCTAATATTCTAGCCTTTGTGCCGGTGTGAAACTTCGAATATTGTAACCGTTTCTTGGGAACTAGAAACTTCTAATATTCTAGCCCCGATTCTGCTCACCTAGAAATTCTAATATTCTAGCCTCGCTTTACCTAGAAACTTCTAACATTCTAGGCCTCCACGCTGGATGCCATGGAGAAAGCAAAACATCCGGCTGGGCGTAATTAACACAGTGTTAACACGACGGGTGCGATCTAGAAAATACAGCAACCTGCTAGGCGTAATTAACACGGTTTTAATAAAACGTCCCTGTTCGGGCGCCATGTTTTTGAAAACTCACCACTATTCTTAGAAGTCCCCCTATACCGAAAATGGGCGACATTCTAAATGGAAATCAGGGATTCTCATTCCCTGACTCCGATGCAAGCTTCAGTGGGTGCTATTCAGATCAAACTATATTTTCAAGTTATCCCCCGGTATAACCCATACCTTCACCGAAGATATCTTGTCCTTACCACTTAGCAGCATCGATCCTGGGTCCCGCATTGCTAAGTTAGTAAAGTAGACTAATAACCACTGTTTCAGGTTAAAACTTTTAAGTTATTTTTTTTTCTATGTTTAAAATATGCAATCACTGTCTTTACAGAAAAGTAAAAAGATCTTGCTGCTGGATTCTTCTGGTTGGTTGAAGGGACCTTCAGGGCCAACTTGACAATCAATCTTCTTTAAAGTCTGGTCTTCGTTAGATGTATCAGCTATTTTAGCTGGGCTGCTCTACCCTGTCCATTTCCCATGACCGAGCTGACTGTGACTAGCAGCTTGTTCCTTCTCTGCTTCTCTCTCTCTCCCTCTCTGAGCTCTGGTTGTCGTTCTGGTTCTCCTTCTGCTGCCCTGGTCTCTTGATTTATATTCGCTTTCTAACAATTACGTTTTTATGATGTTATTGTAAAGTAACTCTTATTTTCTTTGATTGTAAAAAGTAACTTTTGATCTAATCATTTTAATCCAACTAAATATTGATTTTGACGTGACCTCATCTCATAGACCTGATTACATTGTTTCCTTTGTGATGTTCAAAATGCTTTGATTTCAATAGGTGTTACTTTTAATTTCTGTCATTTCTCTAGTTTTAATTTCCAATTGTGTCCTCAGCTCATAATTTTGACTTAGATTTTGGCTTTGAATTAAGTATCTCTTAGACTGATAATCCTGGTATTGGCAAATTTTCACACCTAGAACCTCATCCATTCATTTCCAGATCCTTACTAAGTTAGTTACTTTCAACGAAGGCGCGAGCCATTGTTCTTGGCTTCATTCAAAATCCTGTTTGTCTTGTTTGCTAAGCTTGCTTGACCAAGGATATCTGCATTTTACAATCCTTCCCTGGCAGCTGCTGTTAACCCTTCGTGGGATCTTTCCCTGTATCCTATCATGTTTCTCTCAGACCAGGTATTGCCAGACTTTTATGTTTCAAATGACACATCTTTCCATATTTCAATAACAGGAGAGCGTGTGCAGTGAGATTAGTTTGGGATTGGTACAGGGCTGTGGGGAGAGAGCGAGGATGTGAGATTAGTTGGTGATTGATACAGGGCTATTGGGAGTGAGTGGGCAGTGAGATTAGATTGGGATTGATACAGGGTTATGGGGAGAGAGCAGGGTAGTGATATTAGTTTGGGGATTGACACAAGGCAATGTGGAGTGAGTGAGGCAGTTACATTAGTTTGGGGGTTGACACAGGGCCTTAGTGGGAGAGTGGGCAGTGAGATAAGTTTGGGATTGATACAGGGCAAGGGGAGAGAGTGAGGCAGTGAGATTAGTTTGGGGATTGACACAGGGCTATGTGGTGAGAGTGAGGCAGTGATATTAGTTTGGGGATTGATACAGGGCTATGGTGGGTGAGTGGGCTGTGATATTAGTTTGGGAATGGACACTGCGCTATGGAGAGGGGTGGATTAGTTTGGGGATTGACACAGGGCTATGGGGAGTGTGGGGCAGTGGAAATAGTTTGGTGATTGATACAGGGCAATGTCGAGAGTGGGGCAGTGGGATTAGTTTGAGGTTTGATTAAGGGCTATGGGGAGAGAGTTGGATAGTGGGATCAGTTTGGGGTATTGCTGTAGGGCTATGGGGAGAGAGTGGGGGCAGTGGGATTAGTTTGGGGAGTGATACAGGGTTACAGGGAGTGAGTGGGGCAGTGGGATTACTTTGGGGATTGATACAGTTCTTTGGGGAGAGTGGGATTAGTTTGGGTGTTGACCCAAGGCTGTGGGGAGAGTGGGGCAGTGAAATAAGTTTGGGATTGATACAGGGCAATGGGGCGAGAGCCGGGCAATGGGATTTGTTTGCGGATTGACACATTGTTTTGAGGAGTGAATGGGGCAGTGAGATTAGTTTGGGGATTGATACAGGGCTATGGGAGAGAGTTGGGCAGTGGGATTAGCTCGGCGATTGATACATTGCTCTGGAGAGAGAGTGGGACAGTGAGATTAGTTTTGGGATTGACACAGCTCGGGGAGACGGATTTCGTTTGGGGATTGACACAGGCCAATGGGGAGAGTGGGACAGTCAGATTAAGTTGGGAATTGATAACGGCGCACGTGGCACAGTGGTTAGCACTACAGCCTACGGCACTGAGCAACGGCCCTGGGTCACTGTCCGTGTGGAGTTTGCACATTCCCTCGGTGTCTGCCTGGGTTTCACCCCCACAACTCAAAGATATGCAGGGCAGGTGGATTGGCCACGCTAAATTGCCCCTTAATTGGAAAAACTGAGAATTGGGCACTCTAAATTTAAACAAAAAAATTGGTGGAAATTATAGAGGGACCTGGGGAGAGAGCTGACAGTGTGATTAGTTTCGGAATCGATGGACGGCTATGGAGAGAGTGGGCAGTGGGATGAGTTTGGACATTGATACTGGGCTACGGGGAGGGTGGGATTAGTTTGGGGATTGACACCGTGCTATGGGAGGGTGGGGCAGTGGGGTTATTTTGAGTATTGATACATGGCAATGGGGAGAGAACAGGGCAGTGAGATTAGTTTGAGGATTGATACGTGGCACTGTCAGTTCTCCCCCCACAGCCAGCACTGCCACTTCTCCTCCCACAGCCAGCACTGTCAGTGCTCCCCTCACAGCCAGCACTGTCAGTGCTCCCCACACAACCAGCACTGTCAGTGCTCCCCCACACAGCCAGCATTGTCAGTGCTCCCCCACACAGCCAGCACTGTCAGTGCTCCCCCACACAGCCAGCACTGTCAGTGCTCCCCCACACAACCAGCACTGTCAGTGCTCCCCACACAGCCACCACTGTCACTGCTCCCCCCACACAGCCAGCATTGTCAGTGCTCCCCCACACAGCCAGCACTGTCAGTGCTCCCCCACACAGCCAGCACTGTCAGTGCTCCCCCACACAACGAGCACTGTCAGTGCTCCCCACACATCAGCACTGTCAGTGCTCCCCACACAGCCAGCACTGTCAGTGTTCCCACCACAACCAGCACTGTCAGTTCTCCCCCCACAGCCAGCACTGCCACTTCTCCCCCCCCCACAGCCAGCACTGTCAGTGCTCCGCCCCCCACAGCCAGCACTGTCAGTGCTCCCCTCACAGCCAGCACTGTCAGTGCTCCCACCACACAGCCAGCACTGTCAGTGCTACCCCCACTCAGCCAGCACTGTCAGTGCTCCCCCCACTCAGCCAGCACTATCAGTGCTCCGCCCCCACAGCCAGCACTGTCAGTGCTCCTCCCACACAGCCACACGGTCAGTGCGCCCCCACACAGTCAGCACTGTCAGTGCTCCCCCTCACATCCAGCACTGTCAGTGCTCCCCCACTGCCAGCACTGTCAGTGCTCCCCACACAGCCAGCACTGTCAGTGCTTCCCCCACACAGCCAGCAGTGTCAGTGCTCCCCCACACAGCCAGCACTGTCAGTGTTCCCACCCCCACAACCAGCACTGTTGGTGCTCCCACAGCCAGCACTGTCAGTGACCCCCCCACAGCCTGCACTGACAGTGCTCCCCCTTACACAGCCAACACTGCCAGTGCTCCCGCCCTCCCACAGCCAGCACTGCCAGTGCAACCCCTACTGCCAGCACTGCCAGTGCTCCCCCACAGCCAACACAGCCACTGCTCCCCACAGCCAGCACTGCCAGTGCTCCAACACACAGAGAGCACAGCCAGTGGTCACCCCGCAGCCAGGACTGCCAGTGCTTCACCCACAGTCAACACAGCCAGTGCTCCCGCCCACGAGAGCCAGCACTGCCAGTGCTCCCCACAGCCAGCACTGCCAGAGCTCAGCATCCCCCCCCACCATCAGCATTGCAAGTGCTCACCTCTCTCCCACAGCCAGCACTGCCAGTGCTCCCACAGCCAACACTGCCAGTGCTTCCGCCCCCTAGAACCAGCACTGTCAGTGCTCCCCCCTCACATCCAGCGCTGCCAGTGCTCCCACAGCCAGCACAGCCACTGCTCCCCACAGCCAGCACTGCCAGTGCTCCACCCCACAGAGAGATCAGCCAGTGGGCCCACCCCAAACCTAGCACTGCCAGTGCTTCACCGCACAGCCAACTCAGCCAGTTCTCCCGCCCCCTAGTGCCACCACTGCCAGTGCTCCACTCACAGCCAGCACTGCCAGTGCTCCCACTGCCAACGCTCCCTACATCACAGCCAGCAATGCCAGTGCTCTCCAGCACAGCCAGCACTGCCAGTGCTCACCCCTCACAGCCAGCACTGCCAGTGTTCCCCCACAGCCAGCACTTCCAGTGCTCCCCACAGCCAGCGTTCCCTCCCCCACATCCAGCACTGCCAGTGCTCCCAACACACGTCCAGCACTCCCAGTGCCCCCCCCTCACTTCCAGAACTGCCAGTGCATCCCCACAGCCAGCACTACCAGTTGTCCCACCCAAGGCCAGCACTGGCAGTGCACCCCTCCACAGCTAGCACTACCAGCGCTCCAACCACAGCTAGCACTGCCAGTTTTCCCCCACACAGCCAGCACTGCCAGTGCATCCCCACCGCCAGCACGACCAGTTGTCCCACTCAAGGCCAGCACTGCCAGTGCGCACCCCCTGAAACAACACTGCCAGTGCTCCCACAAACAACCATCATTGCGAGTGCCTCACCCCCCCCCCACCAAGCACAGCCAGAGCTCGCCATCACTACCAGCACTGCCAGTGCCACACACAGACAGAGCTGCCAGTGCTCCACCACAGCTACCACTGCCTGTGCTCCCCTCCACACAGCCAGCACTGCCAGTGCTCTCCGCACAGCCAGCACTGGCTGGGCTCTCCCCCTAAGGTAGCACTGGCAGTGATTCCCTCCACATATAACACTGCTAGTGCTCCCCACACAGACAGCACTGGCAGTGCTCCTCCACACAGCCACTATTGCCAATGCTCCACACACAGCCAGAATTGCCAGTGCTTCCCCCACATCCAGCACTGCCAGTGCTCCCCACAGCCAGCACTGCCAGTGCTCCCACAGCCAGCGTCCCCTCCCCCCCCAGACATCAGTGCCAGTGATCCCCACAGCCAGCATTCCCAGTGCTCCCCACACACATCCAGCACTGCCAGTGCTCCCAAACATACAGAACTGCCAGTTCATCCCCACAGCCAGGTCTACCAGTGGTCCCACCAAAGGCCAGCACTGGCAGTGCACCCCTCCACAGCTAACACTGTCAGTGCTCCACCCACAGCCCGCACTGCCAGTGTACCCCCACAGCCAGCACTGCCATTGCTCCACCCCACAGAGAGATCAGCCAGTGGGCCCACCCCAAACCTAGCACTGCCAGTGCCCCCCCACACTGCCAGTGCTCACCTCCACAGCCAGAATTGCCTGCGCTCCCACTCACATAGCCAACACTGCCAGTGTTCCCCCACAACCAGCACTGCCAATGCTCCCCCACAGCCATCACTGCCAGTGCTGCCTCACCACAGCCAGCACTGCCAGTCCCCCCCCCCCCCACATCCAGCACTGCCAGTGCTCCCCACACAGCCAGCATTGCCAAATCTCCCCACACAGCCAGCACTTCCAGTGCTCCCACACAGAGCCAGCACTGCCAGTGCTCCCGCCTCTCCACAGCCATCACTGCCAGTGCCCCCCCCCCACAACTGTCAGCAGCGGCTGGAGCGGCTGATTGGCTAAGAGGCTGTCAGCCAGTTTTATTTTCTCATTAATTTAATAATTGATTTAACCGGGTATTTGACCGCGATCTTGATCTGCTCCCTGAACCTGGACTGAGTCACCACATAAATAAATGTGTTTGTGCAGCAATTTAAATTCCGCAGCAAAAATCCGACTCTTTGTAAATTATATTGAGGAAGGGTGATGTAAACTAATCCTCTCACATCGATATAGAAACATTTAATAACAGACAAGGTCCAGAGGAGGATGAAAGCTCCGGAGATGCTGAAGAGTAAAATCATTGACTTCCTTCTGCTCTCCATCTCGGGGTCGGTGCGATTGTCTCCCTGACTCTGAGCCCTCAGTGCCTTCCGGACCCGACTGCTGAGTAAAATGTGTCTGACTGTCAGAGCGTTGGTCAACAAGATTGAGAAGAACGGCATCAATGGGGTTAAAACCTGATCAAACCAGGAATATCCAACCCATCCCGGGTCAGTGTAATAGCTGCTCTTTATCCGTCAGAACCACTGGACATTGTCGATTATCCCCCAAGGTTCCAATGTAACGTACCGGGGGATGTTTTTCGCACAGAGCAGGAGGCCGCTTGTGGACAGAACCACAGCCGCAGTTTTCCCGGTGCAATATTTAGTTTTCAGTTTCTGGCAGCGAATGGCCACAAATCGATCAAAGGAGAAAGTGAGGGTGAACCAGACAGAACAGTCCCTGGCTGCAGAGAGTAGGACAGAGTAAACACGACACACAGGGGTGAGGTACAGGAAACTCCGGGGGAAATAATAACCATTGATGATGTTCAGTGTGGGTTTAGTGATGATAAACAGCAGATCCGCCGTTGCCATGGCCACCAGGAAGCGAGTGGTGCAGGTAGAGAGGCCACACTTCCCCGACACAGAATCACAATTCCCAGTAAATTAACAATCAGAGAGAGAAAGGAGAGACGTGGGAAATTACTGGATAATGGATCTCCCTGTCTGAACCAGGACACAATTGCAGCATCAATATAATGAACAGTGGGTGGGTGTGTTGGGAGAGGAGTGGGCACAGAGATTAACATTGCAGAGAGGGAAGTAGGAAATGTAACTCCAGAGTTAAAGATGGGGAATGGGGGGAAAGTGTGAATTGCAGCCCTGTCAGTTTGATGGCAGTGGTAGGAAAATGTTTATAATTCAGCGACCTTAAGGAGAGGTTACATTTCTCATTTTTGTCTGATTTACAGGATTCACTCAGGACGGCCAGGTTTCCCAAACCGGATACAAACATACCAGAGATTGTCATCCAGCTCAATTATTGGACCACACCCCGGATTGGACCGTTCACTGGACTGGATTTCTGATGGGGTTGGACTCCACTCCTGGTTTATTTGAATACTCCACGATCAATGGAAAAAATAAAACAAACGCAGGACCTTCCCACTTCATAATCATGGGAGGAATATAAATATAGAATGTACAGTGCAAAAGGGGGCCATTCGGCCCATCAAGTCTGCGCCGGCCCTTGGAAAGAGAAAACCAGTTCAGCCCACCCATCCCCATAACCCAGTGACCCCATCTAAATTGTTTGGAAACTAAACACAATTTTTCGTGGCCAATGCACCTAAGCTGCACATCTTTGGACTGTGGGAGGAAACTGGAGCACCCGGAGGAAACCCACGCAGACACGGGGAGAACGTGCAGACTCCGTACAGACAGTGACCCAAGCCGGGAATCGAACCTGGGACCCTGGAGCTGTGAATCAACTGTGCCAACCACTGTGCTACCGTGCAGCCCAGCCTGTCCAGAATAGGATCTTTTCAGTCTCCAGAACATTCCGAGGGCATACACCTACCAGGTTTAGTCATTCGTAAAGCACCCGCTCCCAGGAATCCCCCATTGCCATGTCTCGAACATCCCAACATCACTGTTCCCAGGAATCCATCCTCTCCCTGTTTGAAAACAACCCCTGCTAATCTTTTCACAGGAATATTCCCGCTCTGGCATTGGACATTCCCCAGGGTTCACTTGGCCGGAATAGACTCTCTCCAGATTCGGACTCATTGCATCCTTCAAAAAAGTAGGAAAATTCCAAAACAAGAGCGGAAAGATGGAGGAGAAAGTTCCCAGAATAAAGTTGTTGAAATTAAAGTTACGTCCTGCGGGATGTAACATCCGAATTGGACGATGAGATGTTGCTCCTCCAGCTTGCGTTGGACTTCACTGCATTCTTGCAGCAGGCCAAGGACAGATATGTGGGCCTGAGAGCAAGATGCTGAGTTAACATGGCCACAACAGGAAGGCGGGGGCCATGCTGTGGGCTGAGTGAAGATGTTCCACAAAACAGTCTCCCAGTCTGTGTTTAGTCTCCCCAATGTAGAGGAGACGGTATTGGCAGCAGCGAATACAGTGGAACAAACTGAAGGCACAGAAGTGAAGCGCTGCTTCCCCAGAAAGGAGAGTTTGCTGCTGAGAACCATGAGACGGGAGGAGGTAAAGGGACTGTTGTTGCACCGTCTCTGATTGCAGGGGAAGGTGCTGGGGGAAGGGAAAGGGGTGTGGGGTGTGAGGGGGAAGTGGAAAAGGGGGAGGGAGCGGTACCTGAGGAATGCAGAAATTGAGGGGGGTGGTTGGAGAGAGGTGAAGATGTGTTTGGTGGTGACATCATGCTGGAGTTGGCAGAAATGGAGGAGTATTTTCCTTTCAATGGGGAGGCTGATGGTGTGAAAAGTGAGGAGTGGGAGACACTATCATGTTTCCGGGAGGGAGGGAATGTGTGCGGACAGAGGTGTGAGAAGTGAATGAACACGATTGAGAGCCCTGTTAACAAAGGAAGGTGGTGGGGACAGCTGGGTAAGGAAAAGACAGACATGCCAGACAGGCTATTTTCGAAGACGCCATCATGAGAACAGAGGCGATGGAGGCGGAGAAAGTGGGAGAATGAACATAGAACATAGAACATTACAGCGCAGTACAGGCCCTTCGCCCCTCGATGTTGTGCCGACCTGTGAAACCACTCTAAAGCCCATCTACACTATTCCCTTATCGCCCATATGTCTATTCAATGACCATTTCAATGTCCTTAGTGTTGGCGAGTCCACTACTGTTGCAGGCAGGGCATTCCACGCCCTTACTACTCTCTGAGTAAAGAACCTACCTCTGACATCTGTCTTATATCTCTCTCCGCTCAATTTAAAGCTATGTCCCCTCGTGCTAGACATCACCATCCGAGGAAAAAGGCTCTCACTGTCCACCCTATCCAATCCTCTGATCATCTTGTATGCCTCAATTAAGTCACCTATTAACATTCTTCTCTCTAACGAAAACAGCCTCAAGTCCCTCAGCCTTTCCAAATAAAATCTTACCTCCATACCAGGCAACATTCTGGTAAATCTCCTCTGCACCCTTTCCAATGCTTCCACATCCTTCCTGTAATGCAGCGACAAGAATTGCACGCAATACTCCAGATGCGGCCGCACCAGTGTTTTGTACAGCTGCAACATGACCTCATGCCTCCGAAACTCAATCCCTCTACCAATAAAAGCTAACACACCGTACGCCTTCTTAACAACCCTCTCAACCTGGGTGGCAACTTTCAGGGATCTATGAACATGGACACCGAGATCTCTCTGCTCATCCACACTGCCAAGGATCTTACCATTAACCCAGTACTCTGTCTCCCTGTTATTCATTCCAAAATGAATCACCTCACACTTTTCTGCATTGAACTCCATTTGCCACCTCTCAGCCCAGCGCTGCAGAGTATCTATGCCCCTCTGTAACTTGTAACATCCTTCCGCATTGTCCACAACTCCACCGACTTTAGTGTCGACTTTAATCAGATGCAATCTTTACAGGAAGCAGGGTATGAGGATCTGCACACAACCCTTGTGTTGGGGAACGGAGGTGAAGAGGGATTGGACATCCATTGTGAAGATTAGGCGGTTAGTGTCAGGAAAATGGACCTTGTTTACGGCACCAGAGGAATCAGGAATCATAGAATCCCCACAGTGCAGAAGGAGGTCATTCGGCCCATTAAGTCTGTACCAAACCTCTGAAAGAGTACCTCACCCAAGCTCACTGCCCCGCCTATCTCATTAGCCCCTTAATCTAACCTACACATCTTTTTGGACTCTACAGAATAATTTAGCATGGTCAATCCACCTAACCAGGACTGTGGGAGGCAACCGGAGCACCCGGAGGAAACCCACGCAGACACGGAGAAAAGGTGCAGTCTCGACCCAGACAGTCACCTAAGCTGGGAATTGATCCGGGTCACTCGTGCTGTGAGGCAGCAGTGCAAACCACTGTGTCACTGTGCCACCAATGTCTTTGGGAAGGGGCAGAACAGGGTAAAGCGGATGGAATCAAGGTCGGAAGAAATTATCTTGGTGAGGCTGGAACATGCCGAAATAATGGGTGCACTGGAACTTTCCTGTTTGTGGATTTTGGGAAGGAGGTAGAAGTGGGAGGTTGATGCAGGATGTGTGGGGATGTGGGACTATGATGTCCGAGGCTGTGGACAGAAGATATCCAGAGTCAATGCGGTCAGTGAAAGTCCTTGAGACAATATCATGATGTTTGGTGGTGTGCTGCTGGTCCAGGGGGAGGTAGCAGGATGGGTCTGAGAGTTGACGGTCAGCCTCTGTGAGGAAGTGGTCAGGACACCAGACAATAATGGCACCACCCTTGTGAGCAGCTTAGATCATCAGGCCAGGGTTGGATATTAGAGAGAGGATTGGAGCAAGTTTAGAGTGAGTCAGGATAGAGTTGGTGAGAGGCACAGAGAAATTGAGACGGTCGATGTCGCACTGACAGATCTCAATGAAAAGATCAAGAGCTGATAGGAGGCCAGAGGGTGGGGTCCAGGTAGAGGTAGATTACTGGAGGCGGATGGATTTCAACAACATATTTTCATAAAGTAGACAGTGAGAAAGAGCAGAAACAATATTATCTATTCACTGATCATCATCAGAATAATTACCAAAGAATTGAAAAGCAGAAGTCGGCCTCTGTTATTCTTGAATTTAGAACAGAATATAATCAAATCTCCCAGTCACAATGTCAACAATTGGAAAAAATGAATTAGAAGTCTGAGTTAAAAGAAATCCAGTAACACAGAGTATACTAAATAGTCGGCACATATTCCAAAGTCAACATTATTCCTGGCACATTGTATCCAATTATTTCAATAACTAGCAGAAATAATAGATCTGAGTAGTATGATAGATGTTAAACAATTTGATTTTCTAAAGGCCGTCAGTAAGATCCGACATAACAGACTGAAGAGTAATCTCAGAGCCAGTGGAGTTAGGGGACACAGCAGCAGAATGGACACATGCTGGCGACACACACAGAAAACAGGGAGAGGAGTTAAAGGGATTTAGGCTGATTGGTGGAATGTGGGAAGTGGTGTTCCACAAGGATCAGCACTGGGATCACTCTCCTTCACCATTCCCATCAACAGTCTGGGATCGGGAAGCAGAATGATAATTACACAATTTACAGACAAAATCACATTGGGAGTGATAGTGAATACAGAGGAAGAATACAACTAATTACATTCACACATTCATCATTAATGATGAATTTGCAAAGTGGGAATTTCAATGGGAAATTAATTTACCGACAGATCAGTGTCCGCTGCTGCATTTTGATCAGAACAATAAGTCCCCTAATCACTCCTTGGAAAACAAGTGTGTGAATGGACTGGAGGGGTTTCTGGGTTCAGGTGAATAGATTCACAAATCGTCTGAAGCAGAAACACAGTTTTAAAACACCCATAAAAATTGATAAAAATTGTGACTGAGGGAGTGGGAGAGGGAAATATTATGAGGGAAATTGTGAGGGGGAAAGAGTGTGACAGAAAGTGTGAGAGAGGGAAAGAGTGTGAGAGAAAGTGTCAGTGAGGGAGTTGTGTGAGAGCGAAGGAGGCATGGACGGCGAGAGATATAGGGATGGAGCGAGTGTGAGAAAGGGACAGAGTGTGAGAGAAAGTGTCTAAATAAGGAATGAGCGAGGAAGGGAGGGAGGCATGGAGGGAGGGAGACAGAGGGAGGGAGTTTGAGTGAGGGAGAGAGTGTGAGAGAGTGTGAGAGAGGGAGGGAGTGTGAGAGATGGAGGGTGTTTGAGACAGGGAGAGTGTGTGAGAGAGGGAGAGAGTGTGAGAGAGGGAGAGAGAGGGAGAGAGTGTGAGAGATGGTGGGAGTGTGAGAGAGGGAGAGAGTGTGAGAGATGGAGGGAGTGTGAGAGATGGAGGGAGTCTGAGAAAGGGACAGAAGGTGAGAGAAAGTGTCTAAATGAGGACTGAGCGAGGAAGGGAGGGAGGCATGGAGGGAGGGAGAGAGAGGGAGGGAGTTTGAGTGAGGGAGAGAGTGTGAGAGAGTGTGAGAGAGGGAGGGAGTGTGAGAGACGGAGGGTGTTTGAGACAGGGAGAGTGTGTGAGAGAGGGAGAGAGTGTGAGAGAGGGAGAGAGAGGGAGGGAGTGTGAGAGATGGAGGGAGTGTGAGAGAGGGAGAGTGTGAGAGATGGAGGGAGTGTGAGTGAGGGAGTGTGAGAAAGGGACAGTGCGTGAGAAAGGGAGAGAGTGTGAGAGAGTGAGACGCTGTGAGAGAGGGAGGGAGTGTGAGAGAGGGAGAGAGTGTGAGAGAGGGAGAGAGAGTGAGAGGGGGACAGAGTGTGGGAGGGGGAGTGTGAGAAAGGGACAGTGCGTGAGAAAGGAAGTGTGTGTTAGACAAAGAGAGCGTGTGAAAGAGGGAGAGAGTGGGAGGGATGGAGAGAGCTGGAGAGATGGAAGGAGTGTGAGTGAGGAAGTGTGAGAAAGGGACAGTGCGTGAGAAAGAGAGTGTGTGTTAGACAAAGAGAGAGTGGGAGAGAGGGAGAGAGTGGGAGAGAGGGAGGCGAGTGAGGCAGAGAATGTGTTAGAGGGAGAGAGTGTGAGAGGGGAGAGTGTGAGAGAGAGTCAGAGTGCAAGAGATGGAGGGGATGTGAGAGAGGGAGACACTGCAAGAGAGAGGGAGAGTGCGAAAATGGGTGAGAGAGGTAGTGCGAGAGCGTGTTAGAGGGTGAGAGAGGGTGGAAGTGTGAGAGAGGGAGAGAGTGCGAGAGAGGGGGTGTGAGAGAGGGAGAGAGTGTGAGAGAGGGTTTGAGTGCGAGAGAGGGAGGGAGTGTGAGAGGGGGAGAGTGTGAGGGAGGGAGGGAGAGGGAGAGTGTGAGAGAGGGAGGGAGGCATGGAGAGAGAGAGTGGGAGGGGGGAGTGTGAGAGAGACAGAATGTGAGTGAGTGATAAGTGAGAGACACGGGAAAATGTGTTTGAGAGAGTGGGAGAGTGGGAGTGAGTATCAATGAAGAACAAAGTATGAGAGAGGCAGGAATTGGAGAGAGGGAGTGTGAGAGATGGAGGGAGTTTGAGTGAGGGAGAGAGTGTGAGAGAGAAAGAGTGAGTGAGGGAGGGTGTGTGAGAGATGGAGGGTGTTTGAGACAGAGAGAGAGTGTGAGAGAGGGAGAGAGTGTGAGAGCTGGTGGGAGTGTGAAAGAGGGAGAGAGTGTGAGAGATGGAGGGAGTGTGAGTGAGGACGTGTGAGAAAGGGACAGTACGTGAGAAAGGGAGTGTGTGTTAGACAAAGAGAGCGTGCGAGAGAGTGAGAGAGTGTGAGAGAGTGAGACACTGTGAGAGACGGAGGGAATGTGAGAGAGGGAGAGTGTGAGACAGGGAGAGAGTGGGAGGGAGGGATAGTGGGTGAGCGAGGGAGAGAGTGTGACAGATGGAGTGAGAGTGAGTGAGGAAGTGTGAGAAAGGGACAGTGCGTGAGAAAGGGAGAGAGTGTGAGAGAGGGAGAGTGGGTGAGAGAGGGAGAGAATGTGAGAGATGGAGGGAGTGTGAGTGAGGAAGTGTGAGAAAGGGACAGTACGTGAGAAAGGGAGTGTGTGTTAGAGAAAGAGAGCGTGCGAGAGAGCGAGAGAGTGTGAGAGAGTGAGACACTGTGAGAGAGGGAGGGAGCGTGAGAGAGGAAGAGAGTGTGAGACAGGGAGAGAGTGGGAGAGTGGGAGAGAGGGAGAGTGGGTGAGAGAGGGAGAGAGTGTGAGAGATGGAGGGAGTGGGAGAGAGGGAGAGTGGGAGAGAGTGTGAGAGATGGAGGGACTGTGAGTGAGGAAGTGTGAGAAAGGGACAGTGCGTGAGAAAGGGAGTGTGTGTTAGACAAAGAGAGCGTGCGAGAGAGTGAGAGAGTGTGAGAGAGTGAGACACTGTGAGAGACGGAGGGAATGTGAGAGAGGGAGAGTGTGAGACAGGGAGAGAGTGGGAGAGAGGGATAGTGGGTGAGCGAGGGAGAGAGTGTGACAGATGGAGTGAGAGTGAGTGAGGAAGTGTGAGAAAGGGACAGTGCGTGAGAAAGGGAGAGAGTGTGAGAGAGGGAGAGTGGGTGAGAGAGGGAGGGTGTTTGAGACAGGTAGAGAGTGTGAGAGAGGGAGAGAGTGTGAGAGCTGGTGGGAGTGTGAGAGAGGGAGAGAGTGTGAGAGATGGAGGGAGTGTGAGAGAGGGAGAGTGTGAGACAGGGAGAGAGAGAGAGCGGGAGAGATGGAGTGAGAGTGAGTGAGGAAGTGTGAGAAAGGGACAGTGCGTGAGAAAGGGAGAGAGTGTGAGAGAGGGAGAGTGGGTGAGAGAGGGAGAGAATGTGAGAGATGGAGGGAGTGTGAGTGAGGAAGTGTGAGAAAGGGACAGTACGTGAGAAAGGGAGTGTGTGTTAGAGAAAGAGAGCGTGCGAGAGAGCGAGAGAGTGTGAGAGAGTGAGACACTGTGAGAGAGGGCGGGAGTGTGAGAGAGGAAGAGTGTGAGACAGGGAGAGAGTGGGAGAGTGGGAGAGAGGGAGAGTGGGTGAGAGAGGGAGAGAATGTGAGAGATGGAGGGAGTGTGAGTGAGGAAGTGTGAGAAAGGGACAGTACGTGAGAAAGGGAGTGTGTGTTAGAGAAAGAGAGCGTGCGAGAGAGCGAGAGAGTGTGAGAGAGTGAGACACTGTGAGAGAGGGAGGGAGCGTGAGAGAGGAAGAGAGTGTGAGACAGGGAGAGAGTGGGAGAGTGGGAGAGAGGGCGAGTGGGTGAGAGAGGGAGAGAGTGTGAGAGATGGAGGGAGTGGGAGAGGGAGAGTGGGAGAGAGTGTGAGAGATGGAGGGACTGTGAGTGAGGAAGTGTGAGAAAGGGACAGTACGTGAGAAAGGGAGTGTGTGTTAGACAAAGAGAGCGTGCGAGAGAGTGAGAGAGTGAGACACTGTGAGAGAGGGAGGGAGTGTGAGAGAGGGAGAGAGTGTGAGACAGGGAGAGAGTGGGAGAGAGGGAGAGAGCGGGAGAGATGGAGGAAGTGTGAGTGAGGAAGTGTGAGAAAGGGACAGTGCGTGAGAAAGGGAGTGTGTGTTAGACAAAGAGAGAGTGGGAGAGAGGGAGATAGTGGGAGAGAGTGAGAGAGTGGGAGAGAGGGTGGTGAGTGAGGTAGATAATGTGTTCGAGGGAGAGAGTGTGAGAGGGGAGAGTGTGAGAGAGTGTGAGAGTGCAAGAGAGAGAGAGTACGAAAATGGGTGAGTGAGGGAGTGCGAGAGGGTGTTAGAGAGCGAGAGAGGGAGGAAGTGTGAGAGAGGGAGAGAGTGCGAGAGAGGGGGTGTGAGCGGGGGAGAGAGTGTGACAGAGGGATTGAGTGTGAGCGAGGAAGGGAGTGTGAGAGAGGGAGAGTGTGAGGGAGGGAGGGAGAGGGAGAGTGTGAGAGAGGGAGAGTGTGAGAGATGGGGTGTGAGAGAGGGAGAGAGTGTGAGAGAGGATTTGAGTGCGAGAGAGGGAGTGAGTGTGAGAGAGGGAGAGTGTGAGGGAGGGAGGGAGAGTGAGAGTGAGAGAGGGAGAGTGTGAGAGATGGGGTGTGAGAGAGGTTACAATCACCTCTGGCCAGCTCCTCCCTCATGTCTTTGTAGTTACCCCTATTTAATTGTAATACTGTTACATCTGACTCCAGATTTTCCCTCTCAAACTGCAGGGAAAATTCTAGCATATTGTGGTCACTGCCCCCTCAGGGTTCCTTCACCTTATGTTCCCTAATCAAGTCTGCCTCATTACACATCACCAAATCCAGAATTGCCTGTTCCCCAGTCGGCTCTGTCACAAGCTGCTCCAAAGAAAATCTCTTAGACTTTCCTCATATTCCATTTCTTGAGATCCACGACCAACCTGATTATCCCAGTCCACCAGCATATTGAAGTCCCCATGATTATTGTAATATTGCCTTTTTTACATGCCTTTTCTATCTCCTGATTTATTTACTGCTCGGGGTCCTGCAAATAACTCCCATCAGGGTCGTTTTATCTACACCATTTCTCAACTCTGTCCACAGATAATCTGTGCCTTCTGATCCTATATCGCTCCTTGCTATCGATTTAACACCATTCCTTACTGACAATGCAACCACGCCCCCTTTGCCCATCTGCCTGTCCTTTCGATAGAACACTTGCATATTTTGACCCCAGCCCTGATCACGTCTCTGTGATTCCCACCAAATCGTACCAGCCAATATCAATGTGCGCAACATGCAAATTTACCTTGTTCCGTATACATAGAACATAGAACATTACAGCGCAGTGCAGGCCCTTCGGCCCTCGATGTTGCGCCGACCTGTGAAACCACTCTAAAGCCCATCTACACTATTCCCTTCTTGACCATATGTCTATCCGATGACCATTCGAATGTCCTTAGTGTTGGCGATTCCACTATACTGCGCACATTTAGGTCCACCACCCTCAATCCTGCACTGAGCACCTCCCTTCTCACACTTGTCACCTTTTTTGCTCTGCCTGAGGGTGATGTTGTTCAGGTATTTGTGTTCTCCATTTCCCCTTCAGTTATTACACCTTCTGAGCGAACGCTCTGTTTCCCACCCCCTTTCATATTCGTTTCAATTCTCCCGGGTGACACTAACGAACCTCCCAGCGAGGATAGTGATGCCCCTCCAGTTTAGAAGCTACCCGCCCTTCTTGCCCAGGTCCCACCTATCCCGGAAAATAGCTCAATGATCCAAAAATCTGAAATCCTCCCTCCTACACCACCAGTTTAGCCACGTGTTTAGCTGGACTATTTCTAGCCTCACTGTCACGTTGCACAGGGAGTAATCGTGTGACTAATCCTCAGACCACCCGGAGGAAACACACGCAGACACGGGGAGAACGTGCAGACTTCGCACAGACAGTGACCCAAGCCGGGAATCGAACCTGGGACCCTGGTGCTGTGAAGCAACAGGCTTCACGCCTCTGTGCTGCTGTGCCGGCCTTCACATCAGGAATCCTGAAGAATTGGGAGAGTGTCGGTATCACGGAGAGCTGTGGCTCTGCTGTGTAATACTGATAAATAAATCACCAAGGCCATGGCAGGGTTTGATTCTCCTCCAATCCGCCAGCTCCAATCTTAACCATCACATTAGACCCCGGCATTGCTCAGTCCATTAAACCTGGGAAACAGAGTCTAATTGATGAATGATGAATGGAAACAATGGTTGATGACTCTCTTATTGTGAAACAGTCAGTATTTTCCCGAGGAGAAACACTAGAGGATACAGAAGGGAACCAAAAGGACCAGTCTCCCCAACAACACCAGCGGGAGTTTGTAGTTATCCAGTTCCAGCGGTCAGGTAGCCTCAATAATTTTAATAAATATGTGACACAATATATAATTGTTTTTGAGCCCATTACTTCCCGGATTCCATTATTTAAATGGCTGGGCCGTCTTCAGTAGACACATGCAGAGAGATCACAATGGATTCCACCACATAGCAGCGATATGTCTAGTAACTAATGGAATTAAAACCTGAAAGATAATTCCTGATATTCATAGAAATTTCCAAATGCATATTATTGTGAAAAGTATAAAGATTTCTAGGTATATTCAGTAATCATTGGACTGAAATAATCATGTTCCTGGCATGATGATTCTATAGAAAGATAATCACAGTTTAGTTAATTGTGAGCAGAAATGTGCATGTTCAATTTATTGTGTTATTATAGGAAGATCAGGAATTACTGACTCTATTTGAAAGAACAATCGTATTATGATTATTGTCTGAGCAATATTCATTTATGCCTCTGATTACTGGAATACTCAATCCTTCAACAATCACTTTCAAAGTTGCAATTAAATGTTTTTCGATATTTACTGTGTTCAATGGACTGAAAACGAATGTGATGCTTTCTATCAATGTTGTGCAAACATGATGTCATCCTGTCTTCCATCATTGGATATCAGAGATCATAGAATTTACAGTGCAAAAGGAGGCCATTGGGCCCACCGAGTCTGCACCGGCTCTTGGAAAGAGCACCCTACCCAAGCCCACACCTCCACCCTATCCCCATAATCCAATAACCCCATCTCAGTGAAGAGCAATTTAGCGTGGCCAATCCACCTTACCTGCACATCTTTGGACTGTGGGAGGGAATCAGAGCGCCCGGAGGAAACCCACGCAGACACGGGGAGAACGTTCATACTCCGCACGGACAGTGACCCAAGCGGAAATCGAACCTGGGACCCTGGCGCTGTGACGTTATAGTGGCACCACTATGCTACCGTGCTGCCCGATTTGCTCAGTTTTCTTTGGTAGAAACAGGCAGAATTCTCACACTATTCAGTCATGGCACAACTATGATTAATGAAATTAAATCCTGAGATATAATTGCTGGTATCATAGACATGGGAAATATTTGCCAATACATATTATTGTGGGAAGTTAAAAGATTTATTCATACCGTTAGTGATCAATGGATTAATCAGTAGCTTGGCATAATAATTCACTTGGAAAATGACCATCGGTTGAATGTCCTGTACCCGGTTCTCCGGCCCGCCAGCCTCGTTATCCGGCGCGGCGCACCCCCCGCCACAACGGGATTCTCCGTTCCCGCAGCCGGTCAATGAGGTTTCCCATTGTGACCACCCCACACCATCGAGAAACCCGCCGACATGGGTGCGCTGCCGGCGGAATTGGAGGATGCTGCCGAGGGAGAATCCCATTGATTGAGATTGTGAGCTGAACAAATGCATTTTTAATTGATGTTATTATTGTTGTGTGGTCAGGAATTACAGATTCTATTCCACTGAATAACAATCTCAATTTGATTATTGTCTGAACAATAATTAGAAACCGCCTGTGATTATTGCAATGAACAACCCTTTGTCAATCACAGTGAAAGATGCAATGAAATGTTTTTCGATATTTGCTGTGTTTAATGGACTGAAAGTTAATTTGGTATTTTCTCACAATGTTGCACAAATAATAATTAGTTGTGAAATGTTTGTTGGACTTTAACATAATATGCTGTTCAATGATTTAATTCAACCTCGCAATGAATGAATGAGATAATTGTTTATTGGACCAAACAATCAATTCAAGTTCACTCTGATTATTGGGATGAACGATGTTAACAGGTGATTAATCTTCACAGAAAAAAATTAAATAATTCAAGTAAAAAGCACCAGACCAGTACGAACTTCACCAGTTTAAAGACATTTAATGTTGGGACTCTGGCAATCATTGGTTAAAATATCTGAGCCATTTTAACAGATAGTTCTTCCATATTCGCTTTGATTATTGGGTGTAATGATTAAAAGTTAGTTACTTTAACTCTTGGACTGATGTCTGCGTGGGTTTCCTCCGGGTGCTCCGGTTCCCTCCCACAGTCCAAAGATGTGCCGGTTAGGTGAAATGGCCAATGATAAATTGCCCTTAATGTCCAAATTGCCCTTGGTGTTGGGTGGAGGTGTTGAGTTTGGGTATGGTGCTCTTTCCAAGAGCCGGTGCAGACTCAAAGGGTCGAATGGCCTCTTTCTGCACTGTAAATTGAATGGTAATCTATGATTAATCTAGGACAAAGGTTCGGCACAACATTGTGGGCCGAAGGGCCTGTTCTGCTCTGTATTTTCTATGTCCTATGTTCTATGTTCTATGATGAATATTTTGCTCTTCACTTTTATACGGAATCCAAGCAGTAGAAAAAGTGTTGGCCCTCAGGACAATCTCAACAAAAGGACACTTGAAAAGGGAACTGTTGCAGTGACTGATGCTGTCTCCAACGCCGCAGCCCACTCACCCCTCTCTGGGGTTGGGTGATATCTGGGCTTGGGTGATCTCGACCGTTGGGTGATATCTGGCATAGGGTGATCTCTGGTGTGGGGGTGATCTCTGGGGTTGGGTGATATCTGCGGTTGGGCGATATCTGTGTTTGGGTGAACTCTGGGGTTGTGTGACCTCTGGTGTTGGGTGATATCTGGTGTTGGGTGATATCTGGGGTTGGGTGATATTTGGGTTTGGGTGAACTCTGGGGTTGGGTGATCTCTGGTGTTGGCTGATATCTGAGGTTGGGGGATCTCTGGGGTTTGGTGATATCTGGCATTGGGTGATATCTGGGGCTGTGTGATATCTGGGGTTGGGTGATCTCAGGGGTTGGGTGATCTCTGGGGTTTGTTGATCTCTGGTGTTGGGTGATCTCTGGGGTTGGGTGATCTCTGGGGTAGGGTGATCTCTGGGGTAGGGTGATCTCTGGGGTTGGCTGATATCGGGGGTTGGGTGATCTCTGGGGTTGGGTGATATTTGGGGTTGGGTGATCTCTGGGGTTTGTTGATCTCTGGTGTTGGGTGATCTCTGGGGTTGGATGACATCTGGGGTTGGGTGACCTCTTGGGTTGGGTGATCTCTGGGGTTGGGTGATCTCTGGGGTTGGGAGATATCTGGGCTTGGGTAATATCTTGGGTTGGGTGATACCTGGGTTTGGGTGATATCCGCGGTGGGGTGATCTCTGAGGTTGGGTGATATCTGGGATTGGGTGATATCTGGGGTGCGTGACATCCGGTGCTGGGTGGTCTCTGGTGGTGGGTGATATCTGGGGATGGGTGATATCTGGTGTTTGGTGATATATGGGGATGGGTGATCTCTGAGGTTGGGTGATCTCTGGGGTTGGGTGATATCTGGGGTTGGGGGATATCCGGGGTTGGGTTATATCTGTGGTTGGGTGATACCTGGGGTTAGGTGATATCTGGGGTTGCGTGACATCCGGTGCTGGGTGATCTCTGGTGGTGGGTGATATATGGGCATGGGTGATCTCTGGGGTTGGGTGATCTCTAGGGTTGGGTGATATCGGTGGTTCGTTGATATCGGGGGTTCCGTGATATCTGGCGTTGGGTGATATCTGCGGTTGGGTGATATCTGGGGTTGGGTGATCGCTGGGGTTGGGTGATATCTGGGGTTGGGTGATATCTGCGGTTGGGAGATATCTGGGTGGGGGGATTTCTGCGGTTGGGTGATATCTGGGGTTGGGGGATATCTGGGGTTGGGTGATATCTGAGGTTGGGTGATATCTGGGGTTGGGTGATCTCTGGGGTTGGGTGATATCTGGGGTTGGGGATATCTGGGGTTGGATGATATCTGGGGTTGGGTGATATCTGGGGTTGGGTTATATCTAGGGTTGGGTGATATCGGGGGTTCGGTGATATCGGGGGTTCCGTGATATCTGGAGTTGGGTGATATCTGCGGTTGGGTGATATCTGGGGTTGGGTGATATCTGGGGTTGGGGGATATCTGGGGTTAGGTGATATCTGGGGTTGGGTTATATCTAGGGTTGGGTGATATCGGGGGTTCGGTGATATCGGTGGTTCCGTGATATCTGGTTGGGTGATATCTGCGGTTGGGAGATATCTGGGTGGGGGGATTTCTGCGGTTGGGTGATATCTGGGGTTGGGTGATCTCTGGGGTTGGGTGATATCTGGGGTTGGGTGATATCTGGGGTTGGGGGATATCTGAGGTTGGGTGATATCTGAGGTTGGGTGATATCTGGGGTTGGGTGATCTCTGGGGTTGGGTGATATCTGGGGTTGGGTGATATCTGGGGTTGGGGGATATCTGGGGTTGGATGATATCTGGGGTTGGGTGATATCTGTGGTTGGGTTATATCTAGGGTTGGGTGATATCGGGGGTTCGGTGATATCGGGGGTTCCGTGATATCTGGTTGGGTGATATCTGTTGTTGGGTGATATTTGGGATTGGGTGATATCTGGGGTGGGGTGATATCTGGGGTTGGGTTATCTCTGGGATTGGGTGGTGTCTGGGGTTGGGTGATCTCTGGGGTTGCGTGACATCCGGTGCTGGGTGATCTCTGGTGGTAGGTGTATCTGGGGATGGGTGATACCTGGTGTTGGGTGATATATGGGGATGGGTGATCTCTGAGGTTGGGTGATCTCTGAGGTTGGGTGATATCTGGGGTTGGGTGATCTATGGGGTTGGGTGATATCTGGGGTTGGGTGATCTATGAGGTTGGGTGATATCTGGGGTTGGGTGATATCTGGGGTTGCGTGACAGTGTGAGAGAAAGTGTCTAAATGAGGAATGAGCGAGGAAGGGAGGGAGGCATGGAGGGAGGGAGACAGAGGGAGGGGAAGAGTGTGAGAGAGGGACGGAATGTGAGAGAAAGTTCTAAATGAGGTATGAGCGAGGGAGGGAGGCAGGCATGGAGGGAGAGAGAGAGTGGGAGGGGGGAGTGTGAGAGAGAGACAGAATGTGAGTGAGTGATAAGTGAGAGACAAGGGAAAATGTGTTAGAGAGAGTGGGAGTGAGTATCAATAAAGAAGAAAGTATGAGAGAGGGAGGAATTGGAGAGAGGGAGTGTGAGAGATGGAGGGAGTTTGAGACAGGGAGAGAGTGTGAGACAGGAAGGGAGTGTGATAGATGGAGGGAGTTTGAGTGAGGGAGAGAGTGTGAGAGAGTGTGAGAGAGGGAGGGAGTGTGAGAGATGGAGGGGGTTTGAGACAGAGAGAGTGTGTGAGAGAGGGAGAGAGTGTGAGAGAGGGAGAGAGAGGGAGAAAGTGTGAGAGATGGAGGGAGTGTGAGAGAGGGAGAGAGTGTGAGAGATGGAGGGAGTGTGAGTGAGGGAGTGTGAGAAAGGGACAGTGCGTGAGAAAGGGAGAGAGTGTGAGAGAGGGAGAGTGTGTGAGAGAGGGAGGGAGTGTGAGAGAGGGAGAGAGTGTGAGAGAGGGAGAGAGAGTGAGAGGGGGACAGAGTGTGGGAGTGGGAGTGGGAGAAAGGGACAGTGCGTGAGAAAGGAAGTGTGTGTTAGACAAAGAGAGCGTGTGACAGAGGGAGAGAGTGGGAGGGAGGGAGAGAGCTGGAGAGATGGAGGGAGTGTGAGTGAGGAAGTGTGAGAAAGGGACAGTACGTGACAAAGGGAGTGTGTGTTAGACAAAGAGAGCGTGCGAGAGAGTGAGAGAGTGTGAGAGAGTGAGACACTGTGAGAGAGGGAGGGAGTGTGAGAGAGGGAGAGTGTGAGACAGGGAGAGAGTGGGAGAGTGGGAGAGAGCGGGAGAGATGGAGGGAGTGTGAGTGAGGAAGTGTGAGAAAGGGACAGTGCGTGAGAAAGAGAGTGTGTGTTAGACAAAGAGAGAGTGGGAGAGAGGGAGAGAGTGGGAGAGAGTGAGAGAGTGGGTGAGAGGGTGGTGAGTGAGGTGGAGAATGTGTTAGATGGATAGAGTGTGAGAGGGGAGAGTGTGAGAGAGGGTGAGAGTGTGAGAGAGGGTTAGAGTAGGAGAGAGGGAGAGAGTGTGAGGGAGGGAGAGTGTGAGAGAGTGTGAGAGTGCAAGAGATGGAGGGGATGTGAGAGAGGGAGAGACTGCAAGAGAGAGAGAGTACGAACATGGGTGAGTGAGGGAGTGCGAGAGTGTGTTAGAGGGCGAGAGAGGGAGGAAGTGTGAGAGAGGGAGAGAGTGCGAGAGAGGGGGTGTGAGAGAGGGAGAGAGTGTGAGAGAGGGTTTGAGTGCGAGAGAGGGAGGGAGTGTGAGAGGGGGAGAGTGTGAGGGAGGGAGGGAGAGGGAGAGTGTGAGAGAGGGAGGGAGGCATGGAGAGAGAGAGTGGGAGGGGGGAGTGTGAGAGAGACAGAATGTGTGTGAGTGATAAGTGAGAGACACGGGAAAATGTGTTTGAGAGAGTGGGAGAGTGGGAGTGAGTATCAATGAAGAACAAAGTATGAGAGAGGCAGGAATTGGAGAGAGGGAGTGTGAGAGATGGAGGGAGTTTGAGTGAGGGAGAGAGTGTGAGAGAGAAAGAGTGAGTGAGGGAGGGTGTGTGAGAGATGGAGGGTGTTTGAGACAGAGAGAGAGTGTGAGAGAGGGAGAGAGTGTGAGAGCTGGTGGGAGTGTGAAAGAGGGAGAGAGTGTGAGAGATGGAGGGAGTGTGAGTGAGGACGTGTGAGAAAGGGACAGTACGTGAGAAAGGGAGTGTGTGTTAGACAAAGAGAGCGTGCGAGAGAGTGAGAGAGTGTGAGAGAGTGAGACACTGTGAGAGACGGAGGGAATGTGAGAGAGGGAGAGTGTGAGACAGGGAGAGAGTGGGAGAGAGGGATAGTGGGTGAGCGAGGGAGAGAGTGTGACAGATGGAGTGAGAGTGAGTGAGGAAGTGTGAGAAAGGGACAGTGCGTGAGAAAGGGAGAGAGTGTGAGAGAGGGAGAGTGGGTGAGAGAGGGAGGGTGTTTGAGACAGGTAGAGAGTGTGAGAGAGGGAGAGAGTGTGAGAGCTGGTGGGAGTGTGAGAGAGGGAGAGAGTGTGAGAGATGGAGGGAGTGTGAGAGAGGGAGAGTGTGAGACAGGGAGAGAGTGGGAGAGAGAGAGAGCGGGAGAGATGGAGTGAGAGTGAGTGAGGAAGTGTGAGAAAGGGACAGTGCGTGAGAAAGGGAGAGAGTGTGAGAGAGGGAGAGTGGGTGAGAGAGGGAGAGAATGTGAGAGATGGAGGGAGTGTGAGTGAGGAAGTGTGAGAAAGGGACAGTACGTGAGAAAGGGAGTGTGTGTTAGAGAAAGAGAGCGTGCGAGAGAGCGAGAGAGTGTGAGAGAGTGAGACACTGTGAGAGAGGGCGGGAGTGTGAGAGAGGAAGAGTGTGAGACAGGGAGAGAGTGGGAGAGTGGGAGAGAGGGAGAGTGGGTGAGAGAGGGAGAGAATGTGAGAGATGGAGGGAGTGTGAGTGAGGAAGTGTGAGAAAGGGACAGTACGTGAGAAAGGGAGTGTGTGTTAGAGAAAGAGAGCGTGCGAGAGAGCGAGAGAGTGTGAGAGAGTGAGACACTGTGAGAGAGGGAGGGAGCGTGAGAGAGGAAGAGAGTGTGAGACAGGGAGAGAGTGGGAGAGTGGGAGAGAGGGCGAGTGGGTGAGAGAGGGAGAGAGTGTGAGAGATGGAGGGAGTGGGAGAGAGGGAGAGTGGGAGAGAGTGTGAGAGATGGAGGGACTGTGAGTGAGGAAGTGTGAGAAAGGGACAGTACGTGAGAAAGGGAGTGTGTGTTAGACAAAGAGAGCGTGCGAGAGAGTGAGAGAGTGAGACACTGTGAGAGAGGGAGGGAGTGTGAGAGAGGGAGAGAGTGTGAGACAGGGAGAGAGTGGGAGAGAGGGAGAGAGCGGGAGAGATGGAGGAAGTGTGAGTGAGGAAGTGTGAGAAAGGGACAGTGCGTGAGAAAGGGAGTGTGTGTTAGACAAAGAGAGAGTGGGAGAGAGGGAGATAGTGGGAGAGAGTGAGAGAGTGGGAGAGAGGGTGGTGAGTGAGGTAGATAATGTGTTCGAGGGAGAGAGTGTGAGAGGGGAGAGTGTGAGAGAGTGTGAGAGTGCAAGAGAGAGAGAGTACGAAAATGGGTGAGTGAGGGAGTGCGAGAGGGTGTTAGAGAGCGAGAGAGGGAGGAAGTGTGAGAGAGGGAGAGAGTGCGAGAGAGGGGGTGTGAGCGGGGGAGAGAGTGTGACAGAGGGATTGAGTGTGAGCGAGGAAGGGAGTGTGAGAGAGGGAGAGTGTGAGGGAGGGAGGGAGAGGGAGAGTGTGAGAGAGGGAGAGTGTGAGAGATGGGGTGTGAGAGAGGGAGAGAGTGTGAGAGAGGATTTGAGTGCGAGAGAGGGAGTGAGTGTGAGAGAGGGAGAGTGTGAGGGAGGGAGGGAGAGTGAGAGTGAGAGAGGGAGAGTGTGAGAGATGGGGTGTGAGGGAGGTTACAATCACCTCTGGCCAGCTCCTCCCTCATGTCTTTGTAGTTACCCCTATTTAATTGTAATACTGTTACATCTGACTCCAGATTTTCCCTCTCAAACTGCAGGGTAAATTCTATCATATTGTGGTCACTGCTCCCTTCGAGTTCCTTCACCTTATGTTCACTAATCAAGTCTGCCTCATTACACATCACCAAATCCAGAATTGCCTGTTCCCCAGTCGGCTCTGTCACAAGCTGCTCCAAAGAAAATCTCTTAGACTTTCCTCATATTCCATTTCTTGAGATCCACGACCAACCTGATTATCCCAGTCCACCAGCATATTGAAGTCCCCATGATTATTGTAATATTGCCTTTTTTACATGCCTTTTCTATCTCCTGATTTATTTACTGCTCGGGGTCCTGCAAATAACTCCCATCAGGGTCGTTTTATCTACACCATTTCTCAACTCTGTCCACAGATAATCTGTGCCTTCTGATCCTATATCGCTCCTTGCTATCGATTTAACACCATTCCTTACTGACAATGCAACCACGCCCCCTTTGCCCATCTGCCTGTCCTTTCGATAGAACACTTGCATATTTTGACCCCAGCCCTGATCACGTCTCTGTGATTCCCACCAAATCGTACCAGCCAATATCAATGTGCGCAACATGCAAATTTACCTTGTTCCGTATACATAGAACATAGAACATTACAGCGCAGTGCAGGCCCTTCGGCCCTCGATGTTGCGCCGACCTGTGAAACCAATCTAAAGCCCATCTACACTATTCCCTTCTTGACCATATGTCTATCCGATGACCATTCGAATGTCCTTAGTGTTGGCGATTCCACTATACTGCGCACATTTAGGTCCACCACCCTCAATCCTGCACTGAGCACCTCCCTTCTCACACTTGTCACCTTTTTTGCTCTGCCTGAGGGTGATGTTGTTCAGGTATTTGTGTTCTCCATTTCCCCTTCAGTTATTACACCTTCTGAGCGAACGCTCTGTTTCCCACCCCCTTTCATATTCGTTTCAATTCTCCCGGGTGACACTAACGAACCTCCCAGCGAGGATAGTGATGCCCCTCCAGTTTAGAAGCTACCCGCCCTTCTTGCCCAGGTCCCACCTATCCCGGAAAATAGCTCAATGATCCAAAAATCTGAAATCCTCCCTCCTACACCACCAGTTTAGCCACGTGTTTAGCTGGACTATTTCTAGCCTCACTGTCACGTTGCACAGGGAGTAATCGTGTGACTAATCCTCAGACCACCCGGAGGAAACACACGCAGACACGGGGAGAACGTGCAGACTTCGCACAGGCAGTGACCCAAGCCGGGAATCGAACCTGGGACCCTGGTGCTGTGAAGCAACAGGCTTCACGCCTCTGTGCTGCTGTGCCGGCCTTCACATCAGGAATCCTGAAGAATTGGGAGAGTGTCGGTATCACGGAGAGCTGTGGCTCTGCTGTGTAATACTGATAAATAAATCACCAAGGCCATGGCAGGGTTTGATTCTCCTCCAATCCGCCAGCTCCAATCTTAACCATCACATTAGACCCCGGCATTGCTCAGTCCATTAAACCTGGGAAACAGAGTCTAATTGATGAATGATGAATGGAAACAATGGTTGATGACTCTCTTATTGTGAAACAGTCAGTATTTTCCCGAGGAGAAACACTAGAGGATACAGAAGGGAACCAAAAGGACCAGTCTCCCCAACAACACCAGCGGGAGTTTGTAGTTATCCAGTTCCAGCGGTCAGGTAGCCTCAATAATTTTAATAAATATGTGACACAATATATAATTGTTTTTGAGCCCATTACTTCCCGGATTCCATTATTTAAATGGCTGGGCCGTCTTCAGTAGACACATGCAGAGAGATCACAATGGATTCCACCACATAGCAGCGACATGTCTAGTAACTAATGGAATTAAAACCTGAAAGATAATTCCTGATATTCATAGAAATTTCCAAATGCATATTATTGTGAAAAGTATAAAGATTTCTAGGTATATTCAGTAATCATTGGACTGAAATAATCATGTTCCTGGCATGATGATTCTATAGAAAGATAATCACAGTTTAGTTAATTGTGAGCAGAAATGTGCATGTTCAATTTATTGTGTTATTATAGGAAGATCAGGAATTACTGACTCTATTTGAAAGAACAATCGTATTATGATTATTGTCTGAGCAATATTCATTTATGCCTCTGATTACTGGAATACTCAATCCTTCAACAATCACTTTCAAAGTTGCAATTAAATGTTTTTCGATATTTACTGTGTTCAATGGACTGAAAACGAATGTGATGCTTTCTATCAATGTTGTGCAAACATGATGTCATCCTGTCTTCCATCATTGGATATCAGAGATCATAGAATTTACAGTGCAAAAGGAGGCCATTGGGCCCACCGAGTCTGCACCGGCTCTTGGAAAGAGCACCCTACCCAAGCCCACACCTCCACCCTATCCCCATAATCCAATAACCCCATCTCAGTGAAGAGCAATTTAGCGTGGCCAATCCACCTTACCTGCACATCTTTGGACTGTGGGAGGGAATCAGAGCGCCCGGAGGAAACCCACGCAGACACGGGGAGAACGTTCATACTCCGCACGGACAGTGACCCAAGCGGAAATCGAACCTGGGACCCTGGCGCTGTGACGTTATAGTGGCACCACTATGCTACCGTGCTGCCCGATTTGCTCAGTTTTCTTTGGTAGAAACAGGCAGAATTCTCACACTATTCAGTCATGGCACAACTATGATTAATGAAATTAAATCCTGAGATATAATTGCTGGTATCATAGACATGGGAAATATTTGCCAATACATATTATTGTAGGAAGTTAAAAGATTTATTCATACCGTTAGTGATCAATGGATTAATCAGTAGCTTGGCATAATAATTCACTTGGAAAATGACCATCGGTTGAATGTCCTGTACCCGGTTCTCCGGCCCGCCAGCCTCGTTATCCGGCGCGGCGCACCCCCCGCCACAACGGGATTCTCCGTTCCCGCAGCCGGTCAATGAGGTTTCCCATTGTGACCACCCCACACCATCGAGAAACCCGCCGACATGGGTGCGCTGTCGGCGGAATTGGAGGATGCTGCCGAGGGAGAATCCCATTGATTGAGATTGTGAGCTGAACAAATGCATTTTTAATTGATGTTATTATTGTTGTGTGGTCAGGAATTACAGATTCTATTCCACTGAATAACAATCTCAATTTGATTATTGTCTGAACAATAATTAGAAACCGCCTGTGATTATTGCAATGAACAACCCTTTGTCAATCACAGTGAAAGATGCAATGAAATGTTTTTCGATATTTGCTGTGTTTAATGGACTGAAAGTTAATTTGGTATTTTCTCACAATGTTGCACAAATAATAATTAGTTGTGAAATGTTTGTTGGACTTTAACATAATATGCTGTTCAATGATTTAATTCAACCTCGCAATGAATGAATGAGATAATTGTTTATTGGACCAAACAATCAATTCAAGTTCACTCTGATTATTGGGATGAACGATGTTAACAGGTGATTAATCTTCACAGAAAAAAATTAAATAATTCAAGTAAAAAGCACCAGACCAGTACGAACTTCACCAGTTTAAAGACATTTAATGTTGGGACTCTGGCAATCATTGGTTAAAATATCTGAGCCATTTTAACAGATAGTTCTTCCATATTCGCTTTGATTATTGGGTGTAATGATTAAAAGTTAGTTACTTTAACTCTTGGACTGATGTCTGCGTGGGTTTCCTCCGGGTGCTCCGGTTCCCTCCCACAGTCCAAAGATGTGCCGGTTAGGTGAAATGGCCAATGATAAATTGCCCTTAATGTCCAAATTGCCCTTGGTGTTGGGTGGAGGTGTTGAGTTTGGGTATGGTGCTCTTTCCAAGAGCCGGTGCAGACTCAAAGGGTCGAATGGCCTCTTTCTGCACTGTAAATTCAATGGTAATCTATGATTAATCTAGGACAAAGGTTCGGCACAACATTGTGGGCCGAAGGGCCTGTTCTGCTCTGTATTTTCTATGTCCTATGTTCTATGTTCTATGATGAATATTTTGCTCTTCACTTTTATACGGAATCCAAGCAGTAGAAAAAGTGTTGGCCCTCAGGACAATCTCAACAAAAGGACACTTGAAAAGGGAACTGTTGCAGTGACTGATGCTGTCTCCAACGCCGCAGCCCACTCACCCCTCTCTGGGGTTGGGTGATATCTGGGCTTGGGTGATCTCGACCGTTGGGTGATATCTGGCATAGGGTGATCTCTGGTGTGGGGGTGATCTCTGGGGTTGGGTGATATCTGCGGTTGGGCGATATCTGTGTTTGGGTGAACTCTGGGGTTGTGTGATCTCTGGTGTTGGGTGATATCTGGTGTTGGGTGATATCTGGGGTTGGGTGATATTTGGGTTTGGGTGAACTCTGGGGTTGGGTGATCTCTGGTGTTGGCTGATATCTGAGGTTGGGGGATCTCTGGGGTTTGGTGATATCTGGCATTGGGTGATATCTGGGGCTGTGTGATATCTGGGGTTGGGTGATCTCAGGGGTTGGGTGATCTCTGGGGTTTGTTGATCTCTGGTGTTGGGTGATCTCTGGGGTTGGGTGATCTCTGGGGTAGGGTGATCTCTGGGGTAGGGTGATCTCTGGGGTTGGCTGATATCGGGGGTTGGGTGATCTCTGGGGTTGGGTGATATTTGGGGTTGGGTGATCTCTGGGGTTTGTTGATCTCTGGTGTTGGGTGATCTCTGGGGTTGGATGACATCTGGGGTTGGGTGACCTCTTGGGTTGGGTGATCTCTGGGGTTGGGTGATCTCTGGGGTTGGGAGATATCTGGGCTTGGGTAATATCTTGGGTTGGGTGATACCTGGGTTTGGGTGATAGCCGCGGTGGGGTGATCTCTGAGGTTGGGTGATATCTGGGATTGGGTGATATCTGGGGTGCGTGACATCCGGTGCTGGGTGGTCTCTGGTGGTGGGTGATATCTGGGGATGGGTGATATCTGGTGTTTGGTGATATATGGGGATGGGTGATCTCTGAGGT
This sequence comes from Scyliorhinus torazame, assembly GCF_047496885.1. NCBI lineage: Eukaryota > Metazoa > Chordata > Chondrichthyes > Carcharhiniformes > Scyliorhinidae > Scyliorhinus > Scyliorhinus torazame. The sequence goes on along the minus strand of NC_092726.1, from coordinate 116,335,661 downwards.
TGGGTGATCTCTGGGGTTGGGTGATATCTGGGGTTGGGGGATATCCGGGGTTGGGTTATATCTGTGGTTGGGTGATACCTGGGGTTAGGTGATATCTGGGGTTGCGTGACATCCGGTGCTGGGTGATCTCTGGTGGTGGGTGATATATGGGCATGGGTGATCTCTGGGGTTGGGTGATCTCTAGGGTTGGGTGATATCGGTGGTTCGTTGATATCGGGGGTTCCGTGATATCTGGCGTTGGGTGATATCTGCGGTTGGGTGATATCTGGGGTTGGGTGATCGCTGGGGTTGGGTGATATCTGGGGTTGGGTGATATCTGCGGTTGGGAGATATCTGGGTGGGGGGATTTCTGCGGTTGGGTGATATCTGGGGTTGGGGGATATCTGGGGTTGGGTGATATCTGAGGTTGGGTGATATCTGGGGTTGGGTGATCTCTGGGGTTGGGTGATATCTGGGGTTGGGGATATCTGGGGTTGGATGATATCTGGGGTTGGGTGATATCTGGGGTTGGGTTATATCTAGGGTTGGGTGATATCGGGGGTTCGGTGATATCGGGGGTTCCGTGATATCTGGAGTTGGGTGATATCTGCGGTTGGGTGATATCTGGGGTTGGGTGATATCTGGGGTTGGGGGATATCTGGGGTTAGGTGATATCTGGGGTTGGGTTATATCTAGGGTTGGGTGATATCGGGGGTTCGGTGATATCGGTGGTTCCGTGATATCTGGTTGGGTGATATCTGCGGTTGGGAGATATCTGGGTGGGGGGATTTCTGCGGTTGGGTGATATCTGGGGTTGGGTGATCTCTGGGGTTGGGTGATATCTGGGGTTGGGTGATATCTGGGGTTGGGGGATATCTGGGGTTGGGTGATATCTGAGGTTGGGTGATATCTGGGGTTGGGTGATCTCTGGGGTTGGGTGATATCTGGGGTTGGGTGATATCTGGGGTTGGGGGATATCTGGGGTTGGATGATATCTGGGGTTGGGTGATATCTGTGGTTGGGTTATATCTAGGGTTGGGTGATATCGGGGGTTCGGTGATATCGGGGGTTCCGTGATATCTGGAGTTGGGTGATATCTGCGGTTGGGTGATATCTGGGGTTGGGTGATATCTGGGGTTGGGTGATATCTGGGGTTGGGGGATATCTGGGGTTAGGTGATATCTGGGGTTGGGTTATATCTAGGGTTGGGTGATATCGGGGGTTCGGTGATATCGGTGGTTCCGTGATATCTGGTTGGGTGATATCTGTTGTTGGGTGATATTTGGGATTGGGTGATATCTGGGGTGGGGTGATATCTGGGGTTGGGTTATCTCTGGGATTGGGTGGTGTCTGGGGTTGGGTGATCTCTGGGGTTGCGTGACATCCGGTGCTGGGTGATCTCTGTTGGTAGGTGTATCTGGGGATGGGTGATACCTGGTGTTGGGTGATATATGGGGATGGGTGATCTCTGAGGTTGGGTGATCTCTGAGGTTGGGTGATATCTGGGGTTGGGTGATCTATGGGGTTGGGTGATATCTGGGGTTGGGTGATCTATGAGGTTGGGTGATATCTGGGGTTGGGTGATATCTGGGGTTGCGTGACAGTGTGAGAGAAAGTGTCTAAATGAGGAATGAGCGAGGAAGGGAGGGAGGCATGGAGGGAGGGAGACAGAGGGAGGGGAAGAGTGTGAGAGAGGGACGGAATGTGAGAGAAAGTTCTAAATGAGGTATGAGCGAGGGAGGGAGGCAGGCATGGAGGGAGAGAGAGAGTGGGAGGGGGGAGTGTGAGAGAGAGACAGAATGTGAGTGAGTGATAAGTGAGAGACAAGGGAAAATGTGTTAGAGAGAGTGGGAGTGAGTATCAATAAAGAAGAAAGTATGAGAGAGGGAGGAATTGGAGAGAGGGAGTGTGAGAGATGGAGGGAGTTTGAGACAGGGAGAGAGTGTGAGACAGGAAGGGAGTGTGATAGATGGAGGGAGTTTGAGTGAGGGAGAGAGTGTGAGAGAGTGTGAGAGAGGGAGGGAGTGTGAGAGATGGAGGGGGTTTGAGACAGAGAGAGTGTGTGAGAGAGGGAGAGAGTGTGAGAGAGGGAGAGAGAGGGAGAAAGTGTGAGAGATGGAGGGAGTGTGAGAGAGGGAGAGAGTGTGAGAGATGGAGGGAGTGTGAGTGAGGGAGTGTGAGAAAGGGACAGTGCGTGAGAAAGGGAGAGAGTGTGAGAGAGGGAGAGTGTGTGAGAGAGGGAGGGAGTGTGAGAGAGGGAGAGAGTGTGAGAGAGGGAGAGAGAGTGAGAGGGGGACAGAGTGTGGGAGTGGGAGTGGGAGAAAGGGACAGTGCGTGAGAAAGGAAGTGTGTGTTAGACAAAGAGAGCGTGTGACAGAGGGAGAGAGTGGGAGGGAGGGAGAGAGCTGGAGAGATGGAGGGAGTGTGAGTGAGGAAGTGTGAGAAAGGGACAGTACGTGACAAAGGGAGTGTGTGTTAGACAAAGAGAGCGTGCGAGAGAGTGAGAGAGTGTGAGAGAGTGAGACACTGTGAGAGAGGGAGGGAGTGTGAGAGAGGGAGAGTGTGAGACAGGGAGAGAGTGGGAGAGAGGGAGAGAGCGGGAGAGATGGAGGGAGTGTGAGTGAGGAAGTGTGAGAAAGGGACAGTGCGTGAGAAAGAGAGTGTGTGTTAGACAAAGAGAGAGTGGGAGAGAGGGAGAGAGTGGGAGAGAGTGAGAGAGTGGGTGAGAGGGTGGTGAGTGAGGTGGAGAATGTGTTAGATGGATAGAGTGTGAGAGGGGAGAGTGTGAGAGAGGGTGAGAGTGTGAGAGAGGGTTAGAGTAGGAGAGAGGGAGAGAGTGTGAGGGAGGGAGAGTGTGAGAGAGTGTGAGAGTGCAAGAGATGGAGGGGATGTGAGAGAGGGAGAGACTGCAAGAGAGAGAGAGTACGAACATGGGTGAGTGAGGGAGTGCGAGAGTGTGTTAGAGGGCGAGAGAGGGAGGAAGTGTGAGAGAGGGAGAGAGTGCGAGAGAGGGGGTGTGAGAGAGGGAGAGAGTGTGAGAGAGGGTTTGAGTGCGAGAGAGGGAGGGAGTGTGAGAGGGGGAGAGTGTGAGGGAGGGAGGGAGAGGGAGAGTGTGAGAGAGGGAGGGAGGCATGGAGAGAGAGAGTGGGAGGGGGGAGTGTGAGAGAGACAGAATGTGTGTGAGTGATAAGTGAGAGACACGGGAAAATGTGTTTGAGAGAGTGGGAGAGTGGGAGTGAGTATCAATGAAGAACAAAGTATGAGAGAGGCAGGAATTGGAGAGAGGGAGTGAGAGAGATGGAGGGAGTTTGAGTGAGGGAGAGAGTGTGAGAGAGAAAGAGTGAGTGAGGGAGGGTGTGTGAGAGATGGAGGGTGTTTGAGACAGAGAGAGAGTGTGAGAGAGGGAGAGAGTGTGAGAGCTGGTGGGAGTGTGAAAGAGGGAGAGAGTGTGAGAGATGGAGGGAGTGTGAGTGAGGACGTGTGAGAAAGGGACAGTACGTGATAAAGGGAGTGTGTGTTAGACAAAGAGAGCGTGCGAGAGAGTGAGAGAGTGTGAGAGAGTGAGACACTGTGAGAGACGGAGGGAATGTGAGAGAGGGAGAGTGTGAGACAGGGAGAGAGTGGGAGAGAGGGATAGTGGGTGAGCGAGGGAGAGAGTGTGACAGATGGAGTGAGAGTGAGTGAGGAAGTGTGAGAAAGGGACAGTGCGTGAGAAAGGGAGAGAGTGTGAGAGAGGGAGAGTGGGTGAGAGAGGGAGGGTGTTTGAGACAGGTAGAGAGTGTGAGAGAGGGAGAGAGTGTGAGAGCTGGTGGGAGTGTGAGAGAGGGAGAGAGTGTGAGAGATGGAGGGAGTGTGAGAGAGGGAGAGTGTGAGACAGGGAGAGAGTGGGAGAGAGAGAGAGCGGGAGAGATGGAGTGAGAGTGAGTGAGGAAGTGTGAGAAAGGGACAGTGCGTGAGAAAGGGAGAGAGTGTGAGAGAGGGAGAGTGGGTGAGAGAGGGAGAGAATGTGAGAGATGGAGGGAGTGTGAGTGAGGAAGTGTGAGAAAGGGACAGTACGTGAGAAAGGGAGTGTGTGTTAGAGAAAGAGAGCGTGCAAGAGAGCGAGAGAGTGTGAGAGAGTGAGACACTGTGAGAGAGGGCGGGAGTGTGAGAGAGGAAGAGTGTGAGACAGGGAGAGAGTGGGAGAGTGGGAGAGAGGGAGAGTGGGTGAGAGAGGGAGAGAATGTGAGAGATGGAGGGAGTGTGAGTGAGGAAGTGTGAGAAAGGGACAGTACGTGAGAAAGGGAGTGTGTGTTAGAGAAAGAGAGCGTGCGAGAGAGCGAGAGAGTGTGAGAGAGTGAGACACTGTGAGAGAGGGAGGGAGCGTGAGAGAGGAAGAGAGTGTGAGACAGGGAGAGAGTGGGAGAGTGGGAGAGAGGGCGAGTGGGTGAGAGAGGGAGAGAGTGTGAGAGATGGAGGGAGTGGGAGAGAGGGAGAGTGGGAGAGAGTGTGAGAGATGGAGGGACTGTGAGTGAGGACGTGTGAGAAAGGGACAGTACGTGAGAAAGGGAGTGTGTGTTAGACAAAGAGAGCGTGCGAGAGAGTGAGAGAGTGAGACACTGTGAGAGAGGGAGGGAGTGTGAGAGAGGGAGAGAGTGTGAGACAGGGAGAGAGTGGGAGAGAGGGAGAGAGCGGGAGAGATGGAGGAAGTGTGAGTGAGGAAGTGTGAGAAAGGGACAGTGCGTGAGAAAGGGAGTGTGTGTTAGACAAAGAGAGAGTGGGAGAGAGGGAGATAGTGGGAGAGAGTGAGAGAGTGGGAGAGAGGGTGGTGAGTGAGGTAGATAATGTGTTCGAGGGAGAGAGTGTGAGAGGGGAGAGTGTGAGAGAGTGTGAGAGTGCAAGAGAGAGAGAGTACGAAAATGGGTGAGTGAGGGAGTGCGAGAGGGTGTTAGAGAGCGAGAGAGGGAGGAAGTGTGAGAGAGGGAGAGAGTGCGAGAGAGGGGGTGTGAGCGGGGGAGAGAGTGTGACAGAGGGATTGAGTGTGAGCGAGGAAGGGAGTGTGAGAGAGGGAGAGTGTGAGGGAGGGAGGGAGAGGGAGAGTGTGAGAGAGGGAGAGTGTGAGAGATGGGGTGTGAGAGAGGGAGAGAGTGTGAGAGAGGATTTGAGTGCGAGAGAGGGAGTGAGTGTGAGAGAGGGAGAGTGTGAGGGAGGGAGGGAGAGTGAGAGTGAGAGAGGGAGAGTGTGAGAGATGGGGTGTGAGGGAGGTTACAATCACCTCTGGCCAGCTCCTCCCTCATGTCTTTGTAGTTACCCCTATTTAATTGTAATACTGTTACATCTGACTCCAGATTTTCCCTCTCAAACTGCAGGGTAAATTCTATCATATTGTGGTCACTGCTCCCTTCGAGTTCCTTCACCTTATGTTCACTAATCAAGTCTGCCTCATTACACATCACCAAATCCAGAATTGCCTGTTCCCCAGTCGGCTCTGTCACAAGCTGCTCCAAAGAAAATCTCTTAGACTTTCCTCATATTCCATTTCTTGAGATCCACGACCAACCTGATTATCCCAGTCCACCAGCATATTGAAGTCCCCATGATTATTGTAATATTGCCTTTTTTACATGCCTTTTCTATCTCCTGATTTATTTACTGCTCGGGGTCCTGCAAATAACTCCCATCAGGGTCGTTTTATCTACACCATTTCTCAACTCTGTCCACAGATAATCTGTGCCTTCTGATCCTATATCGCTCCTTGCTATCGATTTAACACCATTCCTTACTGACAATGCAACCACGCCCCCTTTGCCCATCTGCCTGTCCTTTCGATAGAACACTTGCATATTTTGACCCCAGCCCTGATCACGTCTCTGTGATTCCCACCAAATCGTACCAGCCAATATCAATGTGCGCAACATGCAAATTTACCTTGTTCCGTATACATAGAACATAGAACATTACAGCGCAGTGCAGGCCCTTCGGCCCTCGATGTTGCGCCGACCTGTGAAACCAATCTAAAGCCCATCTACACTATTCCCTTCTTGACCATATGTCTATCCGATGACCATTCGAATGTCCTTAGTGTTGGCGATTCCACTATACTGCGCACATTTAGGTCCACCACCCTCAATCCTGCACTGAGCACCTCCCTTCTCACACTTGTCACCTTTTTTGCTCTGCCTGAGGGTGATGTTGTTCAGGTATTTGTGTTCTCCATTTCCCCTTCAGTTATTACACCTTCTGAGCGAACGCTCTGTTTCCCACCCCCTTTCATATTCGTTTCAATTCTCCCGGGTGACACTAACGAACCTCCCAGCGAGGATAGTGATGCCCCTCCAGTTTAGAAGCTACCCGCCCTTCTTGCCCAGGTCCCACCTATCCCGGAAAATAGCTCAATGATCCAAAAATCTGAAATCCTCCCTCCTACACCACCAGTTTAGCCACGTGTTTAGCTGGACTATTTCTAGCCTCACTGTCACGTTGCACAGGGAGTAATCGTGTGACTAATCCTCAGACCACCCGGAGGAAACACACGCAGACACGGGGAGAACGTGCAGACTTCGCACAGACAGTGACCCAAGCCGGGAATCGAACCTGGGACCCTGGTGCTGTGAAGCAACAGGCTTCACGCCTCTGTGCTGCTGTGCCGGCCTTCACATCAGGAATCCTGAAGAATTGGGAGAGTGTCGGTATCACGGAGAGCTGTGGCTCTGCTGTGTAATACTGATAAATAAATCACCAAGGCCATGGCAGGGTTTGATTCTCCTCCAATCCGCCAGCTCCAATCTTAACCATCACATTAGACCCCGGCATTGCTCAGTCCATTAAACCTGGGAAACAGAGTCTAATTGATGAATGATGAATGGAAACAATGGTTGATGACTCTCTTATTGTGAAACAGTCAGTATTTTCCCGAGGAGAAACACTAGAGGATACAGAAGGGAACCAAAAGGACCAGTCTCCCCAACAACACCAGCGGGAGTTTGTAGTTATCCAGTTCCAGCGGTCAGGTAGCCTCAATAATTTTAATAAATATGTGACACAATATATAATTGTTTTTGAGCCCATTACTTCCCGGATTCCATTATTTAAATGGATGGGCCGTCTTCAGTAGACACATGCAGAGAGATCACAATGGATTCCACCACATAGCAGCGACATGTCTAGTAACTAATGGAATTAAAACCTGAAAGATAATTCCTGATATTCATAGAAATTTCCAAATGCATATTATTGTGAAAAGTATAAAGATTTCTAGGTATATTCAGTAATCATTGGACTGAAATAATCATGTTCCTGGCATGATGATTCTATAGAAAGATAATCACAGTTTAGTTAATTGTGAGCAGAAATGTGCATGTTCAATTTATTGTGTTATTATAGGAAGATCAGGAATTACTGACTCTATTTGAAAGAACAATCGTATTATGATTATTGTCTGAGCAATATTCATTTATGCCTCTGATTACTGGAATACTCAATCCTTCAACAATCACTTTCAAAGTTGCAATTAAATGTTTTTCGATATTTACTGTGTTCAATGGACTGAAAACGAATGTGATGCTTTCTATCAATGTTGTGCAAACATGATGTCATCCTGTCTTCCATCATTGGATATCAGAGATCATAGAATTTACAGTGCAAAAGGAGGCCATTGGGCCCACCGAGTCTGCACCGGCTCTTGGAAAGAGCACCCTACCCAAGCCCACACCTCCACCCTATCCCCATAATCCAATAACCCCATCTCAGTGAAGAGCAATTTAGCGTGGCCAATCCACCTTACCTGCACATCTTTGGACTGTGGGAGGGAATCAGAGCGCCCGGAGGAAACCCACGCAGACACGGGGAGAACGTTCATACTCCGCACGGACAGTGACCCAAGCGGAAATCGAACCTGGGACCCTGGCGCTGTGACGTTATAGTGGCACCACTATGCTACCGTGCTGCCCGATTTGCTCAGTTTTCTTTGGTAGAAACAGGCAGAATTCTCACACTATTCAGTCATGGCACAACTATGATTAATGAAATTAAATCCTGAGATATAATTGCTGGTATCATAGACATGGGAAATATTTGCCAATACATATTATTGTGGGAAGTTAAAAGATTTATTCATACCGTTAGTGATCAATGGATTAATCAGTAGCTTGGCATAATAATTCACTTGGAAAATGACCATCGGTTGAATGTCCTGTACCCGGTTCTCCGGCCCGCCAGCCTCGTTATCCGGCGCGGCGCACCCCCCGCCACAACGGGATTCTCCGTTCCCGCAGCCGGTCAATGAGGTTTCCCATTGTGACCACCCCACACCATCGAGAAACCCGCCGACATGGGTGCGCTGCCGGCGGAATTGGAGGATGCTGCCGAGGGAGAATCCCATTGATTGAGATTGTGAGCTGAACAAATGCATTTTTAATTGATGTTATTATTGTTGTGTGGTCAGGAATTACAGATTCTATTCCACTGAATAACAATCTCAATTTGATTATTGTCTGAACAATAATTAGAAACCGCCTGTGATTATTGCAATGAACAACCCTTTGTCAATCACAGTGAAAGATGCAATGAAATGTTTTTCGATATTTGCTGTGTTTAATGGACTGAAAGTTAATTTGGTATTTTCTCACAATGTTGCACAAATAATAATTAGTTGTGAAATGTTTGTTGGACTTTAACATAATATGCTGTTCAATGATTTAATTCAACCTCGCAATGAATGAATGAGATAATTGTTTATTGGACCAAACAATCAATTCAAGTTCACTCTGATTATTGGGATGAACGATGTTAACAGGTGATTAATCTTCACAGAAAAAAATTAAATAATTCAAGTAAAAAGCACCAGACCAGTACGAACTTCACCAGTTTAAAGACATTTAATGTTGGGACTCTGGCAATCATTGGTTAAAATATCTGAGCCATTTTAACAGATAGTTCTTCCATATTCGCTTTGATTATTGGGTGTAATGATTAAAAGTTAGTTACTTTAACTCTTGGACTGATGTCTGCGTGGGTTTCCTCCGGGTGCTCCGGTTCCCTCCCACAGTCCAAAGATGTGCCGGTTAGGTGAAATGGCCAATGATAAATTGCCCTTAATGTCCAAATTGCCCTTGGTGTTGGGTGGAGGTGTTGAGTTTGGGTATGGTGCTCTTTCCAAGAGCCGGTGCAGACTCAAAGGGTCGAATGGCCTCTTTCTGCACTGTAAATTGAATGGTAATCTATGATTAATCTAGGACAAAGGTTCGGCACAACATTGTGGGCCGAAGGGCCTGTTCTGCTCTGTATTTTCTATGTCCTATGTTCTATGTTCTATGATGAATATTTTGCTCTTCACTTTTATACGGAATCCAAGCAGTAGAAAAAGTGTTGGCCCTCAGGACAATCTCAACAAAAGGACACTTGAAAAGGGAACTGTTGCAGTGACTGATGCTGTCTCCAACGCCGCAGCCCACTCACCCCTCTCTGGGGTTGGGTGATATCTGGGCTTGGGTGATCTCGACCGTTGGGTGATATCTGGCATAGGGTGATCTCTGGTGTGGGGGTGATCTCTGGGGTTGGGTGATATCTGCGGTTGGGCGATATCTGTGTTTGGGTGAACTCTGGGGTTGTGTGACCTCTGGTGTTGGGTGATATCTGGTGTTGGGTGATATCTGGGGTTGGGTGATATTTGGGTTTGGGTGAACTCTGGGGTTGGGTGATCTCTGGTGTTGGCTGATATCTGAGGTTGGGGGATCTCTGGGGTTTGGTGATATCTGGCATTGGGTGATATCTGGGGCTGTGTGATATCTGGGGTTGGGTGATCTCAGGGGTTGGGTGATCTCTGGGGTTTGTTGATCTCTGGTGTTGGGTGATCTCTGGGGTTGGGTGATCTCTGGGGTAGGGTGATCTCTGGGGTAGGGTGATCTCTGGGGTTGGCTGATATCGGGGGTTGGGTGATCTCTGGGGTTGGGTGATATTTGGGGTTGGGTGATCTCTGGGGTTTGTTGATCTCTGGTGTTGGGTGATCTCTGGGGTTGGATGACATCTGGGGTTGGGTGACCTCTTGGGTTGGGTGATCTCTGGGGTTGGGTGATCTCTGGGGTTGGGAGATATCTGGGCTTGGGTAATATCTTGGGTTGGGTGATACCTGGGTTTGGGTGATATCCGCGGTGGGGTGATCTCTGAGGTTGGGTGATATCTGGGATTGGGTGATATCTGGGGTGCGTGACATCCGGTGCTGGGTGGTCTCTGGTGGTGGGTGATATCTGGGGATGGGTGATATCTGGTGTTTGGTGATATATGGGGATGGGTGATCTCTGAGGTTGGGTGATCTCTGGGGTTGGGTGATATCTGGGGTTGGGGGATATCCGGGGTTGGGTTATATCTGTGGTTGGGTGATACCTGGGGTTAGGTGATATCTGGGGTTGCGTGACATCCGGTGCTGGGTGATCTCTGGTGGTGGGTGATATATGGGCATGGGTGATCTCTGGGGTTGGGTGATCTCTAGGGTTGGGTGATATCGGTGGTTCGTTGATATCGGGGGTTCCGTGATATCTGGCGTTGGGTGATATCTGCGGTTGGGTGATATCTGGGGTTGGGTGATCGCTGGGGTTGGGTGATATCTGGGGTTGGGTGATATCTGCGGTTGGGAGATATCTGGGTGGGGGGATTTCTGCGGTTGGGTGATATCTGGGGTTGGGTGATCTCTGGGGTTGGGTGATATCTGGCGTTGGGTGATATCTGGGGTTGGGGGATATCTGGGGTTGGGTGATATCTGAGGTTGGGTGATATCTGGGGTTGGGTGATCTCTGGGGTTGGGTGATATCTGGGGTTGGGTGATATCTGGGGTTGGGGATATCTGGGGTTGGATGATATCTGGGGTTGGGTGATATCTGGGGTTGGGTTATATCTAGGGTTGGGTGATATCGGGGGTTCGGTGATATCGGGGGTTCCGTGATATCTGGAGTTGGGTGATATCTGCGGTTGGGTGATATCTGGGGTTGGGTGATATCTGGGGTTGGGGGATATCTGGGGTTAGGTGATATCTGGGGTTGGGTTATATCTAGGGTTGGGTGATATCGGGGGTTCGGTGATATCGGTGGTTCCGTGATATCTGGTTGGGTGATATCTGTTGTTGGGTGATATTTGGGATTGGGTGATATCTGGGGTGGGGTGATATCTGGGGTTGGGTGATCTCTGGGGTTGGGTGGTCTCTGGTGTTGGGTGATCTCTGGGGTTGCGTGACATCCGGTGCTGGGTGATCTCTGGTGGTAGGTGTATCTGGGGATGGGTGATACCTGGTGTTGGGTGATATATGGGGATGGGTGATCTCTGAGGTTGGGTGATCTCTGAGGTTGGGTGATATCTGGGGTTGGGTGATCTATGGGGTTGGGTGATATCTGGGGTTGGGTGATCTATGAGGTTGGGTGATATCTGGGGTTGGGTGATATCTGGGGTTGCGTGACAGTGTGAGAGAAAGTGTCTAAATGAGGAATGAGCGAGGAAGGGAGGGAGGCATGGAGGGAGGGAGACAGAGGGAGGGGAAGAGTGTGAGAGAGGGACGGAATGTGAGAGAAAGTTCTAAATGAGGTATGAGCGAGGGAGGGAGGCAGGCATGGAGGGAGAGAGAGAGTGGGAGGGGGGAGTGTGAGAGAGAGACAGAATGTGAGTGAGTGATAAGTGAGAGACAAGGGAAAATGTGTTAGAGAGAGTGGGAGTGAGTATCAATAAAGAAGAAAGTATGAGAGAGGGAGGAATTGGAGAGAGGGAGTGTGAGAGATGGAGGGAGTTTGAGACAGGGAGAGAGTGTGAGACAGGAAGGGAGTGTGATAGATGGAGGGAGTTTGAGTGAGGGAGAGAGTGTGAGAGAGTGTGAGAGAGGGAGGGAGTGTGAGAGATGGAGGGGGTTTGAGACAGAGAGAGTGTGTGAGAGAGGGAGAGAGTGTGAGAGAGGGAGAGAGAGGGAGAAAGTGTGAGAGATGGAGGGAGTGTGAGAGAGGGAGAGAGTGTGAGAGATGGAGGGAGTGTGAGTGAGGGAGTGTGAGAAAGGGACAGTGCGTGAGAAAGGGAGAGAGTGTGAGAGAGGGAGAGTGTGTGAGAGAGGGAGGGAGTGTGAGAGAGGGAGAGAGTGTGAGAGAGGAAGAGAGAGTGAGAGGGGGACAGAGTGTGGGAGTGGGAGTGGGAGAAAGGGACAGTGCGTGAGAAAGGAAGTGTGTGTTAGACAAAGAGAGCGTGTGACAGAGGGAGAGAGTGGGAGGGAGGGAGAGAGCTGGAGAGATGGAGGGAGTGTGAGTGAGGAAGTGTGAGAAAGGGACAGTACGTGACAAAGGGAGTGTGTGTTAGACAAAGAGAGCGTGCGAGAGAGTGAGAGAGTGTGAGAGAGTGAGACACTGTGAGAGAGGGAGGGAGTGTGAGAGAGGGAGAGTGTGAGACAGGGAGAGAGTGGGAGAGAGGGAGAGAGCGGGAGAGATGGAGGGAGTGTGAGTGAGGACGTGTGAGAAAGGGACAGTGCGTGAGAAAGAGAGTGTGTGTTAGACAAAGAGAGAGTGGGAGAGAGGGAGAGAGTGGGAGAGAGTGAGAGAGTGGGTGAGAGGGTGGTGAGTGAGGTGGAGAATGTGTTAGATGGATAGAGTGTGAGAGGGGAGAGTGTGAGAGAGGGTGAGAGTGTGAGAGAGGGTTAGAGTAGGAGAGAGGGAGAGAGTGTGAGGGAGGGAGAGTGTGAGAGAGTGTGAGAGTGCAAGAGATGGAGGGGATGTGAGAGAGGGAGAGACTGCAAGAGAGAGAGAGTACGAACATGGGTGAGTGAGGGAGTGCGAGAGGGTGTTAGAGGGCGAGAGAGGGAGGAAGTGTGAGCGAGGGAGAGAGTGCGAGAGAGGGCGTGTGAGCGGGGGAGAGAGTGTGAGAGAGGGATTGAGTGCGAGCGAGGGAGTGTGAGAGAGGGAGAGTGTGAGGGAGGGAGAGGGAGAGTGTGAGAGAGGGAGAGTGTGAGAGATGGGGTGTGAGAGAGGGAGAGAGTGTGAGAGAGGATTTGAGTGCGAGAGAGGGAGTGAGTGTGAGAGAGGGAGTGAGTGTGAGGGAGGGAGAGAGAGTGAGAGTGTGAGAGAGGGAGAGTGTGAGAGATGGGGTGTGAGAGAGGTTTAGATTGCGAGAGAGGAAGGGAGTGTGAGAGAGAGAGTGAGAGAGAGTGAGAAAGTGTGGGAGAGGGAGAGAGAGGGAGAGAGTGTGAAAGATTGTATGGGTTGGAAGGAATTTGAGAGAGGGATAGTGTGAGAGAGTGTGAGAGAGTGTGAAGAGGGAGAGAGTGTGGGAGGGGGAGAGAACGCAAGGGAGCAATAGAGTGTGAGGGAGTGTACTTGGAGATATGGGGAACTGGGTGTCATGTGGAAAACACAATCCGGATTAATACATTTGCTGAGTCAACAAACTTGTTCCTAAATTATAAACTCAGATCCTGGATAAAGTAAATGTCCTTCATGCAGTATTGCACCATTTAAGTTGTGAATAGCTGACAGAGTGTGATAGGTCAGTTATTGTGCAGAGCTGGAATAGAACTTGTCTTTCCCCAGTGAGAGGCCAGAAAGCAAACACGTGGCACAGCCGCTTTTAAAAATAATTGTAAAGCAACCTGAAAAAAGATAGACCTCCCTCTAATTATTAAATGTGCGTCTGCTTTTATTGGGAGCAACACAGATGTTTTCAATGTTAACAGCACAGGCAGCGCCCAGGGTCAGACAGATTGGAACTTACAATGAAGTTGATGCTGTGACGTAAGCAGTGAGCTAAAGCGGACGCTGAGTTCACACATGGACACAGTGAATAGAAAGGATTACAGTGAGAATACTCGCGGTGATGGGGAACTTGGAGGGAACCTGCAGGTGTTGGTCCCATCATCTTACAGCCAGACCACATCCAAAGCCTTAAAAGTGCGTGAAGTCCCGAAGGAGGACATTCATTCCTGGGGCTGGTTTAGCACACTGGGATAAATCGCTGGCTTTGAAAGCAGACAAAGGTAGGCCAGCAACATGGTTCAATTCCCGTACCAGCCTCCCCGAACAGGCGCCGCAATGTGGCGACGAGGGGCTTTTCACAGTAACTTCATTTGAAGCCTACTTGTGACAATAAGCGATTGTCAACCATTTCATTTCATTCCGTTTGACCTCAGCGGCTCTATAGATGAGCAGATGATTCAATCCGACTGGACCGCCCTATCACAGTGACAGTGACAGTGACAGAGACAGTGACAGTGACAGTGACAGTGACAGTGACAGTGACAGAGACAGAGACAGAGACAGAGACAGAGACAGAGACAGAGACAGAGACAGAGACAGAGACAGAGACAGAGACAGAGACAGAGACAGAGACAGAGACAGAGACACTGTCTCGGTCTGTGTCTGTGCCTCTGTGACTGTCTCTGTCAATGTCACTGTCTCTGTCTCTGTCACTGTCACTGTCTGTGTCTCTGTCACTGTCTCTGTCTGTTCCTGTGTCTCTGTCACTGTCTCGGTCTGTGTCTATGCCTCTGTCTGTGTCTCTGTCACTGTCTCTGTCACTGTCTGTGTCTCTGTCTGTGTCACTGTCTGTGTCTCTGTCACTGTCTCTGTCACTGTCTCTGTCAGTGTCTCTGTCTGTGTCTCTGTCTGTGTCTGTGTCTCTGTCACTGTCTCTGTCACTGTCTCTGTCTGTGCCTGTGTCTCTGTCACTGTCTCTGTCTCGGTCTGTGTCTGTGCCTCTGTCTGTGTCTCTGTCACTGTCTCTGTCACTGTCTCTGTCTGTGTCTGTGTCTCTGTCTGTGTCTCTGTCTGTGTCTCTGTCACTGTCTCTGTCACTGTCTGTGTCTCTGTCTGTGTCTCTGTCTGTGTCTCTGTCACTGTCTCTGTCAGTGTCTCTGTCTGTGTCTCTGTCACTGTCTCTGTCTGTGCCTGTGTCTCTGTCACTGTCTCTGTCTCGGTCTGTGTATGTGCCTCTGTCTGTGTCTCTGTCACTATCACTGTCACTGTCTCTGTCTGTGTCTGTGTCTCTGTCTGTGTCTCTGTCTGTGTCTCTGTCACTGTCTCTGTCACTGTCTCTGTCAGTGTCTCTGTCTGTGTCTCTGTCAATGTCACTGTCTCTGTCACTGTCTCTGTCTCTGTCTGTGTCTCTCTCTGTGTCTCTGTCTCTGTCTGTGTCTCTGTCACTGTCTCTTTCTGTGTCTCTGCCTGTGTCTCTGTCTGTGTCTCTGTCTCTGTCTGTGTCTCTGTCACTGTCTCTGTCACTGTCTCTGTCTGTGTCTCTGTCTGTGTCTCTGTCTCTGTCTGTGTCTCTGTCTGTGTCTCTGTCACTGTCTCTGTCACTGTCTCTGTCTGTGTCTCTGTCTGTGTCTGTGTCTCTGTCAATGTCACTGTCTCTGTCACTGTCTCTGTCTGTGTCTCTGTCTGTGTCTCTGTCTCTGTCTCTGCCTGTGTCTCCGTCTGTGCCTCTGTCACTGTCTCTGTCTCTGTCTGTGTCTCTGTCTGTGTCTCTGTCACTGTCTCTGTCTCTGTCACTGTCTCTGCCTGTGTCTCTGACTGTGTCTGTGTCTCTGTCAATGTCACTGTCTCTGTCACTGTCTCTGTCTCTGTCTGTGTCTCTGTCTGTGTCTCTGTCTCTGTCTGTGTCTCCGTCTGTGTCTCTGTCACTGTCTCTGTCACTGTCTCTGTCTGTGTCTCTGTCTGTGTCTCTGTCAATGTCACTGTCTCTGTCACTGTCTCTGTCTCTGTCTGTGTCTCTGTCTGTGTCTCTGTCTCTGTCTGTGTCTCTGTCTCTGTCTGTGCCTGTGTCTCTGTCACTGTCTCTGTCTCGGTCTGTGCCTCTGTGACTGTCTCTGTCAATGTCACTGTCTCTGTCTGTGTCTCTGTCTGTGTCTCTGTATCTGTCTCTGTCTGTGTCTCTGTCTGTGTCTCTGTCTCTGTCTCTGTCACTGTCTCTGTCTGTGTCTCCCTCTGTGTCTCTGTCAATGTCACTGTCTCTGTCACTGTCTCTGTCTCTGTCTGTGTCTCTGTCTGTGTCTCTGTCACTGTCTCTGTCACTGTCTCTGTCTGTGTCTCTGTCTGTGTCGCTGTCTCTGTCTGTGTCTCTGTCACTGTCTCTGTCACTGTCTCTGTCTGTGTCTCTGTCAATGTCACTGTCTCTGTCACTGTCTCTGTCTCTGTCTGTGTCTCTGTCTGTGTCTCTGTCTGTGTCTCTGTCACTGTCTCTGCCACTGTCTCTGTCTGTGTCACTGTCTCTGTCTCTGTCACTGTCCCTGTCACTGTCACTGTCTCTGTCTGTGCCTGTGTCTCTGTCACTGTCTCTGTCACTGTCTCTGTCTGTGCCTGTGTCTCTGTCACTGTCTCTGTCTCGGTCTGTGTCTGTGCCTCTGTCTGTGTCTCTGTCACTGTCTCTGTCACTGTCTCTGTCTGTGTCTGTGTCTCTGTCTGTGTCTCTGTCTGTGTCTCTGTCACTGTCTCTGTCACTGTCTCTGTCAGTGTCTCTGTCTGTGTCTCTGTCAATGTCACTGTCTCTGTCACTGTCTCTGTCTCTGTCTGTGTCTCTCTCTGTGTCTCTGTCTCTGTCTGTGTCTCTGTCACTGTCTCTTTCTGTGTCTCTGTCTGTGTCTCTGTCTGTGTCTCTGTCTCTGTCTGTGTCTCTGTCACAGTCTCTGTCACTGTCTCTGTCTGTGTCTCTGTCTGTGTCTCTGTCTCTGTCTGTGTCTCTGTCTCTGCCACTGTCTCTGTCTGTGTCACTGTCTCTGTCTCTGTCACTGTCTCTGTCACTGTCTCTGTCTGTGCCTGTGTCTCTGTCACTGTCTCTGTCACTGTCTCTGTCTGTGCCTGTGTCTCTGTCACTGTCTCTGTCTCGGTCTGTGTCTGTGCCTCTGTCTGTGTCTCTGTCACTGTCTCTGTCACTGTCTCTGTCTGTGTCTGTGTCTCTGTCTGTGTCTCTGTCTGTGTCTCTTTCACTGTCTCTGTCACTGTCTCTTTCAGTGTCTCTGTCTGTGTCTCTGTCAATGTCACTGTCTCTGTCACTGTCTCTGTCTCTGTGTGTGTCTCTCTCTGTGTCTCTGTCTCTGTCTGTGTCTGTGTCACTGTCTCTTTCTGTGTCTCTGTCTGTGTCTCTGTCTCTGTCAGCGTCTCTGTCACTGTCTCTGTCACTGTCTCTGTCTGTGTCTCTGTCTGTGTCTCTGTCTGTGTCTCTGTCACTGTCTCTGTCACTGTCTCTGTCTGTGTCTCTGTCTGTGTCTGTGTCTCTGTCTGTGTCTCTGTCACTGTCACTGTCTCTGTCACTGTCTCTGTCTGTGTCTCTGTCTGTGTCTGTGTCTCTGTCAATGTCACTGTCTCTGTCACTGTCTCTGTCTCTGTCTGTGTCTCTGTCTGTGTCTCTGTCTCTGTCTGTGTCTCTGTCACTGTCTCTGTCACTGTCTCTGTCTGTGTCTCTGTCTGTGTCTCTGTCTGTGTCTCTGTCAATGTCACTGTCTCTGTCACTGTCTGTGTCTCTGTCTGTGTCTCTGTCTGTGTCTCTGTCTGTGTCTCTGTCTCTGTCTGTGTCTCTGTCACTGTCTCTGTCACTGTCTCTGTCTGTGTCTCTGTCTGTGTCTCTGTCTGTGTCTCTGTCAATGTCACTGTCTCTGTCACTGTCTCTGCCTCTGTCTGTGTCTCTGTCTGTGTCTCTGTCTCTGTCTCTGTCTCTGTCTGTGCCTGTGTCTCTGTCACTGTCTCTGTCTCGGTCTGTGCCTCTGTGACTGTCTCTGTCAATGTCACTGTCTCTGTCTCTGTCTGTGTCTCTGTCTGTGCCTCTGTCTCTGTCTCTGTCTGTGTCTCTCTCTGTGTCTCTGTCAATGTCACTGTCTCTGTCACTGTCTCTGTCTCTGTCTCTGTCTGTGTCTCTGTCTGTGTCTCTGTCACTGTCTCTGTCACTGTCTCTGTCTATGTCTCTGCCTGTGTCGCTGTCTCTGTCTGTGTCTCTGTCTGTGTCTCTGTCACTGTTTCTGTCACTGTCTCTGTCTGTGTCTCTGTAAATGTCACTGTCTCTGTCACTGTCTGTGTCTCTGTCTGTGTCACTGTCTCTGTCTCTGTCACTGTCTCTGTCACTGTCTCTGTCTGTGCCTGTGTCTCTGTCAATGTCTCTGTCACTGTCTCTGTCTGTGCCTGTGTCTCTGTCACTGTCTCTGTCTGTGCCTGTGTCTCTGTCAATGTCTCTGTCACTGTCTCTGTCTGTGCCTGTGTCTCTGTCACTGTCTCTGTCTCGGTCTGTGTCTGTGCCTCTGTCTGTGTCTCTGTCACTGTCTCTGTCACTGTCTCTGTCTGTGTCTGTGTCTCTGTCTGTGTCTCTGTCTGTGTCTCTGTCACTGTCTCTGTCACTGTCTCTGTCAGTGTCTCTGTCTGTGTCTCTGTCACTGTTTCTTTCTGTGTCTCTGTCTGTGTCTCTGTCTGTGTCTCTGTCTCTGTCTGTGTCTCTGTCACTGTCTCTGTCACTGTCTCTGTCTGTGTCTCTGTCTGTGTCTCTGTCTCTGTCTGTGTCTCTGTCTGTGTCTCTGTCACTGTCTCTGTCTGTGTCTCTGTCTGTGTCTGTGTCTCTGTCAATGTCACTGTCTCTGGTACTGTCTGTGTCTCTGTCTGTGTCTCTGTCTGTGTCTCTGTCTCTGTGTGTGTCTCCGTCTGTGTCTCTGTCACTGTCCCTGTCTCTGTCTGTGTCTCTGCCTGTGTCTCTGTCAATGTCTCTGTCACTGTCTCTGTCTGTGTCTCTGTCTGTGTCTCTGTCTCTGTCTGTGTCTCTGTCTGTGTCTCTGTCACTGTCACTGTCTCTGTCACTGTCTCTGTCTGTGTCTCTGTCTGTGTCTGTGTCTCTGTCAATGTCACTGTCTCTGTCACTGTCTCTGTCTCTGTCTGTGTCTCTGTCTGTGTCTCTGTCTCTGTCTGTGTCTCCGTCTGTGTCTCTGTCACTGTCTCTGTCACTGTCTCTGTCTGTGTCTCTGTCTGTGTCTCTGTCAATGTCACTGTCTCTGTCACTGTCTCTGTCTCTGTCTGTGTCTCTGTCTGTGTCTCTGTCTCTGTCTGTGTCTCTGTCTCTGTCTGTGCCTGTGTCTCGGTCACTGTCTCTGTCTGTGTCTGAGCCTGTGTCTCGGTCACTGTCTCTGTCTCGGTCTGTGCCTCTGTGACTGTCTCTGTCAATGTCACTGTCTCTGTCTCTGTCTGTGTCTCTGTCTGTGTCTCTGTCTCTGTCTGTGTCTCTGTCTGTGTCTCTGCCTGTGTCTCTGTCTCTGTCTCTGTCACTGTCTCTGTCTGTGTCTCTCTCTGTGTCTCTGTCAATGTCACTGTCTCTGTCACTGTTTCTGTCTCAGTCTGTGTCTCTGTCTGTGTCTCTGTGACTGTCTCTGTCACTGTCTCTGTCTGTGTCTCTGTCTGTGTCGCTGTCTCTGTCTGTGTCTCTGTCTGTGTCTCTGTCACTGTCTCTGTCACTGTCTCTGTCTGTGTCTCTGTCAATGTCACTGTCTCTGTCACTGTCTCTGTCTGTGTCTCTGTCTGTGTCTCTGTCTGTGTCTCTGTCACTGTCTCTGTCTGTGTCTCTGTCTGTGTCTCTGTCAATGTCACTGTCTCTGTCACTGTCTCTGTCACTGTCTCTGTCTGTGTCTGTGTCTGTGCCTGTGTCTCTGTCACTGTCTCCGTCTGTGTCTGTGTCTCTGTCACTGTCTCTGTCACTGTCTCTGTCTCTGTCTGTGTCTCTGTCTGTGTCTGTGCCTGTGTCTCTGTCACTGTCACTGTCTCCGTCTGTGTCTGTGTCTCTGTCAATGTCACTGCCTGTGTCTCTGTCTGTGTCTCTGTCACTGTCTCTGTCACTGTCTGTGTCTCTGCCTGTGTCGCTGTCTCTGTCTCTGTCACTGTCTCTGTCTGTGTCTCTCTCTGTGTCTCTGTCAATGTCACTGTCTCTGTCACTGTCTCTGTCTCAGTCTGTGTCTCTGTCTGTGTCTCTGTCTCTGTCTGTGTCTGTGCCTGTGTCTCTGTCACTGTCTCTGTCTCGGTCTGTGTCTGTGCCTCTGTGACTGTCTCTGTCAATGTCACTGTCTCTGTCTCTGTCTGTGTCTCAGTCTGTGTCTCTGTCTCTGTCACTGTCTCTGTCTGTGTCTCTGTCTGTGTCTCTGTCAATGTCACTGTCTCTGTCACTGTCTCTGTCTCTGTCTGTGTCTCTGTCTGTGTCTCTGTCTGTGTCTCTGTCTGTGTCTCTGTCACTGTCTCTGTCTGTGTCTCTGTCTGTGTCTCTGTCAATGTCACTGTCTCTGTCACTGTCTCTGTCTCTGTCTGTGTCTCTGTCTGTGTCTCTGTCTCTGTCTGTGTCTCTGTCTGTGTCTCTGTCACTGTCTCTGTCTGTGTCTGTGTCTGTATCTCTGTCAATGTCACTGTCTCTGTCACTGTCTCTGTCTGTGTCTCTGTCTGTGTCTGTGCATGTGTCTCTGTCACTGTCTCTGTCTGTGTCTGTGTCTCTGTCACTGTCTCTGTCAATGTCACTGTCTCTGTCTCTGTCTGTGTCTGTGTCTGTGTCTCTGTCAATGTCACTGTCTCTGTCACTGTCTCTCTCTGTGTCTCTGTCTGTGTCTGTGCCTGTGTCTCTGTCACTGTCTCTGTCTGTGTCTGTGTCTCTGTCACTGTCTCTGTCAATGTCACTGTCTCTGTCACTGTCTCTGTCTCTGTCTGTGTCTCTGTCAATGTCACAGTCTCTGTCACTGTCTCTGTCTCTGTTTGTGTCTATGTCTGTGTCTCTGTCTCTGTCTGTGTCTCTGTCACTGTCTCTGTCACTGTCTCTGTTAGTGTCTCTGTCTGTGTCTCTGTCTCTGTCTGTGTCTCTGTCACTGTCTCTGTCACTGTCTCTGCCTGTGTCTCTGCCTGTGTCTCTGACTCTGTCTGTGTCTCTCTCTGTGTCTCTGTCACTGTCTCTGTCACTGTCTCTGTCTGTGTCTCTGTCTGTGTCTCTGTCAATGTCACTGCCTCTGTCACTGTCTCTGTCTGTGTCTGTGTCTGTGTCTGTGTCTGTGTCTCTGTCTCTGTCTGTGTCTCTGTCTGTGTCTCTGTCAATGTCACTGTCTATGTCACTGTCTATGTGACTGTCTTTGTCTGTGTCTCTGTCTGTGTCTCTGTCTCTGTCAATGACACTGTCTCTGTCACTGTCTCTGTCTCTGCCTGTGTCTCTGTCTGTGTCTCTGTCTCTGTCTGTGTCTCTTTCTGTGTCTCTGTCACTGTCACTGTCTCTGTCACTGTCTCTGTCTGTGTCTCTGTCTGTGTCTGTGTCTCTGTCTGTGTCTCTGTCTCTGTCTGTGTCTCCGTCTGTGTCTCTGTCACTGTCTCTGTCACTGTCTCTGTCTGTGTCTCTGTCTGTGTCTCTGTCAATGTCACTGTCTCTGTCACTGTCTCTGTCTCTGTCTCTGTCTGTGTCTCTGTCTGTGTCTCTGTCTCTGTCTCTGTCTGTGTCTCTGTCTCTGTCTGTGCCTGTGTCTCTGTCACTGTCTCTGTTTCGGTCTGTGCCTCTGTGACTGTCTCTGTCAATGTCACTGTCTCTGTCTCTGTCTGTGTCCCTGTCTGTGTCTCTGTCTCTGTCTGTGTCTCCGTCTGTGTCTCTGTCACTGTCTCTGTCACTGTCTCTGTCTGTGTCTCTGTCTGTGTCTCTGTCAATGTCACTGTCTCTGTCACTGTCTCTGCCTCTGTCTCTGTCTCTGTCTCTGTCTGTGTCTCTGTCTCTGTCTCTGTCTGTGTCTCTGTCTCTGTCTGTGCCTGTGTCTCTGTCACTGTCTCTGTCTCGGTCTGTGCCTCTGTGACTGTCTCTGTCAATGTCACTGTCTGTGTCGCTGTCACTGTCTCTGTCACTGTCTCTGTCTGTGTCTCTGTCTGTGTCTCTGTCTGTGTCTCTGTCACTGTCTCTGTCACTGTCTCTGTCTGTGTCTCTGTCTGTGTCTCTGTCTGTGTCTCTGTCACTGTCTCTGTCATTGTCTGTGTCTGTGTCTCTGTCTGTGTCTGTGTCTGTGTCTGTGTCTCTGTCTCTGTCTCTGTCTGTGTCTCTGTCTCTGTCTGTGTCTCTGTCTCTGTCTGTGTCTCTGTCTGTGTCTCTGTCACTGTCTCTGTCACTGTCTCTGTCTGTGTCTCTGCCTGTGTCTCTGTCAATGTCACTGTCTCTGTCACTGTCTCTGTCTCTGTCTGTGTCTCTGTCTGTGTCTATGTCTCTGTCCCTGTCTGTGTCTCTGTCTGTGTCTCTGTCACTGTCTCTGTCACTGTCTCTGTCTGTGTCTCTGTCTGTGTCTCTGTCTCTGTCTGTGTCTCTGTCTGTGTCTCTGTCACTGTCTCTGTCACTGTCTCTGTCTGTGTCTCTGTCAATGTCACTGTCTCTGTCTGTGTCTCTGTCAATGTCACTGTCTCTGTCACTGTCTCTGTCTCTGTCTGTGTCTCTGTCTGTGTCTCTGTCACTGTCTCTGTCTGTGTCTCTGTCTGTGTCTATGTCAATGTCACTGTCTCTGTCACTCTCTCTGTCTGTGTCTCTGTCTGTGTCTGTGCCTGTGTCTCTGTCACTGTCTCGGTCTGTGTCTGTGTCTCTGTCACTGTCTCTGTCAATGTCAGTGTCTCTGTCACTGTCTCTGTCTCTGTCTGTGTCTCTATCTGTGTCTCTGTCTCTGTCTGTGTCTCTGTCTGTGTCTGTGCCTGTGTCTCTGTCACTGTCTCTGTCTCGGTCTGTTTCTGTGCCTCTGTGACTGTCTCTGTCTCTGTCACTGTCTCTGTCTGTGCCTGTGTCTCTGTCACTGTCTCTGTCTCGGTCTGTGTCTGTGCCTCTGTCTGTGTCGCTGTCACTGTCTCTGTCACTGTCTCTGTCTGTGTCTCTGTCTGTGTCTCTGTCTGTGTCTCTGTCACTGTCTCTGTCAGTGTCTCTGTCTGTGTCTCTGTCTGTGTCTCTGTCTGTGTCTCTGTTACTGTCTCTGTCACTGTCTCTGTCAGTGTCTCTGTCTGTGTCTCTGTCAATGTCACTGTCTCTGTCACTGTCTCTGTCTCTGACTGTGTCTCTCTCTGTGTCTCTGTCTCTGTCTGTGTCTCTTCCACTGTCTCTTTCTGTGTCTCTGTCTGTGTCTCTGTCTGTGTCTCTGTCTCTGTCTGTGTCTCTGTCACTGTCTCTGTCACTGTCTCTGTCTGTGTCTCTGTCTGTGACTCTGTCTCTGTCTGTGTCTCTGTCTGTGTCTCTGTCACTGTCTCTGTCACTGTCTCTGTCTGTGTCTCTGTCTGTGTCTGTGTCTCTGTCAATGTCACTGTCTCTGTCACTGGTCACTGTCTCTGTCTCTGTCTGTGTCTCTGTCTGTGTCTCTGTCTCTGTCTGTTTCTCCGTCTGTGTCTCTGTCACTGTCTCTGTCACTGTCTCTGTCTGTGTCTCTGTCTGTGTCTCTGTCAATGTCTCTGTCACTGTCTCTGTCTGTGTCTCTGTCTGTGTCTCTGTCTCTGTCTGTGTCTCTGTCTGTGTCTCTGTCACTGTCACTGTCTCTGTCACTGTCTCTGTCTGTGTCTCTGTCTGTGTCTGTGTCTCTCTCAATGTCACTGTCTCTGTCACTGTCTCTGTCTCTGTCTGTCTCTGTCTGTGTCTCTGTCTCTGTCTGTGTCTCCGTCTGTGTCTCTGTCACTGTCTCTGTCACTGTCTCTGTCTGTGCCTCTGTCTGTGTCTCTGTCAATGTCACTGTCTCTGTCACTGTCTCCGTCTCTGTCTGTGTCTCTGTCTGTGTCTCTGTCTCTGTCTGTGTCTCTGTCTCTGTCTGTGCCTGTGTCTCTGTCACTGTCTCTGTCTGTGTCTCTCTCTGTGTCTCTGTCACTGTCTCTGTCTGTGTCTCTCTCTGTGTCTCTGTCAATGTCACTGTCTCTGTCACTGTCTCTGTCTCTGTCTGTGTCTCTGTCTGTGTCTCTGTCTGTGTCTCTGTCACTGTCTCTGTCACTGTCTCTGTCTGTGTCTCTGTCTGTGTCGCTGTCTCTGTCTGTGTCTCTGTATGTGTCTCTGTCACTGTCTCTGTCACTATCTCTGTCTGTGTCTCTGTCAATGTCACTGTCTCTGTCTGTGTCTCTGTCTGTGTCTCTGTCTGTGTCTCTGTCTGTGTCTCTGTCACTGTCTCTGCCACGGTCTCTGTCTGTGTCACTGTCTCTGTCTCTGTCACTGTCTCTGTCACTGTCTCTGTCTGTGCCTGTGTCTCTGTCACTTTCTCTGTCACTGTCTCTGTCTGTGCCTGTGTCTCTGTCACTGTCTCTGTCTCGGTCTGTGTCTGTGCCTCTGTCTGTGTATCTGTCACTGTCTCTGTCACTGTCTCTGTCTGTGTCTGTGTCTCTGTCTGTGTCTCTGTCTGTGTCTCTGTCAATGTCTCTGTCACTGTCTCTGTCACTGTCTCTGTCTGTGTCTCTGTCTCTGTCTCTGTCTGTGTCTCTGTAACTGTCTCTGTCACTGTCTCTGTCTGTGTCTCTATCTGTGTCTCTGTCTCTGTCTGTGTCTCTGCCTGTGTCTCTGTCACTGTCTCTGTCACTCTCTCTTTCTGTGTCTCTGTCTGTGTCTGTGTCTCTGTCAATGTCACTGTCTCTGTCACTGTCTCTGTCTCTGTCTGTGTCTCTGTCTGTGTCTCTGTCTCTGTCTGTGTCTCCGTCTGTGTCTCTGCCAATGTCTCTGTCACTGTCTCTGTCTGTGTCTCTGTCTGTGTCTCTGTCTCTGTCTGTGTCTCTTTCTGTGTCTCTGTCACTGTCACTGTCTCTGTCACTGTCTCTGTCTGTGTCTCTGTCTGTGTCTGTGTCTCTGTCAATGTCACTGTCTCTGTCACTGTCTCTGTCTCTGTCTGTGTCTCTGTCTGTGTCTCTGTCTCTGTCTGTGTCTCCGTCTGTGTCTCTGTCACTGTCTCTGTCACTGTCTCTGTCTGTGTCTCTGTCTGTGTCTCTGTCAATGTCACTGTCACTGTCTCTGTCACTGTCTCTGTCTCTGTCTCTGTCTGTGTCTCTGTCTGTGTCTCTGTCTCTGTCTCTGTCTGTGTCTCTGTCTCTGGCTGTGCCTGTGTCTCTGTCACTGTCTCTGTCTCGGTCTGTGCCTCTGTGACTGTCTCTGTCAATGTCACTGTCTCTGTCTCTGTCTGTGTCCCTGTCTGTGTCTCTGTCTCTGTCTCTGTCTCTGTCTGTGTCTCTGTCTGTGTCTCTGTCTGTGTCTCTGTCTCTGTCTGTGTCTCTGTCTGTGTCTCTGTCACTGTCTCTGTCACTCTCTCTTTCTGTGTCTCTGTCTGTGTCTGTGTCTCTGTCAATGACACTGTCTCTGTCACTGTCTCTGTCTCTGCCTGTGTCTCTGTCTGTGTCTCTGTCTCTGTCTGTGTCTCTTTCTGTGTCTCTGTCACTGTCACTGTCTCTGTCACTGTCTCTGTCTGTGTCTCTGTCTGTGTCTGTGTCTCTGTCAATGTCACTGTCTCTGTCACTGTCTCTGTCTCTGTCTGTGTCTCTGTCTGTGTCTCTGTCTCTGTCTGTGTCTCCGTCTGTGTCTCTGTCACTGTCTCTGTCACTGTCTCTGTCTGTGTCTCTGTCTGTGTCTCTGTCAATGTCACTGTCTCTGTCACTGTCTCTGTCTCTGTCTCTGTCTGTGTCTCTGTCTGTGTCTCTGTCTCTGTCTCTGTCTGTGTCTCTGTCTCTGTCTGTGCCTGTGTCTCTGTCACTGTCTCTGTCTCGGTCTGTGCCTCTGTGACTGTCTCTGTCAATGTCACTGTCTCTGTCTCTGTCTGTGTCCCTGTCTGTGTCTCTGTCTCTGTCTGTGTCTCCGTCTGTGTCTCTGTCACTGTCTCTGTCACTGTCTCTGTCTGTGTCTCTGTCTGTGTCTCTGTCAATGTCACTGTCTCTGTCACTGTCTCTGTCTCTGTCTCTGTCTGTGTCTCTGTCTGTGTCTCTGTCTCTGTCTCTGTCTGTGTCTCTGTCTCTGTCTGTGCCTGTGTCTCTGTCACTGTCTCTGTCTCGGTCTGTGCCTCTGTGACTGTCTCTGTCAATGTCACTGTCTCTGTCTCTGTCTGTGTCCCTGTCTGTGTCTCTGTCTCTGTCTCTGCCACGGTCTCTCTCTGTGTCACTGTCTCTGTCTCTGTCACTGTCTCTGTCACTGTCTCTGTCTGTGCCTGTGTCTCTGTCACTTTCTCTGTCACTGTCTCTGTCTGTGCCTGTGTCTCTGTCACTGTCTCTGTCTCGGTCTGTGTCTGTGCCTCTGTCTGTGTATCTGTCACTGTCTCTGTCACTGTCTCTGTCTGTGTCTGTGTCTCTGTCTCTGTCTCTGTCTGTGTCTCTGTAACTGTCTCTGTCACTGTCTCTGTCTGTGTCTCTATCTGTGTCTCTGTCTCTGTCTGTGTCTCTGCCTGTGTCTCTGTCACTGTCTCTGTCACTCTCTCTTTCTGTGTCTCTGTCTGTGTCTGTGTCTCTGTCAATGTCACTGTCTCTGTCACTGTCTCTGTCTCTGTCTGTGTCTCTGTCTGTGTCTCTATCTCTGTCTGTGTCTCCGTCTGTGTCTCTGCCAATGTCTCTGTCACTGTCTCTGTCTGTGTCTCTGTCTGTGTCTCTGTCTCTGCCTGTGTCTCTTTCTGTGTCTCTGTCACTGTCACTGTCTCTGTCACTGTCTCTGTCTGTGTCTCTGTCTGTGTCTGTGTCTCTGTCAATGTCACTGTCTCTGTCACTGTCTCTGTCTCTGTCTGTGTCTCTGTCTGTGTCTCTGTCTCTGTCTGTGTCTCCGTCTGTGTCTCTGTCACTGTCTCTGTCACTGTCTCTGTCTGTGTCTCTGTCTGTGTCTCTGTCAATGTCACTGTCACTGTCTCTGTCACTGTCTCTGTCTCTGTCTCTGTCTGTGTCTCTGTCTGTGTCTCTGTCTCTGTCTCTGTCTGTGTCTCTGTCTCTGTCTGTGCCTGTGTCTCTGTCACTGTCTCTGTCTCGGTCTGTGCCTCTGTGACTGTCTCTGTCAATGTCACTGTCTCTGTCTCTGTCTGTGTCCCTGTCTGTGTCTCTGTCTCTGTCTCTGTCTGTGTCTCTGTCTGTGTCTCTGTCTGTGTCTCTGTCTCTGTCTGTGTCTCTGTCTGTGTCTCTGTCACTGTCTCTGTCACTCTCTCTTTCTGTGTCTCTGTCTGTGTCTGTGTCTCTGTCAATGACACTGTCTCTGTCACTGTCTCTGTCTCTGCCTGTGTCTCTGTCTGTGTCTCTGTCTCTGTCTGTGTCTCTTTCTGTGTCTCTGTCACTGTCACTGTCTCTGTCACTGTCTCTGTCTGTGTCTCTGTCTGTGTCTGTGTCTCTGTCAATGTCACTGTCTCTGTCACTGTCTCTGTCTCTGTCTGTGTCTCTGTCTGTGTCTCTGTCTCTGTCTGTGTCTCCGTCTGTGTCTCTGTCACTGTCTCTGTCACTGTCTCTGTCTGTGTCTCTGTCTGTGTCTCTGTCAATGTCACTGTCTCTGTCACTGTCTCTGTCTCTGTCTCTGTCTGTGTCTCTGTCTGTGTCTCTGTCTCTGTCTCTGTCTGTGTCTCTGTCTCTGTCTGTGCCTGTGTCTCTGTCACTGTCTCTGTCTCGGTCTGTGCCTCTGTGACTGTCTCTGTCAATGTCACTGTCTCTGTCTCTGTCTGTGTCCCTGTCTGTGTCTCTGTCTCTGTCTCTGTCTCTGGCTGTGTCTCTGTCTGTGTCTCTGTCTCTGTCTCTGTCACTGTCTCTGTCTGTGTCTCTGTCTGTGTCTCTGTCACTGTCTCTGTCACTGTCTCTGTCTGTGTCTCTGTCTGTGTCGCTGTCTCTGTCTGTGTCTCTGTCTGTGTCTCTGTCACTGTCTCTGTCACTGTCTCTGTCTGTGTCTCTGTCAATGTCACTGTCTCTGTCACTGTCTCTGTCTCTGTCTGTGTCTCTGTCTGTGTCTCTGTCACTGTCTCTGTCTGTGTCTCTGTCTGTGTCTCTGTCAATGTCACTGTCTCTGTCACTGTCTCTGTCTCTGTCTCTGTCTGTGTCTCTGTCTGTGTCTGTGCCTGTGTCTCTGTCACTGTCTCCGTCTGTGTCTGTGTCTCTGTCACTGTCTCTGTCACTGTCTCTGTCTCTGTCTGTGTCTCTGTCTGTGTCTGTGCCTGTGCCTCTGTCACTGTCTCCGTCTGTGTCTTTGTCTCTGTCACTGTCTCTGTCAATGTCACTGTCTCTGTCACTGTCTCTGTCTCTGTCTCTGTCTGTGTCTCTGTCTGTGTCTCTGTCTGTGTCTGTGCCTGTGTCTCTGTCACTGTCTCCGTCTGTGTCTGTGTCTCTGTCACTGTCTCTGTCAATGTCACTGTCTCTGTCACTGTCTCTGTCTCTGTCTGTGTCTCTGTCTGTGTCTCTGTCTGTGTCTCTGTCTCTGTCTGTGTCTGTGCCTGTGTCTCTGTCACTGTCTCTGTCTCGGTCTGTGTCTGTGTCTCTGTCTGTGTCGCTGTCTCTGTCTGTGTCTCTGTCTGTGTCTCTGTCACTGTCTCTGTCACTGTCTCTGTCTGTGTCTCTGTCAATGTCACTGTCTCTGTCACTGTCTCTGTCTCTGTCTGTGTCTCTGTCTGTGTCTCTGTCTGTGTCTCTGTCACTGTCTCTGCCACGGTCTCTCTCTGTGTCACTGTCTCTGTCTCTGTCACTGTCTCTGTCACTGTCTCTGTCTGTGCCTGTGTCTCTGTCACTTTCTCTGTCACTGTCTCTGTCTGTGCCTGTGTCTCTGTCACTGTCTCTGTCTCGGTCTGTGTCTGTGCCTCTGTCTGTGTATCTGTCACTGTCTCTGTCACTGTCTCTGTCTGTGTCTGTGTCTCTGTCTGTGTCTCTGTCTGTGTCTCTGTCACTGTTTCTGTCACTGTCTCTGTCACTGTCTCTGTCTGTGTCTCTGTCTCTGTCTCTGTCTGTGTCTCTGTAACTGTCTCTGTCACTGTCTCTGTCTGTGTCTCTGTCTGTGTCTCTGTCTGTGTCTGTGTCTCTGCCTGTGTCTCTGTCACTGTCTCTGTCACTCTCTCTTTCTGTGTCTCTGTCTGTGTCTGTGTCTCTGTCAATGTCACTGTCTCTGTCACTGTCTCTGTCTCTGCCTGTGTCTCTGTCTGTGTCTCTGTCTCTGTCTGTGTCTCCGTCTGTGTCTCTGTCAATGTCTCTGTCACTGTCTCTGTCTGTGTCTCTGTCTGTGTCTCTGTCTCTGTCTGTGTCTCTTTCTGTGTCTCTGTCACTGTCACTGTCTCTGTCACTGTCTCTGTCTGTGTCTCTGTCTGTGTCTGTGTCTCTGTCAATGTCACTGTCTCTGTCACTGTCTCTGTCTCTGTCTGTGTCTCTGTCTGTGTCTCTGTCTCTGTCTGGGTCTCCGTCTGTGTCTCTGTCACTGTCTCTGTCACTGTCTCTGTCTGTGTCTCTGTCTGTGCCTCTGTCAATGTCACTGTCTCTGTCACTGTCTCTGTCTCTGTCTCTGTCTGTGTCTCTGTCTGTGTCTCTGTCTCTGTCTGTGTCTCTGTCTCTGTCTGTGCCTGTGTCTCTGTCACTGTCTCTGTCTCGGTCTGTGCCTCTGTGACTGTCTCTGTCAATGTCACTATCTCTGTCTCTGTCTGTGTCCCTGTCTGTGTCTCTGTCTCTGTCTCTGTCTGTGTCTCTGTCTGTGTCTCTGTCTCTGTCTCTGTCACTGTCTCTGTCTGTGTCTCTCTCTGTGTCTCTGTCAATGTCACTGTCTCTGTCACTGTCTCTGTCTCTGTCTGTGTCTCTGTCTGTGTCTCTGTCACTGTCTCTGTCACTGTCTCTGTCTGTGTCTCTGTCTGTGTCGCTGTCTCTGTCTGTGTCTCTGTCTGTGTCTCTGTCACTGTCTCTGTCACTGTCTCTGTCTGTGTCTCTGTCAATGTCACTGTCTCTGTCACTGTCTCTGTCTCTGTCTGTGTCTCTGTCTGTGTCTCTTTCACTGTCTCTATCTGTGTCTCTGTCTGTGTCTCTGTCAATGTCACTGTCTCTGTCACTGTCTCTGTCTCTGTCACTGTCTCTGTCTCTGTCTGTGTCTCTGTCTGTGTCTGTGCCTGTGCCTCTGTCACTGTCTCCGTCTGTGTCTGTGTCTCTGTCACTGTCTCTGTCAATGTCACTGTCTCTGTCACTGTCTCTGTCTCTGTCTGTGTCTCTGTCTGTGTCTCTGTCTGTGTCTGTGCCTGTGTCTCTGTCACTGTCTCCGTCTGTGTCTGTGTCTCTGTCACTGTCTCTGTCAATGTCACTGTCTCTGTCACTGTCTCTGTCTCTGTCTGTGTCTCTGTCTGTGTCTTTGTCTGTGTCTCTGTCACTGTCTGTGTCAGTGCCTGTGTCTCTGTCACTGTCTCTGTCTCGGTCTGTGTCTGTGCCTCTGTGACTGTCTCTGTCAATGTCACTGTCTCTGTCTCTGTCTGTGTCTCTGTCTGTGTCTCTGCCTCTGTCTGTGTCTCTGTCCCTGTCTCTGTCACTGTCTCTGTCTGTGTCTCTGTCTGTGTCTCTGTCAATGTCACTGTCACTGTCACTGTCTCTGTCTCTGTCTGTGTCTCTGTCTGTGTCTCTGTTTGTGTCTCTGTCTCTGTCTGTGTCTCTGTCACTGTCTCTGTCTGTGTCTCTGTCTGTGTCTCTGTCAATGTCACTGTCTCTGTCACTGTCTCTGTCTCTGTCTGTGTCTCTGTCTGTGTCTCTGTCTCTGTCTGTGTCTCCGTCTGTGTCTCTGTCACTGTCTCTGTCTCTGTCTGTGTCTCTGTCTGTGTCTCTGTCTCTGTCTGTGTCTCCGTCTGTGTCTCTGTCACTGTCTCTGTCACTGTCTCTGTCTGTGTCTGTGTCTGTGTCTGTGTCTCTGTCAATGTCACTGTCTCTGTCACTGTCTCTGTCTGTGTCTCTGTCTGTGTCTGTGCCTGTGTCTCTGTCACTGTCTCTGTCTGTGTCTGTGTCTCTGTCACTGTCTCTGTCAATGTCACTGTCTCTGTGTCTGTCTGTGTCTGTGTCTGTGTCTCTGTCAATGTCACTGTCTCTGTCACTGTCTCTGTCTGTGTCTCTGTCTGTGTCTGTGCCTGTGTCTCTGTCACTGTCTCTGTCTGTGTCTGTGTCTCTCTCACTGTCTCTGTCAATTTCACTGTCTCTGTCACTGTCTCTGTCTCTGTCTGTGTCTCTGTCAATGTCACTGTCTCTGTCACTGTCTCTGTCTCTGTCTGTGTCTCTGTCTGTGTCTCTGTCTGTGTCTCTGTCTCTGTCTGTGTCTCTGTCACTGTCTCTGTCTGTGTCTCTGTCTGTGTCTCTGTCTCTGTCTCTGTCACTGTCTCTGTCACTGTCTCTGTCTGTGTCTCTGTCTCTGTCTGTGTCTCTGTCTGTGTCTCTGTCACTGTCTCTGTCACTGTCTCTGTCTGTGTCTCTGTCTGTGTCTCTGTCAATGTCACTGTCTCTGTCACTGTCTCTGTCTCTGTCTGTGTCTCTGTCTGTGTCTCTGTCTGTGTCTCTGTCACTGTCTCTCTCTGTGTCTCTGTCTGTGTCTCTGTCTGTGTCTCTGTCTGTGTCTCTGTCTCTGTCTGTGTCTCTGTCACTGTCTCTGTCTGTGTCTCTGTCTGTGTCTCTGTCTCTGTCTCTGTCACTGTCTCTGTCACTGTCTCTGTCTGTGTCTCTGTCTCTGTCTGTGTCTCTGTCTGTGTCTCTGTCACTGTCTCTGTCACTGTCTCTGTCTGTGTCTCTGTCTGTGTCTCTGTCAATGTCACTGTCTCTGTCACTGTCTCTGTCTCTGTCTGTGTCTCTGTCTGTGTCTCTGTCTGTGTCTCTGTCTCTGTCTCTGTCTGTGTCTCTGTCACTGTCTCTGTCTGTGTCTCTGTCTGTGTCTCTGTCTCTGTCTCTGTCACTGTCTCTGTCACTGTCTCTGTCTGTGTCTCTGTCTCTGTCTGTGTCTCTGTCACTGTCTCTGTCACTGTCTCTGTCTGTGTCTCTGTCTGTGTCTCTGTCAATGTCACTGTCTCTGTCACTGTCTCTGTCTCTGTCTGTGTCTGTGTCTGTGTCTGTGTCTGTGTCTCTGTCTCTGTCTCTGTCACTGTCTCTGTCACTGTCTCTGTCTGTGTCTCTGTCTGTGTCTCTGTCAATGTCACTGTCTATGTCACCGTCTCTGTCTGTGTCTCTTTCTGTGTCTCTGTCACTGTCTCTGTCACTGTCTCTGTCTGTGTCTCTGTCTGTGTCTCTGTCAATGTCACTGTCTCTGTCTCTGTCTGTGTCTCTGTCTGTGTCTGTGTCTCTGTCTGTGTCTCTGTCTGTGTCTGTGTCTCTGTCACTGTCTCTGTCTCGGTCTGTGTCTGTGCCTCTTTGACTGTCTCTGTCAATGTCACTGTCTATGTCACTGTCTCTGTCTGTGTCTCTGTCTGTGTCTCTGTCACTGTCTCTGTCACTGTCTCTGTCACTGTCTCTGTCTGTGTCTCTGTCTCTGTCTGTGTCTCTGTCAATGTCACTGTCTCTGTCTCTGTCTGTGTCTCTGTCTGTGTCTGTGTCTCTGTCTGTGTCTCTGTCTGTGTCTGTGTCTCTGTCTCTGTCTGTATCTCTGTCTGTGTCTGTGTCTGTGTCTGTGTCTGTGTCTGTGTCTGTGTCTCTGTCTCTGTCTGTGTCTCTGTCTGTGTCTCTGTCTCTGTCTGTGTCTCTGTCTGTGTCTCTGTCACTGTCACTGTCTCTGTCTGTGTCTCTGTCTGTGTCTCTGTCAATGTCACTGTCTCTGTCACTGTCTCTGTCTCTGTCTGTGTCTCTGTCTGTGTCTCTGTCTCTGTCCTTGTCTGTGTCTCTGTCTGTGTCTCTGTCACTGTCTCTGTCACTGTCTCTGTCTGTGTCTCTGTCTGTGTCTCTGTCTCTGTCTGTGTCTCTGTCTGTGTCTCTGTCACTGTCTCTGTCACTGTCTCTGTCTGTGTCTCTGTCAATGTCACTGTCTCTGTCTGTGTCTCTGTCAATGTCACTGTCTCTGTCACTGTCTCTGTCTCTGTCTGTGTCTCTGTCTGTGTCTCTGTCTGTGTCTCTGTCACTGTCTCTGTCTGTGTCTCTGTCTGTGTCTATGTCAATGTCACTGTCTCTGTCACTCTCTCTGTCTGTGTCTCTGTCTGTGTCTGTGCCTGTGTCTCTGTCACTGTCTCGGTCTGTGTCTGTGTCTCTGTCACTGTCTCTGTCAATGTCACTGTCTCTGTCTCTGTCTGTGTCTCTGTCTGTGTCTCTGTCTCTGTCTGTGTCTCTGTCCCTGTCTCTGTCACTGTCTCTGTCTGTGTCTCTGTCTGTGTCTCTGTCAATGTCACTGTCACTGTCACTGTCTCTGTCTCTGTCTGTGTCTCTGTCTGTGTCTCTGTTTGTGTCTCTGTCTCTGTCTGTGTCTCTGTCACTGTCTCTGTCTGTGTCTCTGTCTGTGTCTCTGTCAATGTCACTGTCTCTGTCACTGTCTCTGTCTCTGTCTGTGTCTCTGTCTGTGTCTCTGTCTCTGTCTGTGTCTCCGTCTGTGTCTCTGTCACTGTCTCTGTCTCTGTCTGTGTCTCTGTCTGTGTCTCTGTCTCTGTCTGTGTCTCCGTCTGTGTCTCTGTCACTGTCTCTGTCACTGTCTCTGTCTGTGTCTGTGTCTGTGTCTGTGTCTCTGTCAATGTCACTGTCTCTGTCACTGTCTCTGTCTGTGTCTCTGTCTGTGTCTGTGCCTGTGTCTCTGTCTGTCTCTGTCTGTGTCTGTGTCTCTGTCACTGTCTCTGTCAATGTCACTGTCTCTGTGTCTGTCTGTGTCTGTGTCTGTGTCTCTCTCAATGTCACTGTCTCTGTCACTGTCTCTGTCTGTGTCTCTGTCTGTGTCTGTGCCTGTGTCTCTGTCACTGTCTCTGTCTGTGTCTGTGTCTCTCTCACTGTCTCTGTCAATTTCACTGTCTCTGTCACTGTCTCTGTCTCTGTCTGTGTCTCTGTCAATGTCACTGTCTCTGTCACTGTCTCTGTCTCTGTCTGTGTCTCTGTCTGTGTCTCTGTCTCTGTCTGTGTCTCTGTCACTGTCTCTGTCTGTGTCTCTGTCTGTGTCTCTGTCTCTGTCTCTGTCACTGTCTCTGTCACTGTCTCTGTCTGTGTCTCTGTCTCTGTCTGTGTCTCTGTCTGTGTCTCTGTCACTGTCTCTGTCACTGTCTCTGTCTGTGTCTCTGTCTGTGTCTCTGTCAATGTCACTGTCTCTGTCACTGTCTCTGTCTCTGTCTGTGTCTCTGTCTGTGTCTCTGTCTGTGTCTCTGTCTCTGTCTCTGTCTGTGTCTCTGTCACTGTCTCTGTCTGTGTCTGTGTCTGTGTCTCTGTCTCTGTCTCTGTCACTGTCTCTGTCACTGTCTCTGTCTGTGTCTCTGTCTCTGTCTGTGTCTCTGTCACTGTCTCTGTCACTGTCTCTGTCTGTGTCTCTGTCTGTGTCTCTGTCAATGTCACTGTCTCTGTCACTGTCTCTGTCTCTGTCTGTGTCTGTGTCTGTGTCTGTGACTGTGTCTGTGTCTCTGTCTCTGTCTCTGTCACTGTCTCTGTCACTGTCTCTGTCTGTGTCTCTGTCTGTGTCTCTGTCAATGTCACTGTCTATGTCACTGTCTCTGTCTGTGTCTCTTTCTGTGTCTCTGTCACTGTCTCTGTCACTGTCTCTGTCTGTGTCTCTGTCTCTGTCTGTGTCTCTGTCAATGTCACTGTCTCTGTCTCTGTCTGTGTCTCTGTCTGTGTCTCTGTCTCTGTCTGTGTCTCTGTCAATGTCACTGTCTCTGTCTCTGTCTGTGTCTCTGTCTGTGTCTGTGTCTCTGTCTGTGTCTCTGTCTGTGTCTGTGTCTCTGTCACTGTCTCTGTCTCGGTCTGTGTCTGTACCTCTTTGACTGTCTCTGTCAATGTCACTGTCTATGTCACTGTCTCTGTCTGTGTCTCTGTCTGTGTCTCTGTCACTGTCTCTGTCACTGTCTCTGTCACTGTCTCTGTCTGTGTCTCTGTCTCTGTCTGTGTCTCTGTCAATGTCACTGTCTCTGTCTCTGTCTGTGTCTCTGTCTGTGTCTGTGACTCTGTCTGTGTCTCTGTCTGTGTCTGTGTCTCTGTCTCTGTCTGTATCTCTGTCTGTGTCTGTGTCTGTGTCTCTGTCTGTGTCTGTGTCTGTGTCTGTGTCTCTGTCTCTGTCTGTGTCTCTGTCTGTGTCTCTGTCTCTGTCTGTGTCTCTGTCTGTGTCTCTGTCACTGTCACTGTCTCTGTCTGTGTCTCTGTCTGTGTCTCTGTCAATGTCACTGTCTCTGTCACTGTCTCTGTCTCTGTCTGTGTCTCTGTCTGTGTCTCTGTCTCTGTCCTTGTCTGTGTCTCTGTCTGTGTCTCTGTCACTGTCTCTGTCACTGTCTCTGTCTGTGTCTCTGTCTGTGTCTCTGTCTCTGTCTGTGTCTCTGTCTGTGTCTCTGTCACTGTCTCTGTCACTGTCTCTGTCTGTGTCTCTGTCAATGTCACTGTCTCTGTCTGTGTCTCTGTCAATGTCACTGTCTCTGTCACTGTCTCTGTCTCTGTCTGTGTCTCTGTCTGTGTCTCTGTCTGTGTCTCTGTCACTGTCTCTGTCTGTGTCTCTGTCTGTGTCTATGTCAATGTCACTGTCTCTGTCACTCTCTCTGTCTGTGTCTCTGTCTGTGTCTGTGCCTGTGTCTCTGTCACTGTCTCGGTCTGTGTCTGTGTCTCTGTCACTGTCTCTGTCAATGTCACTGTCTCTGTCACTGTCTCTGTCTCTGTCTGTGTCTCTATCTGTGTCTCTGTCTCTGTCTGTGTCTCTGTCTGTGTCTGTGCCTGTGTCTCTGTCACTGTCTCTGTCTCGGTCTGTGTCTGTGCCTCTGTGACTGTCTCTGTCAATGTCACTGTCTCTGTCTCTGTCTGTGTCTCTGTCTGTGTCTCTGTCTGTGTCTGTGCCTGTGTCTCTGTCACTGTCTGTGTCAGTGCCTGTGTCTCTGTCACTGTCTCTGTCTCGGTCTGTGTCTGTGCCTCTGTGACTGTCTCTGTCAATGTCACTGTCTCTGTCTCTGTCTGTGTCTCTGTCTGTGTCTCTGTCTCTGTCTGTGTCTGTGTCTCTGTCCCTGTCTCTGTCACTGTCTCTGTCTGTGTCTCTGTCTGTGTCTCTGTCAATGTCACTGTCACTGTCACTGTCTCTGTCTCTGTCTGTGTCTCTGTCTGTGTCTCTGTTTGTGTCTCTGTCTCTGTCTGTGTCTCTGTCACTGTCTCTGTCTGTGTCTCTGTCTGTGTCTCTGTCAATGTCACTGTCTCTGTCACTGTCTCTGTCTCTGTCTGTGTCTCTGTCTGTGTCTCTGTCTCTGTCTGTGTCTCCGTCTGTGTCTCTGTCACTGTCTCTGTCTCTGTCTGTGTCTCTGTCTGTGTCTCTGTCTCTGTCTGTGTCTCCGTCTGTGTCTCTGTCACTGTCTCTGTCACTGTCTCTGTCTGTGTCTGTGTCTGTGTCTCTGTCAATGTCACTGTCTCTGTCACTGTCTCTGTCTGTGTCTCTGTCTGTGTCTGTGCCTGTGTCTCTGTCACTGTCTCTGTCTGTGTCTGTGTCTCTGTCACTGTCTCTGTCAATGTCACTGTCTCTGTGTCTGTCTGTGTCTGTGTCTCTGTCAATGTCACTGTCTCTGTCACTGTCTCTGTCTGTGTCTCTGTCTGTGTCTGTGCCTGTGTCTCTGTCACTGTCTCTGTCTGTGTCTGTGTCTCTCTCACTGTCTCTGTCAATTTCACTGTCCCTGTCACTGTCTCTGTCTCTGTCTGTGTCTCTGTCAATGTCACTGTCTCTGTCACTGTCTCTGTCTGTGTCTCTGTCTGTGTCTCTGTCTGTGTCTCTGTCTCTGTCTCTGTCTGTGTCTCTGTCACTGTCTCTGTCTGTGTCTCTGTCTGTGTCTCTGTCTCTGTCTCTGTCACTGTCTCTGTCACTGTCTCTGTCTGTGTCTCTGTCTCTGTCTGTGTCTCTGTCTGTGTCTCTGTCACTGTCTCTGTCACTGTCTCTGTCTGTGTCTCTGTCTGTGTCTCTGTCAATGTCACTGTCTCTGTCACTGTCTCTGTCTCTGTCTGTGTCTGTGTCTGTGTCTGTGTCTGTGTCTGTGTCTCTGTCTCTGTCTCTGTCACTGTCTCTGTCACTGTCTCTGTCTGTGTCTCTGTCTGTGTCTCTGTCAATGTCACTGTCTATGTCACTGTCTCTGTCTGTGTCTCTTTCTGTGTCTCTGTCACTGTCTCTGTCACTGTCTCTGTCTCTGTCTGTGTCTCTGTCTCTGTCTGTGTCTCTGTCAATGTCACTGTCTCTGTCTCTGTCTGTGTCTCTGTCTGTGTCTGTGTCTCTGTCTGTGTCTCTGTCTGTGTCTGTGTCTCTGTCACTGTCTCTGTCTCGGTCTGTGTCTGTGCCTCTTTGACTGTCTCTGTCAATGTCACTGTCTATGTCACTGTCTCTGTCTGTGTCTCTGTCTGTGTCTCTGTCACTGTCTCTGTCACTGTCTCTGTCTGTGTCTCTGTCTGTGTCTGTGCCTGTGTCTCTGTCACTGTCTCTGTCTGTGTCTGTGTCTCTGTCACTG
This sequence comes from Scyliorhinus torazame, assembly GCF_047496885.1. Lineage (NCBI taxonomy): Eukaryota > Metazoa > Chordata > Chondrichthyes > Carcharhiniformes > Scyliorhinidae > Scyliorhinus > Scyliorhinus torazame. Next base: position 116,298,244 of record NC_092726.1, on the reverse strand, counting down.
TCTCTGTCAATGTCACTGTCTCTGTGTCTGTCTGTGTCTGTGTCTCTGTCAATGTCACTGTCTCTGTCACTGTCTCTGTCTGTGTCTGTGCCTGTGTCTCTGTCACTGTCTCTGTCTGTGTCTGTGTCTCTCTCACTGTCTCTGTCAATTTCACTGTCCCTGTCACTGTCTCTGTCTCTGTCTGTGTCTCTGTCAATGTCACTGTCTCTGTCACTGTCTCTGTCTCTGTCTGTGTCTCTGTCTGTGTCCCTGTCTGTGTCTCTGTCTGTGTCTCTGTCTGTGTCTCTGTCACTGTCTCTGTCTGTGTCTCTGTCTGTGTCTCTGTCTGTGTCTCTGTCTCTGTCACTGTCTCTGTCACTGTCTCTGTCTGTGTCTCTGTCTCTGTCTGTGTCTCTGTCTGTGTCTCTGTCACTGTCTCTGTCACTGTCTCTGTCTGTGTCTCTGTCTGTGTCTCTGTCAATGTCACTGTCTCTGTCACTGTCTCTGTCTCTGTCTGTGCCTGTGTCTGTGTCTGTGTCTGTGTCTGTGTCTCTGTCTCTGTCTCTGTCACTGTCTCTGTCACTGTTTCTGTCTGTGTCTCTGTCTGTGTCTCTGTCAATGTCACTGTCTATGTCACTGTCTCTGTCTGTGTCTCTTTCTGTGTCTCTGTCACTGTCTCTGTCACTGTCTCTGTCTGTGTCTCTGTCTCTGTCTGTGTCTCTGTCAATGTCACTGTCTCTGTCTCTGTCTGTGTCTCTGTCTGTGTCTGTGTCTCTGTCTGTGTCTCTGTCTGTGTCTGTGTCTCTGTCACTGTCTCTGTCTCGGTCTGTGTCTGTGCCTCTTTGACTGTCTCTGTCAATGTCACTGTCTATGTCACTGTCTCTGTCTGTGTCTCTGTCTGTGTCTCTGTCACTGTCTCTGTCACTGTCTCTGTCACTGTCTCTGTCTGTGTCTCTGTCAATGTCACTGTCTCTGTCTCTGTCTGTGTCTCTGTCTGTGTCTGTGTCTCTGTCTGTGTCTCTGTCTGTGTCTGTGTCTCTGTCTCTGTCTGTATCTCTGTCTGTGTCTGTGTCTGTGTCTCTGTCTCTGTCTGTGTCTGTGTCTGTGTCTCTGTCTCTGTCTGTGTCTCTGTCTGTGTCTCTGTCTCTGTCTGTGTCTCTGTCTGTGTCTCTGTCACTGTCACTGTCTCTGTCTGTGTTTCTGTCTGTGTCTCTGTCAATGTCACTGTCTCTGTCACTGTCTCTGTCTCTGTCTGTGTCTCTGTCTGTGTCTCTGTCTCTGTCCTTGTCTGTGTCTCTGTCTGTGTCTCTGTCACTGTCTCTGTCACTGTCTCTGTCTGTGTCTCTGTCTGTGTCTCTGTCTCTGTCTGTGTCTCTGTCTGTGTCTCTGTCACTGTCTCTGTCACTGTCTCTGTCTGTGTCTCTGTCTGTGTCACTGTCTCTGTCTGTGTCTCTGTCAATGTCACTGTCTCTGTCACTGGCTCTGTCTCTGTCTGTGTCTCTGTCTGTGTCTCTGTCTGTGTCTCTGTCACTCTCTCTGTCTGTGTCTCTGTCTGTGTCTATGTCAATGTCACTGTCTCTGTCACTCTCTCTGTCTGTGTCTCTGTCTGTGTCTGTGCCTGTGTCTCTGTCACTGTCTCGGTCTGTGTCTGTGTCTCTGTCACTGTCTCTGTCAATGTCACTGTCTCTGTCACTGTCTCTGTCTCTGTCTGTGTCTCTGTCTGTGTCTCTGCCTCTGTCTGTGTCTCTGTCCCTGTCTCTGTCACTGTCTCTGTCTGTGTCTCTGTCTGTGTCTCTGTCAATGTCACTGTCACTGTCACTGTCTCTGTCTCTGTCTGTGTCTCTGTCTGTGTCTCTGTTTGTGTCTCTGTCTCTGTCTGTGTCTCTGTCACTGTCTCTGTCTGTGTCTCTGTCTGTGTCTCTGTCAATGTCACTGTCTCTGTCACTGTCTCTGTCTCTGTCTGTGTCTCTGTCTGTGTCTCTGTCTCTGTCTGTGTCTCCGTCTGTGTCTCTGTCACTGTCTCTGTCTCTGTCTGTGTCTCTGTCTGTGTCTCTGTCTCTGTCTGTGTCTCCGTCTGTGTCTCTGTCACTGTCTCTGTCACTGTCTCTGTCTGTGTCTGTGTCTGTGTCTGTGTCTCTGTCAATGTCACTGTCTCTGTCACTGTCTCTGTCTGTGTCTCTGTCTGTGTCTGTGCCTGTGTCTCTGTCACTGTCTCTGTCTGTGTCTGTGTCTCTGTCACTGTCTCTGTCAATGTCACTGTCTCTGTGTCTGTCTGTGTCTGTGTCTGTGTCTCTGTCAATGTCACTGTCTCTGTCACTGTCTCTGTCTGTGTCTCTGTCTGTGTCTGTGCCTGTGTCTCTGTCACTGTCTCTGTCTGTGTCTGTGTCTCTCTCACTGTCTCTGTCAATTTCACTGTCTCTGTCACTGTCTCTGTCTCTGTCTGTGTCTCTGTCAATGTCACTGTCTCTGTCACTGTCTCTGTCTCTGTCTGTGTCTCTGTCTGTGTCTCTGTCTGTGTCTCTGTCTCTGTCTGTGTCTCTGTCACTGTCTCTGTCTGTGTCTCTGTCTGTGTCTCTGTCTCTGTCTCTGTCACTGTCTCTGTCACTGTCTCTGTCTGTGTCTCTGTCTCTGTCTGTGTCTCTGTCTGTGTCTCTGTCACTGTCTCTGTCACTGTCTCTGTCTGTGTCTCTGTCTGTGTCTCTGTCAATGTCACTGTCTCTGTCACTGTCTCTGTCTCTGTCTGTGTCTCTGTCTGTGTCTCTGTCTGTGTCTCTGTCACTGTCTCTCTCTGTGTCTCTGTCTGTGTCTCTGTCTGTGTCTCTGTCTGTGTCTCTGTCTCTGTCTGTGTCTCTGTCACTGTCTCTGTCTGTGTCTCTGTCTGTGTCTCTGTCTCTGTCTCTGTCACTGTCTCTGTCACTGTCTCTGTCTGTGTCTCTGTCTCTGTCTGTGTCTCTGTCTGTGTCTCTGTCACTGTCTCTGTCACTGTCTCTGTCTGTGTCTCTGTCTGTGTCTCTGTCAATGTCACTGTCTCTGTCACTGTCTCTGTCTCTGTCTGTGTCTCTGTCTGTGTCTCTGTCTGTGTCTCTGTCTCTGTCTCTGTCTGTGTCTCTGTCACTGTCTCTGTCTGTGTCTCTGTCTGTGTCTCTGTCTCTGTCTCTGTCACTGTCTCTGTCACTGTCTCTGTCTGTGTCTCTGTCTCTGTCTGTGTCTCTGTCACTGTCTCTGTCACTGTCTCTGTCTGTGTCTCTGTCTGTGTCTCTGTCAATGTCACTGTCTCTGTCACTGTCTCTGTCTCTGTCTGTGTCTGTGTCTGTGTCTGTGTCTGTGTCTCTGTCTCTGTCTCTGTCACTGTCTCTGTCACTGTCTCTGTCTGTGTCTCTGTCTGTGTCTCTGTCAATGTCACTGTCTATGTCACTGTCTCTGTCTGTGTCTCTTTCTGTGTCTCTGTCACTGTCTCTGTCACTGTCTCTGTCTGTGTCTCTGTCTGTGTCTCTGTCAATGTCACTGTCTCTGTCTCTGTCTGTGTCTCTGTCTGTGTCTGTGTCTCTGTCTGTGTCTCTGTCTGTGTCTGTGTCTCTGTCACTGTCTCTGTCTCGGTCTGTGTCTGTGCCTCTTTGACTGTCTCTGTCAATGTCACTGTCTATGTCACTGTCTCTGTCTGTGTCTCTGTCTGTGTCTCTGTCACTGTCTCTGTCACTGTCTCTGTCACTGTCTCTGTCTGTGTCTCTGTCTCTGTCTGTGTCTCTGTCAATGTCACTGTCTCTGTCTCTGTCTGTGTCTCTGTCTGTGTCTGTGTCTCTGTCTGTGTCTCTGTCTGTGTCTCTGTCTCTGTCTCTGTCTGTATCTCTGTCTGTGTCTGTGTCTGTGTCTGTGTCTGTGTCTGTGTCTGTGTCTCTGTCTCTGTCTGTGTCTCTGTCTGTGTCTCTGTCTCTGTCTGTGTCTCTGTCTGTGTCTCTGTCACTGTCACTGTCTCTGTCTGTGTCTCTGTCTGTGTCTCTGTCAATGTCACTGTCTCTGTCACTGTCTCTGTCTCTGTCTGTGTCTCTGTCTGTGTCTCTGTCTCTGTCCTTGTCTGTGTCTCTGTCTGTGTCTCTGTCACTGTCTCTGTCACTGTCTCTGTCTGTGTCTCTGTCTGTGTCTCTGTCTCTGTCTGTGTCTCTGTCTGTGTCTCTGTCACTGTCTCTGTCACTGTCTCTGTCTGTGTCTCTGTCAATGTCACTGTCTCTGTCTGTGTCTCTGTCAATGTCACTGTCTCTGTCACTGTCTCTGTCTCTGTCTGTGTCTCTGTCTGTGTCTCTGTCTGTGTCTCTGTCACTGTCTCTGTCTGTGTCTCTGTCTGTGTCTATGTCAATGTCACTGTCTCTGTCACTCTCTCTGTCTGTGTCTCTGTCTGTGTCTGTGCCTGTGTCTCTGTCACTGTCTCGGTCTGTGTCTGTGTCTCTGTCACTGTCTCTGTCAATGTCACTGTCTCTGTCTCTGTCTGTGTCTCTGTCTGTGTCTCTGTCTCTGTCTGTGTCTCTGTCCCTGTCTCTGTCACTGTCTCTGTCTGTGTCTCTGTCTGTGTCTCTGTCAATGTCACTGTCACTGTCACTGTCTCTGTCTCTGTCTGTGTCTCTGTCTGTGTCTCTGTTTGTGTCTCTGTCTCTGTCTGTGTCTCTGTCACTGTCTCTGTCTGTGTCTCTGTCTGTGTCTCTGTCAATGTCACTGTCTCTGTCACTGTCTCTGTCTCTGTCTGTGTCTCTGTCTGTGTCTCTGTCTCTGTCTGTGTCTCCGTCTGTGTCTCTGTCACTGTCTCTGTCTCTGTCTGTGTCTCTGTCTGTGTCTCTGTCTCTGTCTGTGTCTCCGTCTGTGTCTCTGTCACTGTCTCTGTCACTGTCTCTGTCTGTGTCTGTGTCTGTGTCTGTGTCTCTGTCAATGTCACTGTCTCTGTCACTGTCTCTGTCTGTGTCTCTGTCTGTGTCTGTGCCTGTGTCTCTGTCTGTCTCTGTCTGTGTCTGTGTCTCTGTCACTGTCTCTGTCAATGTCACTGTCTCTGTGTCTGTCTGTGTCTGTGTCTGTGTCTCTCTCAATGTCACTGTCTCTGTCACTGTCTCTGTCTGTGTCTCTGTCTGTGTCTGTGCCTGTGTCTCTGTCACTGTCTCTGTCTGTGTCTGTGTCTCTCTCACTGTCTCTGTCAATTTCACTGTCTCTGTCACTGTCTCTGTCTCTGTCTGTGTCTCTGTCAATGTCACTGTCTCTGTCACTGTCTCTGTCTCTGTCTGTGTCTCTGTCTGTGTCTGTGCCTGTGTCTCTGTCTGTCTCTGTCTGTGTCTGTGTCTCTGTCACTGTCTCTGTCAATGTCACTGTCTCTGTGTCTGTCTGTGTCTGTGTCTGTGTCTCTCTCAATGTCACTGTCTCTGTCACTGTCTCTGTCTGTGTCTCTGTCTGTGTCTGTGCCTGTGTCTCTGTCACTGTCTCTGTCTGTGTCTGTGTCTCTCTCACTGTCTCTGTCAATTTCACTGTCTCTGTCACTGTCTCTGTCTCTGTCTGTGTCTCTGTCAATGTCACTGTCTCTGTCACTGTCTCTGTCTCTGTCTGTGTCTCTGTCTGTGTCTCTGTCTCTGTCTGTGTCTCTGTCACTGTCTCTGTCTGTGTCTCTGTCTGTGTCTCTGTCTCTGTCTCTGTCACTGTCTCTGTCACTGTCTCTGTCTGTGTCTCTGTCTCTGTCTGTGTCTCTGTCTGTGTCTCTGTCACTGTCTCTGTCACTGTCTCTGTCTGTGTCTCTGTCTGTGTCTCTGTCAATGTCACTGTCTCTGTCACTGTCTCTGTCTCTGTCTGTGTCTCTGTCTGTGTCTCTGTCTGTGTCTCTGTCTCTGTCTCTGTCTGTGTCTCTGTCACTGTCTCTGTCTGTGTCTGTGTCTGTGTCTCTGTCTCTGTCTCTGTCACTGTCTCTGTCACTGTCTCTGTCTGTGTCTCTGTCTCTGTCTGTGTCTCTGTCACTGTCTCTGTCACTGTCTCTGTCTGTGTCTCTGTCTGTGTCTCTGTCAATGTCACTGTCTCTGTCACTGTCTCTGTCTCTGTCTGTGTCTGTGTCTGTGTCTGTGACTGTGTCTGTGTCTCTGTCTCTGTCTCTGTCACTGTCTCTGTCACTGTCTCTGTCTGTGTCTCTGTCTGTGTCTCTGTCAATGTCACTGTCTATGTCACTGTCTCTGTCTGTGTCTCTTTCTGTGTCTCTGTCACTGTCTCTGTCACTGTCTCTGTCTGTGTCTCTGTCTCTGTCTGTGTCTCTGTCAATGTCACTGTCTCTGTCTCTGTCTGTGTCTCTGTCTGTGTCTCTGTCTCTGTCTGTGTCTCTGTCAATGTCACTGTCTCTGTCTCTGTCTGTGTCTCTGTCTGTGTCTGTGTCTCTGTCTGTGTCTCTGTCTGTGTCTGTGTCTCTGTCACTGTCTCTGTCTCGGTCTGTGTCTGTACCTCTTTGACTGTCTCTGTCAATGTCACTGTCTATGTCACTGTCTCTGTCTGTGTCTCTGTCTGTGTCTCTGTCACTGTCTCTGTCACTGTCTCTGTCACTGTCTCTGTCTGTGTCTCTGTCTCTGTCTGTGTCTCTGTCAATGTCACTGTCTCTGTCTCTGTCTGTGTCTCTGTCTGTGTCTGTGACTCTGTCTGTGTCTCTGTCTGTGTCTGTGTCTCTGTCTCTGTCTGTATCTCTGTCTGTGTCTGTGTCTGTGTCTCTGTCTGTGTCTGTGTCTGTGTCTGTGTCTCTGTCTCTGTCTGTGTCTCTGTCTGTGTCTCTGTCTCTGTCTGTGTCTCTGTCTGTGTCTCTGTCACTGTCACTGTCTCTGTCTGTGTCTCTGTCTGTGTCTCTGTCAATGTCACTGTCTCTGTCACTGTCTCTGTCTCTGTCTGTGTCTCTGTCTGTGTCTCTGTCTCTGTCCTTGTCTGTGTCTCTGTCTGTGTCTCTGTCACTGTCTCTGTCACTGTCTCTGTCTGTGTCTCTGTCTGTGTCTCTGTCTCTGTCTGTGTCTCTGTCTGTGTCTCTGTCACTGTCTCTGTCACTGTCTCTGTCTGTGTCTCTGTCAATGTCACTGTCTCTGTCTGTGTCTCTGTCAATGTCACTGTCTCTGTCACTGTCTCTGTCTCTGTCTGTGTCTCTGTCTGTGTCTCTGTCTGTGTCTCTGTCACTGTCTCTGTCTGTGTCTCTGTCTGTGTCTATGTCAATGTCACTGTCTCTGTCACTCTCTCTGTCTGTGTCTCTGTCTGTGTCTGTGCCTGTGTCTCTGTCACTGTCTCGGTCTGTGTCTGTGTCTCTGTCACTGTCTCTGTCAATGTCACTGTCTCTGTCACTGTCTCTGTCTCTGTCTGTGTCTCTATCTGTGTCTCTGTCTCTGTCTGTGTCTCTGTCTGTGTCTGTGCCTGTGTCTCTGTCACTGTCTCTGTCTCGGTCTGTGTCTGTGCCTCTGTGACTGTCTCTGTCAATGTCACTGTCTCTGTCTCTGTCTGTGTCTCTGTCTGTGTCTCTGTCTGTGTCTGTGCCTGTGTCTCTGTCACTGTCTGTGTCAGTGCCTGTGTCTCTGTCACTGTCTCTGTCTCGGTCTGTGTCTGTGCCTCTGTGACTGTCTCTGTCAATGTCACTGTCTCTGTCTCTGTCTGTGTCTCTGTCTGTGTCTCTGTCTCTGTCTGTGTCTGTGTCTCTGTCCCTGTCTCTGTCACTGTCTCTGTCTGTGTCTCTGTCTGTGTCTCTGTCAATGTCACTGTCACTGTCACTGTCTCTGTCTCTGTCTGTGTCTCTGTCTGTGTCTCTGTTTGTGTCTCTGTCTCTGTCTGTGTCTCTGTCACTGTCTCTGTCTGTGTCTCTGTCTGTGTCTCTGTCAATGTCACTGTCTCTGTCACTGTCTCTGTCTCTGTCTGTGTCTCTGTCTGTGTCTCTGTCTCTGTCTGTGTCTCCGTCTGTGTCTCTGTCACTGTCTCTGTCTCTGTCTGTGTCTCTGTCTGTGTCTCTGTCTCTGTCTGTGTCTCCGTCTGTGTCTCTGTCACTGTCTCTGTCACTGTCTCTGTCTGTGTCTGTGTCTGTGTCTCTGTCAATGTCACTGTCTCTGTCACTGTCTCTGTCTGTGTCTCTGTCTGTGTCTGTGCCTGTGTCTCTGTCACTGTCTCTGTCTGTGTCTGTGTCTCTGTCACTGTCTCTGTCAATGTCACTGTCTCTGTGTCTGTCTGTGTCTGTGTCTCTGTCAATGTCACTGTCTCTGTCACTGTCTCTGTCTGTGTCTCTGTCTGTGTCTGTGCCTGTGTCTCTGTCACTGTCTCTGTCTGTGTCTGTGTCTCTCTCACTGTCTCTGTCAATTTCACTGTCCCTGTCACTGTCTCTGTCTCTGTCTGTGTCTCTGTCAATGTCACTGTCTCTGTCACTGTCTCTGTCTGTGTCTCTGTCTGTGTCTCTGTCACTGTCTCTGTCACTGTCTCTGTCTGTGTCTCTGTCTGTGTCTCTGTCAATGTCACTGTCTCTGTCACTGTCTCTGTCTCTGTCTGTGTCTCTGTCTGTGTCTCTGTCTGTGTCTCTGTCTCTGTCTCTGTCTGTGTCTCTGTCACTGTCTCTGTCTGTGTCTCTGTCTGTGTCTCTGTCTCTGTCTCTGTCACTGTCTCTGTCACTGTCTCTGTCTGTGTCTCTGTCTCTGTCTGTGTCTCTGTCACTGTCTCTGTCACTGTCTCTGTCTGTGTCTCTGTCTGTGTCTCTGTCAATGTCACTGTCTCTGTCACTGTCTCTGTCTCTGTCTGTGTCTGTGTCTGTGTCTGTGTCTGTGTCTCTGTCTCTGTCTCTGTCACTGTCTCTGTCACTGTCTCTGTCTGTGTCTCTGTCTGTGTCTCTGTCAATGTCACTGTCTATGTCACTGTCTCTGTCTGTGTCTCTTTCTGTGTCTCTGTCACTGTCTCTGTCACTGTCTCTGTCTGTGTCTCTGTCTGTGTCTCTGTCAATGTCACTGTCTCTGTCTCTGTCTGTGTCTCTGTCTGTGTCTGTGTCTCTGTCTGTGTCTCTGTCTGTGTCTGTGTCTCTGTCACTGTCTCTGTCTCGGTCTGTGTCTGTGCCTCTTTGACTGTCTCTGTCAATGTCACTGTCTATGTCACTGTCTCTGTCTGTGTCTCTGTCTGTGTCTCTGTCACTGTCTCTGTCACTGTCTCTGTCACTGTCTCTGTCTGTGTCTCTGTCTCTGTCTGTGTCTCTGTCAATGTCACTGTCTCTGTCTCTGTCTGTGTCTCTGTCTGTGTCTGTGTCTCTGTCTGTGTCTCTGTCTGTGTCTCTGTCTCTGTCTCTGTCTGTATCTCTGTCTGTGTCTGTGTCTGTGTCTGTGTCTGTGTCTGTGTCTGTGTCTCTGTCTCTGTCTGTGTCTCTGTCTGTGTCTCTGTCTCTGTCTGTGTCTCTGTCTGTGTCTCTGTCACTGTCACTGTCTCTGTCTGTGTCTCTGTCTGTGTCTCTGTCAATGTCACTGTCTCTGTCACTGTCTCTGTCTCTGTCTGTGTCTCTGTCTGTGTCTCTGTCTCTGTCCTTGTCTGTGTCTCTGTCTGTGTCTCTGTCACTGTCTCTGTCACTGTCTCTGTCTGTGTCTCTGTCTGTGTCTCTGTCTCTGTCTGTGTCTCTGTCTGTGTCTCTGTCACTGTCTCTGTCACTGTCTCTGTCTGTGTCTCTGTCAATGTCACTGTCTCTGTCTGTGTCTCTGTCAATGTCACTGTCTCTGTCACTGTCTCTGTCTCTGTCTGTGTCTCTGTCTGTGTCTCTGTCTGTGTCTCTGTCACTGTCTCTGTCTGTGTCTCTGTCTGTGTCTATGTCAATGTCACTGTCTCTGTCACTCTCTCTGTCTGTGTCTCTGTCTGTGTCTGTGCCTGTGTCTCTGTCACTGTCTCGGTCTGTGTCTGTGTCTCTGTCACTGTCTCTGTCAATGTCACTGTCTCTGTCTCTGTCTGTGTCTCTGTCTGTGTCTCTGTCTCTGTCTGTGTCTCTGTCCCTGTCTCTGTCACTGTCTCTGTCTGTGTCTCTGTCTGTGTCTCTGTCAATGTCACTGTCACTGTCACTGTCTCTGTCTCTGTCTGTGTCTCTGTCTGTGTCTCTGTTTGTGTCTCTGTCTCTGTCTGTGTCTCTGTCACTGTCTCTGTCTGTGTCTCTGTCTGTGTCTCTGTCAATGTCACTGTCTCTGTCACTGTCTCTGTCTCTGTCTGTGTCTCTGTCTGTGTCTCTGTCTCTGTCTGTGTCTCCGTCTGTGTCTCTGTCACTGTCTCTGTCTCTGTCTGTGTCTCTGTCTGTGTCTCTGTCTCTGTCTGTGTCTCCGTCTGTGTCTCTGTCACTGTCTCTGTCACTGTCTCTGTCTGTGTCTGTGTCTGTGTCTGTGTCTCTGTCAATGTCACTGTCTCTGTCACTGTCTCTGTCTGTGTCTCTGTCTGTGTCTGTGCCTGTGTCTCTGTCTGTCTCTGTCTGTGTCTGTGTCTCTGTCACTGTCTCTGTCAATGTCACTGTCTCTGTGTCTGTCTGTGTCTGTGTCTGTGTCTCTCTCAATGTCACTGTCTCTGTCACTGTCTCTGTCTGTGTCTCTGTCTGTGTCTGTGCCTGTGTCTCTGTCACTGTCTCTGTCTGTGTCTGTGTCTCTCTCACTGTCTCTGTCAATTTCACTGTCTCTGTCACTGTCTCTGTCTCTGTCTGTGTCTCTGTCAATGTCACTGTCTCTGTCACTGTCTCTGTCTCTGTCTGTGTCTCTGTCTGTGTCTGTGCCTGTGTCTCTGTCTGTCTCTGTCTGTGTCTGTGTCTCTGTCACTGTCTCTGTCAATGTCACTGTCTCTGTGTCTGTCTGTGTCTGTGTCTGTGTCTCTCTCAATGTCACTGTCTCTGTCACTGTCTCTGTCTGTGTCTCTGTCTGTGTCTGTGCCTGTGTCTCTGTCACTGTCTCTGTCTGTGTCTGTGTCTCTCTCACTGTCTCTGTCAATTTCACTGTCTCTGTCACTGTCTCTGTCTCTGTCTGTGTCTCTGTCAATGTCACTGTCTCTGTCACTGTCTCTGTCTCTGTCTGTGTCTCTGTCTGTGTCTCTGTCTCTGTCTGTGTCTCTGTCACTGTCTCTGTCTGTGTCTCTGTCTGTGTCTCTGTCTCTGTCTCTGTCACTGTCTCTGTCACTGTCTCTGTCTGTGTCTCTGTCTCTGTCTGTGTCTCTGTCTGTGTCTCTGTCACTGTCTCTGTCACTGTCTCTGTCTGTGTCTCTGTCTGTGTCTCTGTCAATGTCACTGTCTCTGTCACTGTCTCTGTCTCTGTCTGTGTCTCTGTCTGTGTCTCTGTCTGTGTCTCTGTCTCTGTCTCTGTCTGTGTCTCTGTCACTGTCTCTGTCTGTGTCTGTGTCTGTGTCTCTGTCTCTGTCTCTGTCACTGTCTCTGTCACTGTCTCTGTCTGTGTCTCTGTCTCTGTCTGTGTCTCTGTCACTGTCTCTGTCACTGTCTCTGTCTGTGTCTCTGTCTGTGTCTCTGTCAATGTCACTGTCTCTGTCACTGTCTCTGTCTCTGTCTGTGTCTGTGTCTGTGTCTGTGACTGTGTCTGTGTCTCTGTCTCTGTCTCTGTCACTGTCTCTGTCACTGTCTCTGTCTGTGTCTCTGTCTGTGTCTCTGTCAATGTCACTGTCTATGTCACTGTCTCTGTCTGTGTCTCTTTCTGTGTCTCTGTCACTGTCTCTGTCACTGTCTCTGTCTGTGTCTCTGTCTCTGTCTGTGTCTCTGTCAATGTCACTGTCTCTGTCTCTGTCTGTGTCTCTGTCTGTGTCTCTGTCTCTGTCTGTGTCTCTGTCAATGTCACTGTCTCTGTCTCTGTCTGTGTCTCTGTCTGTGTCTGTGTCTCTGTCTGTGTCTCTGTCTGTGTCTGTGTCTCTGTCACTGTCTCTGTCTCGGTCTGTGTCTGTACCTCTTTGACTGTCTCTGTCAATGTCACTGTCTATGTCACTGTCTCTGTCTGTGTCTCTGTCTGTGTCTCTGTCACTGTCTCTGTCACTGTCTCTGTCACTGTCTCTGTCTGTGTCTCTGTCTCTGTCTGTGTCTCTGTCAATGTCACTGTCTCTGTCTCTGTCTGTGTCTCTGTCTGTGTCTGTGACTCTGTCTGTGTCTCTGTCTGTGTCTGTGTCTCTGTCTCTGTCTGTATCTCTGTCTGTGTCTGTGTCTGTGTCTCTGTCTGTGTCTGTGTCTGTGTCTGTGTCTCTGTCTCTGTCTGTGTCTCTGTCTGTGTCTCTGTCTCTGTCTGTGTCTCTGTCTGTGTCTCTGTCACTGTCACTGTCTCTGTCTGTGTCTCTGTCTGTGTCTCTGTCAATGTCACTGTCTCTGTCACTGTCTCTGTCTCTGTCTGTGTCTCTGTCTGTGTCTCTGTCTCTGTCCTTGTCTGTGTCTCTGTCTGTGTCTCTGTCACTGTCTCTGTCACTGTCTCTGTCTGTGTCTCTGTCTGTGTCTCTGTCTCTGTCTGTGTCTCTGTCTGTGTCTCTGTCACTGTCTCTGTCACTGTCTCTGTCTGTGTCTCTGTCAATGTCACTGTCTCTGTCTGTGTCTCTGTCAATGTCACTGTCTCTGTCACTGTCTCTGTCTCTGTCTGTGTCTCTGTCTGTGTCTCTGTCTGTGTCTCTGTCACTGTCTCTGTCTGTGTCTCTGTCTGTGTCTATGTCAATGTCACTGTCTCTGTCACTCTCTCTGTCTGTGTCTCTGTCTGTGTCTGTGCCTGTGTCTCTGTCACTGTCTCGGTCTGTGTCTGTGTCTCTGTCACTGTCTCTGTCAATGTCACTGTCTCTGTCACTGTCTCTGTCTCTGTCTGTGTCTCTATCTGTGTCTCTGTCTCTGTCTGTGTCTCTGTCTGTGTCTGTGCCTGTGTCTCTGTCACTGTCTCTGTCTCGGTCTGTGTCTGTGCCTCTGTGACTGTCTCTGTCAATGTCACTGTCTCTGTCTCTGTCTGTGTCTCTGTCTGTGTCTCTGTCTGTGTCTGTGCCTGTGTCTCTGTCACTGTCTGTGTCAGTGCCTGTGTCTCTGTCACTGTCTCTGTCTCGGTCTGTGTCTGTGCCTCTGTGACTGTCTCTGTCAATGTCACTGTCTCTGTCTCTGTCTGTGTCTCTGTCTGTGTCTCTGTCTCTGTCTGTGTCTGTGTCTCTGTCCCTGTCTCTGTCACTGTCTCTGTCTGTGTCTCTGTCTGTGTCTCTGTCAATGTCACTGTCACTGTCACTGTCTCTGTCTCTGTCTGTGTCTCTGTCTGTGTCTCTGTTTGTGTCTCTGTCTCTGTCTGTGTCTCTGTCACTGTCTCTGTCTGTGTCTCTGTCTGTGTCTCTGTCAATGTCACTGTCTCTGTCACTGTCTCTGTCTCTGTCTGTGTCTCTGTCTGTGTCTCTGTCTCTGTCTGTGTCTCCGTCTGTGTCTCTGTCACTGTCTCTGTCTCTGTCTGTGTCTCTGTCTGTGTCTCTGTCTCTGTCTGTGTCTCCGTCTGTGTCTCTGTCACTGTCTCTGTCACTGTCTCTGTCTGTGTCTGTGTCTGTGTCTCTGTCAATGTCACTGTCTCTGTCACTGTCTCTGTCTGTGTCTCTGTCTGTGTCTGTGCCTGTGTCTCTGTCACTGTCTCTGTCTGTGTCTGTGTCTCTGTCACTGTCTCTGTCAATGTCACTGTCTCTGTGTCTGTCTGTGTCTGTGTCTCTGTCAATGTCACTGTCTCTGTCACTGTCTCTGTCTGTGTCTCTGTCTGTGTCTGTGCCTGTGTCTCTGTCACTGTCTCTGTCTGTGTCTGTGTCTCTCTCACTGTCTCTGTCAATTTCACTGTCCCTGTCACTGTCTCTGTCTCTGTCTGTGTCTCTGTCAATGTCACTGTCTCTGTCACTGTCTCTGTCTGTGTCTCTGTCTGTGTCTCTGTCTGTGTCTCTGTCTCTGTCTCTGTCTGTGTCTCTGTCACTGTCTCTGTCTGTGTCTCTGTCTGTGTCTCTGTCTCTGTCTCTGTCACTGTCTCTGTCACTGTCTCTGTCTGTGTCTCTGTCTCTGTCTGTGTCTCTGTCTGTGTCTCTGTCACTGTCTCTGTCACTGTCTCTGTCTGTGTCTCTGTCTGTGTCTCTGTCAATGTCACTGTCTCTGTCACTGTCTCTGTCTCTGTCTGTGTCTGTGTCTGTGTCTGTGTCTGTGTCTGTGTCTCTGTCTCTGTCTCTGTCACTGTCTCTGTCACTGTCTCTGTCTGTGTCTCTGTCTGTGTCTCTGTCAATGTCACTGTCTATGTCACTGTCTCTGTCTGTGTCTCTTTCTGTGTCTCTGTCACTGTCTCTGTCACTGTCTCTGTCTCTGTCTGTGTCTCTGTCTCTGTCTGTGTCTCTGTCAATGTCACTGTCTCTGTCTCTGTCTGTGTCTCTGTCTGTGTCTGTGTCTCTGTCTGTGTCTCTGTCTGTGTCTGTGTCTCTGTCACTGTCTCTGTCTCGGTCTGTGTCTGTGCCTCTTTGACTGTCTCTGTCAATGTCACTGTCTATGTCACTGTCTCTGTCTGTGTCTCTGTCTGTGTCTCTGTCACTGTCTCTGTCACTGTCTCTGTCTGTGTCTCTGTCTGTGTCTGTGCCTGTGTCTCTGTCACTGTCTCTGTCTGTGTCTGTGTCTCTGTCACTGTCTCTGTCAATGTCACTGTCTCTGTGTCTGTCTGTGTCTGTGTCTCTGTCAATGTCACTGTCTCTGTCACTGTCTCTGTCTGTGTCTGTGCCTGTGTCTCTGTCACTGTCTCTGTCTGTGTCTGTGTCTCTCTCACTGTCTCTGTCAATTTCACTGTCCCTGTCACTGTCTCTGTCTCTGTCTGTGTCTCTGTCAATGTCACTGTCTCTGTCACTGTCTCTGTCTCTGTCTGTGTCTCTGTCTGTGTCCCTGTCTGTGTCTCTGTCTGTGTCTCTGTCTGTGTCTCTGTCACTGTCTCTGTCTGTGTCTCTGTCTGTGTCTCTGTCTGTGTCTCTGTCTCTGTCACTGTCTCTGTCACTGTCTCTGTCTGTGTCTCTGTCTCTGTCTGTGTCTCTGTCTGTGTCTCTGTCACTGTCTCTGTCACTGTCTCTGTCTGTGTCTCTGTCTGTGTCTCTGTCAATGTCACTGTCTCTGTCACTGTCTCTGTCTCTGTCTCTGCCTGTGTCTGTGTCTGTGTCTGTGTCTGTGTCTCTGTCTCTGTCTCTGTCACTGTCTCTGTCACTGTTTCTGTCTGTGTCTCTGTCTGTGTCTCTGTCAATGTCACTGTCTATGTCACTGTCTCTGTCTGTGTCTCTTTCTGTGTCTCTGTCACTGTCTCTGTCACTGTCTCTGTCTGTGTCTCTGTCTCTGTCTGTGTCTCTGTCAATGTCACTGTCTCTGTCTCTGTCTGTGTCTCTGTCTGTGTCTGTGTCTCTGTCTGTGTCTCTGTCTGTGTCTGTGTCTCTGTCACTGTCTCTGTCTCGGTCTGTGTCTGTGCCTCTTTGACTGTCTCTGTCAATGTCACTGTCTATGTCACTGTCTCTGTCTGTGTCTCTGTCTGTGTCTCTGTCACTGTCTCTGTCACTGTCTCTGTCACTGTCTCTGTCTGTGTCTCTGTCAATGTCACTGTCTCTGTCTCTGTCTGTGTCTCTGTCTGTGTCTGTGTCTCTGTCTGTGTCTCTGTCTGTGTCTGTGTCTCTGTCTCTGTCTGTATCTCTGTCTGTGTCTGTGTCTGTGTCTCTGTCTCTGTCTGTGTCTGTGTCTGTGTCTCTGTCTCTGTCTGTGTCTCTGTCTGTGTCTCTGTCTCTGTCTGTGTCTCTGTCTGTGTCTCTGTCACTGTCACTGTCTCTGTCTGTGTTTCTGTCTGTGTCTCTGTCAATGTCACTGTCTCTGTCACTGTCTCTGTCTCTGTCTGTGTCTCTGTCTGTGTCTCTGTCTCTGTCCTTGTCTGTGTCTCTGTCTGTGTCTCTGTCACTGTCTCTGTCACTGTCTCTGTCTGTGTCTCTGTCTGTGTCTCTGTCTCTGTCTGTGTCTCTGTCTGTGTCTCTGTCACTGTCTCTGTCACTGTCTCTGTCTGTGTCTCTGTCTGTGTCACTGTCTCTGTCTGTGTCTCTGTCAATGTCACTGTCTCTGTCACTGGCTCTGTCTCTGTCTGTGTCTCTGTCTGTGTCTCTGTCTGTGTCTCTGTCACTCTCTCTGTCTGTGTCTCTGTCTGTGTCTATGTCAATGTCACTGTCTCTGTCACTCTCTCTGTCTGTGTCTCTGTCTGTGTCTGTGCCTGTGTCTCTGTCACTGTCTCGGTCTGTGTCTGTGTCTCTGTCACTGTCTCTGTCAATGTCACTGTCTCTGTCACTGTCTCTGTCTCTGTCTGTGTCTCTGTCTGTGTCTCTGCCTCTGTCTGTGTCTCTGTCCCTGTCTCTGTCACTGTCTCTGTCTGTGTCTCTGTCTGTGTCTCTGTCAATGTCACTGTCACTGTCACTGTCTCTGTCTCTGTCTGTGTCTCTGTCTGTGTCTCTGTTTGTGTCTCTGTCTCTGTCTGTGTCTCTGTCACTGTCTCTGTCTGTGTCTCTGTCTGTGTCTCTGTCAATGTCACTGTCTCTGTCACTGTCTCTGTCTCTGTCTGTGTCTCTGTCTGTGTCTCTGTCTCTGTCTGTGTCTCCGTCTGTGTCTCTGTCACTGTCTCTGTCTCTGTCTGTGTCTCTGTCTGTGTCTCTGTCTCTGTCTGTGTCTCCGTCTGTGTCTCTGTCACTGTCTCTGTCACTGTCTCTGTCTGTGTCTGTGTCTGTGTCTGTGTCTCTGTCAATGTCACTGTCTCTGTCACTGTCTCTGTCTGTGTCTCTGTCTGTGTCTGTGCCTGTGTCTCTGTCACTGTCTCTGTCTGTGTCTGTGTCTCTGTCACTGTCTCTGTCAATGTCACTGTCTCTGTGTCTGTCTGTGTCTGTGTCTGTGTCTCTGTCAATGTCACTGTCTCTGTCACTGTCTCTGTCTGTGTCTCTGTCTGTGTCTGTGCCTGTGTCTCTGTCACTGTCTCTGTCTGTGTCTGTGTCTCTCTCACTGTCTCTGTCAATTTCACTGTCTCTGTCACTGTCTCTGTCTCTGTCTGTGTCTCTGTCAATGTCACTGTCTCTGTCACTGTCTCTGTCTCTGTCTGTGTCTCTGTCTGTGTCTCTGTCTGTGTCTCTGTCTCTGTCTGTGTCTCTGTCACTGTCTCTGTCTGTGTCTCTGTCTGTGTCTCTGTCTCTGTCTCTGTCACTGTCTCTGTCACTGTCTCTGTCTGTGTCTCTGTCTCTGTCTGTGTCTCTGTCTGTGTCTCTGTCACTGTCTCTGTCACTGTCTCTGTCTGTGTCTCTGTCTGTGTCTCTGTCAATGTCACTGTCTCTGTCACTGTCTCTGTCTCTGTCTGTGTCTCTGTCTGTGTCTCTGTCTGTGTCTCTGTCACTGTCTCTCTCTGTGTCTCTGTCTGTGTCTCTGTCTGTGTCTCTGTCTGTGTCTCTGTCTCTGTCTGTGTCTCTGTCACTGTCTCTGTCTGTGTCTCTGTCTGTGTCTCTGTCTCTGTCTCTGTCACTGTCTCTGTCACTGTCTCTGTCTGTGTCTCTGTCTCTGTCTGTGTCTCTGTCTGTGTCTCTGTCACTGTCTCTGTCACTGTCTCTGTCTGTGTCTCTGTCTGTGTCTCTGTCAATGTCACTGTCTCTGTCACTGTCTCTGTCTCTGTCTGTGTCTCTGTCTGTGTCTCTGTCTGTGTCTCTGTCTCTGTCTCTGTCTGTGTCTCTGTCACTGTCTCTGTCTGTGTCTCTGTCTGTGTCTCTGTCTCTGTCTCTGTCACTGTCTCTGTCACTGTCTCTGTCTGTGTCTCTGTCTCTGTCTGTGTCTCTGTCACTGTCTCTGTCACTGTCTCTGTCTGTGTCTCTGTCTGTGTCTCTGTCAATGTCACTGTCTCTGTCACTGTCTCTGTCTCTGTCTGTGTCTGTGTCTGTGTCTGTGTCTGTGTCTCTGTCTCTGTCTCTGTCACTGTCTCTGTCACTGTCTCTGTCTGTGTCTCTGTCTGTGTCTCTGTCAATGTCACTGTCTATGTCACTGTCTCTGTCTGTGTCTCTTTCTGTGTCTCTGTCACTGTCTCTGTCACTGTCTCTGTCTGTGTCTCTGTCTGTGTCTCTGTCAATGTCACTGTCTCTGTCTCTGTCTGTGTCTCTGTCTGTGTCTGTGTCTCTGTCTGTGTCTCTGTCTGTGTCTGTGTCTCTGTCACTGTCTCTGTCTCGGTCTGTGTCTGTGCCTCTTTGACTGTCTCTGTCAATGTCACTGTCTATGTCACTGTCTCTGTCTGTGTCTCTGTCTGTGTCTCTGTCACTGTCTCTGTCACTGTCTCTGTCACTGTCTCTGTCTGTGTCTCTGTCTCTGTCTGTGTCTCTGTCAATGTCACTGTCTCTGTCTCTGTCTGTGTCTCTGTCTGTGTCTGTGTCTCTGTCTGTGTCTCTGTCTGTGTCTGTGTCTCTGTCTCTGTCTGTATCTCTGTCTGTGTCTGTGTCTGTGTCTGTGTCTGTGTCTGTGTCTGTGTCTCTGTCTCTGTCTGTGTCTCTGTCTGTGTCTCTGTCTCTGTCTGTGTCTCTGTCTGTGTCTCTGTCACTGTCACTGTCTCTGTCTGTGTCTCTGTCTGTGTCTCTGTCAATGTCACTGTCTCTGTCACTGTCTCTGTCTCTGTCTGTGTCTCTGTCTGTGTCTCTGTCTCTGTCCTTGTCTGTGTCTCTGTCTGTGTCTCTGTCACTGTCTCTGTCACTGTCTCTGTCTGTGTCTCTGTCTGTGTCTCTGTCTCTGTCTGTGTCTCTGTCTGTGTCTCTGTCACTGTCTCTGTCACTGTCTCTGTCTGTGTCTCTGTCAATGTCACTGTCTCTGTCTGTGTCTCTGTCAATGTCACTGTCTCTGTCACTGTCTCTGTCTCTGTCTGTGTCTCTGTCTGTGTCTCTGTCTGTGTCTCTGTCACTGTCTCTGTCTGTGTCTCTGTCTGTGTCTATGTCAATGTCACTGTCTCTGTCACTCTCTCTGTCTGTGTCTCTGTCTGTGTCTGTGCCTGTGTCTCTGTCACTGTCTCGGTCTGTGTCTGTGTCTCTGTCACTGTCTCTGTCAATGTCACTGTCTCTGTCTCTGTCTGTGTCTCTGTCTGTGTCTCTGTCTCTGTCTGTGTCTCTGTCCCTGTCTCTGTCACTGTCTCTGTCTGTGTCTCTGTCTGTGTCTCTGTCAATGTCACTGTCACTGTCACTGTCTCTGTCTCTGTCTGTGTCTCTGTCTGTGTCTCTGTTTGTGTCTCTGTCTCTGTCTGTGTCTCTGTCACTGTCTCTGTCTGTGTCTCTGTCTGTGTCTCTGTCAATGTCACTGTCTCTGTCACTGTCTCTGTCTCTGTCTGTGTCTCTGTCTGTGTCTCTGTCTCTGTCTGTGTCTCCGTCTGTGTCTCTGTCACTGTCTCTGTCTCTGTCTGTGTCTCTGTCTGTGTCTCTGTCTCTGTCTGTGTCTCCGTCTGTGTCTCTGTCACTGTCTCTGTCACTGTCTCTGTCTGTGTCTGTGTCTGTGTCTGTGTCTCTGTCAATGTCACTGTCTCTGTCACTGTCTCTGTCTGTGTCTCTGTCTGTGTCTGTGCCTGTGTCTCTGTCTGTCTCTGTCTGTGTCTGTGTCTCTGTCACTGTCTCTGTCAATGTCACTGTCTCTGTGTCTGTCTGTGTCTGTGTCTGTGTCTCTCTCAATGTCACTGTCTCTGTCACTGTCTCTGTCTGTGTCTCTGTCTGTGTCTGTGCCTGTGTCTCTGTCACTGTCTCTGTCTGTGTCTGTGTCTCTCTCACTGTCTCTGTCAATTTCACTGTCTCTGTCACTGTCTCTGTCTCTGTCTGTGTCTCTGTCAATGTCACTGTCTCTGTCACTGTCTCTGTCTCTGTCTGTGTCTCTGTCTGTGTCTGTGCCTGTGTCTCTGTCTGTCTCTGTCTGTGTCTGTGTCTCTGTCACTGTCTCTGTCAATGTCACTGTCTCTGTGTCTGTCTGTGTCTGTGTCTGTGTCTCTCTCAATGTCACTGTCTCTGTCACTGTCTCTGTCTGTGTCTCTGTCTGTGTCTGTGCCTGTGTCTCTGTCACTGTCTCTGTCTGTGTCTGTGTCTCTCTCACTGTCTCTGTCAATTTCACTGTCTCTGTCACTGTCTCTGTCTCTGTCTGTGTCTCTGTCAATGTCACTGTCTCTGTCACTGTCTCTGTCTCTGTCTGTGTCTCTGTCTGTGTCTCTGTCTCTGTCTGTGTCTCTGTCACTGTCTCTGTCTGTGTCTCTGTCTGTGTCTCTGTCTCTGTCTCTGTCACTGTCTCTGTCACTGTCTCTGTCTGTGTCTCTGTCTCTGTCTGTGTCTCTGTCTGTGTCTCTGTCACTGTCTCTGTCACTGTCTCTGTCTGTGTCTCTGTCTGTGTCTCTGTCAATGTCACTGTCTCTGTCACTGTCTCTGTCTCTGTCTGTGTCTCTGTCTGTGTCTCTGTCTGTGTCTCTGTCTCTGTCTCTGTCTGTGTCTCTGTCACTGTCTCTGTCTGTGTCTGTGTCTGTGTCTCTGTCTCTGTCTCTGTCACTGTCTCTGTCACTGTCTCTGTCTGTGTCTCTGTCTCTGTCTGTGTCTCTGTCACTGTCTCTGTCACTGTCTCTGTCTGTGTCTCTGTCTGTGTCTCTGTCAATGTCACTGTCTCTGTCACTGTCTCTGTCTCTGTCTGTGTCTGTGTCTGTGTCTGTGACTGTGTCTGTGTCTCTGTCTCTGTCTCTGTCACTGTCTCTGTCACTGTCTCTGTCTGTGTCTCTGTCTGTGTCTCTGTCAATGTCACTGTCTATGTCACTGTCTCTGTCTGTGTCTCTTTCTGTGTCTCTGTCACTGTCTCTGTCACTGTCTCTGTCTGTGTCTCTGTCTCTGTCTGTGTCTCTGTCAATGTCACTGTCTCTGTCTCTGTCTGTGTCTCTGTCTGTGTCTCTGTCTCTGTCTGTGTCTCTGTCAATGTCACTGTCTCTGTCTCTGTCTGTGTCTCTGTCTGTGTCTGTGTCTCTGTCTGTGTCTCTGTCTGTGTCTGTGTCTCTGTCACTGTCTCTGTCTCGGTCTGTGTCTGTACCTCTTTGACTGTCTCTGTCAATGTCACTGTCTATGTCACTGTCTCTGTCTGTGTCTCTGTCTGTGTCTCTGTCACTGTCTCTGTCACTGTCTCTGTCACTGTCTCTGTCTGTGTCTCTGTCTCTGTCTGTGTCTCTGTCAATGTCACTGTCTCTGTCTCTGTCTGTGTCTCTGTCTGTGTCTGTGACTCTGTCTGTGTCTCTGTCTGTGTCTGTGTCTCTGTCTCTGTCTGTATCTCTGTCTGTGTCTGTGTCTGTGTCTCTGTCTGTGTCTGTGTCTGTGTCTGTGTCTCTGTCTCTGTCTGTGTCTCTGTCTGTGTCTCTGTCTCTGTCTGTGTCTCTGTCTGTGTCTCTGTCACTGTCACTGTCTCTGTCTGTGTCTCTGTCTGTGTCTCTGTCAATGTCACTGTCTCTGTCACTGTCTCTGTCTCTGTCTGTGTCTCTGTCTGTGTCTCTGTCTCTGTCCTTGTCTGTGTCTCTGTCTGTGTCTCTGTCACTGTCTCTGTCACTGTCTCTGTCTGTGTCTCTGTCTGTGTCTCTGTCTCTGTCTGTGTCTCTGTCTGTGTCTGTGCCTGTGTCTCTGTCACTGTCTCTGTCTCGGTCTGTGTCTGTGCCTCTGTGACTGTCTCTGTCAATGTCACTGTCTCTGTCTCTGTCTGTGTCTCTGTCTGTGTCTCTGTCTGTGTCTCTGTCACTGTCTCTGTCTGTGTCTCTGTCTGTGTCTCTGTCAATGTCACTGTCTCTGTCACTGTCTCTGTCTCTGTCTGTGTCTCTGTCTCTGTCTCTGTCTCTGTCACTGTCTCTGTCTGTGTCTCTGTCTGTGTCTCTGTCAATGTCACTGTCTCTGTCACTGTCTCTGTCTGTGTCTCTGTCTGTGTCTCTGTCTGTGTCTCTGTCTCTGTCTGTGTCTCTGTCTGTGTCTGTGCCTGTGTCTCTGTCACTGTCTCTGTCTCGGTCTGTGTCTGTTCCTTTGTGACTGTCTCTGTCTCTGTCTCTGTCTCTGTCTGTGTCTGTGTCTCTGTCTCTGTCTCTGCCTCTGTCTGTGTCGCTGTCACTGTCTCTGTCACTGTCTCTGTCTGTGTCTCTGTCTGTGTCTCTGTCAATGTCACTGTCTCTGTCACTGTCTCTGTCTCTGTCTGTGTCTCTGTCTGTGTCTCTGTCTCTGTCTGTGTCTCTGTCTGTGTCTCTGTCACTGTCTCTGTCACTGTCTCTGTCACTGTCTCTGTCTGTGCCTGTCTCTCTGTCACTGTCTCTGTCTCGGTCTGTGTCTGTGCCTCTGTGACTGGATCTGTCAATGTCACTGTCTCTGTCTCTGTCTGTGTCTCTGCCTCTGTCTCTGTCTCTGTCTGTGTCTCTGTCACTGTCTCTGTCACTGTCTCTGTCTGTGTCTCTGTCTGTGTCTCTGTCAATGTCACTGTCTCTGTCTCTGTCTGTGTCTCTGTCTGTGTCTCTGTCTCTGTCTGTGTCTCTGTCACTGTCTCTGTCACTGTCTCTGTCTGTGTCTCTGTCTGTGTCTCTGTCTCTGTCTCTGTCTGTGTCTCTGTCTGTGTCTCTGTCAATGTCACTGTCTCTGTCACTGTCTCTGTCACTGTCTGTGTCTCTGTCTGTGTCTCTGTCACTGTCTCTGTCACTGTCTCTGTCTGTGTCTCTGTCTGTGTCTCTGTCTGTTTCTCTGTCTGTGTCTCTGTCACTGTCTCTGTCACTGTCTCTGACTGTGTCTCTGTCTGTGTCTCTGTCAATGTCACTGCCTGTGTCTCTGTCTGTGTCTCTGTCACTGTCTCTGTCACTGTCTCTGTCTGTTGCTCTGTCTGTGTCTCTGTCAATGTCACTGCCTCTGTCACTGTCTCTGTCCCTGTCTGTGTCTATGTCTGTGTCTCTGTCTCTGTCTGTGTCTCTGTCACTGTCTCTGTCTGTGTCTCTGTCTGTGTCTCTGTCTCTGTCTGTGACTCTGTCACCGTCTCTGTCACTGTCTCTGTCACTGTCTCTGTCTGTGTCTATGTCAATGTCACTGTCTCTGTCACTGTCTCTGTCTGTGTCTCTGTCTCTGTCTGTGTCTCTGTCTGTGTCTCTGTCACTGTCTCTGTCACTGTCTCTGTCTGTGTCTCTGTCTGTGTCTCTGTCAATGTCACTGTCTCTGTCTCTGTCACTGTCTCTGTCACTGTCTCTGTCTGTGCCTGTGTCTCTGTCACTTTCTCTGTCACTGTCTCTGTCTGTGCCTGTGTCTCTGTCACTGTCTCTGTCTCGGTCTGTGTCTGTGCCTCTGTCTGTGTCTCTGTCACTGTCTCTGTCACTGTCTCTGTCTGTGTCTGTGTCTCTGTCTGTGTCTCTGTCACTGTCTCTGTCACTGTCTCTGTCACTGTCTCTGTCTGTGTCTCTGTCTCTGTCTCTGTCTGTGTCTCTGTAACTGTCTCTGTCACTGTCTCTGTCTGTGTCTCTGTCTGTGTCTCTGTCTCTGTCTGTGTCTCTGCCTGTGTCTCTGTCACTGTCTCTGTCACTCTCTCTTTCTGTGTCTCTGTCTGTGTCTGTGTCTCTGTCAATGTCACTGTCTCTGTCACTGTCTCTGTCTCTGCCTGTGTCTCTGTCTGTGTCTCTGTCTCTGTCTGTGTCTCCGTCTGTGTCTCTGTCAATGTCTCTGTCACTGTCTCTGTCTGTGTCTCTGTCTGTGTCTGTGTCTCTGTCTGTGTCTCTTTCTGTGTCTCTGTCACTGTCACTGTCTCTGTCACTGTCTCTGTCTGTGTCTCTGTCTGTGTCTGTGTCTCTGTCAATGTCACTGTCTCTGTCACTGTCTCTGTCTCTGTCTGTGTCTCTGTCTGTGTCTCTGTCTCTGTCTGTGTCTCCGTCTGTGTCTCTGTCACTGTCTCTGTCACTGTCTCTGTCTGTGTCTCTGTCTGTGTCTCTGTCAATGTCACTGTCTCTGTCACTGTCTCTGTCTCTGTCTCTGTCTGTGTCTCTGTCTGTGTCTCTGTCTCTGTCTCTGTCTGTGTCTCTGTCTCTGTCTGTGCCTGTGTCTCTGTCACTGTCTCTGTCTCGGTCAGTGCCTCTGTGACTGTCTCTGTCAATGTCACTATCTCTGTCTCTGTCTGTGTCCCTGTCTGTGTCTGTGTCTCTGTCTCTGTCTGTGTTTCTGTCTGTGTCTCTGTCTCTGTCACTGTCTCTGTCTGTGTCTCTCTCTGTGTCTCTGTCAATGTCACTGTCTCTGTCACTGTCTCTGTCTCTGTCTGTGTATCTGTCTGTGTCTCTGTCACTGTCTCTGTCACTGTCTCTGTCTGTGTCTCTGTCTGTGTCGCTGTCTCTGTCTGTGTCTCTGTCTGTGTCGCTGTCTCTGTCTGTGTCTCTGTCTGTGTCTCTGTCACTGTCTCTGTCACTGTCTCTGTCTGTGTCTCTGTCAATGTCACTGTCTCTGTCACTGTCTCTGTCTCTGTCTGTCTCTCTGTCTGTGTCTCTGTCACTGTCTCTGTCTGTGTCTCTGTCTGTGTCTCTGTCAATGTCACTGTCTCTGTCACTGTCTCTGTCTCTGTCTCTGTCACTGTCTCTGTCTCTGTCTGTGTCTGTGTCTGTGTCTGTGCCTGTGCCTCTGTCACTGTCTCCGTTTGTGTCTGTGTCTCTGTCACTGTCTCTGTCAATGTCACTGTCTCTGTCACTGTCTCTGTCTCTGTCTGTGTCTCTGTCTGTGTCTCTGTCTGTGTCTGTGCCTGTGTCTCTGTCACTGTCTCCGTCTGTGTCTGTGTCTCTGTCACTGTCTCTGTCACTGTCTCTGTCTGTGTCTCTGTCTCTGTCTGTGTCTCTGTCAATGTCACTGTCTATGTCACTGTCTCTGTCTGTGTCTCTTTCTGTGTCTCTGTCACTGTCTCTGTCACTGTCTCTGTCTGTGTCTCTGTCTCTGTCTGTGTCTCTGTCAATGTCACTGTCTCTGTCTCTGTCTGTGTCTCTGTCTGTGTCTGTGTCTCTGTCTGTGTCTCTGTCTGTGTCTGTGTCTCTGTCACTGTCTCTGTCTCGGTCTGTGTCTGTGCCTCTTTGACTGTCTCTGTCAATGTCACTGTCTATGTCACTGTCTCTGTCTGTGTCTCTGTCTGTGTCTCTGTCACTCTCTGTCACTGTCTCTGTCTGTGTCTCTGTCTCTGTCTCTGTCTCTGTCTGTGTCTCTGTCAATGTCACTGTCTCTGTCTCTGTCTGTGTCTCTGTCTGTGTCTGTGTCTCTGTCTGTGTCTCTGTCTCTGTCTGTATCTCTGTCTGTGTCTGTGTCTGTGTCTGTGTCTCTGTCTCTGTCTGTGTCTGTGTCTGTGTCTGTGTCTCTGTCTCTGTCTGTGTCTCTGTCTGTGTCTCTGTCTCTGTCTGTGTCTCTGTCTGTGTCTCTGTCACTGTCACTGTCTCTGTCTGTGTCTCTGTCTGTGTCTCTGTCAATGTCACTGTCTCTGTCACTGTCTCTGTCTCTGTCTGTGTCTCTGTCTGTGTCTCTGTCTCTGTCCTTGTCTGTGTCTCTGTCTGTGTCTCTGTCACTGTCTCTGTCACTGTCTCTGTCTGTGTCTCTGTCTGTGTCTCTGTCTCTGTCTGTGTCTCTGTCTGTGTCTCTGTCACTGTCTCTGTCACTGTCTCTGTCTGTGTCTCTGTCTGTGTCACTGTCTCTGTCTGTGTCTCTGTCAATGTCACTGTCTCTGTCACTGGCTCTGTCTCTGTCTGTGTCTCTGTCTGTGTCTCTGTTTGTGTCTCTGTCACTGTCTCTGTCTGTGTCTCTGTCTGTGTCTATGTCAATGTCACTGTCTCTGTCACTGTCTCTGTCTGTGTCTCTGTCTCTGTCTCTGTCACTGTCTCTGTCTGTGCCTCTGTCTGTGTCTCTGTCAATGTCACTGTCTCTGTCACTGTCTCTGTCTGTGTCTCTGTCTGTGTCTGTGCCTGTGTCTCTGTCACTGTCTCTGTCTGTGTCTGTGTCTCTGTCACGGTCTCTGTCAATGTCACTGTCTCTGTCACTGTCTCTGTCTCTGTCTGTGTCTCTGTCTGTGTCTCTGTCTCTGTCTGTGTCTCTGTCTGTGTCTGTGCCTGTGTCTCTGTCACTGTCTCTGTCTCGGTCTGTGTCTGTTCCTTTGTGACTGTCTCTGTCTCTGTCTCTGTCTCTGTCTGTGTCTGTGTCTCTGTCTCTGTCTCTGTCTCTGTCTGTGTCGCTGTCACTGTCTCTGTCACTGTCTCTGTCTGTGTCTCTGTCTGTGTCTCTGTCAATGTCACTGTCTCTGTCACTGTCTCTGTCTCTGCCTGTGTCTCTGTCTGTGTCTCTGTCTCTGTCTGTGTCTCCGTCTGTGTCTCTGTCAATGTCTCTGTCACTGTCTCTGTCTGTGTCTCTGTCTGTGTCTGTGTCTCTGTCTGTGTCTCTTTCTGTGTCTCTGTCACTGTCACTGTCTCTGTCACTGTCTCTGTCTGTGTCTCTGTCTGTGTCTGTGTCTCTGTCAATGTCACTGTCTCTGTCACTGTCTCTGTCTCTGTCTGTGTCTCTGTCTGTGTCTCTGTCTCTGTCTGTGTCTCCGTCTGTGTCTCTGTCACTGTCTCTGTCACTGTCTCTGTCTGTGTCTCTGTCTGTGTCTCTGTCAATGTCACTGTCTCTGTCACTGTCTCTGTCTCTGTCTCTGTCTGTGTCTCTGTCTGTGTCTCTGTCTCTGTCTCTGTCTGTGTCTCTGTCTCTGTCTGTGCCTGTGTCTCTGTCACTGTCTCTGTCTCGGTCAGTGCCTCTGTGACTGTCTCTGTCAATGTCACTATCTCTGTCTCTGTCTGTGTCCCTGTCTGTGTCTGTGTCTCTGTCTCTGTCTGTGTTTCTGTCTGTGTCTCTGTCTCTGTCACTGTCTCTGTCTGTGTCTCTCTCTGTGTCTCTGTCAATGTCACTGTCTCTGTCACTGTCTCTGTCTCTGTCTGTGTATCTGTCTGTGTCTCTGTCACTGTCTCTGTCACTGTCTCTGTCTGTGTCTCTGTCTGTGTCGCTGTCTCTGTCTGTGTCTCTGTCTGTGTCGCTGTCTCTGTCTGTGTCTCTGTCTGTGTCTCTGTCACTGTCTCTGTCACTGTCTCTGTCTGTGTCTCTGTCAATGTCACTGTCTCTGTCACTGTCTCTGTCTCTGTCTGTCTCTCTGTCTGTGTCTCTGTCACTGTCTCTGTCTGTGTCTCTGTCTGTGTCTCTGTCAATGTCACTGTCTCTGTCACTGTCTCTGTCTCTGTCTCTGTCACTGTCTCTGTCTCTGTCTGTGTCTGTGTCTGTGTCTGTGCCTGTGCCTCTGTCACTGTCTCCGTTTGTGTCTGTGTCTCTGTCACTGTCTCTGTCAATGTCACTGTCTCTGTCACTGTCTCTGTCTCTGTCTGTGTCTCTGTCTGTGTCTCTGTCTGTGTCTGTGCCTGTGTCTCTGTCACTGTCTCCGTCTGTGTCTGTGTCTCTGTCACTGTCTCTGTCACTGTCTCTGTCTGTGTCTCTGTCTCTGTCTGTGTCTCTGTCAATGTCACTGTCTATGTCACTGTCTCTGTCTGTGTCTCTTTCTGTGTCTCTGTCACTGTCTCTGTCACTGTCTCTGTCTGTGTCTCTGTCTCTGTCTGTGTCTCTGTCAATGTCACTGTCTCTGTCTCTGTCTGTGTCTCTGTCTGTGTCTGTGTCTCTGTCTGTGTCTCTGTCTGTGTCTGTGTCTCTGTCACTGTCTCTGTCTCGGTCTGTGTCTGTGCCTCTTTGACTGTCTCTGTCAATGTCACTGTCTATGTCACTGTCTCTGTCTGTGTCTCTGTCTGTGTCTCTGTCACTCTCTGTCACTGTCTCTGTCTGTGTCTCTGTCTCTGTCTCTGTCTCTGTCTGTGTCTCTGTCAATGTCACTGTCTCTGTCTCTGTCTGTGTCTCTGTCTGTGTCTGTGTCTCTGTCTGTGTCTCTGTCTCTGTCTCTGTCTGTATCTCTGTCTGTGTCTGTGTCTGTGTCTGTGTCTCTGTCTCTGTCTGTGTCTGTGTCTGTGTCTGTGTCTCTGTCTCTGTCTGTGTCTCTGTCTGTGTCTCTGTCTCTGTCTGTGTCTCTGTCTGTGTCTCTGTCACTGTCACTGTCTCTGTCTGTGTCTCTGTCTGTGTCTCTGTCAATGTCACTGTCTCTGTCACTGTCTCTGTCTCTGTCTGTGTCTCTGTCTGTGTCTCTGTCTCTGTCCTTGTCTGTGTCTCTGTCTGTGTCTCTGTCACTGTCTCTGTCACTGTCTCTGTCTGTGTCTCTGTCTGTGTCTCTGTCTCTGTCTGTGTCTCTGTCTGTGTCTCTGTCACTGTCTCTGTCACTGTCTCTGTCTGTGTCTCTGTCTGTGTCACTGTCTCTGTCTGTGTCTCTGTCAATGTCACTGTCTCTGTCACTGGCTCTGTCTCTGTCTGTGTCTCTGTCTGTGTCTCTGTTTGTGTCTCTGTCACTGTCTCTGTCTGTGTCTCTGTCTGTGTCTATGTCAATGTCACTGTCTCTGTCACTGTCTCTGTCTGTGTCTCTGTCTCTGTCTCTGTCACTGTCTCTGTCTGTGCCTCTGTCTGTGTCTCTGTCAATGTCACTGTCTCTGTCACTGTCTCTGTCTGTGTCTCTGTCTGTGTCTGTGCCTGTGTCTCTGTCACTGTCTCTGTCTGTGTCTGTGTCTCTGTCACGGTCTCTGTCAATGTCACTGTCTCTGTCACTGTCTCTGTCTCTGTCTGTGTCTCTGTCTGTGTCTCTGTCTCTGTCTGTGTCTCTGTCTGTGTCTGTGCCTGTGTCTCTGTCACTGTCTCTGTCTCGGTCTGTGTCTGTTCCTTTGTGACTGTCTCTGTCTCTGTCTCTGTCTCTGTCTGTGTCTGTGTCTCTGTCTCTGTCTCTGTCTCTGTCTGTGTCGCTGTCACTGTCTCTGTCACTGTCTCTGTCTGTGTCTCTGTCTGTGTCTCTGTCAATGTCACTGTCTCTGTCTCTGTCACTGTCTCTGTAACTGTCTCTGTCTGTGTCTCTGTCTGTGTCTCTGTCAATGTCACTGTCTCTGTCACTGTCTCTGTCTCTGTCTGTGTCTCTGTCTGTGTCTCTGTCTCTGTCTGTGTCTCTGTCTGTGTCTCTGTCACTGTCTCTGTCACTGTCTCTGTCACTGTCTCTGTCTGTGCCTGTCTCTCTGTCACTGTCTCTGTCTCGGTCTGTGTCTGTGCCTCTGTGACTGGATCTGTCAATGTCACTGTCTCTGTCTCTGTCTGTGTCTCTGCCTCTGTCTCTGTCTCTGTCTGTGTCTCTGTCACTGTCTCTGTCACTGTCTCTGTCTGTGTCTCTGTCTGTGTCTCTGTCAATGTCACTGTCTCTGTCTCTGTCTGTGTCTCTGTCTGTGTCTCTGTCTCTGTCTGTGTCTCTGTCACTGTCTCTGTCACTGCCTCTGTCTGTGTCTCTGTCTGTGTCTCTGTCTCTGTCTCTGTCTGTGTCTCTGTCTGTGTCTCTGTCAATGTCACTGTCTCTGTCACTGTCTCTGTCACTGTCTGTGTCTCTGTCTGTGTCTCTGTCACTGTCTCTGTCACTGTCTCTGTCTGTGTCTCTGTCTGTGTCTCTGTCTGTTTCTCTGTCTGTGTCTCTGTCACTGTCTCTGTCACTGTCTCTGACTGTGTCTCTGTCTGTGTCTCTGTCAATGTCACTGCCTGTGTCTCTGTCTGTGTCTCTGTCACTGTCTCTGTCACTGTCTCTGTCTGTTGCTCTGTCTGTGTCTCTGTCAATGTCACTGCCTCTGTCACTGTCTCTGTCCCTGTCTGTGTCTATGTCTGTGTCTCTGTCTCTGTCTGTGTCTCTGTCACTGTCTCTGTCTGTGTCTCTGTCTGTGTCTCTGTCTCTGTCTGTGACTCTGTCACCGTCTCTGTCACTGTCTCTGTCACTGTCTCTGTCTGTGTCTATGTCAATGTCACTGCCTCTGTCACTGTCTCTGTCTGTGTCTCTGTCTCTGTCTGTGTCTCTGTCTGTGTCTCTGTCACTGTCTCTGTCACTGTCTCTGTCTGTGTCTCTGTCTGTGTCTCTGTCAATGTCACTGTCTCTGTCTCTGTCACTGTCTCTGTCACTGTCTCTGTCTGTGCCTGTGTCTCTGTCACTTTCTCTGTCACTGTCTCTGTCTGTGCCTGTGTCTCTGTCACTGTCTCTGTCTCGGTCTGTGTCTGTGCCTCTGTCTGTGTCTCTGTCACTGTCTCTGTCACTGTCTCTGTCTGTGTCTGTGTCTCTGTCTGTGTCTCTGTCACTGTCTCTGTCACTGTCTCTGTCACTGTCTCTGTCTGTGTCTCTGTCTCTGTCTCTGTCTGTGTCTCTGTAACTGTCTCTGTCACTGTCTCTGTCTGTGTCTCTGTCTGTGTCTCTGTCTCTGTCTGTGTCTCTGCCTGTGTCTCTGTCACTGTCTCTGTCACTCTCTCTTTCTGTGTCTCTGTCTGTGTCTGTGTCTCTGTCAATGTCACTGTCTCTGTCACTGTCTCTGTCTCTGCCTGTGTCTCTGTCTGTGTCTCTGTCTCTGTCTGTGTCTCCGTCTGTGTCTCTGTCAATGTCTCTGTCACTGTCTCTGTCTGTGTCTCTGTCTGTGTCTCTGTCTCTGTCTGTGTCTCTTTCTGTGTCTCTGTCACTGTCACTGTCTCTGTCACTGTCTCTGTCTGTGTCTCTGTCTGTGTCTGTGTCTCTGTCAATGTCACTGTCTCTGTCACTGTCTCTGTCTCTGTCTGTGTCTCTGTCTGTGTCTCTGTCTCTGTCTGTGTCTCCGTCTGTGTCTCTGTCACTGTCTCTGTCACTGTCTCTGTCTGTGTCTCTGTCTGTGTCTCTGTCAATGTCACTGTCTCTGTCACTGTCTCTGTCTCTGTCTCTGTCTGTGTCTCTGTCTGTGTCTCTGTCTCTGTCTCTGTCTGTGTCTCTGTCTCTGTCTGTGCCTGTGTCTCTGTCACTGTCTCTGTCTCGGTCAGTGCCTCTGTGACTGTCTCTGTCAATGTCACTATCTCTGTCTCTGTCTGTGTCCCTGTCTGTGTCTGTGTATCTGTCTCTGTCTGTGTCTCTGTCTGTGTCTCTGTCTCTGTCACTGTCTCTGTCTGTGTCTCTCTCTGTGTCTCTGTCAATGTCACTGTCTCTGTCACTGTCTCTGTCTCTGTCTGTGTATCTGTCTGTGTCTCTGTCACTGTCTCTGTCACTGTCTCTGTCTGTGTCTCTGTCTGTGTCGCTGTCTCTGTCTGTGTCTCTGTCTGTGTCGCTGTCTCTGTCTGTGTCTCTGTCTGTGTCTCTGTCACTGTCTCTGTCACTGTCTCTGTCTGTGTCTCTGTCAATGTCACTGTCTCTGTCACTGTCTCTGTCTCTGTCTGTCTCTCTGTCTGTGTCTCTGTCACTGTCTCTGTCTGTGTCTCTGTCTGTGTCTCTGTCAATGTCACTGTCTCTGTCACTGTCTCTGTCTCTGTCTCTGTCACTGTCTCTGTCTGTGTCTGTGTCTGTGTCTGTGTCTGTGCCTGTGCCTCTGTCACTGTCTCCGTTTGTGTCTGTGTCTCTGTCACTGTCTCTGTCAATGTCACTGTCTCTGTCACTGTCTCTGTCTCTGTCTGTGTCTCTGTCTGTGTCTCTGTCTGTGTCTGTGCCTGTGTCTCTGTCACTGTCTCCGTCTGTGTCTGTGTCTCTGTCACTGTCTCTGTCAATGTCACTGTCTCTGTCACTGTCTCTGTCTCTGTCTGTGTCTCTGTCTGTGTCTCTGTCTGTGTCTCTGTCACTGTCTGTGTCTGTGCCTGTGTCTCTGTCACTGTCTCTGTCTCGGTCTGTGTCTGTGCCTCTTTGACTGTCTCTGTCAATGTCACTGTCTCTGTCTCTGTCTGTGTCTCTGTCTGTGTCTCTGTCTGTGTCTCTGTCCCTGTCTCTGTCACTGTCTCTGTCTGTGTCTCTGTCTGTGTCTCTGTCAATGTCACTGTCACTGTCACTGTCTCTGTCTCTGTCTGTGTCTCTGTCTGTGTCTCTGTTTGTGTCTCTGTCTCTGTCTGTGTCTCTGTCACTGTCTGTGTCTGTGTCTCTGTCTGTGTCTCTGTCAATGTCACTGTCTCTGTCACTGTCTCTGTCTCTGTCTGTGTCTCTGTCTGTGTCTCTGTCTCTGTCTGTGTCTCCGTCTGTGTCTCTGTCACTGTCTCTGTCACTGTCTCTGTCACTGTCTCTGTCTGTGTCTGTGTCTGTGTCTGTGTCTGTGTCTCTGTCAATGTCACTGTCTCTGTCACTGTCTCTGTCTGTGTCTCTGTCTGTGTCTGTGCCTGTGTCTCAGTCACTGTCTCTGTCTGTGTCTGTGTCTCTGTCAATGTCACTGTCTCTGTGTCTGTCTGTGTCTGTGTCTCTGTCAATGTCACTGTCTCTGTCACTGTCTCTGTCTGTGTCTCTGTCTGTGTCTGTGCCTGTGTCTCTGTCACTGTCTCTGTCTGTGTCTGTGTCTCTGTCACTGTCTCTGTCAATTTCACTGTCTCTGTCACTGTCTCTGTCTCTGTCTGTGTCTCTGTCAATGTCACTGTCTCTGTCACTGTCTCTGTCTCTGTCTGTGTCTCTGTCTGTGTCTCTGTCTGTGTCTCTGTCTCTGTCTCTGTCTGTGTCTCTGTCACTTTCTCTGTCACTGTCTCTGTCTGTGTCTCTGTCTGTGTCTCTGTCTCTGTCTCTGTCACTGTCTCTGTCACTGTCTCTGTCTGTGTCTCTGTCTCTGTCTCTGTCTCTGTCTGTGTCTCTGTCACTGTCTCTGTCACTGTCTCTGTCTGTGTCTCTGTCTGTGTCTCTGTCAATGTCACTGTCTCTGTCACTGTCTCTGTCTCTGTCTGTGTCTGTGTCTGTGTCTGTGTCTCTGTCTCTGTCTCTGTCACTGTCCCTGTCACTGTCTCTGTCTGTGTCTCTGTCTGTGTCTCTGTCAATGTCACTGTCTATGTCACTGTCTCTGTCTGTGTCTCTTTCTGTGTCTCTGTCACTGTCTCTGTCACTGTCTCTGTCTGTGTCTCTGTCTCTGTCTGTGTCTCTGTCAATGTCACTGTCTCTGTCTCTGTCTGTGTCTCTGTCTGTGTCTGTGTCTCTGTCTGTGTCTCTGTCTGTGTCTGTGTCTCTGTCACTGTCTCTGTCTCGGTCTGTGTCTGTGCCTCTTTGACTGTCTCTGTCAATGTCACTGTCTATGTCACTGTATCTGTCTGTGTCTCTGTCTGTGGCTCTGTCACTGTCTCTGTCACTGTCTCTGTCACTGTCTCTGTCTGTGTCTCTGTCTCTGTCGGTGTCTCTGTCAATGTCACTGTCTCTGTCTGTGTCTCTGTCTGTGTCTGTGTCTCTGTCTGTGTCTCTGTCTCTGTCTGTATCTCTGTCTGTGTCTGTGTCTGTGTCTCTGTCTGTGTCTCTGTCTCTGTCTGTGTCTCTGTCTGTGTCTCTGTCTGTGTCTCTGTCACTGTCACTGTCTCTGTCTGTGTCTCTGTCTGTGTCTCTGTCAATGTCACTGTCTCTGTCACTGTCTCTGTCTCTGTCTGTGTCTCTGTCTGTGTCTCTGTCTCTGTCCTTGTCTGTGTCTCTGTCTGTGTCTCTGTCACTGTCTCTGTCACTGTCTCTGTCTGTGTCTCTGTCTGTGTCTCTGTCTCTGTCTGTGTCTCTGTCTGTGTCTCTGTCACTGTCTCTGTCTGTGTCTCTGTCAATGTCACTGTCTCTGTCTGTGTCTCTGTCAATGTCACTGTCTCTGTCACTGTCTCTGTCTCTGTCTGTGTCTCTGTCTGTGTCTCTGTCTGTGTCTCTGTCACTGTCTCTGTCTGTGTCTCTGTCTGTGTCTATGTCAATGTCACTGTCTCTGTCACTCTCTCTGTCTGTGTCTGTGTCTGTGCCTGTGTCTCTGTCACTGTCTCGGTCTGTGTCTGTGTCTCTGTCACTGTCTCTGTCAATGTCACTGTCTCTGTCACTGTCTCTGTCTCTGTCTGTGTCTCTATCTGTGTCTCTGTCTCTGTCTGTGTATCTGTCTGTGTCTGTGCCTGTGTCTCTGTCACTGTCTCTGTCTCGGTCTGTGTCTGTGCCTCTGTGACTGTCTCTGTCAATGTCACTGTCTCTGTCTCTGTCTCTGTCTGTGTCTCTGTCTGTGTCTCTGTCTGTGTCTCTGTCACTGTCTCTGTCTGTGTCTCTGTCTGTGTCTCTGTCAATGTCACCGTCTCTGTCACTGTCTCTGTCTCTGTCTGTGTCTCTGTCTCTGTCTCTGTCACTGTCTCTGTCTGTGTCTCTGTCTGTGTCTCTGTCAATGTCACTGTCTCTGTCACTGTCTCTGTCTGTGTCTCTGTCTGTGTCTGTGCCTGTGTCTCTGTCACTGTCTCTGTCTGTGTCTGTGTCTCTGTCACTGTCTCTGTCAATGTCACTGTCTCTGTCACTGTCTCTGTCTCTGTCTGTGTCTCTGTCTGTGTCTCTGTCTCTGTCTGTGTCTCTGTCTGTGGCTGTGCCTGTGTCTCTGTCACTGTCTCTGTCTCGGTCTGTGTCTGTTCCTTTGTGACTGTCTCTGTCTCTGTCTCTGTCTGTGTCTGTGTCTCTGTCTCTGTCTCTGTCTCTGTCTCTGTCTGTGTCGCTGTCACTGTCTCTGTCACTGTCTCTGTCTGTGTCTCTGTCTGTGTCTCTGTCAATGTCACTGTCTCTGTCTCTGTCACTGTCTCTGTAACTGTCTCTGTCTGTGTCTCTGTCTGTGTCTCTGTCAATGTCACTGTCTCTGTCACTGTCTCTGTCTCTGTCTGTGTCTCTGTCTGTGTCTCTGTCTCTGTCTGTGTCTCTGTCTGTCTCTCTGTCACTGTCTCTGTCACTGTCTCTGTCACTGTCTCTGTCTGTGCCTGTCTCTCTGTCACTGTCTCTGTCTCGGTCTGTGTCTGTGCCTCTGTGACTGGATCTGTCAATGTCACTGTCTCTGTCTCTGTCTGTGTCTCTGCCTCTGTCTGTGTCTCTGTCTGTGTCTCTGTCACTGTCTCTGTCACTGTCTCTGTCTGTGTCTCTGTCTGTGTCTCTGTCAATGTCACTGTCTCTGTCTCTGTCTGTGTCTCTGTCTGTGTCTCTGTCTCTGTCTCTGTCACTGTCTCTGTCTGTGTCTCTGTCTGTGTCTCTGTCTGTGTCTCTGTCTCTGTCTCTGTCTGTGTCTCTGTCTGTGTCTCTGTCAATGTCACTGTCTCTGTCACTGTCTCTGTCACTGTCTGTGTCTCTGTCTGTGTCTCTGTCTGTGTCTCTGTCATTGTCTCTGTCTCTGTCTCTGTCTGTGTCTCTGTCTGTGTCTCTGTCTGTGTCTCTGTCACTGTCTCTGTCACTGTCTCTGACTGTGTCTCTGTCTGTGTCTCTGTCAATGTCACTGCCTGTGTCTCTGTCTGTGTCTCTGTCACTGTCTCTGTCACTGTCTCTGTCTGTTGCTCTGTCTGTGTCTATGTCAATGTCACTGTCTCTGTCACTGTCTCTGTCCCTGTCTGTGTCTATGTCTGTGTCTCTGTCTCTGTCTGTGTCTCTGTCACTGTCTCTGTCTGTGTCTCTGTCTGTGTCTCTGTCTCTGTCTGTGTCTCTGTCACTGTCTCTGTCACTGTCTCTGTCACTGTCTCTGTCTGTGTCTATGTCAATGTCACTGTCTCTGTCACTGTCTCTGTCTGTGTCTCTGTCTCTGTCTCTGTCTCTGTCTGTGTCTCTGTCACTGTCTCTGTCACTGTCTCTGTCCTTGTCTCTGTCTGTGTCTCTGTCAATGTCACTGTCTCTGTCTCTGTGTCTCTGTCTGTGTCTCTGTCTGTGTCTGTGCCTGTGTCTCTATCACTGTCTCGGTCTGTGTTATTGTCTCTGTCACTGTCTCTGTCACTGTCTGTGTCTGTGTCTGTGTCTCTGTCTCTGTCTGTGCCTCTGTCTCTGTCTGTGTCTCTGTCTGTGTCTGTGCCTGTGTCTCTGTCACTGTCTCTGTCTCGGTCTGTGTCTGTGCCTCTGTGACTGTCTCTGTCAATGTCACTGTCTCTGTCTCTGTCTGTGTCTCTGTCTGTGTCTCTGTCTGTGTCTCTGTCACTGTCTCTGTCACTGTCTCTGTCTGTGTCTCTGTCTGTGTCTCTGTCTGTGTCTCTGTCTCTGTCACTGTCTCTGTCTCTGTCTCTGTCTGTGTCTCTGTCTCTGTCTGTGTCTCTGTCTGTGTCTCTGTCACTGTCTCTGTCACTGTCTCTGTCTGTGTCTCTGTCTGTGTCTCTGTCAATGTCACTGTCTCTGTCTGTGTCTCTGTCTGTGTCTCTGTCTCTGTCTGTGTCCCTGTCACTGTCTCTGTCACTGTCTCTGTCTGTGTCTCTGTCTGTGTCTCTGTCTCTGTCTGTGTCTCTGTCTGTGTCTCTGTCAATGTCACTGTCTCTGTCACTGTCTCTGTCACTGTCTGTGTCTCTGTCTGTGTCTCTGTCTGTGTCTCTGTCACTGTCTCTGTCACTGTCTCTGTCTGTGTCTCTGTCTGTGTCTCTGTCATTGTCACTGTCTCTGTCACTGTCTCTGTCTCTGTCTGTGTCTCTGTCTGTGTCTCTGTCTCTGTCTCTGTCTGTGTCTCTGTCTGTGTCTCTGTCTGTGTCTGTGCCTGTGTCTTTGACACTGTCTCTGTCTCGGTCTGTGTCTGTGCCTCTGTGACTGTCTCTGTCAATGTCACTGTCTATGTCTCTGTCTGTGTCTCTGTCTCTGTCTCTGTCTCTGTCTCTGTCTGTGTCTGTGTCTCTGCCACTGTCTCTGTCAGTGTCTCTGTCTGTGTATCTGTCTGTGTCTCTGTCAATGTCACTGCCTGTGTCTCTGTCTGTGTCTCTGTCACTGTCTCTGTCACTGTCTCTGTCTGTTGCTCTGTCTGTGTCTCTGTCAATGTCACTGTCTCTGTCACTGTCTCTGTCCCTGTCTGTGTCTGTGTCTGTGTCTCTGTCTGTGTCTCTGTCTGTGTCTCTGTCTGTGTCTCTGTCTGTGTCTCTGTCTCTGTCACTGTCTCTGTCACTGTCTCTGTCACTGTCTCTGTCTGTGTCTCTGTCTGTGTCTATGTCAATGTCACTGTCTCTGTCACTGTCTCTGTCTGTGTCTCTGTCTCTGTCTGTGTCTCTGTCTGTGTCTCTGTCACTGTCTCTGTCAATGTCACTGTCTCTGTCTCTGTCTGTGTCTCTGTCTGTGTCTCTGTCTGTGTCTCTGTCACTGTCTCTGTCTGTGTCTCTGTCTGTGTCTCTGTCTCTGTCACTGTCTCTGTCACTGTCTCTGTCACTGTCTCTGTCTGTGTCTCTGTCTGTGTCTATGTCAATGTCACTGTCTCTGTCACTGTCTCTGTCTGTGTCTCTGTCTCTGTCTGTGTCTCTGTCTGTGTCTCTGTCACTGTCTCTGTCAATGTCACTGTCTCTGTCTCTGTCTGTGTCTCTGTCTGTGTCTCTGTCTGTGTCTCTGTCTCTGTCACTGTCTCTGTCTCTGTCTCTGTCTGTGTCTCTGTCTGTGTCTGTGTCTCTGTCTCTGTCTGTGTCTCTGTCTGTGTCTCTGTCACTGTCTCTGTCACTGTCTCTGTCTGTGTCTCTGTCTGTGTCTCTGTCAATGTCACTATCTCTGTCTCTGTCTGTGTCTCTGTCTGTGTCTCTGTCTCTGTCTGTGTCCCTGTCACTGTCTCTGTCACTGTCTCTGTCTGTGTCTCTGTCTGTGTCTGTGTCTCTGTCTCTGTCTGTGTCTCTGTCAATGTCACTGTCTCTGTCACTGTCTGTGTCTCTGTCTGTGTCTCTGTCTGTGTCTCTGTCACTGTCTCTGTCACTGTCTCTGTCTGTGTCTCTGTCATTGTCACTGTCTCTGTCACTGTCTCTGTATCTGTCTGTGTCTCTGTCTGTGTCTCTGTCTCTGTCTGTGTCTCTGTCTGTGTCTCTGTCTGTGTCTGTGCCTGTGTCTCTGACACTGTCTCTGTCTCGGTCTGTGCCTGTGCCTCTGTGACTGTCTCTGTCAATGTCACTGTCTATGTCTCTGTCTGTGTCTCTGTCTGTGTCTCTGTCTCTGTCTCTGTCTGTGTCTCTGTCTCTGTCTCTGTCTGTGTCTCTGTCTGTGTCTCTGCCACTGTCTCTGTCAGTGTCTCTGTCTGTGTCTCTGTCTGTGTCTCTGTCAATGTCACTGCCTGTGTCTCTGCCTGTGTCTCTGTCACTGTCTCTGTCACTTTTTCTGTCTGTGTCTCTGTCTGTGTCTCTGTCTTTGTCTGTGTCTCTGTCACTGTCTCTGTCACTGTCTCTGTCACTGTCTCTGTCTGTGTCTCTGTCTGTGTCTATGTCAATGTCACTGTCTCTGTCACTGTCTCTGTCTGTGTCTCTGTCTCTGTCTGTGTCTCTGTCTGTGTCTCTGTCACTGTCTCTGTCAATGTCACTGTCTCTGTCTCCGTCTGTGTCTCTGTCTGTGTCTCAGTCTGTGTCTCTGTCACTGTCTCTGTCACTGTCTGTGTCTGTGTCTCTGTCTGTGTCTCTGTCTCTGTCTGTGTCTCTGTCTCTGTCTGTGTCTCTGTCTGTGTCTCTGTCACTGTCTCTGTCACTGTCTCTGTCTGTGTCTCTGTCTGTGTCTCTGTCAATGTCACTGTCTCTGTCTCTGTCTGTGTCTCTGTCTGTCTCTCTGTCTCTGTCTGTGTCCCTGTCACTGTCTCTGTCACTATCTCTGTCTGTGTCTCTGTCTGTGTCTCTGTCTCTGTCTGTGTCTCTGTCTGTGTCTCTGTCAATGTCACTGTCTCTGTCACTGTCTCTGTCACTGTCTGTGTCTCTGTCTGTGTCTCTGTCTGTGTCTCTGTCACTGTCTCTGTCTGTGTCTCTGTCTGTGTCTCTGTCAGTGTCACTGTCTCTGTCACTGTCTCTGTCTCTGTCTGTGTCTCTGTCTGTGTCTCTGTCTCTGTCTGTGTCTCTGTCTGTGTCTCTGTCTGTGTCTGTGCCTGTGTCTCTGACACTGTCTCTGTCTCGGTCTGTGTCTGTGCCTCTGTGACTGTCTCTGTCAATGTCACTGTCTATGTCTCTGTCTGTGTCTCTGTCTGTGTCTCTGTCTCTGTCTCTGTCTGTGTCTCTGTCTCTGTCTCTGTCTGTGTCTCTGTCTGTGTCTCTGCCACTGTCTCTGTCAGTGTCTCTGTCTGTGTCTCTGTCTGTGTCTCTGTCTGTGTCTCTGTCAATGTCACTGCCTGTGTCTCTGTCTGTGTCTCTGTCACTGTCTCTGTCACTGTCTCTGTCTGTTGCTCTGTCTGTGTCTCTGTCAATGTCACTGTCTCTGTCACTGTCTCTGTCCATGTCTGTGTCTGTGTCTGTGTCTCTGTCTGTGTCTCTGTCACTGTCTCTGTCTGTGTCTCTGTCTGTGTCTCTGTCTCTGTCTGTGTCTCTGTCACTGTCTCTGTCACTGTCTCTGTCACTGTCTCTGTCTCTGTCTGTGTCTCTGTCTGTGTCTCTGTCTCTGTCTGTGTCTCTGTCTGTGTCTCTGTCTGTGTCTGTGCCTGTGTCTCTGACACTGTCTCTGTCTCGGTCTGTGTCTGTGCCTCTGTGACTGTCTCTGTCAATGTCACTGTCTATGTCTCTGTCTGTGTCTCTGTCTGTGTCTCTGTCTCTGTCTCTGTCTGTGTCTGTGTCTCTGTCTCTGTCTGTGTCTCTGTCTGTGTCTCTGCCACTGTCTCTGTCAGTGTCTCTGTCTGTGTCTCTGTCTGTGTCTCTGTCAATGTCACTGCCTGTGTCTCTGTCTGTGTCTCTGTCACTGTCTCTGTCACTGTCTCTGTCTGTTGCTCTGTCTGTGTCTCTGTCAATGTCACTGTCTCTGTCACTGTCTCTGTCCATGTCTGTGTCTGTGTCTGTGTCTGTGTCTCTGTCTGTGTCTCTGTCACTGTCTCTGTCTGTGTCTCTGTCTGTGTCTCTGTCTCTGTCTGTGTCTCTGTCACTGTCTCTGTCACTGTCTCTGTCACTGTCTCTGTCTGTGTCTCTGTCTGTGTCTATGTCAATGTCACTGTCTCTGTCACTGTCTCTGTCTGTGTCTCTGTCTCTGTCTGTGTCTCTGTCTGTGTCTCTGTCACTGTCTCTGTCACTGTCTCTGTCTGTGTCTCTGTCTGTGTCTCTGTCAATGTCACTGTCTCTGTCTCTGTGTCTCTGTCTGTGTCTCTGTCTGTGTCTGTGCCTGTGTCTCTGTCACTGTCTCGGTCTGTGTCATTGTCTCTGTCACTGTCTCTGTCAATGTCACTGTCTGTGTGTGTGTCTGTGTCTGTGTCTCTGTCTGTGTCTCTGTCTCTGTCTGTGTCTCTGTCTCGGTCTGTGTCTGTGCCTCTGTGACTGTCTCTGTCAATGTCACTGTCTCTGTCTCTGTCTGTGTCTCTGTCTGTGTCTCTGTCTCTGTCTCTGTCTGTGTCTCTGTCACTGTCTCTGTCACTGTCTCTGTCTGTGTCTCTGTCTGTGTCTCTGTCTCTGTCTCTGTCACTGTCTCTGTCTCTGTCTGTGTCTCTGTCTGTGTCTCTGTCTGTGTCTCTGTCACTGTCTCTGTCACTGTCTCTGTCTGTGTCTCTGTCTGTGTCTCTCTCAATGTCAATGTCTCTGTCACTGTCTGTGTCTGTGTCTGTGCCTGTGTCTCTGTCACTGTCTCTGTCTGTGTCTGTGTCTCTGTCACTGTCTCTGTCAATGTCACTGTCTCTGTCACTGTCACTGTCTCTGTCTCAGTCTGTGTCTCTGTCTGTGTCTCTGTCTGTGTCTGTGCCTGTGTCTCTGTCACTGTCTCGGTCTGTGTCATTGTCTCTGTCACTGTCTCTGTCAATGTCACTGTCTGTGTCTCTGTCTGTGTCTGTGTCTCTGTCTGTGTCTGTGTCTCTGTCTGTGTCTCTGTCTCTGTCTGTGTCTCTGTCTGTGTCTGTGCCTGTGTCTCTGTCACTGTCTCTGT
Source organism: Scyliorhinus torazame (assembly GCF_047496885.1). Classification (NCBI taxonomy): domain Eukaryota; kingdom Metazoa; phylum Chordata; class Chondrichthyes; order Carcharhiniformes; family Scyliorhinidae; genus Scyliorhinus; species Scyliorhinus torazame. The sequence goes on along the minus strand of NC_092726.1, from coordinate 116,257,449 downwards.
CTCGGTCTGTGTCTGTGCCTCTGTGACTGTCTCTGTCAATGTCACTGTCTCTGTCTCTGTCTGTGTCTCTGTCTGTGTCTCTGTCTCTGTCTCTGTCTGTGTCTCTGTCACTGTCTCTGTCACTGTCTCTGTCTGTGTCTCTGTCTGTGTCTCTGTCTGTGTCTCTGTCTCTGTCACTGTCTCTGTCACTGTCTGTCTCTGTCTGTGTCTCTGTCTGTGTCTCTGTCTCTGTCTGTGTCTCTGTCTGTGTCTCTGTCACTGTCTCTGTCACTGTCTCTGTCTGTGTCTCTGTCTGTGTCTCTCTCAATGTCAATGTCTCTGTCACTGTCTGTGTCTGTGTCTGTGCCTGTGTCTCTGTCACTGTCTCTCTCTGTGTCTGTGTCTCTGTCACTGTCTCTGTCAATGTCACTGTCTCTGTCACTGTCACTGTCTCTGTCTCTGTCTGTGTCTCTGTCTGTGTCTCTGTCTCTGTCTGTGCCTCTGTCTGTGTCTCTGTCACTGTCTCTGTCACTGTCTCTGTCTGTGTCTCTGTCTGTGTCTCTGTCAATGTCACTGTCTCTGTCTGTGTCTGTGTCTGTGTCTGTGCCTGTGTCCCTGTCACTGTCTCGGTCTGTGTCTGTGTCCCTGCACTGTCTCTGTCAATGTCACTGTCTCTGTCTGTGTCTCTGTCTGTGTCTCTGTCTGTGTCTCTGTCTCTGTCTGTGTCTCTGTCTGTGTCTCTGTCACTGTCACTGTCAATGTCACTGTCTCTGTCACTGTCTCTGTCACTGTCTCTGTCAATGTCACTACTCTGTCACTGTCTCTGTCACTGTCTCTGTCTGTGTCTCTGTCTGTGTCTCTGTCTGTGTCTCTGTCTGTATCTCTGTCAATGTCACTGTCTCTGTCACTATCTCTGTCACTGTCTCTGTCAATGTCACTGTCTCTGTCTGTGTCTCTGTCTGTGTCTCTGTCTGTGTCTCTGTCACTGTCTCTGTCACTGTCTCTGTCTGTGTCTGTGCCTCTGTCACTGTCTCTGTCTGTGTCTCTGCCTCGGTCTGTGTCTGTGACTCTGTCACTGTCTCTGTCTATGTCTGTGTCTCTGTCTGTGTCTCTGTCAATGTCACTGTCTCTGTCTCTGTCTGTGTCTCTGTCTGTGTCTCTGTCACTGTCTCTGTCACTGTCTCTGTCTGTGTCTCTGTCACTGTCTGTGTCTCGGTCTGTGTCTCTGTCTGTGTCTCTGTCACTGTCTGTGTCTCTGTCTGTGTCTCTGTCAATGTCTCTGTCTCTGTCTCTGTCTGTGTCTCTGTCACTGTCTCTGTCACTGTCTGTGTCTCTGTCTGTGTCTCTGTCACTGTCTCTGTCTCTGTCTGTATCTCTGTCTGTGTCTCTGTCACTGTCTGTTTCTCTGTCTGTGTCTCTGTCAATGTCTGTGTCTCTGTCTCTGTCACTGTCTCTGTCACTGTCTGTGTCTCTGTCTGTGTCTCTGTCTGTGTCTCTGTCACTGTCTGTGTCTCTGTCTGTGTCTCTGTCAATGTCTCTGTCTCTGTCACTGTCTCTGTCTCTGTCTGTGTCTCTGTCTGTGTCTCTGTCACTGTCTGTGTCTCTGTCTGTCTCTCTGTCTGTGTTGCTGTCGGTGTCACTGTCTCTGTCTCTGTCACTGTCTCTGTCACTGTCTCTGTCTCTGTCTCTGTCACTGTCTCTGTCACTGTCTGTGTCTCTGTCTGTGTCTCTGTCTGAGTCTCTGTCAATGTCACTGTCTCTGTCACTGTCTCTGTCTCTGTCTGTGTCTCTGTCTGTGTCTCTGTCACTGTCTCTGTCACTGTCTCTGTCACTGTCTCTGTCTATGTCACTGTCTCTGTCTCTGTCTGTGTCTCTGTCTGTGTCTCTGTCACTGTCTGTTTCTCTGTCTGTGTCTCTGTCTGTGTCTCTGTCTGCATCTGTGTCTCTGTCTGTGTCTCTGTCTCGGTCTGTGTCTCTGTCTGTGTCTCTGTCACTGTCTCTGTCTCTGTCACTGTCTCTGTAACTGTCTCTGTCTGTGTCTCTGTCTGTGTCTCTGTCACTGTCTGTGTCTCTGTCTGTGTCTCTGTCAATGTCTATGTCTCTGTCTGTGTCTCTGTCTGTGTCTCTGTCACTGTCTCTGTCTGTATCTCTGTCTGTGTCTCTGTCATTGTCTGTGTCTCTGTCTGTGTCTCTGTCAATGTTTGTGTCTCTGTCTCTGTCTGTGTCTCTGTCACTGTCTCTGTCACTGTCTGTGTCTCTGTCTGTGTCTCTGTCAATGTCTCTGTCTCTGTCACTGTCTCTGTCACTTTCTCTGTCACTGTCTGTGTCTCTGTCTGTGTCTCTGTCTGTGTCTCTGTCACTGTCTGTTTCTCTGTCTGTCTCTCTGTCTGTGTCGCTGTCGGTGTCACTGTCTCTGTCTCTGTCACTGTCTCTGTCACTGTCTCTGTCTCTGTCACTGTCACTGTCACTGTCTCTGTCACTGTCTCTGTCTCTGTCTGTGTCTCTGTCTGTGTCTCTGTCTGTGTCTGTGTCTCTGTCTGTGTCTCTGTCAATGTCACTGTCAATGTCACTGTCTCTGTCACTGTCTCTGTCTCTGTCTGTGTCTCTGTCTGTGTCTCTGTCTGTGTCTGTGTCGCTGTCTGTGTCTCTGTCAATGTCACTGTCTCTGTCACTGTCTCTGTCTCTGTCTGTGTCTGTGCCTCTGTCACTGTCCCTGTCTGTGTCTCGGTCTGTGTCTGTGCCTCTGTCACTGTCTCTGTCTGTGTCTCTGTCTGTGTCTCTGTCAATGTCACTGTCTCTGTCACTGTCTCTGTCTCTGTCTGTGTCTCTGTCTGTGTCTCTGTCACTGTCTCTGTCAATGTCACTGTCTCTGTCACTGTCTCTGTCTCTGTCTCTGTCTGTGTCTCTGTCTGTGTCTCTGTCACTGTCTGTTTCTCTGTCTGTGTCTCTGTCTGTGTCACTGTCTGTGTCTCTGTCTCTGTCTGTGTCTCTGTCTCGGTCTGTGTCTCTGTCTGTGTCTCTGTCAATGTCACTGTCTCTGTCACTGTCTCTGTCTCTGTCTGTGTCTGTGTCTCTGTCTGTGTCTCTGTCTGTGTCTCTGTCACTGTCTCTGTCACTGCCTGTGTCTCTGTCTCTGTCACTGTCTCGGTCACTGTCTCTGTCACTGTCTCTGTCTGTGTCTCTGTCACTGTCTGTGTCTCTGTCTGTCTCTCTCTGTGTCTGTGTCGGTGTCGGTGTCGGTGTCGGTGTCGCTGTCGGTGTCGGTGTCGGTGTCGCTGTCGCTGTCGGTGTCGGTGTCGGTGTCGGTGTCGTTGTCGGTGTCTGTGTCTGTGTCTGTGTCGGTGTCGCTGTCGCTGTCGCTGTCGGTGTCGGTGTCGGTGTCGGTGTCGGTGTCGCTGTCGGTGTCGGTGTCGTGTCGCTGTCGCTGTCGGTGTCGGTGTCGCTGTCGGTGTCGGTGTCGGTGTCGGTGTCGCTGTCGGTGTCGCTGTCGCTGTCGGTGTCGGTGTCGCTGTCGGTGTCGCTGTCGGTGTCGGTGTCGCTGTCGGTGTCGCTGTCGCTGTCGGTGTCGGTGTCGGTGTCGCTGTCGCTGTCGGTGTCGGTGTCGGTGTCGGTGTCGCTGTCGGTGTCGGTGTCGCTGTCGCTGTCGGTGTCACTGTCGGTGTCGCTGTCGGTGTCGGTGTCGGTGTCACTGTCGGTGTCGCTGTCGCTGTCGGTGTCGGTGTCTGTGTCTGTGTCTGTGTCTGTGTCAGTGTCGGTGTCGCTGTCGCTGTCGGTGTCACTGTCGGTGTCTGTGTCTGTGTCTGTGCCTGTGTCTGTGTCGGTGTCGGTGTCGGTGTCGCTGTCGCTGTTGGTGTCGGTGTCGCTGTCGCTGTCGGTGTCGCTGTCGGTGTCACTGTCGGTGTCACTGTCGGTGTCGGTGTCACTGTCGCTGTCGCTGTCGGTGTCGCTGTCGCTGTCGGTGTCGGTGTCACTGTTGCTGTCACTGTCACTGTCACTGTCACTGTCGGTGTCGGTGTCACTGTCTGTGTATCTGTCTCTGTCTGTGTCTCCGTCTGCGTCTCCGTCTGTGTCTCTGCCTGTGTCTCTGTCTGTGCCTCTGTCTGTGTCTCTGTCTGTGTATCTGTCTGTGTATCTGTCTGTGCCTGTGTCTTTGTCTGAGTCTCTGTTTGTGTCTGTGTCTTTGTCTGTTTGTGTCTATGTCTCTATCTGTGTCTCTGTCTCCGTCTGTGTCTATGCCTGTGCCTCTGTCTGTGTCTGTGTCTGTACCTCTCTCTCTGTGTCCGTGTCCCTGTTGTGGCTGTGTCTGTGTCTCTATCTGTGTCTCTATCTGTGTCTCTTTCTCTATCTGTGTCTGTCTCTGTATCTCTGTCTGTGTCTCTGTCTGTGTTTGTGTCTCTGTCTGTGTCTCTGCCTCTGTCTGTGTCTGTCTCTGTATCTCTGTCTGTGTCTCTGTCTGTGTCACTGCCTCTGTCTCTGTCTGTTTTTGTGTGTGTGTCTATCCTGCCTCTCTCTCTGTCACTGTCTGTGTCTCTGTCACTGTCTGTGTCTCTGTCTGTCTCTCTCTGTGTCTGTGTCGCTGTCTGTGTCGCTGTCGGTGTCGCTGTCGGTGTCGGTGTCGGTGTAGGAGTCGGTGTCGCTGTCGGTGTCGGTGTCGGTGTAGGAGTCGGTGTCGCTGTCGGTGTCGGTGTCACTGTCGGTGTCGCTGTCGGTGTCGCTGTCGCTGTCGGTGTCGCTGTCGCTGTCGGTGTCGCTGTCGGTGTCGCTGTCGGTGTCGGTGTCGCTGTCGCTGTCGGTGTCGGTGTCGCTGTCGGTGTCGGTGTCGGTGTCGCTGTCGCTGTCGGTGTCGGTGTCGGTGTCGGTGTCGCTGTCGGTGTCAGTGTCGCTGTCGCTGTCGGTGTCACTGTCGGTGTCGCTGTCGGTGTCGGTGTCGGTGTCACTGTCGGTGTCGCTGTCGCTGTCGCTGTCGGTGTCGGTGTCGGTGTCTGTGTCTGTGTCTGTGTCAGTGTCAGTGTCGGTGTCGCTGTCGCTGTCGGTGTCACTGTCGGTGTCTGTGTCTGTGTCTGTGCCTGTGTCTGTGTCGGTGTCGGTGTCGGTGTCGCTGTCGCTGTTGGTGTCGGTGTCGCTGTCGCTGTCGGTGTCGCTGTCGCTGTCGGTGTCACTGTCGGTGTCACTGTCGGTGTCGGTGTCACTGTCGCTGTCGCTGTCGGTGTCGCTGTCGCTGTCGGTGTCGGTGTCACTGTCGCTGTCACTGTCACTGTCACTGTCACTGTCGGTGTCGGTGTCACTGTCTGTGTATCTGTCTCTGTCTGTGTCTCCGTCTGCGTCTCCGTCTGTGTCTCTGCCTGTGTCTCTGTCTGTGCCTCTGTCTGTGTCTCTGTCTGTGTATCTGTCTGTGTATCTGTCTGTGCCTGTGTCTTTGTCTGAGTCTCTGTTTGTGTCTGTGACTTTGTCTGTTTGTGTCTATGTCTCTATCTGTGTCTCTGTCTCCGTCTGTGTCTATGCCTGTGCCTCTGTCTGTGTCTGTGTCTGTACCTCTCTCTCTGTGTCCGTGTCCCTGTTGTGGCTGTGTCTGTGTCTCTATCTGTGTCTCTATCTGTGTCTCTTTCTCTATCTGTGTCTGTCTCTGTATCTCTGTCTGTGTCTCTGTCTGTGTTTGTGTCTCTGTCTGTGTCTCTGCCTCTGTCTGTGTCTGTCTCTGTATCTCTGTCTGTGTCTCTGTCTGTGTCACTGCCTCTGTCTCTGTCTGTTTTTGTGTGTGTGTCTATCCTGCCTCTCTCTCTGTCACTGTCTGTGTCTCTGTCACTGTCTGTGTCTCTGTCTGTCTCTCTCTGTGTCTGTGTCGCTGTCTGTGTCGCTGTCGGTGTCGCTGTCGGTGTCGGTGTCGGTGTAGGAGTCGGTGTCGCTGTCGGTGTCGGTGTCGGTGTAGGAGTCGGTGTCGCTGTCGGTGTCGGTGTCACTGTCGGTGTCGGTGTCGCTGTCGCTGTCGGTGTCACTGTCGGTGTCACTGTCGGTGTCGGTGTCACTGTCGCTGTCGCTGTCGGTGTCGCTGTCGCTGTCGGTGTCGGTGTCACTGTCGCTGTCACTGTCACTCTCACTGTCACTGTCGGTGTCGGTGTCACTGTCTGTGTATCTGTCTCTGTCTGTGTCTCCGTCTGCGTCTCCGTCTGTGTCTCTGCCTGTGTCTCTGTCTGTGCCTCTGTCTGTGTCTCTGTCTGTGTATCTGTCTGTGTATCTGTCTGTGCCTGTGTCTTTGTCTGAGTCTCTGTTTGTGTCTGTGACTTTGTCTGTTTGTGTCTATGTCTCTATCTGTGTCTCTGTCTCCGTCTGTGTCTATGCCTGTGCCTCTGTCTGTGTCTGTGTCTGTACCTCTCTCTCTGTGTCCGTGTCCCTGTTGTGGCTGTGTCTGTGTCTCTATCTGTGTCTCTATCTGTGTCTCTTTCTCTCTCTGTGTCTGTCTCTGTATCTCTGTCTGTGTCTCTGTCTGTGTTTGTGTCTCTGTCTGTGTCTCTGTCTGTGTCACTGCCTCTGTCTCTGTCTGTTTTTGTGTGTGTGTCTATCCTGCCTCTCTCTCTGTCACTGTCTGTGTCTCTGTCACTGTCTGTGTCTCTGTCTGTCTCTCTCTGTGTCTGTGTCGCTGTCTGTGTCGCTGTCGGTGTCGCTGTCGGTGTCGGTGTCGGTGTAGGAGTCGGTGTCGCTGTCGGTGTCGGTGTCGGTGTAGGAGTCGGTGTCGCTGTCGGTGTCGGTGTCACTGTCGGTGTCGCTGTCGGTGTCGCTGTCGCTGTCGCTGTCGGTGTCGCTGTCGGTGTCGGTGTCACTGTCGGTGTCGCTGTCGGTGTCGCTGTCGCTGTCGGTGTCGGTGTCGCTGTCGGTGTCGCTGTCGCTGTCGCTGTCGGTGTCGGTGTCGCTGTCGCTGTCAGTGTCGGTGTCACTGTCGGTGTCGGTGTCTGTGTCTGTGTCTGTGTCGGTGTCGGTGTCGCTGTCGGTGTCGCTGTCGTTGTCGGTGTCGGTGTCGCTGTCGCTGTCGGTGTCGGTGTCACTGTCGGTGTCGGTGTCGCTGTCGGTGTCGGTGTCACTGTCGGTGTCGCTGTCGCTGTCGGTGTCACTGTCGCTGTTGCTGTCACTGTCACTGTCACTGTCGGTGTCGGTGTGACTGTCTGTGTATCTGTCTCTGTCTGTGTCTCCATCTGCGTCTCCGTCCGTGTCTCTGCCTGTGTCTCTGTCTGTGCCTCTGTCTGTGTCTGTGTCTGTGTCTCTGTCTGTGTATCTGTCTGTGTCTCTGTCTGTGTCTGTGCCTGTGTCTGTGTCTTTGTCTGAGTCTCTGTTTGTGTCTGTGTCTTTGTCTGTTTGTGTCTATGTCTCTATCTGTGTCTCTGTCTCCGTCTGTGTCTATGCCTGTGCCTCTGTCTGTGTCTGTGTCTGTACCTCTCTCTCTGTGTCCGTGTCCCTGTTGTGGCTGTGTCTGTGTCTCTATCTGTGTCTCTATCTGTGTCTCTATCTGTGTCTCTTTCTCTATCTGTGTCTGTCTCTGTATCTCTGTCTGTGTCTCTGTCTGTGTCACTGCCTTTGCCTCTGTCTGTGTCTGTGTCTCTGTCTCTGTCTGTGTTTGTGTCTCTGTCTGTGTCTCTGCCTCTGTCTGTGTCTGTCTCTGTATCTCTGTCTGTGTCTCTGTCTGTGTCACTGCCTCTGTCTCTGTCTGTTTTTGTGTGTGTGTCTATCCTTGTCTCTGTCTGTGTCTCTGTCTGTGTTTCTGCCTGTGTCTCTGTCTGTGTGTGCGTCTCAGCCTCTGTCTGTGTCTATGTCTCTGTCTGTGTCCCTGTCTCTGTCTGTGTCTCTCTGTCTGTGTCTCTTTGTATGTCTGTGTCTCAGTCTCTGTCTCTGTCTGGGGCACATTCTGCTGCACAGACTGTGTTTAAGTGTGAGGCACTCACTCAGCTGATCGGCAATGGGGAGAGGCACACATCCAGCTGTTCGGCAATGGGGGGAAGGACACACCCAGCTGTTCGACAATGGGGGGAAGCCCACACCCAGCTGATCGGCAATGAGGGGAAGGACACACCCAGCTGATCAGCAATGCGGGGAAGCACACACCCAGCTGATCGTCAATGGGGGGGAAGGACACACCCAGCTGATCGGCAATGGGGGGAAGCACGCACCCTGCTGATCGGTAATTGGGAGAAGCACACTCCCAACTGATCGGCAATGCGGGGAAGGACACAACCAGCTAGTCGGCAATCGGGGGGGGGAAGGACACACCCAGCTGATCGGCCAGGGGGGGGGGGAGGACACACCCAGCTGATCGGCAATGGGGGGAAGCAGGAACCCTGCTGATCGTTAATTGGGGGAAGCACTCTCCCAGCTGTTCGGCAATGCGGGGAAGGACACACCCAGCTGGTCGGCAATGGGGGGAAGCACTCTCCCAGCTGTTCGGCAATGGGGGGAAGGACACACCCCGCTGTTCGACAATGGGGGGGAAGCACACCCCCAGCTGATCGGCAATGGGGGGAAGGCACACTGCCAGCTGTTCGGCAATGCGGGGAAGGACAGACCCAGCTGATCGGCAATGGGGGGAAGGACAGACCCAGCTGATCGGCAATTGAGGAAGCACACGCCCAGCTGATCGGCAATGCGGGGAAGCACACATCCAGCTGATCGGCAATGGGGGAGGCACACACCCAGCTGATCGGCAATTGGGGAAGCACACACCCAGCTGATCGGCAATTGGGGAAGCACACATCCAGCTGATCGGCAATGGGGGAGGCACACACCCAGCTGATCGGCAAAGGTGGGAAGCCGCACCCCCCAGCTGATCGGCCATGGGGGGAGTCACACCCACCCACTGATAGTCCCTCCTGGTAATGCAGAATGGTAAATCAGGGTGAGGCTGGCTGGGGGTGGTCAGTTTTACCGGCAGTGCGAGGAGAGAGATGCCGTGTGGGTGGGGATTCCTCTCAAGATTTAATGAATTGAAGAATTGAACTAAAGGGAACTTTCAGCACATTCTTCAACTGCTGCCTGAACTGAGTCTGTGTCACGGCGTAAATCGCAGTGTTTGTGCAACAACTCAGGAGCTGCAGCATGAAGCCCAATTCCATAACATAATAATCTAACCGTACAGAGTCATACCCCAGATACCACATCCGGCTCCATATAGAATAAACCATTAACGTTGACCATAACAGGATGAAATTGGCGGAGATAATGAAGAGTAAAATGATGGATTTCCTCCGACTCTCCATCTCTGGGTCTCTGGGACTGTCCCCACTGCTGTGAGCCCGGAGTCTCCTGCGGGCCCTGCTGCTCAGGACAATGTGTCTGACGGTGAGAACATTGAGCAGCAGAATCAGGGCGAATGGAACACACGGGGTTAGAATGTGGTGGAGGAACTCGATTGGTCCCCAGACCGGAGAGAACATAACACCCTCTGTGACATCACAAAACCAGGGTTCGTTCCACAGCGAATACCCACCGGTCATCATAAACCCCCAGGAAATGTTCTTCAAACAGCTCAGCACAGCCACTGTTCCCAGAACCACAGCCGCCGTTTTCTCGCTGCAATATTTACTTTTCAGCTTCGGGCAACAAATGGCCACAAATCGATCAAAGGTGAAAGTGACGGTGAACCAGACAGAACAGTCAGTGGCTGCAAAAAGCAGGGCGGCGTGGATATTACACACGCGGATGGAGTACAGGAAATTAAACTGTTCATCAAAAACAATGGGAATGTGTCTCAATATCAGGTCGAGAATAACGACCAGTAGATCCCCCACTGCCATGGCCAACAGGTAACAAGTCACACATTTGGACAGCCCACAGTTTCTTCTCTTCAGGATCACAATTGTGATGAGGTTCACTGTGAGGAAGGGACATAAACAATGAAATTATACATCAGCCTGGGAAAGACATCACAAGTATGGTCGGTGTGAAGTCAAATAAATATATACAAATACACTCACACTCACACAGAGACAGTAACACACTCACACACACACACACACAGACACTAACACTAACACACTCACACATACAGATACTGACACACACACACACACATACAGTAATACACTTACACACACACAGACACTGGCACACACAGACAGTAATACACTTACACACACACAGACAGAGACAGTAATACACACACACCACACAGACACAAACACACTCACACACACACACAGACAGTAATACACTCACAATCACACAGACATTAACACACTCATAAAGAGACAGTAATACACTCACACAGACACTAACACACTCACACACACAGACAGAGACAGTAACACACTTACACACACGCACACAGACACTAACACACTCACACATACAGTCACTGACACAGGAACACACACACACACAGACACTAACACACTCACACATACAGAACTGACACCCAAACACACACATACAGAGACAGTAATACACTCACACAGACACTAACACACACTCACACACACACATACAGTAATACACTTTTACACACACAGACAGAGACAGTAATACACTCAGACACACACAGACACTAACACACACACACACATACAGTAATATACACACACAGACAGAGACAGTAATGCACTCACACTCACACAGACACTAACACACGCACATACAGTAACACACACATACAGAGACAGTAATACACTCACACTCACAAAGACACAAACACACTCACACACACACACATTCAGAGACAGTAATACTCACACACTCACTGACACACACACAGACAGAGACAGCAATGCACTCACACAGACACTAACACGCTCACACACACATACAGAGACAGTAATACACTCACATTCACACAGACACTAACACACACACACACACAGACAGAGACAGGAATACACTCACACACACACACAGACAGAGGTGTCTGATGGGGGTGTGGTACAGCAGCAGTAATGCAATGTACTGTCAGTGGTGTGCGGTGTGCTGGGTGCCTGTAGTGGGTGTGGTACATTGTGTACTGTCAGTGGTGTGTGGTGTGCTGGGAGCCTGATGGGTGTGTGGTACATTGTGTACTGACAGTGGTGTGTGGTGTGCTGGGTGTCTGATGGGGGTGTGGTACATTGAGTATTGTCAGTGGTGTGCGGTGTGCTGGGTGTCTGATGAGGGTGTGGTACATTGTGTACTGTCACTGGTGTGTGGTGTGCTGGGTGCCTGATGGGGGTGTGGTACATTGTGTACTGTCAGTGGTGTGCGGTGTGCTGGGTGTCTGCTGGGGCTGTGGTACATTATGTACTGTCAGTAGTGTGTGGTGAGCTGGGTGTCTGATGGGGCTGTGGTACATTGTGTACTGTCAGTGGTGTGCGGTGTGCTGGGTGTCCGATGAGGGTGAGGTACATTGTGTACTGTCAGTGGTGTGTGGTGTGCTGGGTGTCTGATGGGGCTGTGGTACATTGTGTACTGTCAGTGGTGTGCGGTGAGCTGGGTGTCTGATGGGGCTGTGGTACATTGTGTACTGTCAGTTGTGTGCGGTGTGCTGTGTGTCTGATGGGGGTGTGGTACATTGTGTACTGTCAGTGGTGTGCGGTGTGCTGGGTGTCTGATGGGGGTGTGGTACATTGTGTACTGTCAGTGGTGTGCGGTGTGCTGAGTGTCTGATGGGAGTGTGGTACATTGTGCACTGTCAGTGGTGTGCGGTGTGCTGGGTGTCTGATGGGAGTGTGGTACATTGTGCACTGTCAGTGGTGTGCGGTGTGCTGGGTGTCTGATGGGGGTGTGGTACATTGTGTACTGTCAGTGGTGTGCGGTGTGCTGGGTGCCTGATGGGGGTGTGGTACATAGTGTACTGTCAGTGGTGTGCGGTGAGCTGGCTGTCTGATGGGACTGCGGTACATTGTGTACTGTCAGAGCTGTGCGGTGTGCTGGGTGTCTGATGGGGTGTGGTACATTGTGTACTGTCAGTGGTGTGCGGTGTGCTGGGTGTCTGATGGGGGTGTGGTACATTGTGTACTGTCAGTGGTGTGCGGTGTGCTGGGTGTCTGATGGGGGTGTGGTACATTGTGTACTGTCAGTGATGTGCGGTGTGCTGGGTGTCTGATGGGGGTGTGGTACATTGTGTACTGTCAGTGGTGTGCGGTGTGCTGGGTGTCTGATGGGGGTGTGGGACATTGTGTACTGTCAGTGGTGTGCGGTGAGCTGGGTGTCTGATGGGGGTGTGGTACATTGTGTACTGTCAGTGGTGTGCGGTGTGCTGGGTGTCTGATGGGGGTGTGGTACATTGTGTACTGTCAGTGGTGTGCGGTGAGCTGGGTGTCTGATGGGGGTGTGGTACATTGTGTACTGTCAGTGGTGTGCGGTGTGCTGGGTGTCTGATGGGGGTGTGGTACATTGTGTACTGTCAGTGGTGTGCGGTGAGCTGGGTGTCTGATGGGGGTGTGGTACATTGTGTACTGTCAGTGGTGTGCGGTGTGCTGGGTGTCTGATGGGGCTGTGGTACATTGTGTACTGTCAGTGCTGTGCGGTGTGCTGGGTGTCTGATGGGGTGTGGTACATTGTGTACTGTCAGTGGTGTGCGGTGTGCTGGGTGTCTGATGGGGGTGTTGTACATTGTGTACTGTCAGTGGTGTGCGGTGTGCTGGGTGTCTGATGGGGGTGTGGTACATTGTGTACTGTCAGTGATGTGCGGTGTGCTGGGTGTCTGATGGGGGTGTGGTACATTGTGTACTGTCAGTGGTGTGCGGTGTGCTGGGTGTCTGATGGGGGTGTGGGACATTGTGTACTGTCAGTGGTGTGCGGTGTGCTGGGTGTCTGATGGGGCTGTGGTACATTGTGTACTGTCAGTGGTGTGCGGTGAGCTGGGTGCCTGATGGGGGTAGGTACATTGTGTACTGTCAGTGGTGTGCGGTGTGCTGGGTGCCTGATGGGGGTGTGGTACATTGTGTACTGTCAGTGGTGTGCGGTGAGCTGGGTGCCTGATGGGGCTGTGGTACATTGTGTACTGTCAGTGGTGTGCGGTGTGCTGGGTGCCTGATGGGGCTGTGGTACATTGTGTACTGCCAGTGGTGTGCGGTGTGCTGGGTGTCTGATGAGGGTGTGGTACATTGTGTACTGTCAGTGGTGTGCGGTGTGCTGGGTGTCTGATGGGGCTGTGGTACATTGTGTACTGTCAGTGGTGTGCGGTGTGCTGGGTGCCTGATGGGGCTGTGGTACATTGTGTACTGTCAGTGGTGTGTGGTGTGCTGGGTGCCTGATGGGGCTGTGGTACATTGTGTACTGTCAGTGGTGTGCGGTGTGCTGGGTGTCTGATGGAGGTGTGGTACATTGTGTACTGTCAGTGGTGTGAGGTGATCTGGGTGTCTGATGGGGTGTGGTACATTGTGTACTGTCAGTGGAGTGCGGTGTGCTGGGTGTCTGATGGGGGTGTGGAACATTGTGTACTGTCTGTGGTGTGTGGTGTGCTGGGTGTCTGATGGGGGTGTGGTACATTGTGGACTGTCAGTGGTGTGTGGTGTGCTGGATGTCTGATGGGGGTGCGGTACATTGTGTACTGTCAGTGGTGTGCTGTGTGCTGGGTGTCTGATGGGGGTGTGGTACATTGTGTACTGTCAGTGGTGTGCTGTGTGCTGGGTGTCTGATGGGGGTGTGGTACATTGTGTACTGTCAGTGGTGTGCTGGGTGTCTGATGGGGGTGTGGTGCATTGTGTACTGTCAGTGGTGTGCGGTGTGCTGGGTGTCTGATGGGGGTGTGGTACATTGTGTACTGTCAGTGGTGTGTGGTGTGCTGGGTGACTGATGGGGCTGTGGCACATTGTGTACTGTCAGTGGTGTGCTGTGTGCTGGGTGCCAGATGGGGGTGTGGTACATTGTGTACGGTCAGTGGTGTGCGGTGTGCTGGGTGTCTGATGGGGGTGTGGTACATTGTGTACGGTCAGTGGTGTGCTGTGTGCTGGTTGCCTGATGGGGCTGTGGTACATTGTGTACGGTCAGTGGTGTGCAGTGTGCTGGGTGTCTGATGGGGGTGTGGTACATTGTATACTGTCAGAAGTGTGCTGGGTGTCTGATGGGGGTGTGGTACATTGTGTACTGCTAGTGGTGTGCGGTGTGCTGGGTGTCTGATGAGGGTATGGTACTTTGTGTACTGTCAGTGGTGTGTGGTGTGCTGGGTTCCTGATGGGGCTGTGGTACATTGTGTACTGTCAATGGTGTGCGGTGTGCTGGGTGTCTGATGGGGGTGTGGTACATTGTGCACAGTCAGTGGTGTGCGGTGTGCTGGGTGTCCGATGAGGGTGAGGTACATTGTGTACTGTCAGTGGTGTGTGGTGTGCTGGGTGCCTGCTGGGGGTGTGGTACATTGTGTACTGTCAGTGGTGTGCGGTGTGATGGTGTCTGATGGGGCTGTGGTACATTGTGTACTGTCAGTGGTGTGCGGTGAGCTGGGTGTCTGATGGGGCTGTGGTACATTGTGTACTGTCAGTGGTGTGCGGTGTGCTGGGTGTCTGATGGGGCTGTGGTACATTGTGGACTGTCAGTAGTGTGTGGTGTGCTGGGTGTCTGATGGGGGTGTGGTACATTGTGTACTGTCAGTGGTGTGCGGTGAGCTGGGTGTCTGATATGGCTGTCGTACATTGTGTACTGTCAGTGGTGTGCGGTGTGCTGGGTGTCTGATGTGGGTGTGGTACATTGTGTACTGTCAGTGGTGTGTGGTGTGCTGGGTGTCTGATGGGGGTGTGGTAAATTGTGTACTGTCAGTGGTGTGCAGTGTGCTGAGTGTCTGATGGGGCTGTGGTACATTGTGTACTGTCAGTGGTGTGCGGTGAGCTGGGTGTCTGATGGGGCTGTGGTACATTGTGTACTGTCAGTGGTGTGCGGTGTGCTGGGTGTCTGATGGGGCTGTGGTACATTGTGGACTGTCAGTAGTGTGTGGTGTGCTGGGTGTCTGATGGGGGTGTGGTACATTGTGTACTGTCAGTGGTGTGCGGTGAGCTGGGTGTCTGATATGGCTGTCGTACATTGTGTACTGTCAGTGGTGTGCGGTGTGCTGGGTGTCTGATGTGGGTGTGGTACATTGTGTACTGTCAGTGGTGTGTGGTGTGCTGGGTGCCTGATTGGGCTGTGGTACATTGTGTACTGTCAGTGGTGTGCGGTGTGCTGGCTGCCTGATGGGGGTGTGGTACATTGTGTACTGTCAGTGGTGTGCGGTGAGCTGGGTGTCTGATGGGGCTGTGGTACATTGTGTACTGTCAGTGGTGTACGGTGTGCTGGGTGTCTGATGGGGCTGTGGTACATTGTGCACTGTCAGTGGTGTGCGGTGTGCTGGGAGTCTGATGGGGGTGTGGTACATTGTGTACAGTCAGTGGTGTGCGGTGTGCTGGGTGTCTGATGGGGCTGTGGTACATTGTGCACTGTCAGTGGTGTGCGGTGTGCTGGGAGTCTGATGGGGGTGTGGTACATTGTGTACTATCAGTGGTGTGCGGTGTGCTGGGTGTCTGATGGGGCTGTGGTACATTGTGCACTGTCAGTGGTGTGCGGTGTGCTGGGAGTCTGATGGGGGTGTGGTACATTGTGTACTGTCAGTGGTGTGCGGTGTGCTGGGTGTCTGATGGGACTGTGGTACATTGTGCACTGTCAGTGGTGTGCGGTCTGCTGGGTGTCTGATGGGACTGTGGTTCATTGTGTACTGTCAGTAGTGTGCGGTGAGCTGTGTGCCTGCTGGGGGTGTAGTACATAGTGTACTGTCAGTGGTGTGCGCTGTGCTGGGTGTCTGATGGGGGTGTGGTACATTGTGTACTGTCAGTGCTGTGCGTTGTGCTGGGTGCCTGATGGGGGTGTGGTACATTGTGTACTGTCAGTGGTGTGCGGTGTGCTGGGTGCCTGATGGGGGTGTGGTACATTGTGTGCTGTCAGTGGTATGCGGTGAGCTGGGTGTCTGATGGGGCTGTGGTACATTGTGTACTGTCAGTGGTGTGCGGTGTGCTGGGTGTCTGATGGGGCAGTGGTACATTGTGCACTGTCAGTGGTGTGCGGTGTGCTGAGTGTCTGATGGGGGTGTGGTACATTGTGTACTGTCAGTGGTGTGCGGTGTGCTGTGTTCCTGATAGGGGTGCGGTACATTGTGTACTGTCAGTGGTGTGCAGTGTGCTGGGTGTCTGATGGGGTTGTGGTACATTGTGTACTGTCAGATGTGTGCGGTGTGCTGGGTGCCTGATGGGGGTTTGGTACATTGTGTACAGTCTGTGGTGTGCGGTGTGGTGGGTGTCTGATGGGGGTGTGGTACATTGTGTACTGTCAGTGGTGTGCGGTGTGCTGGGTGCCTGATGGAGGTGTGGTACATTGTGTAATGTGAGTGGTGCGCGGTGTGCTGGGTGCCTGATGGGGGTGTGGTACATTGTGTACTGTCAGTGGTGTGCGGTGTGCTGGGTGCCTGATGGGGCTGTGGTACATTGTGTACTGTCAGTGGTGTGCGGTGTGCTGTGTTCCTGATAGGGGAGCGGTACATTGTGTAATGTCAGTGGTGTGCGGTGTGCTGGGTGTCTGATGGGGTTGTGGTACATTGTGTACTGTCAGAGGTGTGCGGTGTGCTGGGTGCCTGATGGGGGTTTGGTACATTGTGTACTGTCAGTGGTGTGCGGTGTGGTGGGTGTCTGATGGGGATGCGGTACATTGTGTACTGTCAGTGGTGTGCGGTGTGCTGGGTGCCTGATGGGGGTGTGGTACATTGTGTACTGTCAGTGGTGTGCGGTGTGCTGGGTGCCTGATGGGGGTGTGGTACATTGTGTACTGTCAGTGGTGTGCGGTGTGCTGGGTGTCTGATGGGGGTGGGGTACATTGTGTGCTGTCAGTGGTGTGCGGTGAGCTGGGTGTCTGATGGGGCTGTGGTACATTGTGTACTGTCAGTGGTGTGCGGTGTGCTGGGTGTCTGATGGGGCTGTGGTACATTGTGCACTGTCAGTGGTGTGCGGTGTGCTGGGAGTCTGATGGGGGTGTGGTACACTGTGTACTGTCAGTGGTGTGCGGTGTGGTGGGTGTCTGATGGGGGTGCGGTACATTGTGTACTGTCAGTGGTGTGCGGTGTGCTGGGTGCCTGATGGGGGTGTGGTACATTGTGTACTGTCAGTGGTGTGCGGTGTGCTGGGTGTCTGATGGGGCTGCGGTACATTGTGTACTGTCAGTGGTGTGCGGTGTGCTGGGTGCCTGATGGGGGTGTGGTAAATTGTGTACTGTCAGTGGTGTGCGGTGTGCTGGGTGTCTGATGGGGGTGTGGTACATTGTGTACTGTCAGTGGTGTGCGGTGTGCTGAGTATCTGATGGGGGTGCGGTACATTGTGTACTGTCAGTGTGTGCGGTGTGCTGGGTGCCTGATGGGGGTGTGGTACATTGTGTACTGTCAGTGGTGTGTGGTGAGCTGGGTGTCTGATGGGGCTGTGGTACATTGTGTACTGTCAGTGGTGTGCGGTGTGCTGGGTGCCTGATGGGGGTGTGGTACATTGTGTTCTGTCAGTGGTGTGCGGTGTGCTGGGTGTCTGATGGGGGTGTGGTACATTGTGTACTGTCAGTGGTGTGCGGTGTGCTGGGTGTCTGATGGGGGTGTGGTACATTGTGTACTGTCAGTAGTGTGCTGTGTGCTGGGTGTCTGATGGGGGTGCGGTACATTGCGTACTGCCAGTGGTGTGCGGTGTGCTGGGTGTCTGATGAGGGTGTGGTACATTGTGTACTGTCAGTGGTGTGCGGTGTGCTGGGTGCCTGATGGGGGTGTGGTACATTGTGTACTGTCAGTGCTGTGCGGTGTGCTGGGTGACTGATGGGGCTGTGGTACATTGTGTACTGTCAGTGGTGTGCGGTGTGCTGGGTGTCTGATGGGGGTGTGGTATATTGTGTACTGTCAGTGGTGTGTGGTGTGCTGGGTGCCTGATGGGGCTGTGGTACATTGTGTACTGTCAGTGGTGTGCGGTGTGCTGGTTGCCTGATGGGGCTGTGGTACATTGTGTACGGTCAGTGGTGTGCGGTATGCTGGGTGTCTGATGAGGGTGTGGTACATTGTGTACTGTCAGTAGTGTGCGGTGTGCTGGGTTTCTGATGGGGCTGTGGTACATTGTGTATTGCCAGTGGTGTGCGGTGTGCTGGGTGTCTGATGAGGGTGTGGTACATTGTGTACTGTCAGTGGTGTGAGGTGTGCTGGGTGTCTGATGGGGCTGTGGTACATTGTGTACTGTCAGTGGTGTGCGGAGTGCTGGGTGTCTGATGAGGGTGTGGTACATTGTGTACTGCCAGTGGTGTGCGGTGTGCTGGGTGTCTGATGAGGGTGTGGTACATTGTGTACTGCCAGTGGTGTGCGGTGTGCTGGGTGTCTGATGAGGGTGTGGTACATTGTGTACTGTCAGTGGTGTGCGGTGTGCTGGGTGCCTGATGGGGCTGTGGTACATTGTGTACTGTCAGTGGTGAGCGGTGTGCTGGGAGTCTGATGGGGGTGTGGTACATTGTGTACTGTCAGTGGTGTGCGGTGTGCTGGGTGCCTGATGGGGCTGTGGTACATTGTGTACTGTCAGTGGTGTGCGGTGTGCTGGGTGTCTGATGGGGGTGTGGTACATTGTGTACTGTCAGTGGTGTGCGGTGTGCTGGGTGTCTGATGGGGCTGTGGTACATTGTGTACTGTCAGTGGTGTGCGGTGTGCTGGGTGTCTGATGGGGGTGTGGTACATTGTGTACTGTCAGTGGTGTGCGGTGTGCTGGGTGTCTGATGGGGCTGTGGTACATTGTGTACTGTCAGTGGTGTGCGGTGTGCCGTGTGTCTGATGGGGGTGTGGTACATTGTGGACTGTCAGTGGTGTGCGGTGTGCCGTATGTCTGATGGGGGTGTGGTACAGTGTGTACTGTCAGTGGTGTGCGGTGTGCTGGGTGTCCGATGAGGGTGAGGTACATTGTGTACTGTCAGTGGTGTGCGTGAGCTGGGTGCCTGATGGGGGTGTGGTACATTGTGTACTGTCAGTGGTGTGTGGTGAGCTGGGTGCCTGATGGGGGTGTTGTACATTGTGTACTGTCTGTGGTGTGTGGTGAGCTGGATGCCTGATGGGGGTGTGGTACATTGTGTACTGTCAGTGGTGTGCGGTATGCTGGGTTTCTGATGGGGTTGTGGTACATTGTGTACTGTCAGTGGTGTGTGTTGAGCTGGGTGTCTGATGGGGGTGTGGTGCATTGTGTACTGTCAGTGGTGTGCGGTGTGCTGGGTGCCTGATGGGGGTGTGGTACATTGTGTACTGTCAGTGGTGTGCAGTGTGCTGGGTGCCTGATGGGGGTGTGGTACATTGTGTACTGTCAGTGGTGTGTGGTGTGCTGGGTGTCTGATGGGGTTGTGGTACATTGTGTACTGTCAGTGGTGTGTGGTGTGCTGGGTGCCTGATGGGGGTGTGGTACATTGTGTACTGTCAGTGGTGTGCGGTGTGCTGAGTGTCTGATGGGGCTGTGGTACATTGTGTACTGTCAGCGGTGTGTGGTGTGCTGGGTGTCTGATGGGGGTGTGGTACATTGTATACTGTCAGTGGTGTGTGGTGTGCTGGGTGTCTGATGGGGGTGTGGTACATTGTATACTGTCAGTGGTGTGCGGTGTGCTGGGTGTCTGATGGAGCTGTGGTACATTGTGTACTGTCAGTGGTGTGCGGTGAGCTGGGTGTCTGATGGGTGTGTGGTACATTGTGTACTGTCAGAGGTGTGCGGTGTGCTGTGTGCCTGATGGGGGTTTGGTACATTGTGTACTGTCAGTGGTGTGCGGTGTGCTGGGTGCCTGATGCGGGTGTGGTACATTGTGTACTGTCAGTGGTGTGCGGTGTGCTGGGTGCCTGATGGGGGTGTGGTACATTGTGTACTGTCAGTGGTGTGCGGTGAGCTGGGTGTCTGATGGGGCTGTGGTGCATTGTATACTGTCAGTGGTGTGCGGTGTGCTGGGTGTTTGATGGGGCTGTGGTACATTGTGCACTGTCAGTGGTGTGCGGTGTGCTGGGTGTCTGATGGGGCTGTGGTACATTGTGTACTATCAGTGGTGTGCGGTGAGCTGAGTGTCTGATGGGGCTGTGGTACATTGTGCACTGTCAGTGGTGTGCGGTGTGCTGGGTGTCTGATGGGGCTGTGGTACATTGTGTACTATCAGTGGTGTGCGGTGAGCTGAGTGTCTGATGGGGCTGTGGTACATTGTGTACTGTCAGTGGTGTGCGGTGTGCTGGGTGACTGATGGGTGTGTGGTACATTGTGTACTGTCAGTGGTGTGCGGTGTGCTGGGTGTCTGATGGGGGTGTGGTACATTGTGTACTGTCAGTGGTGTGTGGTGTGCTGGGTGTCTGATGGGGGTGTGGTACATTGTGTACTGTCAGTGGTTTGCGGTGAGCTGGGTGCCTGATGGGGCTGTGGTACATTGTGTACTGTCAGTGGTTTGCGGTGAGCTGGGTGCCTGATGGGGCTGTGGTACATTGTGTACTGTCAGTGGTGTGCGGTGTGCTGGGTGTCTGATGGGGTTGTGGTACATTGTGTACTGTCAGTGGTGTGTGGTGTGCTGGGTGTCTGATGGGGGTGTGGGACATTGTGTACTGTCAGTGGTGTGTGGTGTGCTGCGTGTCTGATGGGGCTGTGGTACATTGTGTACTGTCAGTGGTGTGCGGTGTGCTGGGTGTCTGATGGGGGTGTGGTACATTGTGTACTGTCAGTGGTGTGTGGTGTGCTGGGTGTCTGATGGGGGTGTGGTACATTGTGTACTGTCAGTGGTGTGCGGTGTGCTGGGTGTCTGATGGGGGTGTGGTACATTGTGTACTGACAGTGGTGTGCGGTGTGCTGGGTGTCTGATGGGGGTGTGGTACATTGTGTACTGTCAGTGGTGTGCGGTGTGCTGGGTTCCTGATATGGGTGCGGTACATTGAGTACTGTCAGTGGTGTGCGGTGTGCTGGGTGCCTGAATGGGGCTGTGGTACATTGTGTACTGTCAGTGGTCTGCGGTGTGCTGGGTGTCTGATGGGACTGTGGTACATTGTGTACTGTCAGTGGTGTGTGGTGAGCTGGGTGTCTGATGGGGCTGTGGTACATTGTGTACTGTTAGTGGTGTGTGGTGTGCTGGGTGTCTGATGGGACTGTGGTACATTGTGTACTGTCAGTGGTCTGCGGTGTGCTGGGTGTCTGATGGGACTGTGGTACATTGTGTAGTGTCAGTGGTGTGTGGTGTGCTGGGTGTCTGATGAGGGTGTGGTACATTGTGTACTGTCAGTAGTGTGCTGTGTGCTGGGTGTCTGATGGGGGTGTGGTACATTGTGTACTGCCAGTGGTGTGCGGTGTGCTGGGTGTCTGATGAGGGTGTGGTACATTGTGTACTGTCA
Source organism: Scyliorhinus torazame (assembly GCF_047496885.1). NCBI lineage: Eukaryota > Metazoa > Chordata > Chondrichthyes > Carcharhiniformes > Scyliorhinidae > Scyliorhinus > Scyliorhinus torazame. The sequence goes on along the minus strand of NC_092726.1, from coordinate 116,236,172 downwards.
GTAGTGTGCTGTGTGCTGGGTGTCTGATGGGGGTGTGGTACATTGTGTACTGCCAGTGGTGTGCGGTGTGCTGGGTGTCTGATGAGGGTGTGGTACATTGTGTACTGTCAGTGGTGTGCGGTGTGCTGGGTGCCTGATGGGGGTGTGGTACATTGTGTACTGTCAGTGGTGTGCGGTGTACTGGGTGTCTGATGGGGCTGTGGTACATTGTGTTCTGCCAGTGGTGTGCGGTGTGCTGGGTGTCTGATGAGGGTGTGGTACATTGTGTACTGTCAGTGGTGTGCGGTGTGCTGGGTGTCTGATGGGGCTGTGGTACATTGTGTACTGTCAGTGGTGTGCGGTGTGCTGGGTGTCTGATGAGGGTGTGGTACATTGTGTACTGCCAGTGGTGTGCGGTGTGCTGGGTGTCTGATGAGGGTGTGGTACATTGTGTATTGCCAGTGGTGTGCGGTGTGCTGGGTGTCTGATGAGGGTGTGGTACATTGTGTACTGTCAGTGGTGTGCGGTGTGCTGGGTGCCTGATGGGGCTGTGGTACATTGTGTACTGTCAGTGGTGTGCGGTATGCTGGGTTTCTGATGGGGCTGTGGTACATTGTGTACTGTCAGTGGTGTGCGGTGTGCTGGGTGCCTGATGGGGGTGTGGTACATTGTGTACTGTCAGTGGTGTGCAGTGTGCTGGGTGCCTGATGGGGGTGTGGTACATTGTGTACTGTCAGTGGTGTGTGGTGTGCTGGGTGTCTGATGGGGTTGTGGTACATTGTGTACTGTCAGTGGCGTGTGGTGTGCTGGGTGCCTGATGGGGGTGTGGTACATTGTGTACTGTCAGTGGTGTGCGGTGTGCTGAGTGTCTGATGGGGCTGTGGTACATTGTGTACTGTCAGCGGTGTGTGGTGTGCTGGGTGTCTGATGGGGGTGTGGTACATTGTATACTGTCAGTGGTGTGTGGTGTGCTGGGTGTCTGATGGGGGTGTGGTACATTGTATACTGTCAGTGGTGTGCGGTGTGCTGGGTGTCTGATGGAGCTGTGGTACATTGTGTACTGTCAGTGGTGTGCGGTGAGCTGGGTGTCTGATGGGTGTGTGGTACATTGTGTACTGTCAGAGGTGTGCGGTGTGCTGTGTGCCGGATGGGGGTTTGGTACATTGTGTACTGTCAGTGGTGTGCGGTGTGCTGGGTGCCTGATGCGGGTGTGGTACATTGTGTACTGTCAGTGGTGTGCGGTGTGCTGGGTGCCTGATGGGGGTGTGGTACATTGTGTACTGTCAGTGGTGTGCGGTGTGCTGGGTTTCTGATGGGGCTGTGGTGCATTGTATACTGTCAGTGGTGTGCGGTGTGCTGGGTGTTTGATGGGGCTGTGGTACATTGTGCACTGTCAGTGGTGTGCGGTGTGCTGGGTGTCTGATGGGGCTGTGGTACATTGTGTACTATCAGTGGTGTGCGGTGAGCTGAGTGTCTGATGGGGCTGTGGTACATTGTGTACTGTCAGTGGTGTGCGGTGTGCTGGGTGTCTGATGGGGCTGTGGTACATTGTGTACTGTCAATGGTTTGCGGTGAGCTGGGTGCCTGATGGGGCTGTGGTACATTGTGTTCTGTCAGTGGTGTGCGGTGTGCTGGGTGTCTGATGGGGGTGTGGTACATTGTGTACTGACAGTGGTGTGCAGTGTGCTGGGTGTCTGATGGGGGTGTGGTACATTGTGTACTGTCAGTGGTGTGCGGTGTGCTGGGTTCCTGATATGGGTGCGGTACATTGAGTACTGTCAGTGGTGTGCGGTGTGCTGGGTGCCTGATGGGGCTGTGGTACATTGTGTACTGTCAGTGGTCTGCGGTGTGCTGGGTGTCTGATGGGACTGTGGTACATTGTGTACTGTCAGTGGTGTGTGGTGAGCTGGGTGTCTGATGGGGCTGTGGTACATTGTGTACTGTTAGTGGTGTGTGGTGTGCTGGGTGTCTGATGGGACTGTGGTACATTGTGTACTGTCAGTGGTCTGCGGTGTGCTGGGTGTCTGATGGGACTGTGGTACATTGTGTAGTGTCAGTGGTGTGTGGTGTGCTGGGTGTCTGATGAGGGTGTGGTACATTGTGTACTGTCAGTAGTGTGCTGTGTGCTGGGTGTCTGATGGGGGTGTGGTACATTGTGTACTGCCAGTGGTGTGCGGTGTGCTGGGTGTCTGATGAGGGTGTGGTACATTGTGTACTGTTAGTAGTGTGCTGTGTGCTGGGTGTCTGATGGGGGTGTGGTACATTGTGTACTGCCAGTGGTGTGCGGTGTGCTGGGTGTCTGATGAGGGTGTGGTACATTGTGTACTGTCAGTGGTGTGCGGTGTGCTGGGTGCCTGATGGGGGTGTGGTACATTGTGTACTGTCAGTGGTGTGCGGTGTACTGGGTGTCTGATGGGGCTGTGGTACATTGTGTACTGCCAGTGGTGTGCGGTGTGCTGGGTGTCTGATGAGGGTGTGGTACATTGTGTACTGTCAGTGGTGTGCGGTGTGCTGGGTGTCTGATGGGGCTGTGGTACATTGTGTACTGTCAGTGGTGTGCGGTGTGCTGGGTGTCTGATGAGGGTGTGGTACATTGCGTACTGCCAGTGGTGTGCGGTGTGCTGGGTGTCTGATGAGGGTGTGGTACATTGTGTACTGTCAGTGGTGTGCGGTGTGCTGGGTGCCTGATGGGGCTGTGGTACATTGTGTACTGTTAGTGGTGTGCGGTGTGCTGGGTGTCTGATGGGGGTGTGGTACATTGTGTCCTGTCAGTGGTGTGCGGTGTGCTGGGTGCCTGATGGGGCTGTGGTACATTGTGTACTGTCAGTGGTGTGCGGTGTGCTGGGTGTCTGATGGGGGTGTGGTACATTGTGTACTGTCAGTGGTGTGTGGTGTGCTGGGTGCCTGATGGGGGTGTGGTACTTTGTGTACTGTCAGTGGTGTGCGGTGTGCTGGGTGCCTGATGGGGTTGTGGTACATTGTGTACTGTTAGTGGTGTGCGGTGTGCTGGGTGTCTGATGGGGGTGTGGTACATTGTGTCCTGTCAGTGGTGTGCGGTGTGCTGGGTGCCTGATGGGGCTGTGGTACATTGTGTACTGTCAGTGGTGTGCGGTGTGCTGGGTGCCTGATGGGGTTGTGGTACATTGTGTACTGTCAGTGGTGTGCGGTGTGCTGGGTGTCTGATGGGGCTGTGGTACATTGTGTACTGTCAGTGGTGTGCGGTGTGCCGTGTGTCTGATGGGGGTGTGGTACATTGTGGACTGTCAGTGGTGTGCGGTGTGCTGGGTGCCTGATGGGGGTGTGGTACATTGTGTACTGTCAGTGGTGTGCAGTGTGCTGGGTGCCTGATGGGGGTGTGGTACATTGTGTACTGTCAGTGGTGTGTGGTGTGCTGGGTGTCTGATGGGGTTGTGGTACATTGTGTACTGTCAGTGGCGTGTGGTGTGCTGGGTGCCTGATGGGGGTGTGGTACATTGTGTACTGTCAGTGGTGTGCGGTGTGCTGAGTGTCTGATGGGGCTGTGGTACATTGTGTACTGTCAGCGGTGTGTGGTGTGCTGGGTGTCTGATGGGGGTGTGGTACATTGTATACTGTCAGTGGTGTGTGGTGTGCTGGGTGTCTGATGGGGGTGTGGTACATTGTATACTGTCAGTGGTGTGCGGTGTGCTGGGTGTCTGATGGAGCTGTGGTACATTGTGTACTGTCAGTGGTGTGCGGTGAGCTGGGTGTCTGATGGGTGTGTGGTACATTGTGTACTGTCAGAGGTGTGCGGTGTGCTGTGTGCCGGATGGGGGTTTGGTACATTGTGTACTGTCAGTGGTGTGCGGTGTGCTGGGTGCCTGATGCGGGTGTGGTACATTGTGTACTGTCAGTGGTGTGCGGTGTGCTGGGTGCCTGATGGGGGTGTGGTACATTGTGTACTGTCAGTGGTGTGCGGTGAGCTGGGTTTCTGATGGGGCTGTGGTGCATTGTATACTGTCAGTGGTGTGCGGTGTGCTGGGTGTTTGATGGGGCTGTGGTACATTGTGCACTGTCAGTGGTGTGCGGTGTGCTGGGTGTCTGATGGGGCTGTGGTACATTGTGTACTATCAGTGGTGTGCGGTGAGCTGAGTGTCTGATGGGGCTGTGGTACATTGTGTACTGTCAGTGGTGTGCGGTGTGCTGGGTGTCTGATGGGGCTGTGGTACATTGTGTACTGTCAATGGTTTGCGGTGAGCTGGGTGCCTGATGGGGCTGTGGTACATTGTGTTCTGTCAGTGGTGTGCGGTGTGCTGGGTGTCTGATGGGGGTGTGGTACATTGTGTACTGACAGTGGTGTGCGGTGTGCTGGGTGTCTGATGGGGGTGTGGTACATTGTGTACTGTCAGTGGTGTGCGGTGTGCTGGGTTCCTGATATGGGTGCGGTACATTGAGTACTGTCAGTGGTGTGCGGTGTGCTGGGTGCCTGATGGGGCTGTGGTACATTGTGTACTGTCAGTGGTCTGCGGTGTGCTGGGTGTCTGATGGGACTGTGGTACATTGTGTACTGTCAGTGGTGTGTGGTGAGCTGGGTGTCTGATGGGGCTGTGGTACATTGTGTACTGTTAGTGGTGTGTGGTGTGCTGGGTGTCTGATGGGACTGTGGTACATTGTGTACTGTCAGTGGTCTGCGGTGTGCTGGGTGTCTGATGGGACTGTGGTACATTGTGTAGTGTCAGTGGTGTGTGGTGTGCTGGGTGTCTGATGAGGGTGTGGTACATTGTGTACTGTCAGTAGTGTGCTGTGTGCTGGGTGTCTGATGGGGGTGTGGTACATTGTGTACTGCCAGTGGTGTGCGGTGTGCTGGGTGTCTGATGAGGGTGTGGTACATTGTGTACTGTTAGTAGTGTGCTGTGTGCTGGGTGTCTGATGGGGGTGTGGTACATTGTGTACTGCCAGTGGTGTGCGGTGTGCTGGGTGTCTGATGAGGGTGTGGTACATTGTGTACTGTCAGTGGTGTGCGGTGTGCTGGGTGCCTGATGGGAGTGTGGTACATTGTGTACTGTCAGTGGTGTGCGGTGTACTGGGTGTCTGATGGGGCTGTGGTACATTGTGTACTGCCAGTGGTGTGCGGTGTGCTGGGTGTCTGATGAGGGTGTGGTACATTGTGTACTGTCAGTGGTGTGCGGTGTGCTGGGTGTCTGATGGGGCTGTGGTACATTGTGTACTGTCAGTGGTGTGCGGTGTGCTGGGTGTCTGATGAGGGTGTGGTACATTGCGTACTGCCAGTGGTGTGCGGTGTGCTGGGTGTCTGATGAGGGTGTGGTACATTGTGTACTGTCAGTGGTGTGCGGTGTGCTGGGTGCCTGATGGGGCTGTGGTACATTGTGTACTGTTAGTGGTGTGCGGTGTGCTGGGTGTCTGATGGGGGTGTGGTACATTGTGTCCTGTCAGTGGTGTGCGGTGTGCTGGGTGCCTGATGGGGCTGTGGTACATTGTGTACTGTCAGTGGTGTGCGGTGTGCTGGGTGTCTGATGGGGGTGTGGTACATTGTGTACTGTCAGTGGTGTGTGGTGTGCTGGGTGCCTGATGGGGGTGTGGTACTTTGTGTACTGTCAGTGGTGTGCGGTGTGCTGGGTGCCTGATGGGGTTGTGGTACATTGTGTACTGTCAGTGGTGTGCGGTGTGCTGGGTGTCTGATGGGGCTGTGGTACATTGTGTACTGTCAGTGGTGTGCGGTGTGCCGTGTGTCTGATGGGGGTGTGGTACATTGTGGACTGTCAGTGGTGTGCGGTGTGCCGTGTGTCTGATGGGTGTGTGGTACAGTGTGTACTGTCAGTGGTGTGCGGTGTGCTGGGTGCCTGATGGGGCTGTGGTACATTGTGTACTGTCAGTGGTGAGCGGTGTGCTGGGTGTCTGATGGGGGTGTGGTACATTGTGTACTGTCAGTGGTGTGCGGTGTGCTGGGTGCCTGATGGGGCTGTGGTACATTGTGTACTGTCAGTGGTGTGCGGTGTGCTGGGTGTCTGATGGGGGTGTGGTACATTGTGTACTGTCAGTGGTGTGCGGTGTGCTGGGTGTCTGATGGGGCTGTGGTACATTGTGTACTGTCAGTGGTGTGCGGTGTGCTGGGTGTCTGATGGGGGTGTGGTACATTGTGTACTGTCAGTGGTGTGCGGTGTGCTGGGTGTCTGATGGGGCTGTGGTACATTGTGTACTGTCAGTGGTGTGCGGTGTGCCGTGTGTCTGATGGGGGTGTGGTACATTGTGGACTGTCAGTGGTGTGCGGTGTGCCGTATGTCTGATGGGGGTGTGGTACAGTGTGTACTGTCAGTGGTGTGCGGTGTGCTGGGTGTCCGATGAGGGTGAGGTACATTGTGTACTGTCAGTGGTGTGCGTGAGCTGGGTGCCTGATGGGGGTGTGGTACATTGTGTACTGTCAGTGGTGTGTGGTGAGCTGGGTGCCTGATGGGGGTGTTGTACATTGTGTACTGTCTGTGGTGTGTGGTGAGCTGGATGCCTGATGGGGGTGTGGTACATTGTGTACTGTCAGTGGTGTGCGGTATGCTGGGTTTCTGATGGGGTTGTGGTACATTGTGTACTGTCAGTGGTGTGTGTTGAGCTGGGTGTCTGATGGGGGTGTGGTGCATTGTGTACTGTCAGTGGTGTGCGGTGTGCTGGGTGCCTGATGGGGGTGTGGTACATTGTGTACTGTCAGTGGTGTGCAGTGTGCTGGGTGCCAGATGGGGGTGTGGTACATTGTGTACTGTCAGTGGTGTGTGGTGTGCTGGGTGTCTGATGGGGTTGTGGTACATTGTGTACTGTCAGTGGTGTGTGGTGTGCTGGGTGCCTGATGGGGGTGTGGTACATTGTGTACTGTCAGTGGTGTGCGGTGTGCTGAGTGTCTGATGGGGCTGTGGTACATTGTGTACTGTCAGCGGTGTGTGGTGTGCTGGGTGTCTGATGGGGGTGTGGTACATTGTATACTGTCAGTGGTGTGTGGTGTGCTGGGTGTCTGATGGGGGTGTGGTACATTGTATACTGTCAGTGGTGTGCGGTGTGCTGGGTGTCTGATGGAGCTGTGGTACATTGTGTACTGTCAGTGGTGTGCGGTGAGCTGGGTGTCTGATGGGTGTGTGGTACATTGTGTACTGTCAGAGGTGTGCGGTGTGCTGTGTGCCTGATGGGGGTTTGGTACATTGTGTACTGTCAGTGGTGTGCGGTGTGCTGGGTGCCTGATGCGGGTGTGGTACATTGTGTACTGTCAGTGGTGTGCGGTGTGCTGGGTGCCTGATGGGGGTGTGGTACATTGTGTACTGTCAGTGGTGTGCGGTGAGCTGGGTGTCTGATGGGGCTGTGGTGCATTGTATACTGTCAGTGGTGTGCGGTGTGCTGGGTGTTTGATGGGGCTGTGGTACATTGTGCACTGTCAGTGGTGTGCGGTGTGCTGGGTGTCTGATGGGGCTGTGGTACATTGTGTACTATCAGTGGTGTGCGGTGAGCTGAGTGTCTGATGGGGCTGTGGTACATTGTGCACTGTCAGTGGTGTGCGGTGTGCTGGGTGTCTGATGGGGCTGTGGTACATTGTGTACTATCAGTGGTGTGCGGTGAGCTGAGTGTCTGATGGGGCTGTGGTACATTGTGTACTGTCAGTGGTGTGCGGTGTGCTGGGTGACTGATGGGTGTGTGGTACATTGTGTACTGTCAGTGGTGTGCGGTGTGCTGGGTGTCTGATGGGGGTGTGGTACATTGTGTACTGTCAGTGGTGTGTGGTGTGCTGGGTGTCTGATGGGGGTGTGGTACATTGTGTACTGTCAGTGGTTTGCGGTGAGCTGGGTGCCTGATGGGGCTGTGGTACATTGTGTACTGTCAGTGGTTTGCGGTGAGCTGGGTGCCTGATGGGGCTGTGGTACATTGTGTACTGTCAGTGGTGTGCGGTGTGCTGGGTGTCTGATGGGGTTGTGGTACATTGTGTACTGTCAGTGGTGTGTGGTGTGCTGGGTGTCTGATGGGGGTGTGGGACATTGTGTACTGTCAGTGGTGTGTGGTGTGCTGCGTGTCTGATGGGGCTGTGGTACATTGTGTACTGTCAGTGGTGTGCGGTGTGCTGGGTGTCTGATGGGGGTGTGGTACATTGTGTACTGTCAGTGGTGTGTGGTGTGCTGGGTGTCTGATGGGGGTGTGGTACATTGTGTACTGTCAGTGGTGTGCGGTGTGCTGGGTGTCTGATGGGGGTGTGGTACATTGTGTACTGACAGTGGTGTGCGGTGTGCTGGGTGTCTGATGGGGGTGTGGTACATTGTGTACTGTCAGTGGTGTGCGGTGTGCTGGGTTCCTGATATGGGTGCGGTACATTGAGTACTGTCAGTGGTGTGCGGTGTGCTGGGTGCCTGAATGGGGCTGTGGTACATTGTGTACTGTCAGTGGTCTGCGGTGTGCTGGGTGTCTGATGGGACTGTGGTACATTGTGTACTGTCAGTGGTGTGTGGTGAGCTGGGTGTCTGATGGGGCTGTGGTACATTGTGTACTGTTAGTGGTGTGTGGTGTGCTGGGTGTCTGATGGGACTGTGGTACATTGTGTACTGTCAGTGGTCTGCGGTGTGCTGGGTGTCTGATGGGACTGTGGTACATTGTGTAGTGTCAGTGGTGTGTGGTGTGCTGGGTGTCTGATGAGGGTGTGGTACATTGTGTACTGTCAGTAGTGTGCTGTGTGCTGGGTGTCTGATGGGGGTGTGGTACATTGTGTACTGCCAGTGGTGTGCGGTGTGCTGGGTGTCTGATGAGGGTGTGGTACATTGTGTACTGTCAGTAGTGTGCTGTGTGCTGGGTGTCTGATGGGGGTGTGGTACATTGTGTACTGCCAGTGGTGTGCGGTGTGCTGGGTGTCTGATGAGGGTGTGGTACATTGTGTACTGTCAGTGGTGTGCGGTGTGCTGGGTGCCTGATGGGGGTGTGGTACATTGTGTACTGTCAGTGGTGTGCGGTGTACTGGGTGTCTGATGGGGCTGTGGTACATTGTGTTCTGCCAGTGGTGTGCGGTGTGCTGGGTGTCTGATGAGGGTGTGGTACATTGTGTACTGTCAGTGGTGTGCGGTGTGCTGGGTGTCTGATGGGGCTGTGGTACATTGTGTACTGTCAGTGGTGTGCGGTGTGCTGGGTGTCTGATGAGGGTGTGGTACATTGTGTACTGCCAGTGGTGTGCGGTGTGCTGGGTGTCTGATGAGGGTGTGGTACATTGTGTATTGCCAGTGGTGTGCGGTGTGCTGGGTGTCTGATGAGGGTGTGGTACATTGTGTACTGTCAGTGGTGTGCGGTGTGCTGGGTGCCTGATGGGGCTGTGGTACATTGTGTACTGTCAGTGGTGTGCGGTATGCTGGGTTTCTGATGGGGCTGTGGTACATTGTGTACTGTCAGTGGTGTGCGGTGTGCTGGGTGCCTGATGGGGGTGTGGTACATTGTGTACTGTCAGTGGTGTGCAGTGTGCTGGGTGCCTGATGGGGGTGTGGTACATTGTGTACTGTCAGTGGTGTGTGGTGTGCTGGGTGTCTGATGGGGTTGTGGTACATTGTGTACTGTCAGTGGCGTGTGGTGTGCTGGGTGCCTGATGGGGGTGTGGTACATTGTGTACTGTCAGTGGTGTGCGGTGTGCTGAGTGTCTGATGGGGCTGTGGTACATTGTGTACTGTCAGCGGTGTGTGGTGTGCTGGGTGTCTGATGGGGGTGTGGTACATTGTATACTGTCAGTGGTGTGTGGTGTGCTGGGTGTCTGATGGGGGTGTGGTACATTGTATACTGTCAGTGGTGTGCGGTGTGCTGGGTGTCTGATGGAGCTGTGGTACATTGTGTACTGTCAGTGGTGTGCGGTGAGCTGGGTGTCTGATGGGTGTGTGGTACATTGTGTACTGTCAGAGGTGTGCGGTGTGCTGTGTGCCGGATGGGGGTTTGGTACATTGTGTACTGTCAGTGGTGTGCGGTGTGCTGGGTGCCTGATGCGGGTGTGGTACATTGTGTACTGTCAGTGGTGTGCGGTGTGCTGGGTGCCTGATGGGGGTGTGGTACATTGTGTACTGTCAGTGGTGTGCGGTGAGCTGGGTTTCTGATGGGGCTGTGGTGCATTGTATACTGTCAGTGGTGTGCGGTGTGCTGGGTGTTTGATGGGGCTGTGGTACATTGTGCACTGTCAGTGGTGTGCGGTGTGCTGGGTGTCTGATGGGGCTGTGGTACATTGTGTACTATCAGTGGTGTGCGGTGAGCTGAGTGTCTGATGGGGCTGTGGTACATTGTGTACTGTCAGTGGTGTGCGGTGTGCTGGGTGTCTGATGGGGCTGTGGTACATTGTGTACTGTCAATGGTTTGCGGTGAGCTGGGTGCCTGATGGGGCTGTGGTACATTGTGTTCTGTCAGTGGTGTGCGGTGTGCTGGGTGTCTGATGGGGGTGTGGTACATTGTGTACTGACAGTGGTGTGCGGTGTGCTGGGTGTCTGATGGGGGTGTGGTACATTGTGTACTGTCAGTGGTGTGCGGTGTGCTGGGTTCCTGATATGGGTGCGGTACATTGAGTACTGTCAGTGGTGTGCGGTGTGCTGGGTGCCTGATGGGGCTGTGGTACATTGTGTACTGTCAGTGGTCTGCGGTGTGCTGGGTGTCTGATGGGACTGTGGTACATTGTGTACTGTCAGTGGTGTGTGGTGAGCTGGGTGTCTGATGGGGCTGTGGTACATTGTGTACTGTTAGTGGTGTGTGGTGTGCTGGGTGTCTGATGGGACTGTGGTACATTGTGTACTGTCAGTGGTCTGCGGTGTGCTGGGTGTCTGATGGGACTGTGGTACATTGTGTAGTGTCAGTGGTGTGTGGTGTGCTGGGTGTCTGATGAGGGTGTGGTACATTGTGTACTGTCAGTAGTGTGCTGTGTGCTGGGTGTCTGATGGGGGTGTGGTACATTGTGTACTGCCAGTGGTGTGCGGTGTGCTGGGTGTCTGATGAGGGTGTGGTACATTGTGTACTGTTAGTAGTGTGCTGTGTGCTGGGTGTCTGATGGGGGTGTGGTACATTGTGTACTGCCAGTGGTGTGCGGTGTGCTGGGTGTCTGATGAGGGTGTGGTACATTGTGTACTGTCAGTGGTGTGCGGTGTGCTGGGTGCCTGATGGGGGTGTGGTACATTGTGTACTGTCAGTGGTGTGCGGTGTACTGGGTGTCTGATGGGGCTGTGGTACATTGTGTACTGCCAGTGGTGTGCGGTGTGCTGGGTGTCTGATGAGGGTGTGGTACATTGTGTACTGTCAGTGGTGTGCGGTGTGCTGGGTGTCTGATGGGGCTGTGGTACATTGTGTACTGTCAGTGGTGTGCGGTGTGCTGGGTGTCTGATGAGGGTGTGGTACATTGCGTACTGCCAGTGGTGTGCGGTGTGCTGGGTGTCTGATGAGGGTGTGGTACATTGTGTACTGTCAGTGGTGTGCGGTGTGCTGGGTGCCTGATGGGGCTGTGGTACATTGTGTACTGTTAGTGGTGTGCGGTGTGCTGGGTGTCTGATGGGGGTGTGGTACATTGTGTCCTGTCAGTGGTGTGCGGTGTGCTGGGTGCCTGATGGGGCTGTGGTACATTGTGTACTGTCAGTGGTGTGCGGTGTGCTGGGTGTCTGATGGGGGTGTGGTACATTGTGTACTGTCAGTGGTGTGTGGTGTGCTGGGTGCCTGATGGGGGTGTGGTACTTTGTGTACTGTCAGTGGTGTGCGGTGTGCTGGGTGCCTGATGGGGTTGTGGTACATTGTGTACTGTTAGTGGTGTGCGGTGTGCTGGGTGTCTGATGGGGGTGTGGTACATTGTGTCCTGTCAGTGGTGTGCGGTGTGCTGGGTGCCTGATGGGGCTGTGGTACATTGTGTACTGTCAGTGGTGTGCGGTGTGCTGGGTGCCTGATGGGGTTGTGGTACATTGTGTACTGTCAGTGGTGTGCGGTGTGCTGGGTGTCTGATGGGGCTGTGGTACATTGTGTACTGTCAGTGGTGTGCGGTGTGCCGTGTGTCTGATGGGGGTGTGGTACATTGTGGACTGTCAGTGGTGTGCGGTGTGCTGGGTGCCTGATGGGGGTGTGGTACATTGTGTACTGTCAGTGGTGTGCAGTGTGCTGGGTGCCTGATGGGGGTGTGGTACATTGTGTACTGTCAGTGGTGTGTGGTGTGCTGGGTGTCTGATGGGGTTGTGGTACATTGTGTACTGTCAGTGGCGTGTGGTGTGCTGGGTGCCTGATGGGGGTGTGGTACATTGTGTACTGTCAGTGGTGTGCGGTGTGCTGAGTGTCTGATGGGGCTGTGGTACATTGTGTACTGTCAGCGGTGTGTGGTGTGCTGGGTGTCTGATGGGGGTGTGGTACATTGTATACTGTCAGTGGTGTGTGGTGTGCTGGGTGTCTGATGGGGGTGTGGTACATTGTATACTGTCAGTGGTGTGCGGTGTGCTGGGTGTCTGATGGAGCTGTGGTACATTGTGTACTGTCAGTGGTGTGCGGTGAGCTGGGTGTCTGATGGGTGTGTGGTACATTGTGTACTGTCAGAGGTGTGCGGTGTGCTGTGTGCCGGATGGGGGTTTGGTACATTGTGTACTGTCAGTGGTGTGCGGTGTGCTGGGTGCCTGATGCGGGTGTGGTACATTGTGTACTGTCAGTGGTGTGCGGTGTGCTGGGTGCCTGATGGGGGTGTGGTACATTGTGTACTGTCAGTGGTGTGCGGTGAGCTGGGTTTCTGATGGGGCTGTGGTGCATTGTATACTGTCAGTGGTGTGCGGTGTGCTGGGTGTTTGATGGGGCTGTGGTACATTGTGCACTGTCAGTGGTGTGCGGTGTGCTGGGTGTCTGATGGGGCTGTGGTACATTGTGTACTATCAGTGGTGTGCGGTGAGCTGAGTGTCTGATGGGGCTGTGGTACATTGTGTACTGTCAGTGGTGTGCGGTGTGCTGGGTGTCTGATGGGGCTGTGGTACATTGTGTACTGTCAATGGTTTGCGGTGAGCTGGGTGCCTGATGGGGCTGTGGTACATTGTGTTCTGTCAGTGGTGTGCGGTGTGCTGGGTGTCTGATGGGGGTGTGGTACATTGTGTACTGACAGTGGTGTGCGGTGTGCTGGGTGTCTGATGGGGGTGTGGTACATTGTGTACTGTCAGTGGTGTGCGGTGTGCTGGGTTCCTGATATGGGTGCGGTACATTGAGTACTGTCAGTGGTGTGCGGTGTGCTGGGTGCCTGATGGGGCTGTGGTACATTGTGTACTGTCAGTGGTCTGCGGTGTGCTGGGTGTCTGATGGGACTGTGGTACATTGTGTACTGTCAGTGGTGTGTGGTGAGCTGGGTGTCTGATGGGGCTGTGGTACATTGTGTACTGTTAGTGGTGTGTGGTGTGCTGGGTGTCTGATGGGACTGTGGTACATTGTGTACTGTCAGTGGTCTGCGGTGTGCTGGGTGTCTGATGGGACTGTGGTACATTGTGTAGTGTCAGTGGTGTGTGGTGTGCTGGGTGTCTGATGAGGGTGTGGTACATTGTGTACTGTCAGTAGTGTGCTGTGTGCTGGGTGTCTGATGGGGGTGTGGTACATTGTGTACTGCCAGTGGTGTGCGGTGTGCTGGGTGTCTGATGAGGGTGTGGTACATTGTGTACTGTTAGTAGTGTGCTGTGTGCTGGGTGTCTGATGGGGGTGTGGTACATTGTGTACTGCCAGTGGTGTGCGGTGTGCTGGGTGTCTGATGAGGGTGTGGTACATTGTGTACTGTCAGTGGTGTGCGGTGTGCTGGGTGCCTGATGGGAGTGTGGTACATTGTGTACTGTCAGTGGTGTGCGGTGTACTGGGTGTCTGATGGGGCTGTGGTACATTGTGTACTGCCAGTGGTGTGCGGTGTGCTGGGTGTCTGATGAGGGTGTGGTACATTGTGTACTGTCAGTGGTGTGCGGTGTGCTGGGTGTCTGATGGGGCTGTGGTACATTGTGTACTGTCAGTGGTGTGCGGTGTGCTGGGTGTCTGATGAGGGTGTGGTACATTGCGTACTGCCAGTGGTGTGCGGTGTGCTGGGTGTCTGATGAGGGTGTGGTACATTGTGTACTGTCAGTGGTGTGCGGTGTGCTGGGTGCCTGATGGGGCTGTGGTACATTGTGTACTGTTAGTGGTGTGCGGTGTGCTGGGTGTCTGATGGGGGTGTGGTACATTGTGTCCTGTCAGTGGTGTGCGGTGTGCTGGGTGCCTGATGGGGCTGTGGTACATTGTGTACTGTCAGTGGTGTGCGGTGTGCTGGGTGTCTGATGGGGGTGTGGTACATTGTGTACTGTCAGTGGTGTGTGGTGTGCTGGGTGCCTGATGGGGGTGTGGTACTTTGTGTACTGTCAGTGGTGTGCGGTGTGCTGGGTGCCTGATGGGGTTGTGGTACATTGTGTACTGTCAGTGGTGTGCGGTGTGCTGGGTGTCTGATGGGGCTGTGGTACATTGTGTACTGTCAGTGGTGTGCGGTGTGCCGTGTGTCTGATGGGGGTGTGGTACATTGTGGACTGTCAGTGGTGTGCGGTGTGCCGTGTGTCTGATGGGGGTGTGGTACAGTGTGTACTGTCAGTGGTGTGCGGTGTGCTGGGTGTCCGATGAGGGTGAGGTACATTGTGTACTGTCAGTTGTGTGCGGTGAGCTGGGTGCCTGATGGGGGTGTGGTACATTGTGTACTGTCAGTGGTGTGTGGTGAGCTGGGTGCCTGATGGGGGTGTTGTACATTGTGTACTGTCAGTGGTGTGCGGTATGCTGGGTTTCTGATGGGGCTGTGGTACATTGTGTACTGTCAGTGGTGTGCGGTGTGCTGGGTGCCTGATGGGGGTGTGGTACATTGTGTACTGTCAGTGGTGTGCAGTGTACTGGGTGTCTGATGGGGGTGTGGTACATTGTGTACTGTCAGTGGTGTGTGGTGTGCTGGGTGTCTGATGGGGTTGTGGTACATTGTGTACTGTCAGTGGTGTGTGGTGTGCTGGGTGCCTGATGGGGGTGTGGTACATTGTGTACTGTCAGTGGTGTGCGGTGGGCTGAGTGTCTGATGGGGCTGTGGTACATTGTGTACTGTCAGCGGTGTGTGGTGTGCTGGGTGTCTGATGGGGGTGTGGTACATTGTATACTGTCAGTGGTGTGTGGTGTGCTGGGTGTCTGATGGGGGTGTGGTACATTGTATACTGTCAGTGCTGTGCCGTGTGCTGGGTGTCTGATGGAGCTGTGGTACATTGTGTACTGTCAGTGGTGTGTGGTGAGCTGTGTGTCTGATGGGTGTGTGGTACATTGTGTACTGTCAGAGGTATGCGGTGTGCTGTGTGCCTGATGGGGGTTTGGTACATTGTGTACTGTCAGTGGTGTGCGGTGTGCTGGGTGCCTGATGGGGGTGTGGTACATTGTGTACAGTCAGTGGTGTGCGGTGTGCTGGGTGCCTGATGGGGGTGTGGTACATTGTGTACTGTCAGTGGTGTGCGGTGTGCTGGGTGCCTGATGGGGCTGTGGTACATTGTGTACTGTCAGTGGTGTGTGGTGTGCTGGGTGCCTGATGTGGCTGTGTTACATTGTGTACTGTCAGTGGTGTGCGGTGTGCTGGGTGTCTGATGGTGGTGTGGTACATTGTGTACTGTCAGTGGTGTGTGGTGTGCTGGGTCCCTGATGGGGCTGTGTTACATTGTGTACTGTCAGTGGTGTGCGGTGTGCTGGGTGTCTGATGGTGGTGTGGTACATTGTGTACTGTCAGTGGTGTGCGGTGTGCTGGGTGTCTGATGGGGGTGTGGTACATTGTGTACTGTCAGTGGTGTGCGGTGAGCTGGGTGTCTGATGGGGCTGTGGTACATTGTGTGCTGTCAGTGGTGTGCGGTGAGCTGGGTGTCTGATGGGGCTGTGGTACATTGTGTACTGTCAGTGGTGTGCGGTGTGCTGGGTGTCTGATGGGGCTGTGGTACATTGTCTACTGTCAGTGGTTTGCGGTGAGCTGGGTGCCTGATGGGGGTGTGGTATATTGTGTACTGTCAATGGTTTGCGGTGAGCTGGGTGCCTGATGGGGCTGTGGTACATTGTGTACTGTCAGTGATGTGCGGTGTGCTGGGTGTCTGATGGGGGTGTGGTACATTGTGTACTGTCAGTGATGTGCGGTGTGCTGGGTGTCTGATGGGGGTGTGGTACATTGTGTACTGTCAGTGGTGTGTGGTGTGCTGGGTGTCTGATGGGGGTGTGGGACATTGTGTACTGTCAGTGGTGTGTGGTGTGCTGCGTGTCTGATGGGGCTGTGGTACATTGTGTACTGTCAGTGGTGTGCGGTGTGCTGGGTGTCTGATGTGGGTGTGGTACATTGTGTACTGTCAGTGGTGTGTGATGTGCTGGGTGTCTGATGGGGGTGTGGTACATTGTGTACTGACAGTGGTGTGCGGTGTGCTGGGTGTCTGATGGGGGTGTGGTACATTGTGTACTGTCAGTGGTGTGCGGTGTGCTGGGTTCCTGATATGGGTGCGGTACATTGTGTACTGTCAGTGGTGTGCGGTGTGCTGGGTGCCTGATGGGGCTGTGGTACATTGTGTACTGTCAGTGGTCTGCGGTGTGCTGGGTGTCTGATGGGACTGTGGTACATTGTGTACTGTCAGTGGTGTGTGGTGAGCTGGGTGTCTGATGGGGCTGTTGTACATTGTGTACTGTTAGTGGTGTGTGGTGTGCTGGGTGTCTGATGGGACAGTGGTACATTGTGTAGTGTCAGTGGTGTGTGGTGTGCTGGGTGTCTGATGAGGGTGTGGTACATTGTGTACTGTCAGTAGTTTGCTGTGTGCTGGGTGTCTGATGGGGGTGTGGTACATTGTGTACTGCCAGTGGTGTGCGGTGTGCTGGGTGTCTGATGAGGGTGTGGTACATTGTGTACTGTCAGTGGTGTGCGGTGTGCTGGGTGCCTGATGGGGGTGTGGTACATTGTGTACTGTCAGTGGTGTGCGGTGTGCTGGGTGACTGATGGGGCTGTGGTACATTGTGTACTGTCAGTGGTGTGCGGTGTGCTGGGTGTCTGATGGGGGTGTGGTATATTGTGTACTGTCAGTGGTGTGTGGTGTGCTGGGTGCCTGATGGGGCTGTGGTACATTGTGTACTGTCAGTGGTGTGCGGTGTGCTGGGTGCCTGATGGGGGTGTCATACATTGTGTACTGTCAGTGGTGTGCTGTGTGCTGGTTGCCTGATGGGGCCTGTGGTACATTGTGTACGGTCAGTGGTGTGCGGTGTGCTGGGTGTCTGATGGGGGTGTGGTACATTGTATACTGTCAGTAGTGTGCGGTGTACTGGGTGTCTGATGGGGGTGTGGTACATTGTGTACTGCCAGTGGTGTGCGGTGTGCTGGGTGTCTGATGAGGGTGTGGTACATTGTGTACTGTCAGTGGTGTGCGGTGTGCTGGGTGTCTGATGGGGCTGTGGTACATTGTGTACTGTCAGTGGTGTGCGTTGTGCTGGGTGCCTGATGGGGCTGTGGTACATTGTGTACTGTCAGTGGTGTGCGGTGTGCTGGGTGTCTGATGGGGGTCTGGTACATTGTGCACTGTCAGTGGTGTGCGGTGTGCCGTGTGTCTGATGGGGGTGTGGTACATTGTGTACTGCCAGTGGTGTGCGGTGTGCTGGGTGCCTGATGGGGGTGTGGTACATTGTGTACTGTCAGTGGTGTGCGGTGTGCTGGGTGCCTGATGGGGGTGTGGTACATTGTGTACTGTCAGTGGTGTGTGGTGTGCTGGGTGTCTGATGGGGGTGTGGTACATTGTGTACTGTCAGTGGTGTGCGGTGTGCTGGGTGTCTGATGGGGGTGTGGTACATTGTGTACTGTCAGAGGTGTGCGGTGTGCTAGGTGCCTGATGGGGGTGTGGTACATTGTGTTCTGTCAGTGGTGTGTGGTGTGCTGGGTGTCTGATGGGGGTGTGGTACATTGTGTACTGTCAGTGGTGTGCGGTGTGCTGGGTGTCTGATGGGGGTGTGGTACATTGTGTACTGTCAGTGGTGTGCGGTGTGCTGGGTGCCTGATGGGGGTTTGGTACATTGTGTACTGTCAGTGGTGTGTGGTGTGCTGGGTGTCTGATGGGGGTGTGGTACATTGTGTACTGTCAGTGGTGTGCGGTGTGCTGGGTGCCTGATGGGGGTTTGGTACATTGTGCACTGTCAGTGGTGTGCGGTGTGCTGGGAGCCTGATGGGGGTGTGGTACATTGTGTACTGTCAGTGGTGTGCGGTGTGCTGGGAGCCTGATGGGGGTGTGGTACATTGTGTACAGTCAGTGGTGTGCGGTGTGCTGGGTGCCTGATGGCGCTGTGGTACATTGTGTACTGTCAGTGGTGTGTGGTGCGCTGGGTGCCTGATGGGGCTGTGGTACATTGTGCACTGTCAGTAGTGTGCGGTGTGCTGGGAGTCTGATGGGGGTGTGGTACATTGTGTGCTGTCAGTGGTGTGCGGTGTGCTGGGTACATGATGGGTGTGTGGTACATTGTGTACTGTCAGTGGTGTGTGGTGTGCTGGGTGTCTGATGGGGCTGTGGTACATTGTGTACTGTCAGTGGTGTGCGGTGTGCTGATTGCCTGATGGGGCTGTGGTACATTGTGTACGGTCAGTGGTGTGCGGTGTGCTGGGTGTCTGATGGGAGTGTGGTACATTGTCCACACACCACTGACAGTACACAATGTACCACACCCCCATTAGGCACCCAGCACACCACACACCTCTGACAGTACACAATGTACCACACCCCCATCAGACACCCAGCACACCGCACACCACTGACAGTATACAATGTACCACACCCCCATCAGACAGCCAGCACACCACACACCACTGACAGTACACAATGTACCACACCCCCATCAGAACCCAGCACACCGCACACCACTGACAGTATACAATGTACCATACCCCCATCAGGCACCCAGCACACCGCACACCACTGACAGTACACAATGTACCACACCCCCATCAGGCACCCAGCACACCGCACATCACTGACAGTACACAATGTACCACACCCCCATCTGGCACCATGCACACCGCACACCACTGACAGTACACAATGTACCACACCCCCATCAGGCACCCAGCACACCGCACACCACTGACAGTACACAATGTACCACAGACCCATCAGACACCCAGCACACCGCACGCCACTGACAGTACACAATGTACCACACCCCCATCAGGCACCCAGCACACCGCACACCACTGACAGGACACAATGTACCACAGCCCCATCAGACACCCAGCACACCGCACACCACTGACAGTACACAATGTACCACAGCCCCATCAGGCACCCAGCTCACCACACACCACTGACAGTACACAATGTAGCACAGCCCCATCAGGCACCCAGCACACCGCACACCACTGACAGTACACAATGTACCACAGCCCCATCAGGCACCCAGCACACCGCACACCACTGACAGTACACAATGCACCACAGCCCCATCAGGCACCCAGCACACCGCACACCACTGACAGTACACAATGTACCACACCCCCATCAGACACCCAGTACACCGCACACCACTGACAGTACACAATGTACCACACTCCCATCAGACACCCAGCACACCGCACACCACTGACAGTACACAATGTACCACACCCCCATCAGGCACCCAGCACACCACACACCACTGACAGTACACAATGTACCACACCCCCATCAGACACCCAGCACACCGCACACCACTGACAGTACACAATGTACCACACTCCCATCAGACACCCAGCACACCGCACACCACTGACCGTACACAATGTACCACAGCCCCATCAGACACCCAGCACACCGCATCTGGGTGCCTGATGGGGGTTTGGTACATTCTGTACTGTCAGTGGTGTGCGGTGTGCTGGCTGCCTGATGGGGGTGTGGTACATTGTGTACTGTCAGTGGTGTGCGGTGTGCTGGGTGCGTGATGGGGGTGTGGTACATTGTGTATTGTCAGTGGTGTGCGGTGTGCTGGGTGCCTGATGGGGGTGTGGTACATTGTGTGCTGTCAGTGGTGTGCGGTGAGCTGGGTGTCTGATGGGGCTGTGGTACATTGTGTACTGTCATTGGTGAGCGGTGTGCTGGTTGTCTGATGGGGCTGTGGTACATTGTGCACTGTCAGTGGTGTGCGGTGTGCTGGGAGTCTGATGGGGGTGTGGTACATTGTGTACTGTCAGTGGTGTGCGGTGTGCTGGGTGCCTGATGGGGCTGTGGTACATTGTATACTGTCAGTGGTGTGTGGTGTACTGGGTGACTGATGGGGGTGTGGTAAATTGTGTACTGTCAGTGGTGTGCGGTGTGCTGGGTACCTCATGGGGGTGTGGTACAATGTGTACTGTCAGTGGTGTGTGGTGCGCTGGGTGCCTGATGGGTCTGTGGTACATTGTGCACTGTCAGTAGTGTGCGGTGTGCTAGGTGTCTGATGGGGATGTGGTACATTGTGTACTGTCAGTAGTGTGCGGTGTGCTGGGAGTCTGATGGGGGTGTGGTACATTGTGTACTGTCAGTGGTGTGTGGTGTGCTGGGTGTCTGATGGGGCTGTGGTACATTGTGTACTGACAGTGGTGTGCGGTGTGCTGGGTGTCTGATGAGGGTGCGGTACATTGTGTACTGTCAGTGGTGTGCGGTGTGCTGGGTGTCTGATGGGGGTGTGGTACATTGTGTACTGTCAGTGGTGTGCGGTGTGCTGGGTGCCTGATGGGGGTGTGGTACATTGTGTACTGTCAGTGGTGTGTGGTGTGCTGGGTGTCTGATGGGGGTGTGGTCCATTGTGTACTGTCAGTGGTGTGCGGTGTGCTGGGTGTCTGATGGGGGTGTGGTACATTGTGTACTGACAGTGGTGTGCGGTGTGCTGGGTGTCTGATGGGGGTGTGGTACATTGTGTACTGTCAGTGGTGTGCGGTGTGCTGGGTTCCTGATATGGGTGCGGTACATTGAGTACTGTCAGTGGTGTGCGGTGTGCTGGGTGCCTGATGGGGCTGTGGTACATTGTGTACTGTCAGTGGTCTGCGGTGTGCTGGGTGTCTGATGGGACTGTGGTACATTGTGTACTGTCAGTGGTGTGTGGTGAGCTGGGTGTCTGATGGGGCTGTGGTACATTGTGTACTGTTAGTGGTGTGTGGTGTGCTGGGTGTCTGATGGGACTGTGGTACATTGTGTACTGTCAGTGGTCTGCGGTGTGCTGGGTGTCTGATGGGACTGTGGTACATTGTGTAGTGTCAGTGGTGTGTGGTGTGCTGGGTGTCTGATGAGGGTGTGGTACATTGTGTACTGTCAGTAGTGTGCTGTGTGCTGGGTGTCTGATGGGGGTGTGGTACATTGTGTACTGCCAGTGGTGTGCGGTGTGCTGGGTGTCTGATGAGGGTGTGGTACATTGTGTACTGTTAGTAGTGTGCTGTGTGCTGGGTGTCTGATGGGGGTGTGGTTCATTGTGTACTGCCAGTGGTGTGCGGTGTGCTGGGTGTCTGATGAGGGTGTGGTACATTGTGTACTGTCAGTGGTGTGCGGTGTGCTGGGTGCCTGATGGGGGTGTGGTACATTGTGTACTGTCAGTGGTGTGCGGTGTACTGGGTGTCTGATGGGGCTGTGGTACATTGTGTACTGCCAGTGGTGTGCGGTGTGCTGGGTGTCTGATGAGGGTGTGGTACATTGTGTACTGTCAGTGGTGTGCGGTGTGCTGGGTGTCTGATGGGGCTGTGGTACATTGTGTACTGTCAGTGGTGTGCGGTGTGCTGGGTGTCTGATGAGGGTGTGGTACATTGTGTACTGCCAGTGGTGTGCGGTGTGCTGGGTGTCTGATGAGGGTGTGGTACATTGTGTACTGTCAGTGGTGTGCGGTGTGCTGGGTGCCTGATGGGGCTGTGGTACATTGTGTACTG
Source organism: Scyliorhinus torazame (assembly GCF_047496885.1). Lineage (NCBI taxonomy): Eukaryota > Metazoa > Chordata > Chondrichthyes > Carcharhiniformes > Scyliorhinidae > Scyliorhinus > Scyliorhinus torazame. The sequence continues at coordinate 116,214,358 of NC_092726.1, read as the reverse complement.
TTAGTGGTGTGCGGTGTGCTGGGTGTCTGATGGGGGTGTGGTACATTGTGTCCTGTCAGTGGTGTGCGGTGTGCTGGGTGCCTGATGGGGCTGTGGTACATTGTGTACTGTCAGTGGTGTGCGGTGTGCTGGGTGTCTGATGGGGGTGTGGTACATTGTGTACTGTCAGTGGTGTGTGGTGTGCTGGGTGCCTGATGGGGGTGTGGTACTTTGTGTACTGTCAGTGGTGTGCGGTGTGCTGGGTACCTGATGGGGCTGTGGTACATTGTGTACTGTCAGTGGTGTGCGGTGTGCTGGGTGCCTGATGGGGGTGTGGTACATTGTGTACTGTCAGTGGTGTGAGGTGTGCTGGGTGTCTGATGGGGGTGTGGTACATTGTGTACTGTCAGTGGTGTGCGGTGTGCTGGGTGCCTGATGGGGGTGTGGTACATTGTGTACTGTCAGTGGTGTGCGGTGTGCTGGGTGTCTGATGGGGCTGTGGTACATTGTGTACTGTCAGTGGTGTGCGGTGTGCCGTGTGTCTGATGGGGGTGTGGTACATTGTGGACTGTCAGTGGTGTGCGGTGTGCCGTGTGTCTGATGGGGGTGTGGTACAGTGTGTACTGTCAGTGGTGTGCGGTGTGCTGGGTGTCCGATGAGGGTGAGGTACATTGTGTACTGTCAGTTGTGTGCGGTGAGCTGGGTGCCTGATGGGGGTGTGGTACATTGTGTACTGTCAGTGGTGTGTGGTGAGCTGGGTGCCTGATGGGGTTGTGGTACATTGTGTACTGTCAGTGGTGTGCGGTATGCTGGGTTTCTGATGGGGCTGTGGTACATTGTGTACTGTCAGTGGTGTGCGGTGTGCTGGGTGCCTGATGGGGGTGTGGTACATTGTGTACTGTCAGTGGTGTGCAGTGTACTGGGTGTCTGATGGGGGTGTGGTACATTGTGTACTGTCAGTGGTGTGTGGTGTGCTGGGTGTCTGATGGGGTTGTGGTACATTGTGTACTGTCAGTGGTGTGTGGTGTGCTGGGTGCCTGATGGGGGTGTGGTACATTGTGTACTGTCAGTGGTGTGCGGTGGGCTGAGTGTCTGATGGGGCTGTGGTACATTGTGTACTGTCAGCGGTGTGTGGTGTGCTGGGTGTCTGATGGGGGTGTGGTACATTGTATACTGTCAGTGGTGTGTGGTGTGCTGGGTGTCTGATGGGGGTGTGGTACATTGTATACTGTCAGTGGTGTGCGGTGTGCTGGGTGTCTGATGGAGCTGTGGTACATTGTGTACTGTCAGTGGTGTGCGGTGAGCTGTGTGTCTGATGGGTGTGTGGTACATTGTGTACTGTCAGAGGTATGCGGTGTGCTGTGTGCCTGATGGGGGTTTGGTACATTGTGTACTGTCAGTGGTGTGCGGTGTGCTGGGTGCCTGATGGGGGTGTGGTACATTGTGTACTGTCAGTGGTGTGCGGTGTGCTGGGTGCCTGATGGGGGTGTGGTACATTGTGTACAGTCAGTGGTGTGCGGTGTGCTGGGTGCCTGATGGGGGTGTGGTACATTGTGTACTGTCAGTGGTGTGCGGTGTGCTGGGTGCCTGATGGGGGTGTGGTACATTGTGTACTGTCAGTGGTGTGCGGTGAGCTGGGTGTCTGATGGGGCTGTGGTACATTGTGTGCTGTCAGTGGTGTGCGGTGAGCTGGGTGTCTGATGGGGCTGTGGTACATTGTGTACTGTCAGTGGTGTGCGGTGTGCTGGGTGTTTGATGGGGCTGTGGTACATTGTGCACTGTCAGTGGTGTGCGGTGTGCTGGGTGTCTGATGGGGCTGTGGTACATTGTGTACTATCAGTGGTGTGCGGTGAGCTGAGTGTCTGATGGGGCTGTGGTATATTGTGTACTGTCAATGGTTTGCGGTGAGCTGGGTGCCTGATGGGGCTGTGGTACATTGTGTACTGTCAGTGGTGTGCGGTGTGCTGGGTGTCTGATGGGGGTGTGGTACATTGTGTACTGTCAGTGGTGTGTGGTGTGCTGGGTGTCTGATGGGGGTGTGGGACATTGTGTACTGTCAGTGGTGTGTGGTGTGCTGGGTTCCTGATATGGGTGCGGTACATTGTGTACTGTCAGTGGTGTGCGGTGTGCTGGGTGTCTGATGGGGGTGTGGTACATTGTGTACTGTCAGTGGTGTGTGGTGAGCTGGGTGTCTGATGGGGCTGTTGTACATTGTGTACTGTTAGTGGTGTGTGGTGTGCTGGGTGTCTGATGGGACAGTGGTACATTGTGTAGTGTCAGTGGTGTGTGGTGTGCTGGGTGTCTGATGAGGGTGTGGTACATTGTGTACTGTCAGTAGTTTGCTGTGTGCTGGGTGTCTGATGGGGGTGTGGTACATTGTGTACTGCCAGTGGTGTGCGGTGTGCTGGGTGTCTGATGAGGGTGTGGTACATTGTGTACTGTCAGTGGTGTGCGGTGTGCTGGGTGCCTGATGGGGGTGTGGTACATTGTGTACTGTCAGTGGTGTGCGGTGTGCTGGGTGACTGATGGGGCTGTGGTACATTGTGTACTGTCAGTGGTGTGCGGTGTGCTGGGTGTCTGATGGGGGTGTGGTATATTGTGTACTGTCAGTGGTGTGTGGTGTGCTGGGTGCCTGATGGGGCTGTGGTACATTGTGTACTGTCAGTGGTGTGCGGTGTGCTGGTTGCCTGATGGGGGTGTGGTACATTGTGTACTGTCAGTGGTGTGCGGAGTGCTGGGTGTCTGATGGGGCTGTGGTACATTGTGTACGGTCAGTGGTGTGCGCTGTGCTGGGTGTCTGATGGGGTGTGGTACATTGTATACTGTCAGTGGTGTGCGGTGTGCTGGGTGCCTGATGGGGGTGTCATACATTGTGTACTGTCAGTGGTGTGCTGTGTGCTGGTTGCCTGATGGGGCCTGTGGTACATTGTGTACGGTCAGTGGTGTGCGGTGTGCTGGGTGTCTGATGGGGGTGTGGTACATTGTATACTGTCAGTAGTGTGCGGTGTACTGGGTGTCTGATGGGGGTGTGGTACATTGTGTACTGCCAGTGGTGTGCGGTGTGCTGGGTGTCTGATGAGGGTGTGGTACATTGTGTACTGTCAGTGGTGTGCGGTGTGCTGGGTGTCTGATGGGGCTGTGGTACATTGTGTACTGTCAGTGGTGTGCGTTGTGCTGGGTGCCTGATGGGGCTGTGGTACATTGTGTACTGTCAGTGGTGTGCGGTGTGCTGGGTGTCTGATGGGGGTCTGGTACATTGTGCACTGTCAGTGGTGTGCGGTGTGCCGTGTGTCTGATGGGGGTGTGGTACATTGTGTACTGCCAGTGGTGTGCGGTGTGCTGGGTGCCTGATGGGGGTGTGGTACATTGTGTACTGTCAGTGGTGTGCGGTGTGCTGGGTGCCTGATGGGGGTGTGATACATTGTGTACTGTCAGTGGTGTGTGGTGTGCTGGGTGTCTGATGGGGGTGTGGTACATTGTGTACTGTCAGTGGTGTGCGGTGTGCTGGGTGTCTGATGGGGGTGTGGTACATTGTGTACTGTCAGAGGTGTGCGGTGTGCTAGGTGCCTGATGGGGGTGTGGTACATTGTGTTCTGTCAGTGGTGTGTGGTGTGCTGGGTGTCTGATGGGGGTGTGGTACATTGTGTACTGTCAGTGGTGTGCGGTGTGCTGGGTGTCTGATGGGGGTGTGGTACATTGTGTACTGTCAGTGGTGTGCGGTGTGCTGGGTGCCTGATGGGGGTTTGGTACATTGTGTACTGTCAGTGGTGTGTGGTGTGCTGGGTGTCTGATGGGGGTGTGGTACATTGTGTACTGTCAGTGGTGTGCGGTGTGCTGGGTGCCTGATGGGGGTTTGGTACATTGTGCACTGTCAGTGGTGTGCGGTGTGCTGGGAGCCTGATGGGGGTGTGTTACATTGTGTACTGTCAGTGGTGTGCGGTGTGCTGGGAGCCTGATGGGGGTGTGGTACATTGTGTACTGTCAGTGGTGTGCGGTGTGCTGGGTGCCTGATGGGGCTGTGGTACATTGTGTACTGTCAGTGGTGTTTGGTGCGCTGGGTGCCTGATGGGGCTGTGGTACATTGTGCACTGTCAGTAGTGTGCGGTGTGCTGGGAGTCTGATGGGGGTGTGCTACATTGTGTGCTGTCAGTGGTGTGCGGTGTGCTGGGTACCTGATGGGTGTGTGGTACATTGTGTACTGTCAGTGGTGTGTGGTGTGCTGGGTGTCTGATGGGGCTGTGGTACATTGTGTACTGTCAGTGGTGTGCGGTGTGCTGGTTGCCTGATGGGGCTGTGGTACATTGTGTACGGTCAGTGGTGTGCGGTGTGCTGGGTGTCTGATGGGAGTGTGGTACATTGTCCACACACCACTGACAGTACACAATGTACCACACCCCCATTAGGCACCCAGCACACCACACACCTCTGACAGTACACAATGTACCACACCCCCATCAGACACCCAGCACACCGCACACCACTGACAGTATACAATGTACCACACCCCCATCAGACAGCCAGCACACCACACACCACTGACAGTACACAATGTACCACACCCCCATCAGAACCCAGCACACCGCACACCACTGACAGTATACAATGTACCATACCCCCATCAGGCACCCAGCACACCGCACACCACTGACAGTACACAATGTACCACACCCCCATCAGGCACCCAGCACACCGCACATCACTGACAGTACACAATGTACCACACCCCCATCTGGCACCATGCACACCGCACACCACTGACAGTACACAATGTACCACACCCCCATCAGGCACCCAGCACACCGCACACCACTGACAGTACACAATGTACCACAGACCCATCAGACACCCAGCACACCGCACGCCACTGACAGTACACAATGTACCACACCCCCATCAGGCACCCAGCACACCGCACACCACTGACAGGACACAATGTACCACAGCCCCATCAGACACCCAGCACACCGCACACCACTGACAGTACACAATGTACCACAGCCCCATCAGGCACCCAGCTCACCACACACCACTGACAGTACACAATGTAGCACAGCCCCATCAGGCACCCAGCACACCGCACACCACTGACAGTACACAATGTACCACAGCCCCATCAGGCACCCAGCACACCGCACACCACTGACAGTACACAATGCACCACAGCCCCATCAGGCACCCAGCACACCGCACACCACTGACAGTACACAATGTACCACACCCCCATCAGACACCCAGTACACCGCACACCACTGACAGTACACAATGTACCACACTCCCATCAGACACCCAGCACACCGCACACCACTGACAGTACACAATGTACCACACCCCCATCAGACACCCAGCACACCGCACACGACTGACAGTACACAATGTACCACACTCCCATCAGACACCCAGCACACCGCACACCACTGACCGTACACAATGTACCACAGCCCCATCAGACACCCAGCACACCGCATGTGCTGGGTGTCTGATGGGGGTGTGGTACATTGTGTACTGTCAGCGGTGTGCGGTGTGCTGGGTGCCTGATGGGGGTTTGGTACATTCTGTACTGTCAGTGGTGTGCGGTGTGCTGGGTGCCTGATGGGGGTGTGGTACATTGTGTACTGTCAGTGGTGTGCGGTGTGCTGGGTGCGTGATGGGGGTGTGGTACATTGTGTATTGTCAGTGGTGTGCGGTGTGCTGGGTGCCTGATGGGGGTGTGGTACATTGTGTGCTGTCAGTGGTGTGCGGTGAGCTGGGTGTCTGATGGGGCTGTGGTACATTGTGTACTGTCATTGGTGTGCGGTGTGCTGGTTGTCTGATGGGGCTGTGGTACATTGTGCACTGTCAGTGGTGTGCGGTGTGCTGGGAGTCTGATGGGGGTGTGGTACATTGTGTACTGTCAGTGGTGTGCGGTGTGCTGGGTGCCTGATGGGGCTGTGGTACATTGTATACTGTCAGTGGTGTGTGGTGTACTGGGTGACTGATGGGGGTGTGGTAAATTGTGTACTGTCAGTGGTGTGCGGTGTGCTGGGTACCTCATGGGGGTGTGGTACAATGTGTACTGTCAGTGGTGTGTGGTGCGCTGGGTGCCTGATGGGTCTGTGGTATATTGTGCACTGTCAGTAGTGTGCGGTGTGCTAGGTGTCTGATGGGGATGTGGTACATTGTGTACTGTCAGTAGTGTGCGGTGTGCTGGGAGTCTGATGGGGGTGTGGTACATTGTGTACTGTCAGTGGTGTGTGGTGTGCTGGGTGTCTGATGGGGCTGTGGTACATTGTGTACTGACAGTGGTGTGCGGTGTGCTGGGTGTCTGATGAGGGTGCGGTACATTGTGTACTGTCAGTGGTGTGCGGTGTGCTGGGTGTCTGATGGGGGTGTGGTACATTGTGTACTGCCAGTGGTGTGCGGTGTTGCTGGGTGCCTGATGCGGCTGTGGTACATTGTGTACTGTCAGTGGTGTGCGGTGTGCTGGGTGTCCGATGAGGGTGAGGTACATTGTGTACTGTCAGTGGTGTGCGGTGTGCTGGGTGTCTGATGGGGGTGTGTTACATTGTGTACTGTCAGTGGTGTGCGGTGTGCTGGGTGTCTGATGGGGGTGTGGTACATTGTGTACTGTCAGTGGTGTGCGGTATGCTGGGTGTCTGATGGGGGTGTGGTACATTGTGTACTGTCAGTGGTGTGCGGTGTGCTGGGTGTCTGATGGGGCTGTGGTACATTGTGTACTGTCAGTGGTGCGTGGTGTGCTGGGTGTCTGATGGGGTTGTGGTACATTGTGTACTGTCAGTGGTGTGTGGTGTGCTGGGTGTCTGATGGGGCTGTGGTACATTGTGTACTGTCAGTGGTGTGTGGTGTGCTGGGTGTCTGATGGGGCTGTGGTACATTGTGTACTGTCAGTGGTGTGCGGTGAGCTGGGTGTCTGATGGGGCTGTGGTACACTGTGTACTGTCAGTTGTGTGCGGTGTGCTGTGTGTCTGATGGGGCTGTGGTACATTGTGTACTGTCAGTGGTGTGTGGTGTGCTGGGTGTCTGATGGGGCTGTGGTACATTGTGTACTGTCAGTGGTGTGCGGTGTGCTGGGTGCCTGATGGGGGTGTGGTACATTGTGTACTGTCAGTGGTGTGCGGTGAGCTGGGTGTCTGATGGGGCCGTGGTACATTGTGTACTGTCAGTGGTGTGTGGTGTGCTGGGTGTCTGATGGGGCTGTGGTACATTGTGTACTGTCAGTGGTGTGTGGTGTGCTGGGTGCCTGATGGGGGTGTGGTACATTGTGTACTGTCAGTGGTGTGCGGTGAGCTGGGTGTCTGATGGGGCTGTGGTACATTGTGTACTGTCAGTGGTGTGTGGTGTGCTGGGTGTCTGATGGGGCTGTGGTACATTGGGTACTGTCAGTCGTGTGCGGTGTGCTGGGTACCTGATGGGGGTGTGGTACATTGTGTACTGTCAGTGGTGCGCAGTGTGCTGGGTGTATGATGGGGCTGTGGTACATTGTGTACTGTCAGTGGTGTGCGGTGTGCTGGGTGCCTGATGGAGGTGTGGTACATTGTGTACTGCCAGTGGTGTGCGGTGTGCTGTGTGACTAATGGGGCTGTGGTACATTGTGTACTGTCAGTGCTGTGCGGTGAGCTGGGTGTCTGATGGGGGTGTGGTACATTGTGTACTGTCAGTGGTGTGCGGTGTGCTGGGTGCCTGATGGGGCTGTGGTACTTTGTGTACTGTCAGTGGTGTGCAGAGTGCTGTGTGTCTGATGGGGCTGTGGTGCATTGTGTACTGTCAGTGGTGTGCAGAGTGCTGTGTGTCTGATGGGGCTGTGGTGCATTGTGTACTGTCAGTGGTGTGCGGTGAACTGGGTGTCTGATGGGGGTGTGGTACCTTGTGTATTGTCAGTGGTGTGCGGTGTGCTGGGTGTCTGATGGGGGTGTGGTACATTGTGTACTGTCAGTGGTGTGTGGTGTGCTGGGTGTCTGATGCGGGTGTGGTACATTGTGTACTGCCAGTGGTGTGCGGTGAGCTGGGTGTCTGATGGGGGTGTGGTACATTGTGTACTGTCAGTGGTGTGCGGTGTGCTGGGTGTCTGATGGGGGTGTGGTACATTGTGTACTGTCAGTGGTGTGTGGTGAGCTGGGTGTCTGATGGGGCTGTGGTACATTGTGTACTGTCTGTGGTGTGCGGTGTGCTGGGTGTCTGATGGGGGTGTGGTACATTGTGTACTGTCAGTGGTGTGCGGTGTGCTGGGTGTCTGATGGGGCTGTGGTACATTGTGTACTGTCAGTGGTGTGAGGTGTGTGGGAGTCTAATGGGGGTGTGGTACACTGTGTACTGTCAGTGGTGTGTGGTGAGCTGGGTGTCTGATGTGGCTGTGGTACATTGTGTACTGTCAGTGGTGTGCGGTGTGCTGGGTGTCTGATGGGGGTGTGGTACATTGTGTACTGTCAGTGGTGTGCGGTGTGCTGGGTGCCTGATGGGGGTGTGGTACATTGTGTACTGTCAGTGGTGTGCGGTGTGCTGGGTGCCTGATGGGGGTGTGGTACATTGTGTACTGTCAGTGGTGTGTGGTGAGCTGGGTGTCTGATGGGGCTGTGGTACATTGTGTACTGTCAGTGGTGTGCGGTGTGCTGGGTGTCTGATGGGGGTGTGGTACATTGTGTACTGTCAGTGGTGTGCGGTGCGCTGGGTGTCTGATGGGGCTGTGGTACATTGTGTACTGTCAGTGGTGTGAGGTGTGCTGGGAGTCTGATGGGGGTGTTGTACACTGTGTACTGTCAGTGGTGTGTGGTGAGCTGGGTGTCTGATGTGGCTGTGGTACATTGTGTACTGTCAGTGGTGTGCGGTGTGCTGGGTGTCTGATGGGGGTGTGGTACATTGTGTACTGTCAGTGGTGTGCGGTGTGCTGGGTGTCTGATGGGGCTGTGGTACACTGTGTACTGTCAGTGGTGTGTGGTGAGCAGGGTGTCTGATGTGGCTGTGGTACATTGTGTACTGTCAGTGGTGTGCGGTGTGCTGGGTGTCTGATGTTGGTGTGGTACATTGTGTACTGTCAGTGGTGTGTGGTGAGCTGGGTGTCTGATGTGGCTGTGGTACATTGTGTACTGTCAGTGGTGTGCGGTGTGCTGGGTGTCTGATGGGGGTGTGGTACATTGTGTACCGTCAGTGGTGCGTGGTGTGCTGGGTGTCTGATGGGGGTGTGGTACATTGTGTACTGTCAGTGGTGTGCGGTGTGCTGGGTGCCTGATGGGGGTGTGGTACATTGTGTACTGTCAGTGGTGTGCGGTGTGCTGGGTATCTGATGGGGGTGTGGTACATTGTGTACTGTCAGTGGTGTGCGGTGAGCTGGGTGTCTGGTGGGGCTGTGGTACATTGTGTACTGTCAGTGGTGTGCGGTGTGCTGGGTGCCTGATGGGGGTGTGGTACATTGTGTACTGTCAGTGGTGTGCGGTGTGCTGGGTGCCTGATGGGGGTGTGGTACATTGTGCACTGTCAGTGGTGTGCAGTGTGCTGGGTGTCAGATGGGGGTGTGGTACATTGTGTACTGTCAGTGGTGTGCGGTGTGCTGGGTGTCAGATGGGGGTGTGGTACATTCTGTACTGTCAGTGGTGTGCGGTGTGCTGTGTGCCTGATGGGGGTGTGGTACATTGTGTAATGTCAGTGGTGTGCGGTGAGCTGGGTGTCTGATGGGGGTGTGGTACATTGTGTACTGTCAGTGGTGTTCGGTTTGCTGGGTGTCTGATGGGGCTGTGGTACATTGTGTACTGTCAATTGTGTGCGGTGTGCTGGGTGTCTGATGGGGGTGTGGTACATTGTGTACTGTCAGTGGTGTGCGGTGTGCTGGGTGCCTGATGGTGCTGTGGTACATTGTGTACTGTCAGTGGTGTGCGGTGAGCTGGGTGCCTGATGGGGCTGTGGTACATTGTGTACTGTCAGTGGTGTGCGGTGTGCTGGGTGTCTGATGGGGGTGTGGTACATTGTGTACTGTCAGTGGTGTGTGGTGAGCTGGGTGTCTGATGTGGCTGTGGTACATTGTGTACTGTCAGTGGTGTGCGGTGTGCTGGGTGTCTGATGGGGGTGTGGTACATTGTGTACTGTCAGTGGTGTGCGGTGTGCTGGGTGCCTGATGGGGGTGTGGTACATTGTGTACTGTCAGTGGTGTGCGGTGTGCTGGGTGCCTGATGGGGGTGTGGTACATTGTGTACTGTCAGTGGTGTGTGGTGAGCTGGGTGTCTGATGGGGCTGTGGTACATTGTGTACTGTCAGTGGTGTGCGGTGTGCTGGGTGTCTGATGGGGGTGTGGTACATTGTGTACTGTCAGTGGTGTGCGGTGCGCTGGGTGTCTGATGGGGCTGTGGTACATTGTGTACTGTCAGTGGTGTGAGGTGTTCTGGGAGTCTGATGGGGGTGTTGTACACTGTGTACTGTCAGTGGTGTGTGGTGAGCTGGGTGTCTGATGTGGCTGTGGTACATTGTGTACTGTCAGTGGTGTGCGGTGTGCTGGGTGTCTGATGGGGGTGTGGTACATTGTGTACTGTCAGTGGTGTGCGGTGTGCTGGGTGTCTGATGGGGCTGTGGTACATTGTGTACTGTCAGTGGTGTGAGGTGTGCTGGGAGTCTGATGGGGGTGTGGTACACTGTGTACTGTCAGTGGTGTGTGGTGAGCAGGGTGTCTGATGTGGCTGTGGTACATTGTGTACTGTCAGTGGTGTGCGGTGTGCTGGGTGTCTGATGGGGGTGTGGTACAATGTGTACTGTCAGTGGTGTGTGGTGAGCTGGGTGTCTGATGTGGCTGTGGTACATTGTGTACTGTCAGTGGTGTGCGGTGTGCTGGGTGTCTGATGGGGGTGTGGTACATTGTGTACCGTCAGTGGTGCGTGGTGTGCTGGGTGTCTGATGGGGGTGTGGTACATTGTGTACTGTCAGTGGTGTGCGGTGTGCTGGGTGCCTGATGGGGGTGTGGTACATTGTGTACTGTCAGTGGTGTGCGGTGTGCTGGGTATCTGATGGGGGTGTGGTACATTGTGTACTGTCAGTGGTGTGCGGTGAGCTGGGTGTCTGGTGGGGCTGTGGTACATTGTGTACTGTCAGTGGTGTGCGGTGTGCTGGGTGCCTCATGGGGGTGTGTTACATTGTGTACTGTCAGTGGTGTGCGGTGTGCTGGGTGCCTGATGGGGGTGTGGTACATTGTGTACTGTCAGTGGTGTGCAGTGTGCTGTGTGTCAGATGGGGGTGTGGTACATTGTGTACTGTCAGTGGTGTGCGGTGTGCTGGGTGTCAGATGGGGGTGTGGTACATTGTGTACTGTCAGTGGTGTGCGGTGTGCTGTGTGCCTGATGGGGGTGTGGTACATTGTGTAATGTCAGTGGTGTGCGGTGAGCTGGGTGTCTGATGGGGGTGTGGTACATTGTGTACTGTCAGTGGTGTTCGGTTTGCTGGGTGTCTGATGGGGCTGTGGTACATTGTGTACTGTCAGTGGTGTGCGTTGAGCTGGGTGCCTGATGGGGCTGTGGTACATTGTGTACTGTCAGTGGTGTGTGGTGTGCTGGGTGTCTGATGGGGGTGTGGTACATTGTGTACTGTCAGTGGTGTGCGGTGTGCTGGGTGCCTGATGGTGCTGTGGTACATTGTGTACTGTCAGTGGTGTGCGTTGAGCTGGGTGCCTGATGGGGCTGTGGTACATTGTGTACTGTCAGTGGTGTGAGGTGTGCTGGGAGTCTGATGGGGGTGTGGTACACTGTGTACTGTCAGTGGTGTGCGGTGTGCTGGGTGCCTGATGGGGCTGTGGTACATTGTGTACTGTCAGTGGTGTGCGGTGTGCTGGGTGCCTGATGGGGGTGTGGTACATTGTGCACTGTCAGTGGTGTGCAGTGTGCTGGGTGTCAGATGGGGGTGTGGTACATTGTGTACTGTCAGTGGTGTGCGGTGTGCTGGGTGTCAGATGGGGGTGTGGTACATTCTGTACTGTCAGTGGTGTGCGGTGTGCTGTGTGCCTGATGGGGGTGTGGTACATTGTGTAATGTCAGTGGTGTGCGGTGAGCTGGGTGTCTGATGGGGGTGTGGTACATTGTGTACTGTCAGTGGTGTTCGGTTTGCTGGGTGTCTGATGGGGCTGTGGTACATTGTGTACTGTCAATTGTGTGCGGTGTGCTGGGTGTCTGATGGGGGTGTGGTACATTGTGTACTGTCAGTGGTGTGCGGTGTGCTGGGTGCCTGATGGTGCTGTGGTACATTGTGTACTGTCAGTGGTGTGCGGTGAGCTGGGTGCCTGATGGGGCTGTGGTACATTGTGTACTGTCAGTGGTGTGCGGTGTGCTGGGTGTCTGATGGGGGTGTGGTACATTGTGTACTGTCAGTGGTGTGTGGTGAGCTGGGTGTCTGATGTGGCTGTGGTACATTGTGTACTGTCAGTGGTGTGCGGTGTGCTGGGTGTCTGATGGGGGTGTGGTACATTGTGTACTGTCAGTGGTGTGCGGTGTGCTGGGTGCCTGATGGGGGTGTGGTACATTGTGTACTGTCAGTGGTGTGCGGTGTGCTGGGTGCCTGATGGGGGTGTGGTACATTGTGTACTGTCAGTGGTGTGTGGTGAGCTGGGTGTCTGATGGGGCTGTGGTACATTGTGTACTGTCAGTGGTGTGCGGTGTGCTGGGTGTCTGATGGGGGTGTGGTACATTGTGTACTGTCAGTGGTGTGCGGTGCGCTGGGTGTCTGATGGGGCTGTGGTACATTGTGTACTGTCAGTGGTGTGAGGTGTTCTGGGAGTCTGATGGGGGTGTTGTACACTGTGTACTGTCAGTGGTGTGTGGTGAGCTGGGTGTCTGATGTGGCTGTGGTACATTGTGTACTGTCAGTGGTGTGCGGTGTGCTGGGTGTCTGATGGGGGTGTGGTACATTGTGTACTGTCAGTGGTGTGCGGTGTGCTGGGTGTCTGATGGGGCTGTGGTACATTGTGTACTGTCAGTGGTGTGAGGTGTGCTGGGAGTCTGATGGGGGTGTGGTACACTGTGTACTGTCAGTGGTGTGTGGTGAGCAGGGTGTCTGATGTGGCTGTGGTACATTGTGTACTGTCAGTGGTGTGCGGTGTGCTGGGTGTCTGATGGGGGTGTGGTACAATGTGTACTGTCAGTGGTGTGTGGTGAGCTGGGTGTCTGATGTGGCTGTGGTACATTGTGTACTGTCAGTGGTGTGCGGTGTGCTGGGTGTCTGATGGGGGTGTGGTACATTGTGTACCGTCAGTGGTGCGTGGTGTGCTGGGTGTCTGATGGGGGTGTGGTACATTGTGTACTGTCAGTGGTGTGCGGTGTGCTGGGTGCCTGATGGGGGTGTGGTACATTGTGTACTGTCAGTGGTGTGCGGTGTGCTGGGTATCTGATGGGGGTGTGGTACATTGTGTACTGTCAGTGGTGTGCGGTGAGCTGGGTGTCTGGTGGGGCTGTGGTACATTGTGTACTGTCAGTGGTGTGCGGTGTGCTGGGTGCCTCATGGGGGTGTGTTACATTGTGTACTGTCAGTGGTGTGCGGTGTGCTGGGTGCCTGATGGGGGTGTGGTACATTGTGTACTGTCAGTGGTGTGCAGTGTGCTGTGTGTCAGATGGGGGTGTGGTACATTGTGTACTGTCAGTGGTGTGCGGTGTGCTGGGTGTCAGATGGGGGTGTGGTACATTGTGTACTGTCAGTGGTGTGCGGTGTGCTGTGTGCCTGATGGGGGTGTGGTACATTGTGTAATGTCAGTGGTGTGCGGTGAGCTGGGTGTCTGATGGGGGTGTGGTACATTGTGTACTGTCAGTGGTGTTCGGTTTGCTGGGTGTCTGATGGGGCTGTGGTACATTGTGTACTGTCAGTGGTGTGCGTTGAGCTGGGTGCCTGATGGGGCTGTGGTACATTGTGTACTGTCAGTGGTGTGTGGTGTGCTGGGTGTCTGATGGGGGTGTGGTACATTGTGTACTGTCAGTGGTGTGCGGTGTGCTGGGTGCCTGATGGTGCTGTGGTACATTGTGTACTGTCAGTGGTGTGCGTTGAGCTGGGTGCCTGATGGGGCTGTGGTACATTGTGTACTGTCAGTGGTGTGAGGTGTGCTGGGAGTCTGATGGGGGTGTGGTACACTGTGTACTGTCAGTGGTGTGCGGTGTGCTGGGTGCCTGATGGGGCTGTGGTACATTGTGTACTGTCAGTGGTGTGCGGTGTGCTGGGTGTCTGATGGGGGTGTGGTACATTGTGTACTGTCAGTGGTGTGCGGTGTGCTGGGTGCCTGATGGGGGTTTGGTACATTGTGTACTGTCAGTGGTGTGCGGTGTGCTGGGTGTCTGATGGGGGTGTGGTACATTGTGTACTGTCAGTGGTGTGCGGTGTGCTGGGTGTCTGATGAGGCTGCGGTACATTGTGTACTGTCAGTGGTGTGCGGTGTGCTGGGTGTCTGATGAGGCTGCGGTACATTGTGTACTGTCAGTGGTGTGCGGTGTGCTGGGAGTCTGATGGGGGTGTGTTACATTTTGTACTGTCAGTGGTGTGCGGTGTACTGGGTGCCTGATGGTGCTGTGGTACATTGTGTACTGTCAGTGGTGTGTGGTGTGCTGTGTTCCTGATAGGGGTGCGGTACATTGTGTACTGTCAGTGGTGTGCGGTGTGCTGGGTTACTGATGGGGCTGTGGTACATTGTGTACTGTCAGTGGTGTGCGGTGTGCTGGGTGTCTGATGGGGCTGTGGTACTTTGTGCACTGTCAGTGGTGTGCGGTGTGCTGGGAGTCTGATGGGGGTGTGGTACATTGTGTACTGTCAGTGGTGTGCGGTGTGCTGGGTGTCTGATGGGGCTGTGGTACATTGTGTACTGTCAGTGGTGTGCGGTGTTCTGGGTGCCTGATGGGGGTGTGGTACATTGTGTACTGTCAGTGGTGTGCGGTGTGCTGGGTGTCTGATGGGGGTGTGGTACATTGTGTACTGTCAGTGGTGTGCTGTGTGCTGGGTGTCTGATGGGGCTGTGGTACATTGTGTACTGTCAGTGGTGTGTGGTGTGCTGGGTGTCTGATGGAGCTGTGGTACATTGTGTGCTGTCAGTGGTGTGCGGTGTGCTGGGTGTCTGATGGGGGTGTGGTACATTGTGTACTGTCAGTGGTGTGCTGTGTGCTGGGTGTCTGATGGGGCTGTGGTACATTGTGTACTGTCAGTGGTGTGTGGTGTGCTGGGTGTCTGATGGAGCTGTGGTACATTGTGTGCTGTCAGTGGTGTGCGGTGTGCTGGGTGTCTGATGGGGCTGTGGTACATTGTGTACTGTCAGTGGTGTGCGGTGTGCTGGGTGTCTGATGGGGCTGTGGTACATTGTGTACTGTCAGTGGTGTGCGGTGTGCTGGGTGTCTGATGGGGCTGTGGTACATTGTGTACTGTCAGTGGTGTGTGGTGAGCTGGGTGCCTGATGGGGGTGAGATACATTGTGTACTGTCAGTGGTGTGTGGTGTGCTGGGTGTCTGATGGGGCTGTGGTACATTGTGTACTGTCAGTGGTGTGCGGTGTGCTGGGTGTCTGATGGGGCTGTGGTACATTGTGTACTGTCAGTGGTGTGCGGTGTGATGGTGACTGATGGGGTTGTGGTACATTGTGTACTGTCAGTGGTGTGTGGTGTGCTGGGTGCCTGATGGGGGTGTGGTACATTGTGTACTGTCAGTGGTTGGCGGTGTGCTGGGTGCCTGATGGGGGTGTGGTACATTGTGTACTGTCAGTTGTGTGTTGTGTGCTGGGTGTCTGATGGGGGTGTGGTACATTGTGTGCTGTCAGTGGTGTGCGGTGTGCTGGGTGTCTGATGGGGGTGTGGTACATTGTGTACTGTCAGTGGTGTGCGGTGTGCTGGTTGCCTGATGGGGGAGTGGTTCATTGTGTACTGTCAGTGGTGTGCGGTGAGCTGGGTGCCTGATGGGGCTGTGGTACATTGTGTACTGTCAGTGGTGTGCGGTGTGCTGGGTGCCTGATGGTGCTGTGGTACATTGTGTACTGCCAGTGGTGTGCTTTGTGCTGGGTGTCAGATGAGGGTGTGGTACATTGTGTACTGTCAGTGATGTGTGGTGCGCTGGGTGTCTGATGGGGCTGTGGTACATTGTGTACTGTCAGTGGTGTGCGGTGTCCTGGGTGTCTGATGGAGGTGTGGTACATTGTGTACTGTCAGTGGTGTGCGGTGTCCTGGGTGTCTGATGGGGTGTGGTACATTGTGTACTGTCAGTGGTGTGCGGTGTGCTGGGTGACTGATGGGGCTGTGGTACATTGTGTACTGTCAGTGGTGTGCGGTGTGCCGGGTGTCTGATGGGGCTGTGGTACATTGTGTACTGTCAGTGGTGTGCGGTGAGCTGGGTGCCTGATGGGGGTGTGGTACATTGTGTACTGTCAGTGGTGTGCGGTGTGCTGGGTGTCTGATGGGGGTGTGGTACATTGTGTACTGTCAGTGGTGTGTGGTGTGCTGCGTGTCTGATGGGGGTGTGGTACATTGTGTACTGTCAGTGGTGTGCGGTGTGCTGGGTGTTTGATGGGGGTGTGGTACATTGTGTACTGTCAGTGGTGTGTGGAGTGCTGGGTGTCTGATGGGGCTGTGGTACATTGTGTACTGTCAGTGGTGTGTGGTGTGCTGCGTGTCTGATGGGGGTGTGGTACATTGTGTACTGTCAGTGGTGTGCGGTGTGCTGGGTGCCTGATGGGGGTGTGGTACATTGTGTACTGTCAGTGGTGTGCGGTGAGCTGGGTGTCTGATGGGGGTGTGGTACATTGTGTACTGTCAGTGGTGTGCGGTGTGCTGGGTGCCTGATGGGGCTGTGGTACATTGTGTACTGTTAGTGGTGTGCGGTGAGCTGGGTGTCTGATGGGGGTGTGGTACATTGTGTGCTGTCAGTGGTGTGTGGTGTGCTGGGTGTCTGATGGGGTTGTGGTACATTGTGTACTGTCAGTGGTGTGCGGTGTGCTGGGTGTCTGATGTGGGTGTGGTACATTGTGTACTGTCAGTGGTGTGCGGTGTGCTGGGTGTTTGATGGGGGTCTGGTACATTGTGTACTGTCAGTGGTGTGCGGTGTGCTGGGTGTCTGATGGGGCTGTGGTACATTGTGTACTGTCAGTGGTGTGTGGTGTGCTGGGTGTTTGATGGGGGTGTGGTACATTGTGTACTGTCAGTGGTGTGCGGTGTGCTGGGTGCCTGATGGGGGTTTGGTACATTGTGTACTGTCAGTGGTGTGCGGTGTGCTGGGTGTCTGATGGGGGTGTGGTACATTGTGTACTGTCAGTGGTGTGCGGTGTGCTGGGTGTCTGATGAGGCTGTGGTACATTGTGTACTGTCAGTGGTGTGTGGTGTGCTGGGTGTTTGATGGGGGTGTGGTACATTGTGTACTGTCAGTGGTGTGCGGTGTGCTGGGTGCCTGATGGGGGTTTGGTACATTGTGTACTGTCAGTGGTGTGCGGTGTGCTGGGTGTCTGATGGGGGTGTGGTACATTGTGTACTGTCAGTGGTGTGCGGTGTGCTGGGTGTCTGATGAGGCTGTGGTACATTGTGTACTGTCAGTGGTGTGCGGTGTGCTGGGTGTCTGATGGGGGTGTGGTACATTGTGTACTGTCAGTGGTGTGCGGTGTGCTGTGTTCCTGATAGCGGTGCGGTACATTGTGTACTGTCAGTGGTGTGCGGTGAGCTGTATGCCTGATGGGGCTGTGGTACATTGTGTACTGTCAGTGGTGTGCGGTGTACTGGGTGCCTGATGGGGCTGTGGTACATTGTGTACTGTCAGTGGTGTGCGGTGTGCTGGGTGCCTGATGGGGCTGTGGTACATTGTGTACTGTCAGTGGTGTGCGGTGTGCTGTGTTCCTGATAGGGGTGCGGAACATTGTGTACTGTCAGTGGTGTGCGGTGTGCTGGGTGTCTGATGGGGGTGTGGTACATTGTGTACAGTCAGAGGTGTGCAGTGTGCTGGGTGCCTGATGGGGGTGTGGTACATTGTGTACTGTCAGTGGTGTGCGGTGTGCTGCGTGCCTGATGGTGCTGTGGTACAGTGTGTGCTGTCAGTGGTGTGCGGTGAGCTGGGTGTCTGATGGGGCTGTGGTACATTGTGTACTGTCAGTGGTGTGCGGTGTGCTGGGTGTCTGATGGGGCTGTGGTACATTGTGCACTGTCAGTGGTGTGCGGTGTGCTGGGAGTCTGATGGGGGTGTGGTACATTGTGTACTGTCAGTGGTGTGTGGTGTGCTGGGAGTCTGATGGGGGTGTGGTACATTGTGTACTGTCAGTGGTGTGCGGTGTGCTGGGTGTCTGATGGGGCTGTGGTACATTGTGTACTGTCAGTGGTGTGTGGTGTGCTGGGTGTCTGATTGGGCTGTGGTACATTGTGTACTGTCAGTGGTGTGTGGTGTGCTGGGAGTCTGATGGGGGTGTGGTACATTGTGTACTGTCAGTGGTGTGCGGTGTGCTGTGTTCCTGATTGGGGTGCGGTACATTGTGTACTGTCAGTGGTGTGCGGTGTGCTGGGTGCCTGATGGTGCTGTGGTACATTGTGTACTGTCAGTGGTCTGTGGTGTGCTGTGTTCCTGATAGGGGTGCGGTACATTGTGTACTGTCAGTGGTGTGCGGTGTGCTGGGTGCCTGATGGGGCTGTGGTACATTGTGTACTGTCAGTGGTGTGTGGTGTGCTGGGTGTCTGATGGGGGTGTGGTACATTATGTACTGTCAGTGGTGTGCGGTGTGCTGGGTGTCTGATGGGGCTGTGGTACATTGTGCACTGTCAGTGGTGTGCGGTGTGCTGGGAGTCTGATGGGGGTGTGGTATTTTGTGTACTGTCAGTGGTGTGCGGTGTGCTGGGTGCCTGATGGGGCTGTGGTACATTGTGTACTGTCAGTGGTGTGCGGTGTTCTGGGTGCCTGATGGGGGTGTGGTACATTGTGTACTGTCAGTGAAGTGCGGTGTGCTGGGTGTCTGATGGGTCTGTGGTACATTGTGCACTGTCAGTGGTGTGCGGTGTGCCGTGTGTCTGATGGGGGTGTGGTCATTGTGTACTGTCAGTGGTGTGCGGTGTGCTGGGTGTCCGATGAGGGTGAGGTACATTATGCACTGTCAGTGGTGTGCTGTGTGCTGGGTGTCTGACGGGGGTTTGGTACATTTTGTACTGTCAGTGGTGTGCGGTGGGCTGGGTGTCTGATGGGGCTGTGGTACATTGTGTACTGTCAGTGGTGTGTGGTGTGCTGGGTGTCTGGTGGGGCTGTGGTACATTGTGTACTGTCAGTGGTGTGTGGTGTGCTGGGTGTCTGATGGGGGTGTGGTACATTGTGTACTGTCAGTGGTGTGTGGTGTGCTGGGTGTCTGATGGGTGTGTGGTACATTGTGTACTGTCAGTGGTGTGTGGTGTGCTGGGTGTCTGATGGGGGTGAGGTACTTTGTGTACTGTCAGTGGTGTGCGGTGTGCTGGGTGCCTGATGTGGCTGTGGTACATTGTGTACTGTCAGTGGTGTGCGGTGTGCTGGGTGTCTGAAGGGGGTGTGGTACATTGTGTACTGTCAGTGGTGTGCGGTGTGCTGGTTGCCTGATGGGGGTGTGGTACATTGTGTACTGTCAGTGGTGTGCGGTGTGCTGGGTGCCTGATGAGGGTGTGGTACATTGTGTACTGTCAGTGGTGTGCCGTGTTCTGGGTGCCTGATGGGGGTGTGGTACATTGTGTACTGTCAGTGGTGTGCGGTGTGCTGGGTGCCTGATGGGGGTGTGGTACATTGTGTACTGTTAGTGGTGTGCGGTGTGCTGGGTGCCTGATGGGGGTGTGGTACATTGCGTACTGTCAGTGGTGTGCGGTGTGCTGGGTGCCTGATGGGGCTGTGGTACATTGTGTACTGTCAGAGGTGTGCGGTGTGCTGGGTGCCTGATGGGGGATTGGTACATTGTGTACTGTCAGTGGTGTGCGGTGTGCTGGGTGTCTGATTGGGGTGTGGTACCTTGTATACTGTCAGTAGTGTGCGGTGTAATGGGTGTCTGATGGGGGTGTGGTACATTGTGTACTGCCAGTGGTGTGCGGTGTGCTGGGTGTCTGATGAGGGTGTGGTACATTGTGTACTGTCAGTGGTGTGCGGTGTGCTGTGTGTCTGATGGGGGTGTGGTACATTGTGTATTGTCAGTGGTGTGCGGTGTGCTGGGTGTCTGATGGGGCTGTGGTACATTGTGTACTGTCAGTGGTGTACGGTGTGCTGGGTGTCTGATGGGGGTGTGGTACATTGTGTACTGTCAGTGGTGTGTGGTGTGCTGGGTTTCTGATGAGGGTGTGGTACATTGCGTACTGTCAGTGGTGTGCGGTGTGCTGGGTGAGATGGGGGTGTGGTACATTGTGTACTGTCAGAGGTGTGCGGTGTGCTGGGTGCCTGATGGGGGTTTGGTACATTGTGTACTGTCAGTGGTGTGCGGTGTGCTGGGTGCCTGATGGGGGTGTGGTACATTGTGTACTGTCAGTGGTGTGCGGTGTGCTGGGTGCCTTTTGGGGGTGTGGTACATTGTGTGCTGTCAGTGGTGTGCGGTGAGCTGGGTGTCTGATGGGGCTGTGGTACATTGTGTACTGTCAGTGGTGTGCGGTGTGCTGGCTGTCTGATGGGGCTGTGGTACATTGTGCACTGTCAGTGGTGTGCGGTGTGCTGGGAGTCTGATGGGGGTGTGGTACATTGTGTACTGTCAGTGGTGTGCGGTGTGCTGGGTGCCTGATGGGGCTGTTGTACATTGTATACTGTCAGTGGTGTGTGGTGTGCTGGGTGACGGATGGAGGTGTGGTACATTGTGTACTGTCAGTGGTGTGCGGTGTGCTGGGTGCCTGATGGAGGTGTGGTACATTGTGTACTGTCAGTGGTGTGTGGTGCGCTGGGTGCCTGATGGGGCTGTGGTACATTGTGTACTGTCAGTAGTGTGTGGTGTGCTGGGTGTCTGATGGGGCTGTGGTACATTGTGTACTGTCAGTAGTGTGCGGTGTGCTGGGTGTCTGATGGGGCTGTGGTACATTGTGTACTGTCAGTAGTGTGCGGTGTGCTGGGTGTCTGATGGGGGTGTGGTACATTGTGTACTGTCAGTGGTGTGCGGTGTGCTGGGTGTCTGATGGGGGTGCGGTACATTGTGTACTGTCAGTAGTGTGCGGTGTGCTGGGTGTCTGATGGGGGTGTGGTACATTGTGTACTGTCAGTTGTGTATGGTGAGCTGGGTGTCTGATGGGGGAGTGGTGCATTGTGTACTGTCAGTGGTGTGTGGTGTGCTGGGTGTCTGATGGGGCTGTGGTACATTGTGTACTGTCAGTGGTGTGCGGTGTGCTGGGTGTCCGATGAGGGTGTGGTACATTGTGTACTGTCAGTGGTTTGCGGTGTGCTGGGTGCCTGATGGGGGTGTGGTACATTGTGTACTGTCAGTGGTGTGCGGTGAGCTGGGTGTCTGATGGAGCTGTGGTACATTGTGTACTGTCAGTGGTGTGCGGTGTGCTGGGTGCCTGATGGGGGTGTGGTACATTGTGTGCTGTCAGTGGTGTGCGGTGAGCTGGGTGTCTGATGGGGCTGTGGTACATTGTGTACTGTCAGTGGTGTGCGGTGTGCTGGGTGTCTGATGGGGCTGTGGTACATTGTGCACTGTCAGTGGTGTGTGGTGTGCTGGGAGTCTGATGGGGGTGTGGTACATTGTGTACTCTCAGTGGTGTGCAGTGTGCTGACTGCCTGATGGGGGAGTGGTACATTGTATACTGTCAGTGGTGTGTGGTCTGCTGGGTGACTGATGGGGTGTGGTACCTTGTGTATTGTCAGTGGTGTGCGGTGTGCTGGGAGTCCGATGGGGGTGTGGTACATTTTGTACTGTCAGTGGTGTGCGGTGTGCTGGGTGTCTGATGGGGCTGTGGTAGATTGTGTACTGTCAGTGGTGTGTGGTGTGCTGGGTGACTGATGGGGCTGTGGTACATTGTGTACTGTCAGTAGTGTGCGGTGTGCTGGGAGTCTGATGGGGGTGTGGTACATTGTGTACTGTCAGTGGTGTGCGGTGTGCTGGGTGTCTGATGGGGCTGTGGCACATTGTGTACTGTCAGTGGTGTGCGGTGTGCTGGGTACCTGATGGGGGTGTGGTACATTGTGTATTGTCAGTAGTGTGCGGTGTGCTGGGTGTATGATGGGGCTGTGGTACATTGTGTACTGTCAGTGGTGTGCAGTGTGCTAGGTTTCTGATGGGGCTGTGGTACATTGTGCACTGTCAGTGGTGTGCGGTGTGCTGGGTGCCTGATGCGGCTGTGGTACATTGTGTACTGCCAGTGGTGTGCGGTGTGCCGGGTGTCTGATGGGTGTGTGGTACATTGTGTACAGTCAGTGGTGTGCGGTGTGCTGGGTGTCTGATTAGGGTGTGGTACATTCTGTACTGTCAGTGCTGTGCGGTGTGCTGGGTGTCTGATGGAGGTGTGGTACACTGTGTACTGTCAGTGGTGTGCATTGGTCTGGGTGTCCGATGGGGGTGTTGTACATTGTGTACTGTCAGTGGTGTGCGGTGTGCTGGGTGTCTGATGGGGGTGTGGTACATTGTGTACAGTCAGTGGTGTGCGGTGTGCTGGGTGTCTGATGAGGGTGTGGTACATTGTGTACTGTCAGTGCTGTGCGGTGTGCTGGGTGTCTGATGGGGGTGTGGTACATTGTGTACTGTCAGTGGTGTGCGGTGTGCTGGGTGTCCAATGGGGGTGTGGTACATTGTGTACTGTCATGGTGTGCAGTGTGCTGGGTGCCTGATGGGGCTGTGGTACATTGTGTACTGTCAGTAGTGTGTGGTGTGCTGGGTGTCTGATGGGGCTGTGGTACATTGTGTACTGTCAGTGGTGTGTGGTGTGCTGGGTGTCTGATGAGGGTGTGGTACATTGTGTACTGTCAGAGGTGTGCGGTGTGCTGGATGCCTGATGGGGGTGTGGTACATTGTGTACTGTCAGTGGTGTGCGGTGTGCTGGGTGTCTGATGGGGCTGTGGTACATTGTGTACTGTCAGTGGTGTGCGGTGTGCTGGGTGTCTGATGGGGCTGTGGTACATTGTGTACTTTCAGTGGTGTGTGGTGTGCTGGGTGTCTGATGGGGCTGTGGTACATTGTGTACTGTCAGTGGTGTGCGGTGTGCTGGGTGCCTGATGGGGGTGTGGTACATTGTGTGCTGTCAGTGGTGTGCGGTGAGCTGGGTGTCTGATGGGGCTGTGGTACATTGTGTACTGTCAGTGGTGTGTGGTGTGCTGGGTGTCTGATGGAGGTGTGGTACATTGTGTACTGTCAGTGGTGTGCGGTATGCTGGGTGCCTGATGGGGGTGTGGTACATTGTGTAATGTCAGTGGTGTGCGGTGTGCTGGGTGCCTGATGGGGGTGTGGTACATTGTGTACTGTCAGTGGTGTGCGGTGTGCTGGGTGTCTGATGGGGTGTGGTACATTGTGTACCGTCAGTGGTGTGCGGTGTGCTGGGTGTCTGATGGGGGTGTGGTACATTGTGTACTGTCAGTGGTGTGCTGGGTGTCTGATGGGGGTGTGTTACATTGTGTACTGTCAGTGGTGTGCGGTGTGCTGGGTGTCTGATGGGGCTGTGGTACATTGTGTACTGTCAGTGGTGTGCGGTGTGCTGGGTGTCTGATGGGGCTGTGGTACATTGTGTACTGTCAGTGGTGTGCGGTGTGCTGGGTGTCTGATGGGGTGTGGTACATTGTGTACCGTCAGTGGTGTGCGGTGTGCTGGGTGCCTGATGGGGCTGTGGTACATTGTGTACTGTCAGTGGTGTGCGGTGTGCTGGGTGTCTGATGGAGGTGTGGTACATTGTTTACTGTCAGTGGTGTGCGGTGTACTGGGTGTCTGATGGGGCTGTGGTACATTGTGTACCGTCAGTGGTGTGCGGTGTGCTGGGTGTCTGATGGGGGTGTGGTACATTGTGTACTGTCAGTGGTGTGCGGTGTGCTGGGTGACTGATGGGGCTGTGGTACATTGTGTATTGTCAGTGGTGTGCGGTGTGCTGGGTGCCTGATGGGGGTGAGGTACATTGTGTACTGTCAGTGGTGTGTGGTGTGTTGGGTGTCTGATGGGGCTGTGGTACATTGTGTATTGTCAGTGGTGTACGGTGAGCTGGGTGACTGGTGGGGCTGTGGTACATTGTGTACTGTCAGTGGTGTGCGGTGTGCTGGGTGTCTGATGGGGCTGCGGTACATTGTGTACTGTCAGTGGTGTGTGGTGTGCTGGGTGTCTGATGGGGGTGTGGTACATTGTGTACTGTCAGTGGTGTGCGGTGAGCTGGGTGTCTGATGGTGCTGCGGTACATTGTGTACTGTCAGTGGTCTGTGGTGAGCTGGCTGCCTGATGTTGGTGTGGTACATTGTGTACTGTCAGTGGTGTGCGGTGTGCTCGGTGTCTGATGGGGCTGTGGTACATTGTGTACTGTCAGTGGTGTGCGGTGTGCTGGGTGTCCGATGAGAGTGAGGTACATTGTGTACTGTCAGTGGTGTGCGGTGAGCTGGGTGCCTGATGGGGGTGTGGTACATTGTGTACTGTCAGTGGTGTGCGGTGTGCTGGGTGTCCGATGAGGGTGAGGTACATTGTGTACTGTCAGTGGTGTGTGGTGTGCTGCGTATCTGATGGGGGTGTGGTACATTGTGTACTGTCAGTGGTGTGTGGTGTGCTGGGTGTCTGATGGGGGTGTGGTACATTGTGTACTGTCAGTGGTGTGCGGTGTGCTGGGTGTCTGATGGGGCTGTGTACATTGTGTACTGTCAGTGGTGTGCGGTGTGCTGTGTGTCTGATGGGGGTGTGGTACATTGTGTACTGTCAGTGGTGCGCGGTGAGCTGGGTGTCTGATGGGGCTGTGGTACATTGTGTACTGTCAGTGGTGTGTGGTGTGCTGGGTGTCTGATGGGGGTGTGGTACATTGTGTACTGTCAGAGGTGTGCGGTGTGCTGGGTGCCTGATGGGGGTTTGGTAAATTGTGTGCTGTCAGTGGTGTGCGGTGTGCTGGGTCCCTGATTGGGGTGTGGTACATTGTGTGCTGTCAGTGTTGTGCGGTGTGCTGGGTGTCTGATGGGGTGTGGTACATTGTGTGCTGTCAGTGGTGCGCGGTGAGCTGGGTGTCTGATGGGGCTGTGGTAAATTGTGTACTGTCAGTGGTGTGCGGTGTGCTGGGTGTCTGATGGAGGTGTGGTACATTGTGTACTGTCAGTGGTGTGCGGTGTCCTGGGTGTCTGATGGGGTGTGGTACATTGTGTGCTGTCAGTGGTGCGCGGTGAGCTGGGTGTCTGATGGGGCTGTGGTACATTGTGTACTGTCAGTGGTGTGCCGTGTGCTGGGTGTCTGATGGGGTGTGGTACATTGTGTGCTGTCAGTGGTGCGCGGTGAGCTGGGTGTCTGATGGGGCTGTGGTACATTGTGTACTGTCAGTGGTGTGCGGTGTGCTGGGTGTCTGATGGAGGTGTGGTACATTGTGTACTGTCAGTGGTGTGCGGTGTCCTGGGTGTCTGATGGGGTGTGGTACATTGTGTGCTGTCAGTGGTGCTCGGTGAGCTGGGTGTCTGATGGGGCTGTGGTACATTGTGTACTGTCAGTGGTGTGTGGTGTGCTGGGTGCCTGATGGGGGTTTGGTAAATTGTGTGCTGTCAGTGGTGTGCGGTGTGCTGGGTCCCTGATGGGGGTGTGGTACATTGTGTGCTGTCAGTGGTGTGCGGTGAGCTGGATGTCTGATGGGGCTGTGGTACATTGTGTACTGTCAGTGGTGTGTGGTGTGCTGGGTGTCTGATGGGGGTGTGGTACATTGTGTACTGTCAGTGGTGTGCGGTGTGCAGGTTGCCTGATAGGGGTGTGGTTCATTGTGTACTGTCAGTGGTGTGCGGTGTGCTGGTTGCCTGATGGGGGTGTGGTTCATTGTGTACTGCCAGTGGTGTGCTGGGTGTCTGATGGGGGTGTGTTACATTGTGTACTGTCAGTGGTGTGCGGTGTGCTGGGTGTCTGATGGGGCTGTGGTACATTGTGTACTGTCAGTGGTGTGCGGTGTGCTGGGTGTCTGATGGGGCTGTGGTACATTGTGTACTGTCAGTGGTGTGCGGTGTGCTGGGTGTCTGATGGGGTGTGGTACATTGTGTACCGTCAGTGGTGTGCGGTGTGCTGGGTGCCTGATGGGGCTGTGGTACATTGTGTACTGTCAGTGGTGTGCGGTGTGCTGGGTGTCTGATGGAGGTGTGGTACATTGTTTACTGTCAGTGGTGTGCGGTGTACTGGGTGTCTGATGGGGCTGTGGTACATTGTGTACCGTCAGTGGTGTGCGGTGTGCTGGGTGTCTGATGGGGGTGTGGTACATTGTGTACTGTCAGTGGTGTGCGGTGTGCTGGGTGACTGATGGGGCTGTGGTACATTGTGTATTGTCAGTGGTGTGCGGTGTGCTGGGTGCCTGATGGGGGTGAGGTACATTGTGTACTGTCAGTGGTGTGTGGTGTGTTGGGTGTCTGATGGGGCTGTGGTACATTGTGTATTGTCAGTGGTGTACGGTGAGCTGGGTGACTGGTGGGGCTGTGGTACATTGTGTACTGTCAGTGGTGTGCGGTGTGCTGGGTGTCTGATGGGGCTGCGGTACATTGTGTACTGTCAGTGGTGTGTGGTGTGCTGGGTGTCTGATGGGGGTGTGGTACATTGTGTACTGTCAGTGGTGTGCGGTGAGCTGGGTGTCTGATGGTGCTGCGGTACATTGTGTACTGTCAGTGGTCTGTGGTGAGCTGGCTGCCTGATGTTGGTGTGGTACATTGTGTACTGTCAGTGGTGTGCGGTGTGCTCGGTGTCTGATGGGGCTGTGGTACATTGTGTACTGTCAGTGGTGTGCGGTGTGCTGGGTGTCCGATGAGAGTGAGGTACATTGTGTACTGTCAGTGGTGTGCGGTGAGCTGGGTGCCTGATGGGGGTGTGGTACATTGTGTACTGTCAGTGGTGTGCGGTGTGCTGGGTGTCCGATGAGGGTGAGGTACATTGTGTACTGTCAGTGGTGTGTGGTGTGCTGCGTATCTGATGGGGGTGTGGTACATTGTGTACTGTCAGTGGTGTGTGGTGTGCTGGGTGTCTGATGGGGGTGTGGTACATTGTGTACTGTCAGTGGTGTGCGGTGTGCTGGGTGTCTGATGGGGCTGTGTACATTGTGTACTGTCAGTGGTGTGCGGTGTGCTGTGTGTCTGATGGGGGTGTGGTACATTGTGTACTGTCAGTGGTGCGCGGTGAGCTGGGTGTCTGATGGGGCTGTGGTACATTGTGTACTGTCAGTGGTGTGTGGTGTGCTGGGTGTCTGATGGGGGTGTGGTACATTGTGTACTGTCAGAGGTGTGCGGTGTGCTGGGTGCCTGATGGGGGTTTGGTAAATTGTGTGCTGTCAGTGGTGTGCGGTGTGCTGGGTCCCTGATTGGGGTGTGGTACATTGTGTGCTGTCAGTGTTGTGCGGTGTGCTGGGTGTCTGATGGGGTGTGGTACATTGTGTGCTGTCAGTGGTGCGCGGTGAGCTGGGTGTCTGATGGGGCTGTGGTAAATTGTGTACTGTCAGTGGTGTGCGGTGTGCTGGGTGTCTGATGGAGGTGTGGTACATTGTGTACTGTCAGTGGTGTGCGGTGTCCTGGGTGTCTGATGGGGTGTGGTACATTGTGTGCTGTCAGTGGTGCGCGGTGAGCTGGGTGTCTGATGGGGCTGTGGTACATTGTGTACTGTCAGTGGTGTGCCGTGTGCTGGGTGTCTGATGGGGTGTGGTACATTGTGTGCTGTCAGTGGTGCGCGGTGAGCTGGGTGTCTGATGGGGCTGTGGTACATTGTGTACTGTCAGTGGTGTGCGGTGTGCTGGGTGTCTGATGGAGGTGTGGTACATTGTGTACTGTCAGTGGTGTGCGGTGTCCTGGGTGTCTGATGGGGTGTGGTACATTGTGTGCTGTCAGTGGTGCTCGGTGAGCTGGGTGTCTGATGGGGCTGTGGTACATTGTGTACTGTCAGTGGTGTGTGGTGTGCTGGGTGCCTGATGGGGGTTTGGTAAATTGTGTGCTGTCAGTGGTGTGCGGTGTGCTGGGTCCCTGATGGGGGTGTGGTACATTGTGTGCTGTCAGTGGTGTGCGGTGAGCTGGATGTCTGATGGGGCTGTGGTACATTGTGTACTGTCAGTGGTGTGTGGTGTGCTGGGTGTCTGATGGGGGTGTGGTACATTGTGTACTGTCAGTGGTGTGCGGTGTGCAGGTTGCCTGATAGGGGTGTGGTTCATTGTGTACTGTCAGTGGTGTGCGGTGTGCTGGTTGCCTGATGGGGGTGTGGTTCATTGTGTACTGCCAGTGGTGTGCGGTGAGCTGGGTGCCTGCTGGGGCTGTGGTACATTGTGTACTGTCAGTGGTGTGCGGTGTGCTGGGTGTCTGATGGGGCTGTGGTACATTGTGTACTGTCAGTGGTGTGCGGTGTGCTGGGTGTCTGATGGGGCTGTGGTACATTGTGCACTGTCAGTGGTGTGCGGTGTGCTGGGAGTCTGATGGGGGTGTGGTATATTGTGTACTGTCAGTGGTGTGCGGTGTGCTGGGTGCCTGATGGGGCTGTGGTACATTGTGTACTGTCAGTGGTGTGCGGTGTTCTGGGTGCCTGATGGGGGTGTGGTACATTGTGTACTGTCAGTGAAGTGCGGTGTGCTGGGTGTCTGATGGGTCTGTGGTACATTGTGCACTGTCAGTGGTGTGCGGTGTGCCGTGTGTCTGATGGGGGTGTGGTCATTGTGTACTGTCAGTGGTGTGCGGTGTGCTGGGTGTCCGATGAGGGTGAGGTACATTATGCACTGTCAGTGGTGTGCTGTGTGCTGGGTGTCTGACGGGGGTTTGGTACATTTTGTACTGTCAGTGGTGTGCGGTGGGCTGGGTGTCTGATGGGGCTGTGGTACATTGTGTACTGTCAGTGGTGTGTGGTGTGCTGGGTGTCTGGTGGGGCTGTGGTACATTGTGTACTGTCAGTGGTGTGTGGTGTGCTGGGTGTCTGATGGGGGTGTGGTACATTGTGTACTGTCAGTGGTGTGTGGTGTGCTGGGTGTCTGATGGGTGTGTGGTACATTGTGTACTGTCAGTGGTGTGTGGTGTGCTGGGTGTCTGATGGGGGTGAGGTACTTTGTGTACTGTCAGTGGTGTGCGGTGTGCTGGGTGACTGATGGGGGTGTGGTACATTGTGTACTGTCAGTGGTGTGCGGTGTGCTGGGTGCCTGATGGGGGTGTGGTACATTGTGTACTGTCAGTGGTGTGCGGTGTGCTGGGTGTCTGATGGGGGTGTGGTACATTGTGTACTGTCAGTGGTGTGCGGTGTGCTGGGTGTCTGATGTGGCTGTGGTACATTGTGTACTGTCAGTGGTGTGCGGTGTGCTGGGTGTCTGATGGGGATGTGGTACATTGTGTACTGTCAGTGGTGTGTGGTGTGCTGGGTGTCTGATGGTGGTGTGGTACATTGTGTAATGTCAGTGGTGTGCGGTGTGCTGGGTGCCTGATGGGGGTGTGGTGCATTGTGTACTGTCAGTGGTGTGTAGTGTGCTGGGTGTCTGATGGTGGTGTGGTACATTGTGTACTGTCAGTGGTGTGTAGTGGGCTGGGTGTCTGATGAGGCTGTGGTACATTGTGTAATGTCAGTGGTGTGCGGTGTGCTGGGTGTCTGATGGGGTTGTGGTACATTGTGTACTGTCAGTGGTGTGTAGTGGGCTGGGTGTCTGATGGTGGTGTGGTACATTGTGTAATGTCAGTGGTGTGCGGTGTGCTGGGTGCCTGATGGGGGTGTGGTACATTGTGTACTGTCAGTGGTGTGTAGTGGGCTGGGTGTCTGATGGTGGTGTGGTACATTGTGTAATGTCAGTGGTGTGCGGTGTGCTGGGTGTCTGATGGGGGTGTGGTACATTGTGTACTGTCAGTGGTGTGCGGTGTGCTGGGTGCCTGATGGGGGTGTGGTACATTGTGTACTGTCAGTGGTGTGCGGTGTGCTGGGTGCCTGATGGGGGTGTGGTACATTGTGTACTGTCAGTGGTGTGCGGTGTGCTGGGTGTCTGATGGGGGTTTGGTACATTGTGTACTGTCAGTGGTGTGCGGTGTGCTGGGTGTCTGATGGGGGTGTGGTACATTGTGTACTGTCAGTGGTGTGCGGTGTGCTGGGTGACTGATGGGGGTGTGGTACATTGTGTACTGTCAGTGGTGTGCGGTGTGCTGGGTGCCTGATGGGGGTGTGGTACATTGTGTACTGTCAGTGGTGTGCGGTGTGCTGGGTGTCTGATGGGGGTGTGGTACATTGTGTACTGTCAGTGGTGTGCGGTGTGCTGGGTGTCTGATGTGGCTGTGGTACATTGTGTACTGTCAGTGGTGTGCGGTGTGCTGGGTGTCTGATGGGGATGTGGTACATTGTGTACTGTCAGTGGTGTGTGGTGTGCTGGGTGTCTGATGGTGGTGTGGTACATTGTGTAATGTCAGTGGTGTGCGGTGTGCTGGGTGCCTGATGGGGGTGTGGTGCATTGTGTACTGTCAGTGGTGTGTAGTGTGCTGGGTGTCTGATGGTGGTGTGGTACATTGTGTAATTTCAGTGGTGTGCGGTGTGCTGGGTGTCTGATGGGGGTGTGGTACATTGTGTACTGTCAGTGGTGTGCGGTGTGCTGGGTGCCTGATGGGGGTGTGGTACATTGTGTACTGTCAGTGGTGTGCGGTGTGCTGGGTGCTTGATGGGGGTGTGGTACATTGTGTACTGTCAGTGGTGTGCGGTGTGCTGGGTGTCTGATGGGGGTGTGGTACAGTGTGTACTGTCAGTGGTGTGCGGTGTGCTGGGTGTCTGATGGGGGTGTGGTATATTGTGTACTGTCAGTGGTGTGCGGTGTGCTGGGTGTCTGATGGGGGTGTGGTACATTGTGTACTGTCAGTGCTGTGCGGTGTGCTGGGTGCCTGATGGGGGTGTGGTACATTGTGTACTGTCAGTGGTGTGCGGTGTGCTGGGTGTCTGATGGGGGTGTGGCACATTGTGTACTGTCAGTGGTGTGCGGTGAGCTGGGTGTCTGATGTGGCTGTGGTACATTGTGTCCTGTCAGTGATGTGCGGTGTGCTGGGTGTCTGATGGGAGTGTGGTACATTGTGTACTGTCAGTGGTGTGCGGTGTGCTGGGTGCCTGATGGGGGTGTGGTACATTGTGTACTGTCAGTGGTGTGCGGTGAGCTGGGTGCCTGATGGGGCTGTGGTACATTGTGTACTGTCAGTGGTGTGCGGTGTGCTGGGTGACTGATGGGGCTGTGGTACATTGTGTACTGTCTGAGGTGTGTGGTGTGCTGGGTGTCTGATGGGGGTGTGGTACATTGTGTACAGTCATGGTGTGCGGTGTGCTGGGTGCCTGATGGGGGTGTGGTACATTGTGTACTGTCAGTAGTGTGCGGTGTGCTGGGTGACTGATGGGGGTGTGGTACATTGTGTACTGTCAGTGGTGTGCGGTGTGCTGGGTGTCTGATGGGGGTGTGGTACATTGTGTACTGTCAGTGGTGTGCGGTGTGCTGGGTGTCTGATGGGGGTGTGGTACATTGTGTACTGTCAGTGGTGTGCGGTGTGCTGGGTGACTGATGGGGGTGTGGTACATTGTGTACTGTCAGTGGTGTGCGGTGTGCTGGGTGCCTGATGGGGGTGTGGTACATTGTGTACTGTCAGTGGTGTGCGGTGTGCTGGGTGTCTGATGGGGGTGTGGTACATTGTGTACTGTCAGTGGTGTGCGGTGTGCTGGGTGTCTGATGTGGCTGTGGTACATTGTGTACTGTCAGTGGTGTGCGGTGTGCTGGGTGTCTGATGGGGATGTGGTACATTGTGTACTGTCAGTGGTGTGTGGTGTGCTGGGTGTCTGATGGTGGTGTGGTACATTGTGTAATGTCAGTGGTGTGCGGTGTGCTGGGTGCCTGATGGGGGTGTGGTACATTGTGTACTGTCAGTGGTGTGTAGTTTGCTGGGTGTCTGATGGTGGTGTGGTACATTGTGTAATGTCAGTGGTGTGCGGTGTGCTGGGTGTCTGATGGGGGTGTGGTACATTGTGTACTGTCAGTGGTGTGCGGTGTGCTGGGTGCCTGATGGGGGTGTGGTACATTGTGTACTGTCAGTGGTGTGCGGTGTGCTGGGTGCCTGATGGTTGTGTGGTACATTGTGTACTGTCAGTGGTGTGCGGTGTGCTGGGTGTCTGATGGGGGTGTGGTACAGTGTGTACTGTCAGTGGTGTGCTGTGTGCTGGGTGTCTGATGGGGGTGTGGTACATTGTGTACTGTCAGTGGTGTGCGGTGTGCTGGGTGTCTGATGGGGGTGTGGTACATTGTGTACTGTCAGTGGTGTGCGGTGTGCTGGGTGCCTGATGGGGGTGTGGTACATTGTGTACTGTCAGTGGTGTGCGGTGTGCTGGGTGTCTGATGGGGGTGTGGTACATTGTGTACTGTCAGTGGTGTGCGGTGTGCTGGGTGCCTGATGGGAGTGTGGTACATTGTGTACCGTCAGTTGTGTGCGGTGTGCTGGGTGTCTGATGGGGGTGTGGTACATTGTGTACTGTCAGTGGTGTGCGGTGTGCTGGGTGTCTGATGTGGCTGTGGTACATTGTGTACTGTCAGTGGTGTGCGGTGTGCTGGGTGTCTGATGGGGATGTGGTACATTGTGTACTGGCAGTGGTGTGTGGTGTGCTGGGTGTCTGATGGTGGTGTGGTACATTGTGTAATGTCAGTGGTGTGCGGTGTGCTGGGTGCCTGATGGGGGTGTGGTACATTGTGTACTGTCAGTGGTGTGTGGTGTGCTGGTTGTCTGATGGGGGTGTGGTACATTGTGTACTGTCAGTGGTGTGCGGTGTGCTGGGTGCCTGATGGGTGTGTGGTACATTGTGTACTGCCAGTGGTGTGTAGTGTGCTGGGTGTCTGATGGTGGTGTGGTACATTGTGTAATGTCAGTGGTGTGCGGTGTGCTGGGTGTCTGATGGTGGTGTGGTAAATTGTGTACTGTCAGTGGTGTGCGGTGTGCTGGTTGTCTGATGGGGGTGTGGTACATTGTGTACTGTCAGTGGTGTGCGGTGTGCTGGTTGTCTGATGCGGGTGTGGTACATTGTGTACTGTCAGTGGTGTGCGGTGTGCTGGGTGTCTGATGGGGGTGTGGTACAATGTGTACTGTCAGTGGTGTGAGGTGTGCTGGGTGTCTGATGGGGGTGTGGTACATTGTATACTGTCAGTGGTGTGCGGTGTGCTGGGTGTCTGATGTGGGTGTGGTACATTGTGTACTGTCAGTGGTGTGCGGTGGGCTGGGTGTCTGATGGGGTGTGGTACATTGTGTACTGTCAGTGGTGTGCGGTGTGCTGGGTGCCTGATGGGGTGTGGTACATTGTGTACTGTCAGTGGTGTGCGGTGTGCTGGGTGTCTGATGGGGGTGTGGTACATTGTGTACTGTCAGTGGTGTGCGGTGTGCTGGGTGCCTGATGGGGGTGTGGTACATTGTGTACTGTCAGTGGTGTGGGGTGTGCTGAGTAGCTGATGGGGGTGTGGTACATTGTGTACTGTCAGTGGTGTGTGGTGTGCTGGGTGTCTGATGGGGGTGTGGTACATTGTGTACTGTCAGTGGTGTGCGGTGTGCTGGTTGTCTGATGGGGTGTGGTACATTGTGTACTGTCAGTGGTGTGCGGTGTGCTTGGTGTCTGATGGGACTGTGGTACATTGTGTACTGTCAGTGGTGTGCGGTGTGCTAGGTGTCTGATGGGGGTGCGGTACATTGTGTACTGTCAGTGGTGTGCGGTGTGCTGGGTGTCTGATCGGAGTGTGGTACATTGTGTAATGTCAGTGGTGTGCGGTGTGTTGGGTGTCTGATGGGGGTGCGGTACATTGTGTACTGTCAGTGGTGTGCGGTGTGCTGGGTGTCTGATGGGGGTGTGGTACATTGTGTACTGTCAGTGGTGTGTGGCGTGCTGGGTGTCTGATGGGGCTGTGGTACATTGTGTACTGTCAGTGGTGTGCGGTGTGCTGGTTGTCTGATGGGGGTGTGGTACATTGTGTACTGTCAGTGGTGTGCGGTGTGCTGGTTGTCTGATGGGGGTGTGGTACATTGTGTACTGTCAGTGGTGTGCGGTGTGCTGGGTGTCTGATGGGGGTGTGGTACAATGTGTACTGTCAGTGGTGTGAGGTGTGCTGGGTGTCTGATGGGGGTGTGGTACATTGTATACTGTCAGTGGTGTGCGGTGTGCTGGGTGTCTGATGTGGGTGTGGTACATTGTGTACTGTCAGTGGTGTGCGGTGGGCTGGGTGTCTGATGGGGTGTGGTACATTGTGTACTGTCAGTGGTGTGCGGTGTGCTGGGTGCCTGATGGGGTGTGGTACATTGTGTACTGTCAGTGGTGTGGGGTGTGCTGAGTAGCTGATGGGGGTGTGGTACATTGTGTACTGTCAGTGGTGTGTGGTGTGCTGGGTGTCTGATGGGGGTGTGGTACATTGTGTACTGTCAGTGGTGTGCGGTGTGCTGGTTGTCTGATGGGGTGTGGTACATTGTGTACTGTCAGTGGTGTGCGGTGTGCTTGGTGTCTGATGGGACTGTGGTACATTGTGTACTGTCAGTGGTGTGCGGTGTGCTAGGTGTCTGATGGGGGTGCGGTACATTGTGTACTGTCAGTGGTGTGCGGTGTGCTGGGTGTCTGATCGGAGTGTGGTACATTGTGTACTGTCAGTGGTGTGCGGTGTGCTGGGTGTCTGATGGGGGTGTGGTACATTGTGTACTGTCAGTGGTGTGTGGTGTGCTGGGTGTCTGATGGGGGTGTGGTACATTGTGTACTGTCAGTGGTGTGCGGTGTGCTGGGTGTCTGATGGGGGTGTGGTACATTGTGTACTGTCAGTTGTGTGCGGTGTGCTGGGTGCCTGATGGGACTGTGGTACATTGTGTACTGTCAGTGGTGTGCGGTGTGCTGGGTGCCTGATGGGGCTGTGGTACATTGTGTAATGTCCGTGGTGTGCGGTGTGCTGGGTGCCTGATGGGGGTGTGGTACATTGTGTACTGTCAGTGGTGTGCGGTGTGCTGGGTGCCTGATGGGGCTGTGGTACATTGTGTTCTGTCAGTGGTGTGATGTGTGCTGGGTGTCTGATGGGGGTGTGGTACATTGTGTACTGTCAGTGGTGTGCGGTGAGCTGTGTGCCTGATGGGGTTGTGGTACATTGTGTACTGTCAGTGGTGTGCGGTGTGCTGGGTGTCTGATGTGGGTGTGGTACATTGTGTACTGCCAGTGGTGCGCGGTGTGCTGGGTGCCGGATGCGTCTGTGGTATATTGTTTACTGTCAGTGGTGTGCGGTGTGCTGGGTGTCTGATGGTGGTGTGGTACATTGTGTACTGTCAGTGGTGTGCGGTGTGCTGGGTGTCTGATGGGGATGTGGTACATTGTGTAATGTCAGTGGTGTGCGGTGTGTTGGGTGTCTGATGGGGGTGCGGTACATTGTGTACTGTCAGTGGTGTGCGGTGTGCTGGGTGTCTGATGGGGGTGTGGTACATTGTGTACTGTCAGTGGTGTGTGGCGTGCTGGGTGTCTGATGGGGCTGTGGTACATTGTGTACTGTCAGTGGTGTGCGGTGAGCTGTGTGCCTGATGGGGTTGTGGTACATTGTGTACTGTCAGTGGTGTGCGGTGTGTTGGGTGTCTGATGGGGGTGCGGTACATTGTGTACTGTCAGTGGTGTGCGGTGTGCTGGTTGTCTGATGGGGGTGTGGTACATTGTGTACTGTCAGTGGTGTGTGGCGTGCTGGGTGTCTGATGGGGCTGTGGTACATTGTGTACTGTCAGTGGTGTGCGGTGAGCTGTGTGCCTGATGGGGTTGTGGTACATTGTGTACTGTCAGTGGTGTGATGTGTGCTGGGTGTCTGATGGGGGTGTGGTACATTGTGTACTGTCAGTGGTGTGCGGTGAGCTGTGTGCCTGATGGGGTTGTGGTACATTGTGTACTGTCAGTGGTGTGCGGTGTGCTGGGTGTCTGATGGGGCTGTGGTACATTGTGTACTGTCAGTGGTGTGCGGTGTGCTGGGTGTCTGATGTGGGTGTGGTACATTGTGTACTGCCAGTGGTGCGCGGTGTGCTGGGTGCCGGATGGGGCTGTGGTATATTGTGTACTGTCAGTGGTGTGCGGTGTGCTGGGTGTCTGATGGGGATGTGGTACATTGTGTAATGTCAGTGGTGTGCGGTGTGCTGGGTGCCGGATGGGGGTGTGGTACATTTTGTATTGTCAGTGCTGTGCGGTGTGCTGGGTGTCTGATGGGAGTGTGGTATATTGTGTACTGTCAGTGTTGTGCGGTGTGCTGGGTGTCTGATGGGGGTGTGGTACATTGTGTACTGTCAGTGGTGTGCGGTGAGCTGGGTTCCTGATGGGGGTGTGGTACATTGTGTGCTGTCAGTGGTGTGTGGTGTGCAGGGTGTCTGATGGGGCTGTGGTACATTGTGTACTGTCAGTGGTGTGCGGTGTGCTGGGTGTCTGATGAGGGTGTGGTACATTGTGTACTGTCAGTGGTGTGCGGTGTGTTGGGTGTCTGATGGGAGTGCGGTACATTGTGTACTGTCAGTGGTGTGACGTGTGCTGGGTGTCTGATGGGGGTGAGGTACATTGTGTACTGTCAGTGGTGTGCGGTGTGCTGGGTGTCTGATGGGGGTGTGGTACATTGTGTACTGGCAGTGGTGTGCGGTGTGCTGGGTGTCTGATGGGGGTTTGGTACATTGTGTACTGTCAGTGGTGTGCGGTGTGCTAAGTGTCTGATGGAGGTGTGGTACATTGTGTACTGCCAGTGGTTTGCAGTGAGCCGTGTGTCCAATGGGGGTGTGGTACATTGTGTACTGTCAGTGGTGTGCGGTATGCTGGGTGTCTGATGGGCTGTGGTACATTGTGTACTGTCAGTGGTGTGCGGTGTGCTGGGTGTCTGATGGGGGTGTGGTACATTGTGTACTGTCAGTGGTGTGCGGTGTGCTGGGTGTCTGATGGGGGTGTGGTACATTGTGTACTGTCAGTGGTGTGTGGCGTGCTGGGTGTCTGATGGGGCTGTGGTACATTGTGTACTGTCAGTGGTGTGCGGTGAGCTGGGTGTCTGATGGGGCTGTGGTACATTGTGTACTGTCAGTGGTGTGTGGCGTGCTGGGTGTCTGATGGGGCTGTGGTACATTGTGTAATGTCAGTGGTGTGCGCTGCGCTGGGTGTCTGATGGGGATGTGGTACATTGTGTACTGTCAGTGGTGTGTGGTGTGCTGGGTGTCTGATGGGGCTGTGGTACATTGTGTACTGTCAGTGGTGTGTGGTGTGCTGGGTGCCTGATTGGGCTGTGGTACATTTTGTACTGTCAGTGGTGTGCGGTGTGCTGGGTCCCTGATGGGGGTCTGGTACATTGTGTACTGTCAGTGGTGTGCGGTGTGCTTGGTGTCTGATGGGGCTGTGGTACATTGTGTACTGTCAGTGGTGTTCGGTGAGCTGGGTGTCTGATGGGGGTGTGGTCCATTGTGTACTGTCAGTGGTGTGCGGTGAGCTGGGTCTCTGATGGGGGTGTGGTACATTGTGTACTGTCAGTGGTGTGCGGTGTGCTGGGTGCCTGATTGGGCTGTGGTACATTTTGTACTGTCAGTGGTGTGCGGTGTGCTGGGTCCCTGATGGGGGTCTGGTACATTGTGTACTGTCAGTGGTGTGCGGTGTGCTTGGTGTCTGATGGGGCTGTGGTACATTGTGTACTGTCAGTGGTGTTCGGTGAGCTGGGTGTCTGATGGGGGTGTGGTACATTGTGTACTGTCAGTGGTGTGCGGTGTGCTGGGTGCCTGATTGGGCTGTGGTACATTTTGTACTGTCAGTGGTGTGCGGTGTGCTGGGTCCCTGATGGGGGTCTGGTACATTGTGTACTGTCAGTGGTGTGCGGTGTGCTTGGTGTCTGATGGGGCTGTGGTACATTGTGTACTGTCAGTGGTGTTCGGTGAGCTGGGTGTCTGATGGGGGTGTGGTCCATTGTGTACTGTCAGTGGTGTGCGGTGAGCTGGGTCTCTGATGGGGCTGTGGTACATTGTGTGCTGTCAGTGGTGTGCGGTGAGCTGGGTCTCTGATGGGGCTGTGGTACATTGTGTACTGTCAGTGGTGTGCGGTGTGCTGGGTGTCTGATGGGGGTGTGGTACATTGTGTACTGTCAGTGGTGTGTGGTGAGCTGTGTCCCTGATGGGGCTGTGGTACATTGTGTACTGTCAGTGGTGTGCATTGTGCTGGGTGCCTGATGGGGCTGTGGTACATTGTGTACTGTCAGTGGTGTGTGGTGAGCTGGGTGCCTGATGGGGGTGTGGTACATTGTGTACTGTCAGTGGTGTGGGGTGTACTGGGTGCCTGATGGGGGTGTGGTACATTGTGTACTGTCAGTGGTGTGCGGTGTGCTGGGTGTCTCATGGGGGTGTGGTACATTGTGTACTGTCAGTGGTGTGCTGTGGGCTGGGTGCCTGATGTGGGTGAGGTACATTGTGTACTGTCAGTGGTGTGCATTGTGCTGGGTGCCTGATGGGGCTGTGGTACATTGTGTACTGTCAGTGGTGTGTGGTGAGCTGGGTGCCTGATGGGGGTGTGGTACATTGTGTACTGTCAGTGGTGTGTGGTGTGCTGGGTGTCTGATGGGGGTGTGGTACGTTGTGTACTGTCAGTGGTGTGCGGTGTGCTGAGTGTCTGATGTGGGTGTGGTACATTGTGTACTGTCAGTGGTGTGCGGTGTGCTGGGTGCCTGATGGGGCTGTGGTACATTGTGGACTGTCAGTGGTGTGCGGTGTGCTGGGAGCCTGATGGGGCTGTGGTACATTGTGTACTGCCAGTGGTGTGCGGTGTGCTGGGTGTCTGATGAGGGTGTGGTACATTGTGTACTGTCAGTGGTGTGTGGTGTGCTGGGTGCCTGATGGGGCTGTGGTACATTGTGTACTGTCAGTGGTGTGCGGTGTGCTGGGTGTCTGATGGAGGTGTGGTACATTGTTTACTGTCAGTGGTGTGCGGTGATCTGGGTGTCTGATGGGGTGTGGTACATTGTGTACTGTTAGTGGAGTGCGGTGTGCTGGGTGTCTGATGGGGCTGTGGTACATTGTGTACTGTCAGTGGTGTGCGGTGTGCTGGGTGTCTGATGGGGCTGTGGTACATTGTGTACTGTCAGTGGTGTGCGGTGTGCTGGGTGTCTGATGGGGCTGTGGTACATTGTGTACTGTCAGTGGTGTGCGGTGTGCTGGGTGTCTGATGGGGCTGTGGTACATTGTGTACTGTCAGTGGTGTGAGGTGTGCTGGGTGTCTGATGGGGGTGCGGTACATTGTGTACTGTCAGTGGTGTGCGGTGTGCTGGGTGCCTGATGGGTCTGTGGTCCATTGTGTACTGTCTGTGGTGTGTGGTGTGCTGTGTGTCTGATGGGGGTGTGGTACATTGTGTACTGTTAGTGGTGTGCGGTGTGCTGGGTGTCTGATGGGGGTGTGGTACATTGTGTACTGTCAGTGGTGTGCGGTCTGCTGGGTGTCTGATCTGACTGTGGTACATTGTGTACTGTCAGTGGTGTGCGGTGTGCCTGGTGTCTGATGGGGGTGTGGTACATTGTATACTGTCAGTGGTGGGCGGTGTGCTGGGTGTCTGATGGGGGTGCGGTACATTGTGTACTGTCAGTGGTGTGTGGTGTGCTGGGTGTCTGATGGGGGTGTGGTATATTGTGTACTGTCAGTGGTGTGCTGTGTGCTGGGTGTCTGATGGGGGTGCGGTACATTGTGTACTGTCAGTGGTGTGCAGTTTGCTGGGTGCCTGATGGGGGTGTGGTACATTGTATACTGTCAGTGGTGTGTGGTGTGCTGGGTGTCTGATGGGGGTGTGGTACATTGTGTACTGTCAGTGGTGTGCGGTGCGCTGGGTGTCTGATGGGGGTGT
Source organism: Scyliorhinus torazame (assembly GCF_047496885.1). Classification (NCBI taxonomy): domain Eukaryota; kingdom Metazoa; phylum Chordata; class Chondrichthyes; order Carcharhiniformes; family Scyliorhinidae; genus Scyliorhinus; species Scyliorhinus torazame. The sequence continues at coordinate 116,174,559 of NC_092726.1, read as the reverse complement.
GGTACCTTGTGTACTGTCAGTGGTGTGCGGTGAGCTGGGTGCATGATGGGGGTGTGGTACATTGTGTACTGTCAGTGGTGTGCGGTGTGCTGGGTGTCTGATGGGGCTGTGGTACATTGTGCACTGTCAGTGGTGTATGGTGTGCTGGGTGTCTGATGGTGGTGTGTTAGATTGTGTACTGTCAGTGGTGTGTGATGGGTTGGGTGTCTGATGGGGGTGTGGTACATTGTGTACTGTCAGTGGTGTGCGGTGTGCTGGGTGTCTGATGGGGGTGTGATACATTGTGTACTGTCAGTGGTGCGCGGTGTGCTGGGTGCCTGATGGGGCTGTGGTATACTGTGTACTGTCAGTGGTGTGCGGTGTGCTGGGTGTCTGATGGGGATGTGGTACATTGTGTACTGTCAGTGGTGTGTGGTGTGCTGGGTGTCTGATGGGGCTGTGGTACATTGTGTCCTGTCAGTGGTGTGCGGTGTGCTGGGTGTCTGAAGGGGATGTGGTACATTGTGGACTGTCAGTGGTGTGCGGTGTGCTGGGTGTCTGATGGGGGTGTGGTACATTGTGTACTATCAGTGTTGTGTGGTGTGCTGGGTGCCTGATGGGGCTGTGGTACATTGTACAATGTCCGTGGTGTGCGGTGTGCTGGGTGTCTGATGGGGGTGTGGTACATTGTGTACTGTCAGTGGTGTCCTGTGTGCTGGGTGTTTGATGGGGCTGTGGTACATTGTGTACTGTCAGTGGTGTGTGGTGTGCTGGGTGCCTGATGGGGGTGTGGTACATTGTGTACTGTCAGTGGTGTGTGGTGTGCTGGGTGTCTGATGGTGGTGTGGTACATTGTGTACTGTCAGTGGTGTGCGGTGTGCTGGGTGTCTGATGGGGGTGTGGTACATTGTGTACTGTGAGTGGTGTGCTGTGGGCTGGGTGCCTGATGGGGGTGTGGTACATTGTGTACTGTCAGTGGTGTGGGGTGTGCTGGGTGCCTGATGGGGGTGTGGTACATTGTGTACTGTCAGTGGCGTGCGGTGTGCTGGGTGTCTGATGGGGGTGTGGTACATTGTGTACTGTCAGTGGTGTGTGGTGAGCTGGGTGCCTGATGGGGCTGTGGTACATTGCGTACTGTCAGTGGTGTGCATTGTGCTGGGTGCCTGATGGGGCTGTGGTACATTGTGTACTGTCAGTGGTGTGTGGTGAGCTGGGTGCCTGATGGGGGTGTGGTACATTGTGTACTGTCAGTGGTGTGGAATGTACTGGGTGCCTGATGGGGGTGTGGTACATTGTGTACTGTCAGTGGTGTGCGGTGTGCTGGGTGTCTGATGGGGGTGTGGTACATTGTGTACTGTCAGTGGTGTGCTGTGGGCTGGGTGCCTGATGTGGGTGAGGTACATTGTGTACTGTCAGTGGTGTGCATTGTGCTGGGTGCCTGATGGGGCTGTGGTACATTGTGTACTGTCAGTGGTGTGTGGTGAGCTGGGTGCCTGATGGGGGTGTGGTACATTGTGTACTGTCAGTGGTGTGTGGTGTGCTGGGTGTCTGATGGGGGTGTGGTACATTGTGTACTGTCAGTGGTGTGCGGTGTGCTGGGTGCCTGATGGGGGTGTAGTACATTGTGTACTGTCAGTGGTGTGTGGTGCGCTGGGTATCTGATGTGGGTGAGGAACATTGTGTACTGTCAGTGGTGTGCGGTGAGCTGGGTGCCTGATGGGGGTGTGGTACATTGTGTACTGTCAGTGGAGTGTGGTGTGCTGAGTAACTGATGGGGCTGTGGTACATTGTGTACTGTCAGTGGTGTGCGGTGTGCTGAGTGTCTGATGTGGGTGTGGTACATTGTGTACTGTCAGTGGTGTGCGGTGTGCTGGGTGCCTGATGGGGCTGTGGTAGATTGTGGACTGTCAGTGGTGTGCGGTGTGCTGGGAGCCTGATGGGGCTGTGGTACATTGTGTACTGCCAGTGGTGTGCGGTGTGCTGGGTGTCTGATGAGGGTGTGGTACATTGTGTACTGTCAGTGGTGTGTGGTGTGCTGGGTGCCTAATGGGGCTGTGGTACATTGTGTACTGTCAGTGGTGTGCGGTGTGCTGGGTGTCTGATGGAGGTGTGGTACATTGTTTACTGTCAGTGGTGTGCGGTGATCTGGGTGTCTGATGGGGTGTGGTACATTGTGTACTGTTAGTGGTGTGCGGTGTGCTGGGTGTCTGATGGGGCTGTGGTACATTGTGTACTGTCAGTGGTGTGCGGTGTGCTGGGTGTCTGATGGGGCTGTGGTACATTGTGTACTGTCAGTGGTGTGCGGTGTGCTGGGTGTCTGATGGGGCTGTGGTACATTGTGTACTGTCAGTGGTGTGTGGTGTGCTGGGTGTCTGATGGGGGTGCGGTACATTGTGTACTGTCAGTGGTGTGCGGTGTGCTGTGTGTCTGATGGGGGTGTGGTACATTGTGTACTGTTAGTGGTGTGCGGTGTGCTGGGTGTCTGATGGGGGTGTGGTACATTGTGTACTGTCAGTGGTGTGCGGTCTGCTGGGTGTCTGATCTGACTGTGGTACATTGTGTACTGTCAGTGGTGTGCGGTGTGCCTGGTGTCTGATGGGGGTGTGGTACATTGTATACTGTCAGTGGTGGGCGGTGTGCTGGGTGTCTGATGGGGGTGCGGTACATTGTGTACTGTCAGTGGTGTGTGGTGTGCTGGGTGTCTGATGGGGGTGTGGTACATTGTGTACTGTCAGTGGTGTGCTGTGTGCTGGGTGTCTGATGGGGGTGCGGTACATTGTGTACTGTCAGTGGTGTGCAGTTTGCTGGGTGCCTGATGGGGGTGTGGTACATTGTATACTGTCAGTGGTGTGTGGTGTGCTGGGTGTCTGATGGGGGTGTGGTACATTGTGTACTGTCAGTGGTGTGCGGTGCGCTGGGTGTCTGATGGGGGTGTGGTACCTTGTGTACTGTCAGTGGTGTGCGGTGAGCTGGGTGCATGATGGGGGTGTGGTACATTGTGTACTGTCAGTGGTGTGTGGTGTGCTGGGTGCCTGATGGGCTGTGGTACATTGTGTACTGTCAGTGGTGTGCGGTGTGCTGGGTGCCTGATGGGGCTGTGGTACATTGTGTACTGTCAGTGGTGTGCGGTGTGCTGGGTGTCTGATGGGGCTGTGGTACATTGTGCACTGTCAGTGGTGTGTGGTGTGATGGGTGTCTGATGGTGGTGTGGTACATTGTGTACTGTCAGTGGTGTGCGGTGTGCTGGGTGTCTGATGGGGGTGTGATACATTGTGTACTGTCAGTGGTGTGTGATGGGTTGGGTGTCTGATGGGGGTGTGGTACATTGTGTACTGTCAGTGGTGTGCGGTGTGCTGGGTGTCTGATGGGGGTGTGATACATTGTGTACTGTCGGTGGTGCGCGGTGTGCTGGGTGCCTGATGGGGCTGTGGTATACTGTGTACTGTCAGTGGTGTGCGGTGTGCTGGGTGTCTGATGGGGATGTGGTACATTGTGTACTGTCAGTGGTGTGTGGTGTGCTGGGTGTCTGATGGGGCTGTGGTACATGGTGTACTGTCAGTGGTGTGTGCTGCGCTGGGTGTCTGAAGGGGATGTGGTACATTGTGTACTGTCAGTGGTGTGTGGTGTGCTGGGTGTCTGATGGGGCTGTGGTACATTGTGTACTGGAAGTGGTGTGCGGTGTGCTGGGTACCTGATGGGGGTGTGGTACATTTTGTACTGTCAGTGGTGCGTGGTTTGCTGGGTGACTGATGGGGCTGTGGTACATTGTGTACTGTCAGTGGTGTGCGGTGTGCTGGGTGCCTGATGGGGGTGTGGTACATTGTGTACTGTCAGTGGTGTGTGGTGTGCTGGGTGCCTGATGGGGCTGTGGTACATTGTATAATGTCCGTGGTGTGCGGTGTGCTGGGTGTCTGATGGGGGTGTGGTACATTGTGTACTGTCAGTGGTGTCCTGTGTGCTGGGTGTTTGATGGGGCTGTGGTACATTGTGTACTGTCAGTGGTGTGTGGTGTGCTGGGTGCCTGATGGGGGTGTGGTACATTGTGTACTGTCAGTGGTGTGTGGTGTGCTGGGTGTCTGATGGGGCTGTGGTACATTCTGTACTGTCAGTGGTGTGCGGTGTGCTGGGTGTCTGATGGGGCTGTGGTACATTGTGTACTGTCAGTGGTGTGCGGTGTGCTGGGTGTCTGATGGGGCTGTGGTACATTTTGTACTGTCAGTGGTGTGCGGTGTGCTGGGTGTCTGATGGGGGTGTGGTACATTGTGTACTGTCAGTGGTGTGTGGTGTGCTGGGTGTCTGATGGGGGTGTGGTACATTGTGTACTGTCAGTGGTGTGCGGTGCGCTGGGTGTCTGATGGGGGTGTGGTACCTTGTGTACTGTCAGTGGTGTGCGGTGAGCTGGGTGCATGATGGGGGTGTGGTACATTGTGTACTGTCAGTGGTGTGTGGTGTGCTGGGTGTCTGATGGGGCTGTGGTACATTGTGTACTGTCAGTGGTGTGCGGTGTGCTGGGTGTCTGATGGGGCTGTGGTACATTGTGCACTGTCAGTGGTGTATGGTGTGCTGGGAGTCTGATGGTGGTGTGTTAGATTGTGTACTGTCAGTGGTGTGTGATGGGTTGGGTGTCTGATGGGGGTGTGGTACATTGTGTACTGTCAGTGGTGTGCGGTGTGCTGGGTGTCTGATGGGGGTGTGATACATTGTGTACTGTCAGTGGTGCGCGGTGTGCTGGGTGCCTGATGGGGCTGTGGTATACTGTGTACTGTCAGTGGTGTGCGGTGTGCTGGGTGTCTGATGGGGATGTGGTACATTGTGTACTGTCAGTGGTGTGTGGTGTGCTGGGTGTCTGATGGGGCTGTGGTACATTGTGTACTGTCAGTGGTGTGCGCTGCGCTGGGTGTCTGAAGGGGATGTGGTACATTGTGTACTGTCAGTGGTGTGTGGTGTGCTGGGTGTCTGATGGGGCTGTGGTACATTGTGTACTGTAAGTGGTGTGCGGTGTGCTGGGTGCCTGATGGGGCTGTGGTACATTGTGTACTGTCAGTGGTGTGCAGTGTGCTGGGTGTCTGATGGGGCTGTGGTACATTGTGTACTGTCAGTGGTGTGTGGTGTGCTGGGTGTCTGATGGGGCTGTGGTACATTGTGTACTGTCAGTGGTGTGCGCTGCGCTGGGTGTCTGAAGGGGATGTGGTACATTGTGTACTGTCAGTGGTGTGCAGTGTGCTGGGTGCCTGATGGGGGTGTGGTACATTGTGTACTGTCAGTGGTGTGCGGTGTGCTGGGTGTCTGATGGGGGTGTGGTACATTGTGTACTGTCAGTGGTGTGTGGTGTGCTGGGTGTCTGATGGGGCTGTGGTACATTGTGTACTGTAAGTGGTGTGCGGTGTGCTGGGTACCTGATGGGGTTGTGGTACATTTTGGACTGTCAGTGGTGTGCGGTGTGCTGGGTGTCTGATGGGGCTGTGGTACATTGTGTACTGTCAGTGGTGTGCGGTGTGCTGGGTGTCTGATGGGGGTGTGGTACATTGTGTACTGTCAGTGGTGTGCGGTGAGCTGGGTGCATGATGGGGGTGTGGTACATTGTGTACTGTCAGTGGTGTCCTGTGTGCTGGGTGTTTGATGGGGCTGTGGTACATTGTGTACTGTCAGTGGTGTCCTGTGTGCTGGGTGCCTGATGGGGCTTTGGTACATTGTGCACTGTCAGTGGTGTGCGGTGTGCTGGGTGCCTGATGGGGCTGTGGTACATTGTGCACTGTCAGTGGTGTGCGGTGTGCTGGGTGCCTGATGGGAGTGTGGTACATTGTGTACTGTCATTGGTGTGCGGTGTGCTGGGTGCCTGATGGGGGTGTGGTACATTGTGTACTGTCAGTGGTGTGAGGTGTGCTGGGTGTCTGATGGGGCTGTGGTACATTCTGTACTGTCAGTGGTGTGCGGTGTGCTGGGTGTCTGATGGGGCTGTGGTACATTTTGTACTGTCAGTGGTGTGTGGTGTGCTGGGTGTCTGATGGGGGTGTGGTACATTGTGTACTGTCAGTGGTGTGCGGTGTGCTGGGTGTCTGATGGTGGTGTGGTACATTGTGCACTGTCAGTGGTGTGCGGTGTGCTGGGTGTCTGATGGGGGTGTGGTACATTGTGTACTGTCAGTGGTGTGCGGTGTGCTGGGTGTCTGATGGGGGTGTGGTACATTGTGTACTGTCAGTGGTGTGCGGTGTGCTGGGTGTCTGATGGGGGTGTGGTACATTGTGTACTGTCAGTGGTGTGCGGTGTGCTGGGTGTCTGATGGGGCTGTGGTACATTGTGTACTGTCAGTGGTGTGCGGTGTGCCTGGTGTCTGATGGGGCTGTGGTACATTGTGTACTGTCAGTGGTGTGCGGTGTGCCTGGTGTCTGATGGGGGTGTGGTACATTGTATACTGTCAGTGGTGTGCGGTGTGCTGGGTGTCTGATGGGGGTGCGGTACATTGTGTACTGTCAGTGGTGTGTGTTGAGCTGGGTGCCTGATGGGGGTGTGGTACATTGTGTACTGTCAGTGGTGTGCGGTATGCTGGGTGTCTGATGGGGGTGTGGTACATTGTGTACTGTCAGTGGTGTGCTGTGTGCTGGGTGTCTGATGGGGGTGCGGTACATTGTGTACTGTCAGTGGTGTGCAGTTTGCTGGGTGCCTGATGGGGGTGTGGTACATTGTATACTGTCAGTGGTGGGCGGTGTGCTGGGTGTCTAATGGGGGTGCGGTACATTGTGTACTGTCAGTGGTGTGCTGTGTGCTGGGTGTCTGATGGGGGTGCGGTACATTGTGTACTGTCAGTGGTGTGCAGTTTGCTGGGTGCCTGATGGGGGTGTGGTACATTGTGTACTGTCAGTGGTGTGTGGTGTGCTGGGTGTCTGATGGGGGTGTGGTACATTGTGTACTGTCAGTGGTGTGCGGTGCGCTGGGTGTCTGATGGGGGTGTGGTACCTTGTGTACTGTCAGTGGTGTGCGGTGAGCAGGGTGCATGATGGGGGTGTGGTACATTGTGTACTGTCAGTGGTGTGCGGTGAGCAGGGTGCATGATGGGCCTGTGGTACATTGTGTACTGTCAGTGGTGTGCGGTGTGCTGGGTGTCTGATGGTGGTGTGTTAGATTGTGTACTGTCAGTGGTGTGCGGTGAGCTGGGTGTCTGATGGGGCTGTGGTACATTGTGTACTGTCAGTGGTGTGCGCTGCGCTGGGTGTCTGAAGGGGATGTGGTACATTGTGTACTGCCAGTGGTGTGTTGTGTGCTGGGTGTCTGATGGGGCTGTGGTACATTGTGTACTGTAAGTGGTGTGCGGTGTGCTGGGTACCTGATGGGGTTGTGGTACATTTTGGACTGTCAGTGGTGTGCGGTGTGCTGGGTGTCTGATGGGGGTGTGGTACATTTTGTACTGTCAGTGGTGCGTGGTTTGCTGGGTGACTGATGGGGCTGTGGTACATTGTGTACTGTCAGTGGTGTGCGGTGTGCTGGGTGCCTGATGGGGGTGTCGTACATTGTGTACTGTCAGTGGTGTGTGGTGTGCTGGGTGCCTGATGGGGCTGTGGTACATTGTATAATGTCCGTGGTGTGTGGTGTGCTGGGTGCCTGATGGGGGTGTGGTACATTGTGTACTGTCAGTGGTGTGTGGTGTGCTGGGTGTCTGATGGGGCTGTGGTACATTCTGTACTGTCAGTGGTGTGCGGTGTGCTGGGTGTCTGATGGGGGTGTGGTACATTGTGTACTGTCAGTGGTGTGCGGTGTGCTGGGTGTCTGATGGGGCTGTGGTACATTGTGTACTGTCAGTGGTGTGCGGTGTGCTGGGTGTCTGATGGGGCTGTGGTACATTGTGTACTGTCAGTGGTGTGCGGTGTGCTGGGTGTCTGATGGGGGTGTGGTACATTGTGTACTGTCAGTGGTGTGCGGTGTGCTGGGTGTCTGATGGGGCTGTGGTACATTGTGTACTGTCAGTGGTGTGCGGTGTGCTGGGTGTCTGATGGGGATGTGGTACATTGTGTACTGTCAGTGGTGTGTGGTGTGCTGGGTGCCTGATGGGGCTGTGGTACATTGTATAATGTCCGTGGTGTGCGGTGTGCTGGGTGTCTGATGGGGGTGTGGTACATTGTGTACTGTCAGTGGTGTCCTGTGTGCTGGGTGTTTGATGGGGCTGTGTTACATTGTGTACTGTCAGTGGTGTGTGGTGTGCTGGGTGCCTGATGGGGGTGTGGTACATTGTGTACTGTCAGTGGTGTGTGGTGTGCTGGGTGTCTGATGGGGCTGTGGTACATTGTGTACTGTCAGTGGTGTGCGGTGTGCTGGGTGTCTGATGGGGGTGTGGTACATTGTGTACTGTCAGTGGTGTGCGGTGTGCTGGGTGTCTGATGGGGCTGTGGTACATTGTGTACTGTCAGTGGTGTGCGGTGTGCTGGGTGTCTGATGGGGCTGTGGTACATTGTGTACTGTCAGTGGTGTGCGGTGTGCTGGGTGTCTGATGGGGGTGTGGTACATTGTGTACTGTCAGTGGTGTGCGGTGTGCTGGGTGTCTGATGGGGGTGCGGTACATTGTGTACTGTCAGTGGTGGGCGGTGTGCTGGGTGTCTGATGGGGGTGTGGTACATTGTGTACTGTCAGTGCTGGGCGGTGTGCTGGATTTCTGATGGGGGTGTGGTACATTTTGGACTGTCAGTGGTGTGCGGTGTGCTGGGTGTCTGATGGGGGTGTGGTACATTTTGTACTGTCAGTGGTGCGTGGTTTGCTGGGTGACTGATGGGGCTGTGGTACATTGTGTACTGTCAGTGGTGTGCGGTGTGCTGGGTGCCTGATGGGGGTGTGGTACATTGTGTACTGTCAGTGGTGTGTGGTGTGCTGGGTGCCTGATGGGGCTGTGGTACATTGTATAATGTCAGTGGTGTGTGGTGTGCTGGGTGCCTGATGGGGGTGTGGTACATTGTGTACTGTCAGTGGTGTGTGGTGGGCTGGGTGTCTGATGGGGCTGTGGTACATTGTGTACTGTCAGTGGTGTGCGGTGTGCTGGGTGTCTGATGGGGGTGTGGTACATTGTGTACTGTCAGTGGTGTGCGGTTTGCTGGGTGTCTGATGGGGCTGTGGTACATTGTGTACTGTCAGTGGTGTGCGGTGTGCTGGGTGTCTGATGGGGCTGTGGTACATTGTGTACTGTCAGTGGTGTGCGGTGTGCTGGGTGTCTGATGGGGGTGTGGTACATTCTGTACTGTCAGTGGTGTGCGGTGTGCTGGGTGTCTGATGGGGCTGTGGTACATTCTGTACTGTCAGTGGTGTGCGGTGTGCTGGGTGTCTGATGGGGGTGTGGTACATTGTGTACTGTCAGTGGTGTGCGGTGTGCTGGGTGTCTGATGGGGGTGTGGTACATTGTGTACTGTCAGTGGTGTGCGGTGTGCTGGGTGTCTGATGGGGCTGTGGTACATTGTGTACTGTCAGTGGTGTGTGGTGTGCTGGGTGTCTGATGTGGCTGTGGTATATTGTGTACTGTCAGTGGTGTGCGGTGTGCTGGGTGTTTGATGGGGGTGTGGTACATTGTGTACTGTCAGTGGTGTGCGGTGTGCTGGGTGTCTGATGGGGGTGCGGTACATTGTGTACTGTCAGTGGTGGGCGGTGTGCTGGGTGTCTGATGGGGGTGTGGTACATTGTGTACTGTCAGTGCTGGGCGGTGTGCTGGGTGTCTGATGGGGGTGTGGTACATTGTGTACTGTCAGTGGTGTGCGGTTTGCTGGGTGTCTGATGGGGGTGTGGTACATTGTGTACTGTCAGTGGTGTGCGGTTTGCTGGGTGTCTGATGGGGCTGTGGTACATTGTGTACTGTCACTGGTGTGTGGTGTGCTGGGTGCCTGATGGGGGTGTGGTACATTGTGTACTGTCAGTGGTGTGATGTGTGCTGGGTGTCTGATCGGGGTGTGGTACATTGTGTACTGTCAGTGGTGTGCGGTGTGCTGGGTGTCTGATGGGGTTTTGGTACATTGTGTACTGTCAGTGGTGTGCGGTGAGCTGTGTGCCTGATGGGTGTGTGGTACATTGTGTACTGTCAGTGGTGTGCGGTGTGCTGGGTGTCTGATGGGGCTGTGGTACATTGTGTACTGTCAGTGGTGTGCGGTGTGCTGGGTGTCTGATGGGGGTGTGGTACATTGTGTACTGTCAGTGGTGTGCGGTGTGCTGGGTGTCTGATGGGGCTGTGGTACATTGTGTACTGTCAGTGGTGTGCGGTGTGCCTGGTGTCTGATGGGGGTGTGGTACATTGTATACTGTCAGTGGTGGGCGGTGTGCTGGGTGTCTGATGTGGGTGCGGTACATTGTGTACTGTCAGTGGTGTGTGGTGTGCTGGATGTCTGATGGGGGTGTGGTACATTGTGTACTGTCAGTGGTGTGCTGTGTGCTGGGTGTCTGATGGGGGTGCGGTACATTGTGTACTGTCAGTGGTGTGCAGTTTGCTGGGTGCCTGATGGGGGTGTGGTACATTGTATACTGTCAGTGGTGTGTGGTGTGCTGGGTGTCTGATGGGGGTGTGGTACATTGTGTACTGTCAGTGGTGTGCGGTGCGCTGGGTGTCTGATGGGGGTGTGGTACCTTGTGTACTGTCAGTGGTGTGCGGTGAGCTGGGTGCATGATGGGGGTGTGGTACATTGTGTACTGTCAGTGGTGTGCGGTGTGCTGGGTGTCTGATGGGGCTGTGGTACATTGTGCACTGTCAGTGGTGTATGGTGTGCTGGGTGTCTGATGGTGGTGTGTTAAATTGTGTACTGTCAGTGGTGTGTGATGGGTTGGGTGTCTGATGGGGCTGTGGTACATTGTGTACTGTCAGTGGTGTGCGCTGCGCTGGGTGTCTGAAGGGGATGTGGTACATTGTGTACTGCCAGTGGTGTGTGGTGTGCTGGGTGTCTGATGGGGCTGTGGTACATTGTGTACTGTAAGTGGTGTGCGGTGTGCTGGGTACCTGATGGGGTTGTGGTACATTTTGGACTGTCAGTGGTGTGCGGTGTGCTGGGTGTCTGATGGGGGTGTGGTACATTGTGTACGGTCAGTGGTGCGTGGTTTGCTGGGTGACTGTTGGGGCTGTGGTACATTGTGTACTGTCAGTGGTGTGCGGTGTGCTGGGTGCCTGATGGGGGTGTGGTACATTGTGTACTGTCAGTGGTGTGTGGTGTGCTGGGTGCCTGATGGGGCTGTGGTACATTGTATAATGTCCGTGGTGTGCGGTGTGCTGGGTGTCTGATGGGGGTGTGGTACATTGTGTACTGTCAGTGCTGGGCGGTGTGCTGGGTTTCTGATGGGGGTGTGGTACATTGTGTACTGTCAGTGGTGGCCTGTGTGCTGGGTGTCTGATGGGGGTGTGGTACATTGTGTACTGTCAGTGGTGTGCGGTTTGCTGGGTGTCTGATGGGGCTGTGGTACATTGTGTACTCTCACTGGTGTGTGGTGTGCTGGGTGCCTGATGGGGGTGTGGTACATTGTGTACTGTCAGTGGTGTGCGGTGTGCTGGGTGTCTGATCGGGGTGTGGTACATTGTGTACTGTCAGTGGTGTGCGGTGTGCTGGGTGTCTGATGGGGTTTTGGTACATTGTGTACTGTCAGTGGTGTGCGGTGAGCTGTGTGCCTGATGGGTGTGTGGTACATTGTGTACTGTCAGTGGTGTGCGGTGTCCTGGGTGTCTGATGGGGCTGTGGTACATTGTGTACTGTCAGTGGTGTGCGGTGTGCTGGGTGTCTGATGGGGGTGTGGTACATTGTGTACTGTCAGTGGTGTGCGGTGTGCTGGGTGTCTGATGGGGCTGTGGTACATTGTGTACTGTCAGTGGTGTGCGGTGTGCCTGGTGTCTGATGGGGGTGTGGTACATTGTATACTGTCAGTGGTGGGCGGTGTGCTGGGTGTCTGATGTGGGTGCGGTACATTGTGTACTGTCAGTGGTGTGTGGTGTGCTGGATGTCTGATGGGGGTGTGGTACATTGTGTACTGTCAGTGGTGTGCTGTGTGCTGGGTGTCTGATGGGGGTGCGGTACATTGTGTACTGTCAGTGGTGTGCAGTTTGCTGGGTGCCTGATGGGGGTGTGGTACATTGTATACTGTCAGTGGTGTGTGGTGTGCTGGGTGTCTGATGGGGGTGTGGTACATTGTGTACTGTCAGTGGTGTGCGGTGCGCTGGGTGTCTGATGGGGGTGTGGTACCTTGTGTACTGTCAGTGGTGTGCGGTGAGCTGGGTGCATGATGGGGGTGTGGTACATTGTGTACTGTCAGTGGTGTGCGGTGTGCTGGGTGTCTGATGGGGCTGTGGTACATTGTGCACTGTCAGTGGTGTATGGTGTGCTGGGTGTCTGATGGTGGTGTGTTAAATTGTGTACTGTCAGTGGTGTGTGATGGGTTGGGTGTCTGATGGGGCTGTGGTACATTGTGTACTGTCAGTGGTGTGCGCTGCGCTGGGTGTCTGAAGGGGATGTGGTACATTGTGTACTGCCAGTGGTGTGTGGTGTGCTGGGTGTCTGATGGGGCTGTGGTACATTGTGTACTGTAAGTGGTGTGCGGTGTGCTGGGTACCTGATGGGGTTGTGGTACATTTTGGACTGTCAGTGGTGTGCGGTGTGCTGGGTGTCTGATGGGGGTGTGGTACATTGTGTACGGTCAGTGGTGCGTGGTTTGCTGGGTGACTGTTGGGGCTGTGGTACATTGTGTACTGTCAGTGGTGTGCGGTGTGCTGGGTGCCTGATGGGGGTGTGGTACATTGTGTACTGTCAGTGGTGTGTGGTGTGCTGGGTGCCTGATGGGGCTGTGGTACATTGTATAATGTCCGTGGTGTGCGGTGTGCTGGGTGTCTGATGGGGGTGTGGTACATTGTGTACTGTCAGTGGTGTCCTGTGTGCTGGGTGTTTGATGGGGCTGTGGTACATTGTGTACTGTCAGTGGTGTGCGGTGTGCTGGGTGTCTGATGGGGGTGTGGTACATTCTGTACTGTCAGTGGTGTGTGGTGTGCTGGGTGTCTGATGGGGCTGTGGTACATTCTGTACTGTCAGTGGTGTGCGGTGTGCTGGGTGTCTGATGGGGGTGTGGTACATTGTGTACTGTCAGTGGTGTGCGGTGTGCTGGGTGTCTGATGGGGGTGTGGTACATTGTGTACTGTCAGTGGTGTGCGGTGTGCTGGGTGTCTGATGGGGCTGTGGTACATTGTGTACTGTCAGTGGTGTGTGGTGTGCTGGGTGTCTGATGTGGCTGTGGTATATTGTGTACTGTCAGTGGTGTGCGGTGTGCTGGGTGTTTGATGGGGGTGTGGTACATTGTGTACTGTCAGTGGTGTGCGGTGTGCTGGGTGTCTGATGGGGGTGCGGTACATTGTGTACTGTCAGTGGTGGGCGGTGTGCTGGGTGTCTGATGGGGGTGTGGTACATTGTGTACTGTCAGTGCTGGGCGGTGTGCTGGGTTTCTGATGGGGGTGTGGTACATTGTGTACTGTCAGTGGTGTCCTGTGTGCTGGGTGTCTGATGGGGGTGTGGTACATTGTATACTGTCAGTGGTGTGCGGTTTGCTGGGTGTCTGATGGGGCTGTGGTACATTGTGTACTGTCACTGGTGTGTGGTGTGCTGGGTGCCTGATGGGGGTGTGGTACATTGTGTACTGTCAGTGGTGTGCGGTGTGCTGGGTGTCTGATGGGGGTGTGGTACATTGTGTACTGTCAGTGGTGTGCGGTGTGCTGGGTGTCTGATGGGGCTATGGTACATTGTGTACTGTCAGTGGTGTGCGGTGTGCTGGGTGTTTGATGGGGGTGTGGTACATTGTGTACTGTCAGTGGTGTGCGGTGTGCTGGGTGTCTGATCGGGGTGTGGTACATTGTGTACTGTCAGTGGTGTGCGGTGTGCTGGGTGTCTGCTGGGGTTTTGGTACATTGTGTACTGTCAGTGGTGTGCGGTGAGCTTTGTGCCTGATGGGTGTGTGGTACATTGTGTACTGTCAGTGGTGTGCGGTGTGCTGTGTGTCTGATGGGGCTGTGGTACATTGTGTACTGTCAGTGGTGTGCGGTGTGCTGGGTGTCTGATGGGGGTGTGGTACATTGTGTACTGTCAGTGGTGTGCAGTGTGCTGGGTACCTGATGGGGCTGTGGTACATTGTGTACTGTCAGTGGAGTGCGGTGTGCTGGGTGTCTGATGTGGGTGTGGTACATTGTGTACTGTCAGTGTTGTGCGGTGTGCTGGGGGCCTGATGGGGGTGAGGTACATGGTGTACTGTCAGTGGTGTGTGGTGTGCTGGGTGTCTGATGGGGGTGTGGTACATTGTGTACTGTCAGTGGTGTGTGGTGAGCTGGGTGCCTGATGGGGGTGTGGTACATTGTGTACTGTCAGTGGTGTGCGGTGTGCTGGGTGTCTGATGGGGGTGTGGTACATTGTGTACTGTCAGTGGTGTGCGGTGAGCTGGGTGCCTGATGAGGGTGTGGTACATTGTGAACTGTCAGTGGTGTGCGGTGTGCTGGGTGTCTGATGGGGCTGTGGTACATTGTGTACTGTCAGTGGTGTGCGGTGTGCTGGGTGTCCGGTGGGGGTGTGGTACATTGTGTACTGTCAGTGGTGTGCGGTGGGCTGGGTGTCTGATGGGGGTGTGGTACATTGTGTACTGTCAGTGGTGTGTGGTGTGCTGGGTGTCTGATGGGGGTGTGGTACATTGTGTACTGTCAGTGGTGTGCGGTGTGCTGGGTTCCTGATAGGGGTGCGGTACATTGTGTACTGTCAGTGGTGTGCGGTGTGCTGGGTGCCTGATCGGGCTGTGGTACATTGTGTACTGTCAGTGGTGTGCGGTGTGCTGGGTGCCTGATGAGGGTGTGGTACATTGTGTACTGTCAGTGGTGTGTGGTGTGCTGGGTGTCTGATGGGGGTGTGGTACATTGTGTACTGTCAGTGGTGTGTGTTGTGCTGGGTGTCTGGTGGGGGTGTGGTACTTTGTGTACTGTCAGTGATGTGCAGTGTGCTGGGTGCCTGGTGGGGGTGTGGTACATTGTGTACTGTCAGTGGTGTGTCGTGAGCTGGGTGTCTGATGGGGGTGTGGTACATTGTGTACTGTCAGTGGTGTGCGGTGAGCTGGGCGATTGATGGGGGTGTGGTACATTGTGTACTGTCAGTGGTGTGCGGTGTGCTGGGTGTCAGATGGGGCTGTGGTACATTGTGTACTGTCAGTGGTGTGCGGTGTTCTGGGTGCCTGAGGGGGTGCGGTACATTGTGTACTGTCAGTGGTGTGCGTTGTGCTGGGTGTCTGTTGGGGGTGTGGTAGATTGTGTACTGTCAGTGGTGTGCGGTGTGCTGGGTGACTGATGGGGGTGTGGTAAATTGTGTACTGTCAGTGGTGTGCGGTGTGCAGGGTGCCTGCTGGGGGTGTGGTACATTGTGTCCTGTCAGTGGTGTGTGGTGTGCTTGGTGTCCGATGGGGGTGTGGTATATTGTGTACTGTCAGTGGTGTGCGGTGTGTTGGGTGTCTGATGGGGGTGTGGTACATTGTGTACTGTCAGTGGTGTGCGGTGTGCTGGGTGTCTGATGGGGCTGTGGTACATTGTGTACTGTCAGTGGTGTGTGGTGCGCAGGGTGTCTGATGGGGCTGCGGTACATTGTGTACTGTCAGTGGTGTGTGGTGTGCTGGGTGTCTGATGGGGGTGTGATACATTGTGTACTGTCAGTGGTGTGCGGTGTGCTGTGTGTCTGATGAGGCCCAGGTACATTGTGTACTGTCAGTGGTGTGTGGTGCCCTGGGTGTCTTATGGGGCTGTGGTACATTGTGTACTGTCAGTGGTGTGCGGTGTGCTGGGTGTCTGATGGGTCTCTGGTACATTGTGTACTGTCAGTGGTGTGTGGTGTGCTGGGTTTCAGATGGAGGTGTGGTACATTGTGTACTGTCAGTGGTGTGCGGTGAGCTGGGTGTCTGATGGGACTGTGGTAATTGTGTACTGTCAGTGGTGTGCGGTGTGCTGGGTGTCTGATGGGGGTGTGGTACATTGTGTACTGTCAGTGGTGTCCGGAGTGCTGGGTGTCTGATGGGGCTGTGGTACATTGTGTACTGTCAGTGGTGTGTGGTGTGCTGGGTGTCTGATGGGGGTTTGGTACATTGTGTACTGTCAGTTGTGTGCGGTGTGCTGGGTGCCTGATGGGGCTGTGGTACATTGTGTACTGTCAGTGGCGTGCGGTGTGCTGGGTGTCTGATGGGGCTGTGGTACATTGTGTACTGTCAGTGGTGTGCGGTGTGCTCGGTGTCTGATGGAGCTGTGGTACATTGTGTACTGTCAGTGGTGTGCGGTGAGCTGGGTGCCTGATGGGGATGTGGTACATTGTGTACTGTCAGTGGTGTGCGGTTTGCTGGGTGCCTGATGGGGGTGTGGTACATTGTGTACTGTCAGTGGTGTGCGGTGTGCTGGGTTTCTGATGGGGGTGTGGTACATTGTGTACTGTCAGTGGTGTGCGGTGTGCTGGGTGCCTGATGGGGCTGTGGTACATTGTGTACTGTCAGTGGTGTGTGGTGTGCTGTGTGTCAGATGGGGCTGTGGTACATTGTGTACTGTCAGTGGTGTACGGTGTGCTGGGTGTCTGATGGGGGTGTGTTACCTTGTGTACTGTCAGTGGTGTGTGGTGTGCTGGGTGTCTGATGGGGCTTTGGTACATTGTGTACTGTCAGTGGTGTGCGGTGTGCTGGGTGTCTGATGGGGCTGTGGTACATTGTGTATTGTCAGTGGTGTGTGGTGTGCTGGGTCTCTGATGGGGGTGTGGTACATTGTGTACTGTCAGTGGTGTGCGGTGAGCTGGGTCCCTGATGGGGGTGTGGTACATTGAGTACTGTCAGTGGTGTGCGGTGTGCTGGGTGTCTGATGGGGCTGTGGTACATTGTGTACTGTCAGTGGTGTGCGGTGAGCTGGGTCCCTGATGGGGGTGTGGTACATTGTGTACTGTCAGTGGTGTGCGGTGTGCTGTGTGCCTGATGGGTCTGTGGTCCATTGTGTACTGTCTGTGGTGTGTGGTGTGCTGTGTGTCTGATGGGGGTGTGGTACATTGTGTACTGTTAGTGGTGTGCGGTGTGCTGGGTGTCTGATGGGGGTGTGGTACATTGTGTACTGTCAGTGGTGTGCGGTCTGCTGGGTGCCTGATGGGGGTGTGGTACATTGTGCACTGTCAGTGGTGTGCGGTGTGCTGGGTGCCTGATGGGTCTGTGGTCCATTGTGTACTGTCTGTGGTGTGTGGTGTGCTGTGTGTCTGATGGGGGTGTGGTACATTGTGTACTGTTAGTGGTGTGCGGTGTGCTGGGTGTCTGATGGTGGTGTGGTACATTGTATACTGTCAGTGGTGGGCGGTGTGCTGGGTGTCTGATGGGGGTGCGGTACATTGTGTACTGTCAGTGGTGTGTGGTGTGCTGGGTGTCTGATGGGGGTGTGGTACATTGTGTACTGTCAGTGGTGTGCTGTGTGCTGGGTGTCTGATAGGGGTACGGTACATTGTGTACTGTCAGTGGTGTGCAGTTTGCTGGGTGACTGATGGGGGTGTGGTACATTGTATACTGTCAGTGGTGTGTGGTGTGCTGGGTGACTGATGGGGGTGTGGTACATTGTGTACTGTCAGTGGTGTGCGGTGCGCTGGGTGTCTGATGGGGGTGTGGTACCTTGTGTACTGTCAGTTGTGTGCGGAGAGCTGGGTGCCTGATGGGGGTGTGGTACATTGTGTACTGTCAGTGGTGTGCGGTGTGCTGGGTGTCTGATGGGGCTGTGGTACATTGTGCACTGTCAGTGGTGTATGGTGTGCTGGGTGTCTGATGGTGGTGTGTTAGATTGTGTACTGTCAGTGGTGTGTGATGGGTTGGGTGTCTGATGGGGGTGTGGTACATTGTGTACTGTCAGTGGTGTGCGGTGTGCTGGGTGTCTGATGGGGGTGTGATACATTGTGTACAGTCAGTGGTGCGCGGTGTGCTGGGTGCCTGATGAGGCTGTGGTATACTGTGTACTGTCAGTGGTGTGCGGTGTGCTGGGTGTCTGATGGGGATGTGGTACATTGTGTACTGTCAGTGGTGTGCGGTGTGCTGGGTGTCTGATGGGGGTGTGATACATTGTGTACAGTCAGTGGTGCGCGGTGTGCTGGGTGCCTGATGAGGCTGTGGTATACTGTGTACTGTCAGTGGTGTGCGGTGTGCTGGGTGTCTGATGGGGATGTGGTACATTGTGTACTGTCAGTGGTGTGCGGTGTGCTGGGTGTCTGATGGGGGTGTGATACATTGTGTACAGTCAGTGGTGCGCGGTGTGCTGGGTGCCTGATGAGGCTGTGGTATACTGTGTACTGTCAGTGGTGTGTGGTGTGCTGGGTGTCTCATGGGGGTGTGGTACATTGTGTACTGTCAGTGGTGTGTGGTGTGCTGGGTGTCTGATGGGGCTGTGGTACATTGTGTACTGTCAGTGGTGTGCGGTGTGCTGGGTGTCTGATGGGGGTGTGGGACATTGTGTACTGTCAGTGGTGTGCGGTGTGCTGGGTGCCTGATGGGGCTGTGGTACATTGTGTACTGTCAGTGGTGTGCGCTGCGCTGGGTGTCTGAAGGGGATGTGGTACATTGTGTACTGTCAGTGGTGTGTGGTGTGCTGGGTGTCTGATGGGGCTGTGGTACATTGTGTACTGTAAGTGGTGTGCGGTGTGCTGGGTACCTGATGGGATTGTGGTACATTTTGGACTGTCAGTGGTGTGCGGTGTGCTGGGTGTCTGATGGGGGTGTGGTACATTTTGTACTGTCAGTGGTGCGTGGTTTGCTGGGTGACTGATGGGGCTGTGGTACATTGTGTACTGTCAGTGGTGTGCGGTGTGCTGGGTGCCTGATGGGGGTGTGGTACATTGTGTACTGTCAGTGGTGTGTGGTGTGCTGGGTGCCTGATGGGGCTGTGGTACATTGTATAATGTCCGTGGTGTGCGGTGTGCTGGGTTTCTGATGGGGGTGTGGTACATTGTGTACTGTCAGTGGTGTCCTGTGTGCTGGGTGTTTGATGGGGCTGTGGTACATTGTGTACTGTCAGTGGTGTGTGGTGTGCTGGGTGCCTGATGGGGGTGTGGTACAATGTGTACTGTCAGCGGTGTGTGGTGTGCTGGGTGTCTGATGGGGCTGTGGTACATTCTGTACTGTCAGTGGTGTGCGGTGTGCTGGGTGTCTGATGGGGGTGTGGTACATTGTGTACTGTCAGTGGTGTGCGGTGTGCTGGGTGTTTGATGGGGGTGTGGTACATTGTGTACTGTCAGTGGTGTGTGGTGGGCTGGGTGTCTGATGTGGGTGAGATACATTGTGGACTGTCAGTGGTGTGTGGTGTGCTGGGTGTCTGATGGGGGTGTGGTACATTGTGTACTGTCAGTGGTGTGCGGTTTGCTGGGTGTCTGATGGGGCTGTGGTACATTGTGTACTGTCACTGGTGTGTGGTGTGCTGGGTGCCTGATGGGGGTGTGGTACATTGTGTACTGTCAGTGGTGTGCGGTGTGCTGGGTGTCTGATGGGGGTGAGGTACATTGTGTACTGTCAGTGGTGTGCGGTGTGCTGGGTGTCTGATGGGGCTGTGGTACATTGTGTACTGTCAGTGGTGTGCGGTGTGCTGGGTGTTTGATGGGGGTGTGGTACATTGTGTACTTTCAGTGGTGTGCGGTGTGCTGGGTGTTTGATGGGGGTGTGGTACATTGTGTACTGCCAGTGGTGTGCGGTGTGATGGGTGTCTGATGGGGGTGTGGTACATTGTGTACTGTCAGTGGTGTGCGGTGTGCTGGGTGCCTGATGGGGGTGTGGTACATTGTGTACTGTCAGTGGTGTGTGGTGTGCTGGGTGTCTGATGGGGATGTGGTACATTGTGTACTGTCATGGTGTGTGGTGTGCTGGGTGCCTGATGGGGGTGTGGTACATTGTGTACTGTCAGTGGTGTGCGGTGTGCTGGGTGTCCGATGGGGGTGTGGTACATTGTGTACTGTCAGTGGTGTGCGGTGGGCTGGGTGTCTGATGGGGGTGTGGTACATTGTGTACTGTCAGTGGTGTGTGGTGTGCTGGGTATCTGATGGGGGTGTGGTACATTGTGTACTGTCAGTGGTGTGTGGTGAGCTGGGTGCCTGATGGGGGTGTGGTACATTGTGTACTGTCAGTGGTGTGCGGTGTGCTGGGTGTCTGATGGGGGTGTGGTATATTGTGAACTGTCAGTGGTGTGCGGTGAGCTGGGTGCCTGATGAGGGTGTGGTACATTGTGAACTGTCAGTGGTGTGCGGTGTGCTGGGTGACTGATGGGTGTGTGGTACATTGTGTACTGTCAGTGGTGTGCGGTGTGCTGGGTGTCTGATGGGGGTGTGGTACATTGTGAACTGTCAGTGGTGTGCGGTGAGCTGGGTGCCTGATGAGGGTGTGGTACATTGTGAACTGTCAGTGGTGTGCGGTGTGCTGGGTGTCTGATGGGGCTGTGGTGCATTTTGTACTGTAAGTGGTGTGCGGTGTGCTGGGTGTCTGATGGGGATGTGGTACATTGTGTACTGTCAGTGGTGTGCGGTGTGCTGGGTGTCCGATGGGGGTGTGGTACATTGTGTACTGTCAGTGGTGTGCAGTGGGCTGGGTGTCTGATGGGGGTGTGGTACATTGTGTACTGTCAGTGGTGTGTGGTGTGCTGGGTGTCTGATGGGGGTGTGGTACATTGTGTACTGTCAGTGGTGTGCGGTGTGCTGGGTTCCTGATAGGGGTGCGGTACATTGTGTACTGTCAGTGGTGTGCGGTGTGCTGGGTGCCTGATGGGGCTGTGGTACATTGTGTACTGTCAGTGGTCTGCAGTGTGCTGGGTGTCTGATGGGGCTGTGGTACATTGTGTACTGTCAGTGGTGTGCGGTGTGCTGAGTGCCTGATGGGACTGTGGTACATTGTGTACTGTCAGTGGTCTGCGGTGTGTTGGGTGTCTGATGGGACTGTGGTACATTGTGTAGTGTCAGTGGTGTGTGGTGTGTTGGGTGCCTGATGGGGCTGTGGTACATTGTGTACTGTGAGTGGTGTGCGGAGTGCCGTGTGTCTGATGGGGGTGTGGAACATTGTGTACTCTCAGTGGTGTGTGGTGTGCTGGGTGCCTGATGAGGGTGTGGTACATTGTGTACTGTCAGTGGTGTGCGGTGTGCTGGGTGTCTGATGGGGGTGTGGTACATTGTGTACTGTCAGTGGTCTGCGGTGTGCTGGGTGTCTGATGGGGCTGTGGTACATTGTGTACTGTCAGTGGTGTGTGGTGTGCTGGGTGTCTGATGGGACTGTGGTACATTGTGTACTGTCAGTGGTCTGCGGTGTGTTGGGTGTCTGATGGGACTGTGGTACATTGTGTACTGTCAGTGGTGTGTCGTGAGCTGGGTGTCTGATGGGGGTGTGGTACATTGTGTACTTTCAGTGGTGTGCGGTGTGCTGGGTGTTTGATGGGTGTGTGGTACATTGTGTACTGTCAGTGGTGTCCTGTGTGCTGGGTGTTTGATGGGGGTGTGGTACATTGTGTACTGTCAGTGGTGTGTGGTGGGCTGGGTGTCTGATGTGGGTGAGATACATTGTGGACTGTCAGTGGTGTGTGGTGTGCTGGGTGTCTGATGGGGGTGTGGTATATTGTGTACTGTCAGTGGTGTGCGGTTTGCTGGGTGTCTGATGGGGCTGTGGTACATTGTGTACTGTCACTGGTGTGTGGTGTGCTGGGTGCCTGATGGGGGTGTGGTACATTGTGTACTGTCAGTGGTGTGCGGTGTGCTGGGTGTCTGATGGGGGTGTGGTACATTGTGTACTGTCAGTGGTGTGCGGTGTGCTGGGTGTCTGATGGGGCTGTGGTACATTGTGTACTGCCAGTGGTGTGCGGTGTGCTGGGTGTTTGATGGGGGTGTGGTACATTGTGTACTGTCAGTGGTGTGCGGTGTGCTGGGTGCCTGATGGGGGTGTGGTACATTGTGTACTGTCAGTGGAGTGCGGTGTGCTGGGTGTCTGATGGGGGTGTGGTACATTGTGTACTGTCAGTGTTGTGCGGTGTGCTGGGGGCCTGATGGGGGTGAGGTACATGGTGTACTGTCAGTGGTGTGTGGTGTGCTGGGTGTCTGATGGGGGTGTGGTACATTGTGTACTGTCAGTGGTGTGTGGTGAGCTGGGTGCCTGATGGGGGTGTGGTACATTGTGTACTGTCAGTGGTGTGCGGTGTGCTGGGTGTCTGATGGGGGTGTGGTACATTGTGAACTGTCAGTGGTGTGCGGTGAGCTGGGTGCCTGATGAGGGTGTGGTACATTGTGAACTGTCAGTGGTGTGCGGTGTGCTGGGTGTCTGATGGGGCTGGTGTACATTGTGTACTGTAAGTGGTGTGCGGTGTGCTGGGTGTCTGATGGGGATGTGGTACATTGTGTACTGTCAGTGGTGTGCGGTGTGCTGGGTGTCCGATGGGGGTGTGGTACATTGTGTACTGTCAGTGGTGTGCGGTGGGCTGGGTGTCTGATGGGGGTGTGGTACATTGTGTACTGTCAGTGGTGTGTGGTGTGCTGGGTGTCTGATGGGGGTGTGGTACATTGTGTACTGTCAGTGGTGTGCGGTGTGCTGGGTTCCTGATAGGGGTGCGGTACATTGTGTACTGTCAGTGGTGTGCGGTGTGCTGGGTGCCTGATGGGGCTGTGGTACATTGTGTACTGTCAGTGGTCTGCGGTGTGCTGGGTGTCTGATGGTGCTGTGGTACATTGTGTACTGTCAGCGGTGTGTGGTGTGCTGGGTGTCTGAGGGGACTGTGGTACATTGTGTACTGTCAGTGGTCTGCGGTGTGTTGGGTGTCTGATGGGACTGTGGTACATTGTGTAGTGTCAGTGGTGTGTGGTGTGTTGGGTGCCTGATGGGGCTGTGGTACATTGTGTACTGTGAGTGGTGTGCGGAGTGCCGTGTGTCTGATGGGGGTGTGGTACATTGTGTACTCTCAGTGGTGTGTGGTGTGCTGGGTGCCTGATGAGGGTGTGGTACATTGTGTACTGTCAGTGGTATGCGGTGTGCTGGGTGTCTGATGGGGGTGTGGTACATTGTGTACTGTCAGAGGTGTGTGTTGTGCTGGGTGTCTGGTGGGGGTGTGGTACTTTGTGTACTGTCAGTGATGTGCGGTGTGCTGGGTGCCTGGTGGGGGTGTGGTACATTGTGTACTGTCAGTGGTGTGTCGTGAGCTGGGTGTCTGATGGGGGTGTGGTACATTGTCTACTGTCAGTGGTGTGCGGTGAGCTGGGCGATTGATGGGGGTGTGGTACATTGTGTACTGTCTTTGGTGTGCGGTGTGCTGGGTGTCAGATGGGGCTGTGGTACATTGTGTACTGTCAGTGGTGTGCGGTGTTCTGGGTGCCTGAGGGGGTGCGGTACATTGTGTACTGTCAGTGGTGTGCGGTGTGCTGGGTGTCTGTTGGGGGTGTGGTGGATTGTGTACTGTCAGTGGTGTGCGGTGTGCTGGGTGACTGATGGGGGTATGGTAAATTGTGTACTGTCAGTGGTGTGCGGTGTGCAGGGTGCCTGCTGGGGGTGTGGTACATTGTGTACTGTCAGTGGTGTGTGGTGTGCTTGGTGTCCGATGGGGGTGTGGTACATTGTGTACTGTCAGTGGTGTGCGGTGTTTTGGGTGTCTGATGGGGGTGTGGTACATTGTGTACTGTCAGTGGTGTGCGGTGTGCTGGGTGTCTGATGGGGCTGTGGTACATTGTGTACTGTCAGTGGTGTGTGGTGCGCTGGGTGTCTGATGGGACTGCGGTACATTGTGTACTGTCACTGGTGTGCGGTGTGCTGTGTGTCTGATGGGGCTCAGGTACATTGTGTACTGTCAGTGGTGTGCGGTGTGCTGGGTGTCTTATGGGGCTTTGGCACATTGTGTACTGTCAGTGGTGTGTGGTGCCCTGGGTGTCTTTTGGGGCTGTGGTACATTGTGTACTGTCAGTGGTGTGCGGTGTGCTGGGTGTCTAATGGGTCTCTGGTACATTGTGTACTGTCAGTGGTGTGTGGTGTGCTGGGTGTCAGATGGGGCTCTGGTACATTGTGTACTGTCAGTGGTGTGCGGTGCGCTGGGTGTCTGATGGGGCTGTGGTACATTGTGTACTGTCAGTGGTGTGCGGCGTGCTGGGTGTCTGATGGGGGTGTGGTACATTGTGTACTGTCAGTGGTGTGTGGTGTGCTGGGTGACTGATGGGGGTGTGGTACATTGTGTACTGTCAGTGGTGTGCGGTGTGCTTGGTGTCTGATGGGGGTGTGGTACATTGTGTACAGTCAGTGGTAACGGTGTGCTGGGTGCCTGATGAGGGTGTGGTACATTGTGTACTGTCAGTGGTGTGCGGTGTGCTGGGTGCCTGATGGGGGTGTGGTACATTGTGTACTGTCAGTGGTGTGCGGTTTGCTGTGTGCCTGATGGGGGTGTGGTACATTGTGTACTGTCAGTGTTGTGCGGTGTGCAGGGTGCCTCATGGTGGTGTGGTACATAGTGTACTGTCAGTGGTGTGCGGTGTGCTGTGTGTCTGATGGGGCTGTGGATCATTGTGTACTGTTAGTGGTGTGCGGTGAGCTGGGTGTCTGATGGGGCTGTGGTACATTGTGTACTGTCATTGCTGTGTGGTGCGCTGGGTGTCTGATGGGGCTGTGGTACATTGTGTACTGTCAGTGGTGTGCGGTGTGCTGGGTGTCTGATGGGGGTGTGGTACATTGTGTACTGTCAGTGGTATGCGATGAGCTGGGTGTCTGATGGGGTGTGGTACATTGTGTACTCTCAGTGGTATGCGGTGTGACTGGTGTCTGATGGGACTGTGGTACATTGGGTACTGTCAGTGGTGTGCGGTGTGCTGGGTGTCTGATGGGGCTGTGGTACATTGTGTACTGTCAGTGGTGTGCGGTGAGCTGGGTGTCTGATGGGACTGTGGTAATTGTGTACTGTCAGTGGTGTGCGGTGTGCTGGGTGTCTGATGGGGGTGTGGTACATTGTGTACTGTCAGTGGTGTCCGGTGTGCTGGGTGTCTGATGGGGCTGTGGTACATTGTGTACTGTCAGTGGTGTGTGGTGTGCTGGGTGTCTGATGGGGGTTTGGTACATTGTGTACTGTCAGTTGTGTGCGGTGTGCTGGGTGCCTGATGGGGCTGTGGTACATTGTGTACTGTCAGTGGTGTGCGGTGTGCTGGGTGTCTGATGGGGCTGTGGTACATTGTGTACTGTCAGTGGTGTGCGGTGTGCTCGGTGTCTGATGGAGCTGTGGTACATTGTGTACTGTCAGTTGTGTGCGGTGAGCTGGGTGCCTGATGGGGATGTGGTACATTGTGTACTGTCAGTGGTGTGCGGTTTGATGGGTGCCTGATGGGGGTGTGGTACATTGTGTACTGTCAGTGGTGTGCGGTGTGCTGGGTGTCTGATGGGGATGTGGTACATTGTGTACTGTCAGTGGTGTGCGGTGTGCTGGGTGCCTGATGGGGCTGTGGTACATTGTGTACTGTCAGTGGTGTGTGGTGTGCTGTGTGTCAGATGGGGCTGTGGTACATTGTGTACTGTCAGTGGTGTACGGTGTGCTGGGTGTCTGATGGGGGTGTGTTACCTTGTGTACTGTCAGTGGTGTGTGGTGTGCTGGGTGTCTGATGGGGCTTTGGTACATTGTGTACTGTCAGTGGTGTGCGGTGTGCTGGGTCCCTGATGGGGGTGTGGTACATTGTGTACTGTCAGTGGTGTGTGGTGTGCTGGGTGTCTGATGGGGCTGTGGTACATTGTGTACTGTCAGTGGTGTGCAGTGTGCTGGGTGTCTTATGGGGGTGTGGTACATTGTGTACTGTCAGTGGTGTGCAGTGTGCTGGGTGTCTGATGGGGGTGTGGTACATTGTGTACTGTCAGTAGTGTGCGGTGTGCTGGGTGTCTGATGGGGCTGTGGTACATTGTGTACTGTCAGTGGTGTGCGGTGTTCTGGGTGCCTGAGGGGGTGCGGTACATTGTGTACTGTCAGTGGTGTGCGGTGTGCTGGGTGCCTGAAGGGGCTGTGGTACTTTGTGTACTGTCAGTGGTGTGCGGTGTTCTGGGTGCCTGAGGGGGTGCGGTACATTGTGTACTGTCAGTGGTGTGCGGTGTGCTGGGTGTCTGATGGGGGTGTGGTACATTGTGTACTCTCAGTGGTGTGCGGTGTACTGGGTGCCTGATGGGGCTGTGGTACATTGTGTACTGTCAGTGGTGTGCGGTGTGCTGGGTGCCTGATGGGGATGTGGTACATTGTGTACTGTCAGTGGTGTGCGGTGTACTGGGTGCCTGATGGGGATGTGGTACATTGTGTACTGTCAGTGGTGTGTGGTGTGCTTGGTGTCCGATGGTGGTGTGGTACATTGTGTACTGTCAGTGGTGTGTGGTGTGCTGGGTGTCTGATGGGGGTGTGGTACATTGTGTACTGTCAGTGGTGTGCGGTGTGCTGGGTGCCAGGTGGGGGTGTGGTTCATTGTGTACTGTCAGTGGTGTGCGGTGTGCTGGGTGTCTGATGGGGATGTGGTACATTATGTACTGTCAGTGGTGTGTGGTGAGCTGGGTGTCTGATGGGGCTGTGGTACATTGTGTACTGTCAGTGGTGTGCTGGGTGTCTGATGGGGTTGTGGTACATTGTGTACTGTCAGTGGTGTGCGGTGTGCTGGGTGCCTGATGTGGCTGTGGTACATTGTGTACTGTCAGTGGTGTGTGGTGTGCTGGGTGTCTGATGGGGGTGTGGTACATTGTGTACTGTCAGTGGTGTGCGGTTTGCTGTGTGCCTGATGGGGTGTGGTACATAGTGTACTGTCAGTGGTGTGCGGTGTGCTGTGTGTCTGATGGGGCTGTGGTACATTGTGTACTGTTAGTGGTGTGCGGTGAGCTGGGAGTCTGATGGGACTGTGGTACATTGTGTACTGTCATTGCTGTGTGGTGCGCTGGGTGTCTGATGGGGCTGTGGTACATTGTGTACTGTCAGTGGTGTGCGGTGTGCTGGGTGTCTGATGGGGGTGTGGTACATTGTGTACTGTCAGTGGTGTGCGGTGAGCTGGGTGTCTGATGGAGTGTGGTACATTGTGTACTCTCAGTGGTATGCGGTGTGCCGGGTGTCTGATGGGACTGTGGTACATTGGGTACTGTCAGTGGTGTGCGGTGTGCTGGGTGTCTGATGGGGCTGTGGTACATTGTGTACTGTCAGTGGTGTGCGGTGAGCTGGGTGTCTGATGGGACTGTGGTAATTGTGTACTGTCAGTGGTGTGCGGTGTGCTGGGTGTCTGATGGGGGTGTGGTACATTGTGTACTGTCAGTGGTGTCCGGTGTGCTGGGTGTCTGATGGGGCTGAGGTACATTGTGTACTGTCAGTGGTGTGTGGTGTGCTGGGTGTCTGATGGGGGTTTGGTACATTGTGTACTGTCAGTTGTGTGCGGTGTGCTGGGTGTCTGATGGGGGTGTGGTACATTGTGTACTGTCAGTGGTGTGCGGTGTGCTGTGTGTCTGATGGGGCTGTGGTACATTGTGTACTGTCAGTGGTGTGCGGTGTGCTCGGTGTCTGATGGAGCTATGGTACATTGTGTACTGTCAGTGGTGTGCGGTGTACTGGGTGCCTGATGGGGCTGTGGCACATTGTGTACTGTCAGTGGTGTGCGGTGTGCTGGGTGCCTGATGGGGATGTGGTACATTGTGTACTGTCAGTGGTGTGCGGTGTACTGGGTGCCTGATGGGGATGTGGTACATTGTGTACTGTCAGTGGTGTGTGGTGTGCTTGGTGTCCGATGGGGGTGTGGTACATTGTGTACTGTCAGTGGTGTGCGGTGTTCTGGGTGCCTGAGGGGATGCGGTACATTGTGTACTGTCAGTGGTGTGCGGTGTGCTGGGTGCCAGGTGGGGGTGTGGTTCATTGTGTACTGCCAGTGGTGTGCGGTGTGCTGGGTGTCTGATGGGGATATGGTACATTATGTACTGTCAGTGGTGTGTGGTGAGCTGGGTGTCTGATGGGGCTGTGGTACATTGTGTACTGTCAGTGGTGTGCGGTGTGCTGGGTGTCTGATGGGGGTGTGGTACATTGTGTACTGTCAGTGGTGTGCGGTGTGCTAGGTGCCTGATGGGGCTGTGGTACATTGTGTACTGTCAGTGGTGTGTAGTGTGCTGGGTGTCTGATGGGAGTGTGGTTCATTGTGTACTGTCAGTGGTGTGCGGTGTGCTGGGTGTCTGATGGGGGTGAGGTACGTTGTGTACTGTCAGTGGTGTGCGGTGAGCTGGGTGCCTGATGGGGATGTGGTACATTGTGTACTGTCAGTGGTGTGCGGTTTGCTGGGTGCCTGATGGGGGTGTGTTACATTGTGTACTGTCAGTGGTGTGCGGTGTGCTGGGTGTCTGATGGGGATGTGGTACATTGTGTACTGTCAGTGGTGTGCGGTGTGCTGGGTGCCTGATGGGGCTGTGGTACATTGTGTACTGTCAGTGGTGTGTGGTGTGCTGTGTGTCAGATGGGGATGTGGTACATTGTGTACTGTCAGTGGTGTATGGTGTGCTGGGTGTCTGATGGGGGTGTGTTACCTTGTGTACTGTCAGTGGTGTGTGGTGTGCTGGGTGTCTGATGGGGGTGTGGTACATTGTGTACTGTCAGTGGTGTGCGGTGTGCTGGGTGTCTGATGGGGGTGTGGTACATTGTGTACTGTCAGTGGTGTGCGGTGTGCTGGGTGTCTGATGGGGCTTTGGTACATTGTGTACTGTCAGTGGTGTGCGGTGTGCTGGGTCCCTGATCGGGGTGTGGTACATTGTGTACTGTCAGTGGTGTGCGGTGTGCTGGGTGTCTGATGGGGGTGTGGTACATTGTGTACTGTCAGTGGTGTGCGGTGTGCTGGGTGTCTGATGGGGCTGTGGTACATTGTGTACTGTCAGTGGTGTGCGGTGTGCTGGGTGCCTGATGGGGCTGTGGTACATTGTGTACTGTCAGTGGTGTGCGGTGTGCTGGGTATCTGATGGGGGTGCGGTACATTGTGTACTGTCAGTGGTGTGCGGTGTGCTGGGTGTCTGATGGGGCTGTGGTACATTGTGTACTGTCAGTGGTGTGCGGTGTGCTGGGTGCCTGAAGGGGCTGTGGTACTTTGTGTACTGTCAGTGATGTGCGGTGTGCTGGGTGCCTGGTGGGGGTGTCATACATTGTGTACTGTCAGTGATGTGCGGTGAGCTGGGCGCTAGATGGGGCTGTGGTACATTGTGTACTGTCAGTGGTGTGCGGTGTTCTGGGTGCCTGAGGGGGTGCGGTACATTGTGTACTGTCAGTGGTGTGCGGTGTGCTGGGTGTCTGATGGGGGTGTGGTACATTGTGTACTCTCAGTGGTGTGCGGTGTACTGGGTGCCTGATGGGGCTGTGGTACATTGTGTACTGTCAGTGATGTGCGGTGAGCTGGGCGCTAGATGGGGCTGTGGTACATTGTGTACTGTCAGTGGTGTGCGGTGTTCTGGGTGCCTGAGGGGGTGCGGTACATTGTGTACTGTCAGTGGTGTGCGGTGTGCTGGGTGTCTGATGGGGGTGTGGTACATTGTGTACTCTCAGTGGTGTGCGGTGTACTGGGTGCCTGATGGGGCTGTGGTACATTGTGTACTGTCAGTGGTGTGCGGTGTGCTGGGTGCCTGATGGGGATGTGGTACATTGTGTACTGTCAGTGGTGTGTGGTGTGCTTGGTGTCCGATGGGGGTGTGGTACATTGTGTACTGTCAGTGGTGTGCGGTGTTCTGGGTGCCTGAGGGGATGCGGTACATTGTGTACTGTCAGTGGTGTGCGGTGTGCTGGGTGCCAGGTGGGGGTGTGGTTCATTGTGTACTGTCAGTGGTGTGCGGTGTGCTGGGTGTCTGATGGGGATGTGGTATATTATGTACTGTCAGTGGTGTGTGGTGAGCTGGGTGTCTGATGGGGCTGTGGTACAGTGTGTACTGTCAGTGGTGTGCGGTGTGCTGGGTGTCTGATGGGGGTGTGGTACATTGTGTACTGTCAGTGGTGTGCGGTGTGCTAGGTGCCTGATGGGGCTGTGGTACATTGTGTACTGTCAGTGGTGTGTGGTGTGCTGGGTGTCTGATGGGAGTGTGGTACATTGTGTACTGTCAGTGATGTGCGGTGTGCTGGGTGCTTGGTGGGGGTGTGGTACATTGTGTACTGTCAGTGGTGTGCGGTGTGCTGGGTGCCTGATGGGGCTGTGGTACATTGTGTACTGTCAGTGGTGTGCTGGGTGTCTGATGGGGGTAAGGTACATTGTGTACTGCCAGTGGTGTGCGGTGTGCTGGGTGCCTGATGGGGCTGTGGTACATTGTGTACTGTCAGTGGTGTGCTGGGTGTCTGATGGGGGTAAGGTACATTGTGTACTGCCAGTGGTGTGCGGTGTGCTGGGTGCCTGATGGGGCTGTGGTACATTGTGTACTGTCAGTGGTGTGCGGTGTGCTGGGTGCCTGATGGGGCTGTGGTACATTGTGTACTGTCAGTGGTGTGCGGTGTGCTGGGTATCTGATGGGGGTGCGGTACATTGTGTACTGTCAGTGGTGTGCGGTGTGCTGGGTGCCTGATGGGGGTGTGGTACATTGTGTACTGTCAGTGATGTGTGGTGTGCTGGGTGCCTGGTGGGGGTGTGGTACATTGTGTACTGTCAGTGGTGTGCGGTGTGCTGGGTGTCTGATGGGGCTGTGGTACATTGTGTACTGTCAGTGGTGTGCGGTGTGCTGGGTGCCTGATGGGGCTGTGGTACATTGTGTACTGTCAGTGGTGTGCGGTGTGCTGGGTGCCTGATGGGGCTGTGGTACATTGTGTACTGTCAGTGGTGTGCGGTGTGCTGGGTGCCTGATGGGGCTGTGGTACATTGTGTACTGTCAGTGGTGTGCGGTGTGCTGGGTATCTGATGGGGGTGTGGTACATTGTGTACTGTCAGTGGTGTGCGGTGTTCTGGGTGCCTGAGGGGGTGCGGTACATTGTGTACTGTCAGTGGTGTGCGGTGTGCTGGGTGCCTGATGGGGCTGTGGTACATTGTGTACTGTCAGTGGTGTGCGGTGTGCTGGGTGCCTGATGGGGATGTGGTACATTGTGTACTGTCAGTGGTGTGCGGTGTACTGGGTGCCTGATGGGGATGTGGTACATTGTGTACTGTCAGTGGTGTGTGGTGAGCTTGGTGTCCGATGGGGGTGTGGTACATTGTGTACTGTCAGTGGTGTGCGGTGTTCTGGGTGCCTGAGGGGATGCGGTACATTGTGTACTGTCAGTGGTGTGCGGTGTGCTGGGTGCCAGGTGGGGGTGTGGTTCATTGTGTACTGTCAGTGGTGTGCGGTGTGCTGGGTGTCTGATGGGGATGTGGTACATTATGTACTGTCAGTGGTGTGTGGTGAGCTGGGTGTCTGATGGGGCTGTGGTACATTGTGTACTGTCAGTGGTGTGCGGTGTGCTGGGTGTCTGATGGGGGTGTGGTGCATTGTGTACTTTCAGTGGTGTGCGGTGTGCTAGGTGCCTGATGGGGCTGTGGTACATTGTGTACTATCAGTGGTGTGTGGTGTGCTGGGTGTCTGATGGGAGTGTGGTACATTGTGTACTGTCAGTGGTGTGCGGTGTGCTGGGTGTCTGATGGGGGTGAGGTACGTTGTGTACTGTCAGTGGTGTGCGGTGAGCTGGGTGCCTGATGGGGATGTGGTACATTGTGTACTGTCAGTGGTGTGCGGTTTGCTGGGTGCCTGATGGGGGTGTGTTACATTGTGTACTGTCAGTGGTGTGCGATGTGCTGGGTGTCTGATGGGGATGTGGTACATTGTGTACTGTCAGTGGTGTGCGGTGTGCTGGGTGCCTGATGGGGCTGTGGTACATTGTGTACTGTCAGTGGTGTGTGGTGTGCTGTGTGTCAGATGGGGCTGTGGTACATTGTGTACTGTCAGTGGTGTGCGGTGTGCTGGGTGCCTGATGGGGGTGTGGTACATTGTGTACTGTCAGTGGTGTGCAGTGTGCTGGGTGTCTGATGGGGGTGTGGTACATTGTGTACTGTCAGTAGTGTGTGGTGTGCTGGGTGTCTGATGGGGCTGTGGTACATTGTGTACTGTCAGTGGTGTGCGGTGTGCTGGGTGTCTGAAGGGGCTGTGGTACTTTGTGTACTGTCAGTGATGTGCGGTGTGCTGGGTGCCTGGTGGGGGTGTGGTACATTGTGTACTGTCAGTGATGTGCGGTGAGCTGGGCGCTAGATGGGGCTGTGGTACATTGTGTACTGTCAGTGGTGTGCGGTGTTCTGGGTGCCTGAGGGGGTGCGGTACATTGTGTACTGTCAGTGGTGTGCGGTGTGCTGGGTGTCTGATGGGGGTGTGGTACATTGTGTACTCTCAGTGGTGTGCGGTGTACTGGGTGCCTGATGGGGCTGTGGTACATTGTGTACTGTCAGTGGTGTGCGGTGTGCTGGGTGCCTGATGGGGATGTGGTACATTGTGTACTGTCAGTGGTGTGCGGTGTACTGGGTGCCTGATGGGGATGTGGTACATTGTGTACTGTCAGTGGTGTGTGGTGTGCTTGGTGTCCGATGGGGGTGTGGTACATTGTGTACTGTCAGTGGTGTGCGGTGTTCTGGGTGCCTGAGGGGATGCGGTACATTGTGTACTGTCAGTGGTGTGCGGTGTGCTGGGTGCCAGGTGGGGGTGTGGTTCATTGTGTACTGTCAGTGGTGTGCGGTGTGCTGGGTGTCTGATGGGGATGTGGTACATTATGTACTGTCAGTGGTGTGTGGTGAGCTGGGTGTCTGATGGGGCTGTGGTACATTGTGTACTGTCAGTGGTGTGCGGTGTGCTGGGTGTCTGATGGGGGTGTGGTACATTGTGTACTGTCAGTGGTGTGCGGTGTGCTAGGTGCCTGATGGGGCTGTGGTACATTGTGTACTGTCAGTGGTGTGTGGTGTGCTGGGTGTCTGATGGGAGTGTGGTACATTGTGTACTGTCAGTGGTGTGCGGTGTGCTGGGTGTCTGATGGGGGTGCGGTACATTGTGTACTGTCAGTGGTGTGCGGTGTGCTGGGTGCCTGATGGGGGTGTGGTACATTGTGTACTGTCAGTGATGTGCGGTGTGCTGGGTGCCTGGTGGGGGTGTGGTACATTGTGTACTGTCAGTGGTGTGCGGTGTGCTGGGTGTCTGATGGGGCTGTGGTACATTGTGTACTGTCAGTGGTGTGCGGTGTGCTGGGTGCCTGATGGGGCTGTGGTACATTGTGTACTGTCAGTGGTGTGCGGTGTGCTGGGTGCCTGATGGGGCTGTGGTACATTGTGTACTGTCAGTGGTGTGCGGTGTGCTGGGTGCCTGATGGGGCTGTGGTACATTGTGTACTGTCAGTGGTGTGCGGTGTGCTGGGTATCTGATGGGGGTGTGGTACATTGTGTACTGTCAGTGGTGTGCGGTGTTCTGGGTGCCTGAGGGGGTGCGGTACATTGTGTACTGTCAGTGGTGTGCGGTGTGCTGGGTGCCTGATGGGGCTGTGGTACATTGTGTACTGTCAGTGGTGTGCGGTGTGCTGGGTGCCTGATGGGGATGTGGTACATTGTGTACTGTCAGTGGTGTGCGGTGTACTGGGTGCCTGATGGGGATGTGGTACATTGTGTACTGTCAGTGGTGTGTGGTGAGCTTGGTGTCCGATGGGGGTGTGGTACATTGTGTACTGTCAGTGGTGTGCGGTGTTCTGGGTGCCTGAGGGGATGCGGTACATTGTGTACTGTCAGTGGTGTGCGGTGTGCTGGGTGCCAGGTGGGGGTGTGGTTCATTGTGTACTGTCAGTGGTGTGCGGTGTGCTGGGTGTCTGATGGGGATGTGGTACATTATGTACTGTCAGTGGTGTGTGGTGAGCTGGGTGTCTGATGGGGCTGTGGTACATTGTGTACTGTCAGTGGTGTGCGGTGTGCTGGGTGTCTGATGGGGGTGTGGTGCATTGTGTACTTTCAGTGGTGTGCGGTGTGCTAGGTGCCTGATGGGGCTGTGGTACATTGTGTACTATCAGTGGTGTGTGGTGTGCTGGGTGTCTGATGGGAGTGTGGTACATTGTGTACTGTCAGTGGTGTGCGGTGTGCTGGGTGTCTGATGGGGGTGAGGTACGTTGTGTACTGTCAGTGGTGTGCGGTGAGCTGGGTGCCTGATGGGGATGTGGTACATTGTGTACTGTCAGTGGTGTGCGGTTTGCTGGGTGCCTGATGGGGGTGTGTTACATTGTGTACTGTCAGTGGTGTGCGATGTGCTGGGTGTCTGATGGGGATGTGGTACATTGTGTACTGTCAGTGGTGTGCGGTGTGCTGGGTGCCTGATGGGGCTGTGGTACATTGTGTACTGTCAGTGGTGTGTGGTGTGCTGTGTGTCAGATGGGGCTGTGGTACATTGTGTACTGTCAGTGGTGTGCGGTGTGCTGGGTGCCTGATGGGGGTGTGGTACATTGTGTACTGTCAGTGGTGTGCAGTGTGCTGGGTGTCTGATGGGGGTGTGGTACATTGTGTACTGTCAGTAGTGTGTGGTGTGCTGGGTGTCTGATGGGGCTGTGGTACATTGTGTACTGTCAGTGGTGTGCGGTGTGCTGGGTGTCTGAAGGGGCTGTGGTACTTTGTGTACTGTCAGTGATGTGCGGTGTGCTGGGTGCCTGGTGGGGGTGTGGTACATTGTGTACTGTCAGTGATGTGCGGTGAGCTGGGCGCTAGATGGGGCTGTGGTACATTGTGTACTGTCAGTGGTGTGCGGTGTTCTGGGTGCCTGAGGGGGTGCGGTACATTGTGTACTGTCAGTGGTGTGCGGTGTGCTGGGTGTCTGATGGGGGTGTGGTACATTGTGTACTCTCAGTGGTGTGCGGTGTACTGGGTGCCTGATGGGGCTGTGGTACATTGTGTACTGTCAGTGGTGTGCGGTGTGCTGGGTGCCTGATGGGGATGTGGTACATTGTGTACTGTCAGTGGTGTGCGGTGTACTGGGTGCCTGATGGGGATGTGGTACATTGTGTACTGTCAGTGGTGTGTGGTGTGCTTGGTGTCCGATGGGGGTGTGGTACATTGTGTACTGTCAGTGGTGTGCGGTGTTCTGGGTGCCTGAGGGGATGCGGTACATTGTGTACTGTCAGTGGTGTGCGGTGTGCTGGGTGCCAGGTGGGGGTGTGGTTCATTGTGTACTGTCAGTGGTGTGCGGTGTGCTGGGTGTCTGATGGGGATGTGGTACATTATGTACTGTCAGTGGTGTGTGGTGAGCTGGGTGTCTGATGGGGCTGTGGTACATTGTGTACTGTCAGTGGTGTGCGGTGTGCTGGGTGTCTGATGGGGGTGTGGTACATTGTGTACTGTCAGTGGTGTGCGGTGTGCTAGGTGCCTGATGGGGCTGTGGTACATTGTGTACTGTCAGTGGTGTGTGGTGTGCTGGGTGTCTGATGGGAGTGTGGTACATTGTGTACTGTCAGTGGTGTGCGGTGTGCTGGGTGTCTGATGGGGGTGAGGTACATTGTGTACTGTCAGTGGTGTGCGGTGTGCTGGGTGCCTGATGGGGGTGTGGTACATTGTGTACTGTCAGTGATGTGCGGTGTGCTGGGTGCTTGGTGGGGGTGTGGTACATTGTGTACTGTCAGTGGTGTGCGGTGTGCTGGGTGCCTGATGGGGCTGTGGTACATTGTGTACTGTCAGTGGTGTGCTGGGTGTCTGATGGGGGTAAGGTACATTGTGTACTGCCAGTGGTGTGCGGTGTGCTGGGTGCCTGATGGGGCTGTGGTACATTGTGTACTGTCAGTGGTGTGCGGTGTGCTGGGTGCCTGATGGGGCTGTGGTACATTGTGTACTGTCAGTGGTGTGCGGTGTGCTGGGTGCCTGATGGGGCTGTGGTACATTGTGTACTGTCAGTGGTGTGCGGTGTGCTGGGTATCTGATGGGGGTGCGGTACATTGTGTACTGTCTGTGGTGTGCGGTGTGCTGGGTGCCTGATGGGGGTGTGGTACATTGTGTACTGTCAGTGATGTGCGGTGTGCTGGGTGCCTGGTGGGGGTGTGGTACATTGTGTACTGTCAGTGGTGTGCGGTGTGCTGGGTGTCTGATGGGGCTGTGGTACATTGTGTACTGTCAGTGGTGTGCGGTGTGCTGGGTGCCTGATGGGGCTGTGGTACATTGTGTACTGTCAGTGGTGTGCGGTGTGCTGGGTGCCTGATGGGGCTGTGGTACATTGTGTACTGTCAGTGGTGTGCGGTGTGCTGGGTGCCTGATGGGGCTGTGGTACATTGTGTACTGTCAGTGGTGTGCGGTGTGCTGGGTGCCTGATGGGGGTGTGGTACATTGTGTACTGTCAGTGGTGTGCGGTGTGCTGGGTGCCTGATGGGGGTGTGGTACATTGTGTACTGTCAGTGATGTGCGGTGTGCTGGGTGCCTGGTGGGGGTGTGGTACATTGTGTACTGTCAGTGGTGTGCGGTGTGCTTGGTGTCCGATGGGGGTGTGGTACATTGTGTACTGTCAGTGGTGTGCGGTGTTCTGGGTGCCTGAGGGGATGCGGTACATTGTGTACTGTCAGTGATGTGCGGTGTGCTGGGTGCCTGGTGGGGGTGTGGTTCATTGTGTACTCTCAGTGGTGTGCGGTGTGCTGGGTGTCTGATGGGGGTGTGGTACATTGTGTACTGTCAGTGGTGTGCGGTGAGCTGGGTGCCTGATGGGGGTGTGGTACATTGTGTACTGTCAGTGGTGTGCGGTGAGCTGGGCGCTTGATGGGAGTGTGGTACATTGTGTACTGTCAGTGGTGTGCTGTGTGCTGGGTGCCTGATGGGGCTGTGGTACATTGTGTACTGTCAGTAGTGTGCGGTGTGCTGGGTGTCTGATTGGGCTGTGGTGCATTGTGTACTGTCAGTGGTGTGCAGTGTGCTGGGTGTCTGATGGGGCTGTGGTACATTGTGTACTGTCAGTGGTGTGCGGTGTTCTGGGTGCCTGAGGGGGTGCGGTACATTGTGTACTGTCAGTGGTGTGCGGTGTGCTGGGTGTCTGATGGGGGTGTGGTACATTGTGTACTGTCAGTGGTGTGTGGTGTGCTGGGTGTCTGATGGGGGTGTGGTACATTGTGTACTGTCAGTGGTGTGCGGTGTGCTGGGTGTCTGATGGGGCTCTGGTACATTGTGTACTGTCAGTGGTGTGTGGTGCCCTGGGTGTCTTATGGGGCTGTGGTACATTGTGTACTGTCAGTGGTGTGCGGTGTGCTGGGTGTCTGA
This sequence comes from Scyliorhinus torazame, assembly GCF_047496885.1. Classification (NCBI taxonomy): domain Eukaryota; kingdom Metazoa; phylum Chordata; class Chondrichthyes; order Carcharhiniformes; family Scyliorhinidae; genus Scyliorhinus; species Scyliorhinus torazame. Next base: position 116,137,444 of record NC_092726.1, on the reverse strand, counting down.
TGGGGCTCTGGTACATTGTGTACTGTCAGTGGTGTGTGGTGCCCTGGGTGTCTTATAGGGCTGTGGTACATTGTGTACTGTCAGTGGTGTGTGCTGCCCTGGGTGTCTTATGGGGCTGTGGTACATTGTGTACTGTCAGTGGTGTGCGGTGTGCTCGGTGTCCGATGGGGCTGTGGTACAGTGTGTACTGTCAGTGGTGTGTGGTGTGCTGGGTGTCTGATGGGGGTGTGGTACATTGTGTACTGTCAGTGGTGTGCGGTGTGCTGGGTGTCTGATGGGGGTGTGGTACATTGTGTACTGTCAGTGGTGTGCGGTGTGCTGGGTGACTGATGGGTGTGTGGTACATTGTGTACTGTCAATGGTGTGCGGTGTGCTGGGTGCCTGATGGGGGTGTGGTACATTGTGTACTGTCAGTGGTGTGCGGTGTGCTGGGTGCCTGATGGGGGTGTGGAACATTGTGTACTGTCAGTGGTGTGCGGTGTGCTGTGTGCCTCATGGGGGTGTGGTACATAGTGTACTGTCAGTGGTGTGCGGTGTGCTGGGTGCCTCATGGGGGTGTGGTACATAGTGTACTGTCAGTGGTGTGCGGTGTGCTGTGTGTCTGATGGGGCTGTGGTACATTGTGTACTGTCAGTGGTGTGCGGTATGCAGGGTGTCTGATGGGGGTGTGGTACATTGTGTACTGTCAGTGGTGTGCGGTGTTCTGGGTGTCTGATGGGGGTGTGGTACATTGGGTACTGTCAGTGGTGTGCGGTGTGCTGGGTGTCTGATGGGGCTGTGGTACATTGTGTACTGTCAGTGGTGTGCGGTGAGCTGGGTGTCTGATAGGACTGTGGTACATTGTGTACTGTCAGTGGTGTGCGGTGTGCTGGGTGTCTGATGGGGGTGTGGTACATTATGTACTGTCAGTGGTGTGCGGTGTGCTGGGTGTCTGATGGGGCTGTGGTACATTGTGTACTGTCAGTGGTGTGTGGTGTGCTGTGTGTCTGATGGGGGTGTGGTACATTGTGTACTGTCAGTGGTGTGCGGTGTGCTGGGTGTCTGATGGGGCTGTGGTACATTGTGTACTGTCAGTGGTGTGTGGTGTGCTGGGTGTCTGATGGGGGTGTGGTACATTGTGTACTGTCAGTGGTGTGCGGTGTGCTGGGTGCCTGATGGGGGGGTGTTACCTTGTGTACTGTCAGTGGTGTGTGGTGTGCTGGGTGTCTGATGGGGCTTTGGTACATTGTGTACTGTCAGTGGTGTGCGGTGTGCTGGGTGCCTGATGGGGGTGTGTTACCTTGTGTACTGTCAGTGGTGTGCGGTGTGCTGTGTGTCTGATGGGGCTGTGGTACATTGTGTACTGTCAGTGGTGCGCGGTGAGCTGGGTGCCTTATGGGGCTGTGGTACATTGTGTACTGTCAGTGGTGTGTGGTGTGCTGGGTGTCTGATGGGCGTGTGGTACATTGTGTACTGTCAGTGGTGTGCGGTGTGCTGGGTGTCTGATGGGGGTGTGGTACATTGTGTACTGTCAGTGGTGTGCAGTGAGCTGGGTTTCTGATGGGGCTGTGGTACATTGTGTACTTTCAGTGGTGTGTGGTGTGTTGGGTGTCTGATGGGACTGTGGTACATTGTGTACTGTCCGTGGTGTGCGGTGTGCTGGGTGCCTGAAGGGGCTGTGGTACTTTGTGTACTGTCAGTGATGTGCGGTGTGCTGGGTGCCTGGTGGGGGTGTGGTACATTGTGTACTGTCAGTGGTGTGCGGTGAGCTGTGCGCTAGATGGGGCTGTGGTACATTGTGTATTGTCAGTGGTGTGCGGTGTGCTGGGTGTCTGATGGGGGTGTGGTACATTGTGTACTGTCAGTGGCGTGCGGTGTGCTGGGTGCCTGATGGGGCTGTGGTACATTGTGTACTGTCAGTGCTGTGCGGTGTGCTGGGTGTCTGATGGGGGTGTGGTACATTGTGTACTGTCAGTGCTGTGCGGTGCCCTGGGTGCCTGATGGTGGTGTGGTACACTGTGTACTGTCAGTGGTGTGCAGTGTGCTGGGTGTCTGATGGGGTTGTGGTACATTGTGTACTGTCAGTGGTGTGCAGTGTGCTGGGCGTCTGATGGGGTTGTGGTACATTGTGTACTGTCAGTGGTGTGCAGTGTGCTGGGCGTCTGATGGGGTTGTGGTACACTGTGTACTGTCAGTGGTGTGCGGTGTGCTGGGCGTCTGATGGGGTTGTGGTACATTGTGTACTGTCAGTGGTGTGCAGTGTGCTGGGTGTCTGATGGGGGTGTGGTACATTGTGTACCGTCAGTGGTGTGCGGTGTGCTGGGTGACTGATGGGACTGTGGTACATTGTGTACTGTCAGTGGTGTGCGGTGTGTTGGATGTCTAATGGGGCTGTGGTACATTGTGTACTGTCAGTGGTGTGTGGTGAGCTGAGTGTCTGATGGGGCTGTGGTACATTGTGTACTGTCAGTGGTGTGCGGTGTGCTGGGTGTCTGCTGGGGGAGTGGTACATTGTGTACTGTCAGTTTTGTGCGGTGTGCTGGGTGCCTGATGGGGGTGTGGTACATTGTGTACTGTCAGTGGTGTGCGGTGTGCTGAGTGTCTGATGGGGCTGTGGTACATTGTGTACTGTCAGTGGTGTGTGGTGAGCTTGCTGCCTGACGAGGGTGTGGTACATTGTGTACTGTCAGTGGTGTGTGGTGTGCTGGGTGTCTGATGGGGGTGTGGTACATTGTGTACTGTCAGTGGTGTGCGGTGTGCTGGGTGCCTGATGGGGCTGTGGTACATTGTGTACTGTCAGTGGAGTGCGGTGTGCTGGGTGCTTGATTGGGCTGTGGTACATTGTGTACTGTCAGTGGTGTGCGGTGTGCTGGGTGCATGATGGGGGTGTGGTACATTGTGTACTGTCCGTGCTGTGCGGTGTGCTGGGTGCCTGATGGGGGTGTGGTACATTGTGTACTGTCAGTGGTGTGTGGTGTGCTGGGTGTCTGATGGGGCTGTGGTACATTGTGTACTGTCAGTGGTCTGTGGTCTGCTGGGTGTCTGATGGGACTGTGGTACATTGTGTACTGTCAGTGGTGTGCGGTGTGCTGGGTGCCTGATGGGGGTGTGGTACATTGTGTACTGTCCGTGCTGTGCGGTGTGCTGGGTGCCTGATGGGGGTGTGGCACATTGTGTGCTGTCAGTGGTGTGCGGTGTGCTGGGTGTCTGATGGGTGTGTGGTACATTGTGTACTGTCAGTGGTGTGCGGTGTGCTGGGTGTCTGATGGGTGTGTGGTACATTGTGTGCTGTCAGTGGTGTGCGGTGTGCTAGGTGTCTGATGGGTGTGTGGTACATTGTGTACTGTCAGTGGTGTGCGGTGTGCTGGGTGTCTGATGGGGCTGTGGTACATTGTGTACTGTCAGTGGTGTGCGGTGTGCTGTGTATCTGATGGGGGTGTGGTACATTGTGTACTGTCAGCGGTGATCGTTGTGCTGTGTGTCTGATGGGGCTGTGGTACATTGTGTACTGTCAGTGGTTGCGGTTTGCTGGGTGCCTGATGGGGCTGTGGTACATTGTGTACTGTCAGTGCTGTGCGGTGTGCTGGGTACCTGATGGGGGTGTGGTACATTATGTACTGTCCGTGCTGTGTGGTGTGCTGGGTGTCTGATGGGGCTGTGGTACATTGTGTACTGTCAGTGGTGTGTGGTGTGCTGGGTGTCTGATTGGGGTGTGGTACATTGTGTACTGTCAGTGGTGTGCGGTATGCTGGGTGCCTGATGGTGCTGTGGTACATTGTGTACTGTCAGTGGAGTGCGGTGTGCTGGGTGCCTGATGGGGCTGTGGTACATTGTGTACTGTCAGTGGTGTGCGGTGTGCTGGGTGCCTGATGGGGGTGTGGTACATTGTGTACTGTCCGTGGTGTGCGGTGTGCTGGGTGCCTGATGGGGGTGTGGTACATTGTGTACTGTCAGTGGTGTGTGGTGTGCTGGGTGCCTGATGGGGGTGTGGTACATTGTGTACTGTCAGTGGTGTGCGGTGTGTTGGGTGTCTGGTGAGGGTGTGGTACATTGTGTACTGTCAGTGGTGTGTGGTCTGCTGGGTGTCTGATGGGGCTGTGGTACATTGTGTACTGTCAGTGGTGTGCGGTGTGCTGGGTGTCTGATGGGGCTGTGGTACATTGTGTACTGTCAGTGGTGTGCGGTGAGCTGGGTGTCTGATGGGGCTGTGGTACATTGTGTGCTGTCAGTGGTGTGCGGTGTGCTGGGTGTCTGATAGGTGTGTGGTACATTGTGTACTGTCAGTGGTGTGCGGTGCGCTGGGTGCCTGATGGGGGTGTGGTACATTGTGTGCTGTCAGTGGTGTGCGGTGTGCTGGGTGTCTGATGGGGGTGTGGTACATTGTGTACTGTCAGTGGTGTGCTGTGTGCTGGGTGTCTGATGGGTGTGTGGTACATTGTGTGCTGTCAGTGGTGTGCGGTGTGCTGGGTGTCTGATGGGTGTGTGGTACATTGTGTACTGTCAGTGGTGTGCGGTGTGCTGGGTGTCTGATGGGGCTGTGGTACATTGTGTACTGTCAGTGGTGTGCGGTGTGCGTGTGTCTGATGGGGGTGTGATACATTGTGTACTGTCAGCGGTGATCGGTGTGCTGTGTGTCTGATGGGGCTGTGGTACATTGTGAACTGTCAGTGGTGTGCGGTGTGCTGGGTGTCTGATGGGGGTGTGGTACATTGTGTACTGTCAGTGGTGTGCGGTGTGCTGGGTGGCTGATGGGGCTGTGGTACATTGTGTACTGTCAGTGGTGTGCGGTGTGCTGGGTGTCTGATGGGGGTGTGGTACATTGTGTACTGTCAGTGGTGTGCGGTGAGCTGGGTGTCTGATGGAGCTGTGGTACATTGTGTACTGTCAGTGGTGTGCGGTGAGCTGGGTGTCTGATGGGGCTGTGGTACATTGTGTGCTGTCAGTGGTGTGCGGTGTGCTGGGTGTCTGATGGGATGTGGTACATTGTGTACTGTCAGTGGTGTGCGGTGAGCTGGGTGTCTGATGGGGCTGTGGTACATTGTGTGCTGTCAGTGGTGTGCGGTGTGCTGGGTGTCTGATGGGTGTGTGGTACATTGTGTACTGTCAGTGGTGTGCGGTGCGCTGGGTGCCTGATGGGGGTGTGGTACATTGTGTACTGTCAGTGATGTGCGGTGTGCTGGGTGTCTGATGGGGCTGTGGTACATAGTGTACTGTCAGTGGTGTGCGGTGTGCTGTGTGTCTGATGGGGGTGTGGTACATTGTGTACTGTCAGCGGTGATCGGTGTGCTGGGTGTCTAATGGGGCTGTGGTACATTGTGAACTGTCAGTGGTGTGCGGTGTGCTGGGTGTCTGATGGGGAGTGTTGTATATTGTGTACTGTCAGTGGTGTGCGGTGTGCTGGGTGCCTGATGGGGGTGTGGTACATTGTGTACTGTCAGTGGTGTGTGGTGTGCTGGGTGTCTGATGGGGGTGTGGTACATTGTGTACTGTCAGTGGTGTGCGGTGTGCTGGGTGCCTGATGGGGGTGTGGTACATTGTGTACTGTCAGTGGTGTGTGGTGTGCTGGGTGTCTGATGGGTGTGTGGTACATTGTGTACTGTCAGTGGTGTGCGGTGTGCTGGGTGCCTGATGGGGGTGTGGTACATTGTGGACTGTCAGTGGTGTGCGGTGTGCTGGGTGTCTGATGGGGCTGAGGTACATTGTGTACTGGCAGTGGTGTGTGGTGTGCTGGGTGTCTGATGGGGGGTGGTACATTGTGTACTGTCAGTGGTGTGCGGTGTGCTGGGTGTCTGATGGGGCTGTGGTACATTGTGTACTTTAAGTGGTGTGTGGTGTGTGGTGTGCTGGGTGTCTGATGGGGCTGTGGTACATTGTGTACTGTCAGTGGTGTGCCGTGAGCTGGGTGTCCGATGGGGGTGTGGTACATTGTGTACTGTCAGTGGTGTGCGGTGTGCTGGGTGTCTGATGAGGCTGTGGTACGTTGTGTACTGTCAGTCTTGTGCGGTGTGCTGGGTGTCTGATGGGGCTGTGGTACATTGTGCACTGTCAGTGATGTGTGGTGTGCTGGGTGTCTGATGTGGGTGTGGTACATTGTGTACTGTCAGTGGTGTGCGGTGTGCTGGGTGTCTGATGGGGCTGTGGTACATTGTGTACTGTCAGTGGTGTGCGGTGTGCTGGGTGTCTGATGGGGCTGTGGTACATTGCGTACTGTCAGTGGTGTGCGGTGTGATGGGTGTCTGATGGTGCTGTGGTACATTGCGTACTGTCAGTGGTGTGCGGTGTGATGGGTGTCTGATGGGGCTGTGGTACATTGTGTACTGTCAGTGGTGTGCGGTGTGCTGGGTGTCTGATGGGGCTGTGGTACATTGCGTACTGTCAGTGGTGTGCGGTGTAATGGGTGTCTGATGGGGCTGTGGTACATTGTGTACTGTCAGTGGTGTGCGGTGTGCTGGGTGTCTGATGGGGGTGTGTTACATTGTGTTCTGTCAGTGGTGTGCGGTGTGCTGGGTGTCTGATGGGGTTGTGGTACATTGTGTACTGTCAGTGGGGAGCGGTGTGCTGGCTGCCTGATGGGGGTGTGGTACATTGTGTACTGTCAGTGGTGTGCGGTGTGCTGGGTGCCTGATGGGGGTGTGGTACATTGTGTACTGTCAGTGGTGTGCGGTGTGCTGGTTGCCTGATGGGGGTGTGGTACATTGTGTACTGTCAGTGGTGTGCGGTGTGCTGGGTGCCTGATGGGGTTGTGGTGCATTGTGTGCTATCAGTGGTGTGCGGTGTGCTGTATATAGTTAACCATTTACTGCTCAATAATCCCTGGGAGCAGGGGACAGGCAGTGCGGTCCGGGAGCCCCCAATTAAAAATCTATTTCAGTGACGTCTGTGCTGTATATAGTTAACCATTTACTGCTCAATAATCCCTGGGAGCAGGGGACAGGCAGAGTGGCCTCGGGAGCCCCCAATTAAAAAGCTGTTTCAGTGACCTATGTGCCTATATATAGTTAACCATTTGCTGCTCAATAATCCCTGCGAGCAGGGGACAGGCAGTGTGACCTCGGGAGCCCCCAATTAAAATGCTATTTCAGAGACCTCTGTGCCTGTATATAGTTAACCATTTACTGCTCAATATTCCCTGTGAGCAGGTGACATGCAGTGTGACTCTGGGAGCCCCCAGTATCAAAGCTGTTTCAGAGACAACTGTGCCTGTATATAGTTAACCATTTACTTCTCAATAATCCCTGTGAGCAGAGGACTGCTTAACCACTTCCTTACCTTGCAGGTCAGCTGTTCGGGAGAGAGAGGGAGCCGGGACCTTGGAAACAGCGCGGGAGTTTCAAAAAGCGCGGGAGCTGCGAGGCAGAGGGGACAGTTTAAAAAGGGCGCTCCGTGGGTGAGGTAAGTACTGCTTAACCACTTCCTTACCTTGCAGGTCAGCTGTTCGGGAGAGAGAGGGAGCCGGGACCTTGGAAACAGCGCGGGAGTTTCAAAAAGCGCGGGAGCTGCGAGGCAGAAGGGACAGTTTAAAAAGGGTGCGCCGTGGGTGAGGTAAGTACTGCTTAACCACTTCCTTACCTTGCAGGTCAGCTGTTCGGGAGAGAGATCAGTTTTGGGAGCAGGCCTATTGGCTGACTGTAAATCAGGAAGGATACAAAGGGTGTGGCTGAAGTGCCTATAGAAACAGAGTGCTGGAGGCAAACAGAGTGTATCTGAGTTTGGGTAAGGCTGAGTTCGGGTAAGAGTGGAGTGACAAAAAAAAAAAAAAAAATCAAATTAATTCAATAAATTAATTAACTAGTTAAGGGAATTTGGTGCTCACCTGAAGGAGGTGCAGAGAAGCAGACCTGTGAGGGAGCCTCGGGAGCAATTACATCACAGCCAGCAGGTAAGTGATTGGCTTGTAACTGGTAAGTGATTTCTCTCTCTTTGACTTTCTCTTCGCTGTGTCGTGTAGTTCAAATTTAACTTCAGGTTTAAGTCATGGCAGGAGAGCTCAGACCCGTGTCATGCTCCTCTTGTGAGATGTGGCAAGTCAGGGACCCTTCTGGTGTCCCTGACTCCTTCATCTGCAAGAAGTGTGTCCAACTGCAGCTCCTGTTAGGCCGCTTGACGGCTCTGGAGCTGCGGATGGACTCACTTTGGAGCATCCGCGATGCTGAGGAAGTTGTGGATAGCACATTCAGTGAGTTGGTCACACCGCAGATTAAAATTACTGAGGCAGATAGGGAATGGGTGACCAACAGACAGAGGAAGAGTAGGAAGGCAGTGCAGGGATCCCCTGCGGTCATCTCCCTCCAAAACAGATTTACCGTTTCGGAAACTGTTGGGGGAGATGGCTCACCAGGGGAAGGTGGCAGCAGCCAGGTTCATGGCACCGTGGCTGGCTCTGCTGCACAGAAGGGCGGGAAAAAGAGTGGCAGAGCTATAGTGATAGGGGATTCAATTGTAAGGGGAATAGACAGGCGTTTCTGCGGACGCAAACGAGAATCCAGGTTGGTATGTTGCCTCCCTGGTGCAAGGGTCAAGGATGTCTCGGAGCGGCAGCAGGGCATTCTGGATGGGGACGGTGAACAGCCAGCTGTCGTGGTGCATATAGGCACCAACGATATAGGTAAAAAACGGGATGAGGTCCTACAAGCTGAATTTAGGGAGTTAGGAGTTAAACTAAAAAGTAGGACCTCAAAGGTAGTAATCTCAGGATTGCTACCAGTGCCACGTGATAGTCAGAGTACGAATGACAGGATAGCTAGGATGAATACGTGGCTTGAGAGATGGTGCAAGAGGGAGGGTTTCAAATTCCTGGGACATTGGGACCGATTCTGGGGGAGGTGGGACCTGTACAAATCGGACGGTCTGCATCTGGGTGGGACCGGAACCAATGTTCTCGGGGGGGGGGGGGGGTGTTTGCTAGTGCAGTTGGGGAGGGTTTCAACTAATGTGCCAGGGGGATGGGAACCGATGTAGGAAGTCAGTGGGGACAGAAACAAAAGGCAGGAAGCGAGAGTGTGTAAAGCATGACCAGAGAAAGCAGGGCAGAGAGCAAGGAAGGTCTACATTAAACTGCATTTATTTCAATGCAAGGGGCCTGACGGGCAAAGCGGATGAACTCAGGGCATGGATGGGCACATGGGACTGGGATATTATAGCTATGACTGAAATATGGCTAAGGGAGGGGCAGGACTGGCAGCTCAATGTTCCGGGGTACAGATGCTATAGAAAGGATAGAACAGGAGGTAAGAGAGGAGGGGGAGTGGCGTTTTTGATTAGGGAGAACATCACGGCAGTACATAGAGGGGATATATCCGAGTGTTCGCCCACTGAGTCTATATGGGTGGAACTGAAAAATAAGAAGGGAGAGATCACCTTGGTAGGACTGTACTACAGGCCCCCAAATAGTCAGCGGGAAATTGAGGAGCAAATATGTAAGGAGATTACAGATAGCTGCAAGAATAATAGGGTGGTAGTAGTAGGGGACTTTAACTTTCCCAACATTGACTGGGACAGCCATAGCATTAGGGGCTTGGATGGAGGGAAATTTGTTGAGTGTATTCAGGAGGAATTTCTCATTCAGTATGTGGATGGACCGACTAGAGAGGGGGCAAAACTTGACCTCGTCTTGGGAAATAAGGAAGGGCAAGTGTCAGAAGTGCTAGTGAGGGATCACTTTGGGACAAGTGACCATAATTCCATTAGTTTTAAGATAGCTATGGAGAATGATAGGTCTGGCCCAAGAGTTAAAATTCTTAATTGGGGCAAGGCCAATTTTGATGGTATCAGACAGGAACTTGCAGAGGTAGATTGGGGGAGACTATTGGCAGGCAAAGGGACGGCTGGTAAATGGGAGGCTTTTAAAAATGTGTTAACCAGGGTGCAGGGTAAGCACATTCCCTTTAGAGTGAAGGGCAAGACTGGTAGAAGTAGGGAACCCTGGATAACTCGAGATATTGAGACTCTGGTCAAAAAGAAGAAGGAGGCATATGACGTACATAAGCAACTGGGATCAAGTAGATCCCTTGAAGAGTATAGAGATTGTCGAAATAGAGTTAAGAGGGAAATCAGGAGGGCAAAATGGGGACATGAAATTGCTTTGGCAAATAATGCAAGGGAGAATCCAAAGAGATTCTACAGATACATAAAGGGGAAAAGAGTAACTCGGGACAGAGTCGGGCCTCTTAAGGATCAACAAGGACATCTATGTGCAGAGCCACAAGAGTTGGGTGAGATCCTGAATGAATATTTCTCATCGGTATTCACGGTGGAGAAAGGCATGGATGTTAGGAAATTAAGGGAAATAAATAGTGATGTCTTGAGAAGTGTGCATATTACAGAGGAGGAGGTGCTGGAAGTCTTAAAGCGCATCAAGGTAGACAAATCCCCGGGACCTGATGAAATGTATCCCAGGATGTTGTGGGAGGCTAGCGAGGAAATTGCGGGTCCCCTAACCGAGATATTTGAATCATCGGCAGCCACAGGTGAGGTGCCTGAAGATTGGAGAGTGGCGAATGTTGTGCCCTTGTTTAAGAAGGGCAGCAGGGAAAAGCCTGGGAACTACAGACCGGTGAGCCTAACGTCTGTAGTAGGTAAGTTGCTAGAAGGTATTCTGAGAGACAGGATCTACAAGCATTTAGAGAGGCAAGGACTGATTCGGGGCAGTCAGCATGGCTTTGTGCGTGGAAAATCATGTCTCACAAATTTGATTGAGTTTTTTGAGGGAGTGACCAAGAAGGTAGATGAGGGCAGTGCAGTAGACGTTGTCTACATGGACTCTAGCAAAGCCTTTGACAAGGTACCGCATGGTAGGTTGTTGCAGAAGGTTAAAGCTCACGGCAGCCAGGGTGAGGTTGCCAATTGGATTCAAAATTGGCTGGACGACAGAAGGTTGTAGAGGGTTGTTTTTCAAACTTGAGGCCTGTGACCAGTGGTGTGCCTCAGGGATCGGTGCTGGGTCCACTGTTATTTGTGATTTATATTAGTGATTTGGATGAGAATTTAGGAGGCATGGTTAGTAAGTTTGCAGATGACACCAAGATTGGTGGCACAGTGGATAGTGAAGAAGGTTATCTAGGATTGCAACGGGATCTTGATCAATTAGGCCAGTGGACGAAGAATGGCAGATGGAGTTTAATTTAGATAAATGTGAGGTGATGCATTTTGGCAGATCGAATCAGGCCAGGACCTACTCAGTTAATGGCATTGCGTTGGGGAGAGTTATAGAACAAAGAGATCTAGGAGTACAGGTTCATAGCTCCTTGAAGGTGGAGTCGCAGGTGGACAGGGTGGTGAAGAAGGCATTCGGCATGCTTGGTTTCATTGGTCAGAACATTGAATACAGGAATTGGGACGTCTTGTTGAAGTTGTACAAGACATTGGTACGGCCACACTTGGAATACTGTGTGCAGTTCTGGTCACCCTATTATAGGAAGGATATTATTAAACTAGAAAGAGTGCAGAAAAGATTTACTAGGATGTTGCCGGGACTTGATGGTTTGAGTTATAAGGAGAGGCTGGATAGACTGGGACTTTTTTCCCTGGAGCGTAGGAGGCTTAGGGGTGATCTTATAGAGGTCTATAAAATAATGAGGGGCATAGATAAGGTAGATAGTCAACATCTTTTCCCAAAGGTAGGGGAGTCTAAAACTAGAGGGCATAGGTTTAAGGTGAGAGGGGAGAGATTCAAAAGGGCCCAGAGGGGCAATTTCTTCACTCAGAGGGTAGTGAGTGTCTGGAATGGGCTGCCAGAGGTAGTAGTAGTAGAGGCGGGTACAATTGTGTCTTTCAAAAAGCATTTAGATGGTTACATGGGTAAGATGGGTATAGAGGGTTATGGGCCAAGTGCGGGCAACAGGGACTAGCTTAATGGTAAAAACTGGGCGGCATGGACTGGTTGGGCCGAAGGGCCTGTTTCCATGCTGTAAACTTCTATGATTCTATGATTCTAGGACAGCACTGTGGTCCGGGAGCCCCCAACTAAAAAGCTGTTTCAGAGACCTCTGTGCTGCATATAGTTAACCATTTACTGCTCAATAATCCCTGGGAGCAGGTGACATGCAGTGTGGCGTCGCGAGCCCCCAATTAAAAAGCTGTTTCAGAGACCTCTGTGCTGTATATAGTTAACCATTTACATCTCAATAATCCCTGGGAGCAGGGGACAGGCAGTGTGGCTCCGGGAGCCCCCAATTAAAAGTCTATTTCAGTGACCTCTGTGCTATGTATAGTTAACCATTTACTTCTCAATAATCCCTGGGAGCAGGGGACAGGCAGTGTGGCCTCGGGAGCCCCCAATACAAAAGCTGTTTCAGAGACCTCTGTGCCTCTACATAGTTAACCATTTATTGCTCAATAATCTCTGGGAGCAGGGGACAGACAGTGTGGTCCGGGAGCCCCCAATTAAAAAGCTGTTTCGGAAACCTCTGTGCCTGCACATAGTTAACCATTTGCTGCTCAATAATACCTGGGACTAGGGGTCAGGCAGTGTGGCTCCGGGAGCCCCCAATTAAAAAGCTGTTTCGGAGACCTCTGTGCCTACACATAGTTAACCATTTACTGCTCAATAATCCCTGCGAGCAGGGGACAGGCAGTGTGAACTCGGGAGCACCAAATTAAAAAGCTGTTTGAGAGACCTCTGTGCCTCGATATAGTTAACCATTTAATGCTCAGTAATCCCTGGAAGGGGGGACAGGCAGTGTGGCTCTGGGAGCCCCTCATACAAAAGCTGTTTCAGAGACAACTGTGCCTACAGATAGTTAACCATATACTTCTCAATAATCCCTGTGAACAGAGGACAGTCAGTGTTGTCCGGGAGCCCCCAATTAAAAATATGTTTCAGAAACTTCTGTGCTGTATATAGTTAACCATTTACTGCTCAATAATCCCTGGGAGCAGGGGACAGGCAGTGTGGCCTCGGGTGCCCACAATTAAAAAGCTGTTTCAATGACCTCTGTGCTGTATATTGTTAACTATTTACTGCTCAATAATCCGTGGGAGCAGGGGACAGGCATGTGGTCTGGGAGCCCCTAAGTAAAAACTGTTTCAGTGACCTCTGTGCTGTATATAGTTAGTCATTTACTTCCTCTCCATAATCCCTGGGAGCAGGGAAAAAGCAGTGTGACCTCGGGAGCCCCCAATTAAAAAGCTGTTTCAGAGACCTCTGTGCTGTATATAGTTAACCATTTACTGCTCAATAATCCCTGGGAGAAGGGGACAGTCAGTGTTGCCTCGGGAGCCCCCAATTAAAAAGCTGTTTCAGAGACCTCTGTGCTGTATATAGTTAACCATTTGCTGCTCAATAATCCCTGGGAGCAGGGGACAGGCAGTGTGGCCTCGGGAGCCCCCAATTAAAAAGCTGTTTCAGAGACCTCTGTGCTCTATATAGTTAACCATTTACTTCCTCTCCATAAACCCTGCAAGCAGGGAACAAGCAGTGTGGCCTCGGGAGGCCCCCAATTAAAAAGCTGTTTCAGAGACCTCCGTGCTGCAGAAAGTTAACCGTTTACTGCTCAATAATCCCTCGGAGCGGGGGACAGGCAGTGTGGTCCGGGAGCCCCCAATTAAAAAGCTGTGTCAGTGACATCTGTGCTGTATATAGTTAACCATTTACTGCTCAATAATCCCTGGGAACAGGTGACATGCAGTGTGGCCTTGGGTTCCCCCAATTAAAAAGCTGTTTCAGAGACCTCTGTGCTGTATATAGTTAACCATTTACATCTCAATAATCCCTGGGAGCAGGGGTCAGGCAGTGTGGCTCCGGGAGCCCCCAATTAAAAAGCTGTTTAGAGACCTCTGTGCTGTGTATAGTTAACCAATTACTGCTCAATAATCCCTGGGAGCAGGGGACAGGCAATGTGGCCTCGGGAGCCCCCAATTAAAAAGATGTTTCAGAGACTTCTGTGCTGTATATAGTTAACCATTTACTGCTCAATAATCCCTGGGAGCAGGTGACATGCAGTGTGGCTCTGGGAGCCCCCAATACAAAAGCTGTTTCAGAGACCTCTGTGCCTATATATAGTTAACCATTTATTGCTCAATAATCCCTGGGAGCAGGGGACCGACAGTGTGGTCCGGGAGCCCCCAATTAAAAAGCTGTTTCGGAGACCTCTGTGCTGTATGTAGTTAACCATGTAGTTCTCAATAATCCCTGGGAGCAGGGGACAGGCAGTGTGGCCTCGGGAGCCCCCAATTAAAAAGCTGTTTCAGAGACCTTAGTGTTGGGTGGGGTTACTGGGTTTTGGGGATGGGGTGGAGATGTTGACCTTGGTTGAGGTGCTCTTTCCAAGAGCCGGTGCAGACTCGACGGGCCGAATGGCCTCCTTCTGCACTGTTAATTCTATGATAATCATTTACTTCTCAATAATCCCTAGGAGCAGCGGACAGGCAATGTGGTCCGGGAGCCCCTAAGTAAAAACTGTTTCAGTGACCTCTGTGCTGTATATAGTTAACCATTTACTGCTCAATAATCCCTGGGAGCAGGGGACAGGAAGTGTGGTCTGGGAGCCCCTAAGTAAAAACTGTTTCAGTGACCTCTGTGCTGTATATAGTTAACCATTTACTTCCTCTCCATAATACCTGGGAGCAGGGAAAAAGCAGTGAGACCTCGGGAGCCCCCAATTAAAAAGCTATTTCAGAGACCTCTGTGCTGTATATAGTTAACCATTTGCTTCTCAATAATCCCTGGGAGCAGGGGACAGGCAGTGTGGCCTCGGGAGACCCGAATTAAAAAGCTGCTACAGAGACCACTGTGCCTCCATATAGTTAACCATTTACTGCTGAATAATCCCTGGGAGCAGGAAACGGGCAGTGTGATCCGGGAGCCCCCAATTAAAAAGCTGTTTCAGAGACCCCTGCTCTGTATATAGTTAACGATTTACTGCTCAATATTCCCTGGGAGCAGGGGACAGGCAGTGTGGCCTCGGGAGCCCCCAATTAAAAAGCTGTTTCAGAGACCTCTGTGCTGTATATATTTAACCATTTACTGCTCAATAATCCCTGGCAGCAGGGGACAGGCAGTGTGGTCTCGGGACACCCAATCAAAAAGCTGTTTCAGAGACATCTGTGCTGTGTATAGTTAACCATTTAGTTCTCAATAATCCCTGTGATAACAGGACAGGCAGTGTGGTCCGGGAGCTCCAAATTAAAAAGCTGTTTCAGAGACCTCTGTGCCTTTATATAGTTAACCATTTACTACTCAATAATCCCTGGGAGCAGGGGACAGGCAGTGTGGCTCTGGGAGCCCCCACTAGAAAAGCTGTTTCAGAAACCTCTGTGCTGTATATAGTTAACCATTTACTGCTCAATAATCCTTGGGAGCAGAGGACAGGCAGTGTGGTCCTGGAGCTTCCAAATAAAAAGCTGTTTCAGAGACCTCTGTGCTGTATATAGTTAACCACTTAGATCTCAATAATCCCTGGGAGCAGGGGACAGGCAGTGTGGTCTCGGGAGCCCACAATTAAAAAGCTGCTTCAGAGACCTCTGTGCTGTATATAGTTAACCATTTACTGCTCAATAATCGCTGGGAGCAGGAGACAGGCAGTGTGGCCTCGGGAGACCCCAATTAAAAAGCTGTTACAGAGACCACTGTGCCTCCATATAGTTAACCATTTACTGCTGACTAATCCCTGGAGCAGGAAACGGGCAGTGTGATCCGAGAGCCCCCAATTAAAAAGCTGATTCAGTGACCTCTGTGCTGTCTTTAGTTATCCATTTACTGCTCAATAATCCCTGGGAGCAGGGGGCAGGCAGTGTTGTCTGGGAGCCCCTAATTTAAAACTGTTTCAGTGACCTCTGTGCTGTATATAGTTAACCATTTACAGCTCAGTAATATCTAGGAGCAGCGGACAGGCAATGTGGTCCCCGAGCCCACAATAAAAAACTGTTTCAATGACCAGTGTGCTGTTCTACTGAACCATTTACTTCCTCTCCATAATCCCTGGGAGCAGGGAACAAGCAGTGTGACCTGGGGAGCCCCCAATTAAAAAGCTGTGTCAGAGACCTCTGTGCCTATATTTAGTTAACCATTTACTGCTCAATAATCCTTGGGAGCAGAGGACAGGCAGTGTGGTGCTGGAGCTCCCGATTAAAAAGCTGATTCAGAGACCTCTGTGCTGTATATAGTTAACCATTTACTGCTCAATAATCCCTGGGAGCAGGGGACAGGCAGTGTGGCCTCGGGTGCCCCCAATTAAAAAGGTGTTTCAGTGACCTATGTGCCTGTATATAGTTAACTATTTACTGCTCAATAATCCCTGGGAGCAGGGGACAGGCAGTGTGGCTCCGGGAGCCCCCAATTAAAAAGCTGTGTCAGTGACATCTGAGCTGTATATAGTTAACCATTTACTGCTCCATAAACGCCTGGAGCAGGGGACAGGCAGTGTGGCCTCGGGAGCCCACAATTAAATAGCTGTTTCAGAGACCTCTGTGCCTGTACATAGTTAACCATTTACTGCTCAATAATCCCTGGGAGCAGGGGGCAGGCAGTGTGGTCCGGGAGCCCCTAATTAAAAACTGTTTCAGTGACCTCTGTGCCTGTATATAGTTAACCATTTACTGCTCAACAATCGCTAGGAGCAGCGGACAGGCAGTGTGGTCCCCGAGCCCACAATAAAAATCTGTTTCAATGACCTCTGTGCTGTATATAGTTAACCATTTACTTCCTCTCCTTAATCCCTGGGAGCAGGGGACAAGCAGTGTGACCTGGGGAGCCCCCAATTAAAAAGCTGTGTCAGAGACCTCTGTGCTTGTATATAGTTAACCATTTACTGCTCAATAATCGCTGGGAGCAGGGGGCAGGCAGTGTGGCCTCGGGAGCCCCCAATTAAAAAGCTGTTTCAGAGACCTCTGTGCTGTATATAGTTAACCATTTACTGCTCAATAATTCTTGGGAGCAGTGGACAGGCAGTGTGGTCCTGGAGCACCCAAGTAAAAAGCTGTTTCAGAGATATCTGCTCTGTATATAGTTAACCATTTACTTCTCAATAATCCCTGGGAGCAGGGGTCAGGCAGTGTGGCCTTGGGAGCCCCCAATTAAAAACATGTTTCAGAGACATCTGTGCTGTATATAGTTAACCATTTACTGCTCAATAATCCCTGGGAGCAGGGGACAGGCAGTGTGGCCTCGGGAGCCCCCAATTAAAAAGCTGTTTCAGTGACCTATGTGCCTGTATATAGTTAACCATTTACTGCTCAATAATCCCTGGGAGCAGGGGGCAGGCAGTGTGACCTCGGGTGCCCCCAATTAAAAAGCTGTTTCAATGACCTCTGTGCTGTATATAGTTAACCATTTACTTCCTCTCCATAATCCCTGGGAGCAGGGAACAAGCAGTGTGACCTCGGGAGCCCCCAATTAAAAAGCTGTGTCAGTGACATCTGAGCTGTATATAGTTAACCATTTACTGCTCAATAAACGCCTGGAGCAGGGGACAGGCAGTGTGGTCCGGGAGCCCGCAATTAAAAAGCTGTTTCAGAGACCTCTGTGCCTGTATATAGTTAACCATTTACTGCTCAATATTCCCTGGGAGCAGGTGACATGCAGTGTGGCTCTGGGAGCCCCCAATACAAAAGGTGTTTCAGAGACTGTGCCTCTAAATAGTTAACCATTTACTGCTGAATAATCCTTGGGAGCAGGGGACAGGCAGTGTGGTCCTGGAGCTCCCAAATAAAAAGCTGTTTCAGAGACCTCTGTGCTGTATATAGTTAGCCATTTAGTTCTCAATAATCCCTGGGAGCAGGGGACAGGCAGTGTGGCCTCGGAGCCCAGAATTAAAAAGCTGTTTCAGAGACTTCTGTGCCTGTACATAGTTAACCATTTACTGCTCAATAATACCTGGGACCAGGGGACAGGCAGTGTGGCCTCGGGAACCCCAATTAAAAAGCTGTTTCAGAGACCTCTGTGCTGTACATAGTTATCCATTTACTTCTCAATAATCCCTGGGAGCAGGGGACAGGAAATGTCGTCCAGGACACCACAATTAAAAAGCTGTTTCAGAGACCTCTGTGCTGTATATAGTTAACCATTTACTGCACAATAGTCCCTGGGAGCAGGGGCAGGCAGTGTGGCCTCGGGTGCCCCCAATTTTAAAGCTGTTTCAATGACCTCTGTGCTGTATATAGTTAACCATTTACTTCCTCTCCATAATCCTTGGGAGCAGGGAACAAGCAGTGTGACCTCGGGAGCCCCCAATTAAAAAGCTGTTTCAGTGACCTCTGTGCCTGTATATATTTAACCATTTACTGCTCAATAATCCCTGGGAGCATGGGACAGGCAGTTTGGCCTCGGGAGCACCCAATTAAAAAGCTGTTTCAGAGACCTCTGTGCTGTATATAGTTAACCATTTACTCCTCAAAAATCCCTGGGAGCTGGGGACAGGCAGTGTGGCCTCGGAGCCCAGAATTAAAAAGCTGTTTCAGAGACTTCTGTGCCTGTACATAGTTAACCATTTACTGCTCAATAATACCTGGGACCAGGGGACAGGCAGTGTGGCCTCGGGAACCCCAATTAAAAAGCTGTTTCAGAGACCTCTGTGCCTGTATATAGTTAACCATTTACCGCTCAATAATCCCTGGGATCAGGTGACAGGCAGTGTGGCCTCGGGAGCCCCCAATTAAAAAGCTGTGTCCGAGATCCCCAACATGTCGATCCACAACATGTGCTCTGCTGTTGGGGGCAGGTCGACTAACAGTACGGGGTGTTTTGTATTAATTGTTCCGATCTGGATGGGTGCAGGGGCTGTGATATGTCCCTGTTGTGAGTGGCCTGTGAAGCCGCTGAGGGTGATAGTGGATGTGGTGGGCCACGTGTCCTTACCAAGGGTGGAGGAATTTAAGGTTGTGCGGGACCCTCCTGTGTCCCAGAGAAACTCGATCGGCTATCCCCTAACCTTTGCTGCGACTACGGGTGGTCCTGACCTATCCCAAAGGGTATCGCAGACCCAGCTGGGGGAGCCTGTACACCGTCAGTCCGTTACGGTCAAGTCTGTCTGATCGGACTGGGGGCTAACGCTATGTATGGGCTCTGCCTTTTTCTTATTGGGAGTGCCTGTTTGTTGGGCTCTCTGTGGTTTCTTAGGGCCATTGCATTCCTTAGCAAAATGTCCCAATTGGCCGTAATTGTAGCACCCTTGCGGTTTGGCTGGGGGGCTGCTCTTTCCCTCGTTTACCCAGGCGGGGTTGTGAAGAGTGGTTCTTACTGCCTGCACGTCTGCGGTGGCTTGGTTTTCCTCAGGGGTTCTAGCTGCGGGTTTACTGTGAGCCGCTTGTTCCCAAACGCGGGACAATCTCTTGACCACCCACTTCTCATTATGAGCCTCCTCCGAGGGGTCATAATTGCGACAGGCATTCTGTCCTGCTTCCGTGGCATGGGAGATAAGGGTGCGTGCGGGTCCACTTGGCCATCTTGTCTGCGGACAAATGGGCACGATCTACGTTGCCGAAAACGGCTTCAAAGTGAATCCACAAGCGTCCTGCGAACGCTGTGGGGTGTTCAGACTTTTTCTGTCTGCATTTATTCAGACCGTTTACGGGGTCGCCCCGGTTGTACCCGATCGTATCCAGGATCGCGGTACGCATTTCTGCAAGGGTGCTTCCTCCTACATTCTGTGGGTCGGGAAGGGCTGCTGCGACCGATGGGTCTAAGCTGAGGACCGTGAGCTTTACCTGCTCTTTCTCATCCAGGCCGTACATGGTCACCTGGTGTTTAACGGTGGCAAAGAAATGGTGTGGGTCTGAAGCATGGAGGAACGGTGTGATTTTGGCACACGCGTCCCGTAATTGGGTCACTGTGAGTGGGGTGGAATATAAGACGTCCGCCTCGTCTGCTGTGGCGGTGCGGTGGGTTGTTACAGGGTTCATGGGAGCCTGTATTATCTGTTGTGTGGGGGGTGGGGGGTGCTTTCCTCCTTTGGGGTTTTCCCTGCGCACATGCTCCCTGAACATATCTCTGCGCTGTCTCTTGCAATTCTTCCCAATCAGGGCCGTCTTCCTGGTCTAGACTTTCCCCAAAGGTTTCTTGAAATCCCTTTTGGACAGAAAGCAGTGCTTTCAAGTCTGCAATCTGCTTTCGGCACTTTGCATGGTCCAAAGTACTCTGCCTTTGTTCCGTGGTTGTGGCGTGGAGCGCTCTCAAGGCTGCCTTGTGATCACTGCATTGTTTCTGGCGCGTCTCTAACTGGTTTTCTGTTTCTTTCTTTACCAGGACTGCACGCTGCAGGTCCTGATAAGCCTTTTCATATTGTGACTGGAAACTACTCAAGTGCGCCAGAGAAGATTGGTGACCCCGTTTGGCGTCAGCCACCTCTTCGTCCTTTACTGCTAATTTCCCTTTTAACTCCAGGTTCTCTTTCTCAATTTCGCATACATCGATTTTACTGATCCGATGTATGCCCTCTATTTCTTTGCGGAGCGACCTGACGACCTTCTCTGTGCCTCGCAATTGTGCCAGACAGGACACAATTGCCATCGGCTTGCGTGCTTTTGCCAAACTCTTTTTGTGGATCTCACTCAGGTTCTCCCACCAAGTATGCCCTATACTTCCAGATCCTGAGTTGTCGTTATTGCAGAAATCCTTCCACACGGGCCATCCTTTGCCCTGCAGAATTTTGCGGATTTCCACTTCCCAAACGGGACACTGTCCCGCTCCTACGCTGCTGACTGGTGCGACAGCAAAATCTTCGGGGTTCATGAGGCGCTGCATCGCTTGCATTGCCTGCATGGCTCTCTCTTATCTGCTCGTTATGTTCGAATTTGGAACAGGGGGCTAAGGTGGTGTGGTAGATGCGGGTACGGCTTGCGCTAATTTCCGAAATACCAACTGCCGACAGTTTTGACGCAACAAAAAATCGATCAGTTTTGCCTTCTAGCCCTGTTAGTTACGCATGCATACACACACTTCCGAATTGTGAATAATTAACCAGAACCGCTTGAACACTTGTGTTTTTTTTTGTTTTGGTTCCAATTGGATTCTAATTCAAAATGTTGGGGTTCTCCCGGAGTGGTTTTCCACTTCTAAGTCGGGTCCCGGCGGAGTCGCCAATTATGTTGCTCTTTTAACCTTAGTCTATTTGCTCTGTTTACGTCACCTTTGCTCACGAGTCACCAGGTATCTTTATGATACCACCACGTGGTTCAAGTTTAGGTTATGATTAATAACACAGCACACCGCTTAGTAAGGATTAAAACAACGGTCATTTATTATATACAACAAGCAATATTAATACCCTAATACTACTTTCTATACAATAAACCTATCACTACTGGCCAATACTTAGCTTAGGAAGAGCCCACCAGGTCAGGGAAACGAATGGCTTGTCCAATCAGATCTGGCCCGCGGGATTCAAAAGGCTGCTACAGGTCGGTGGCTAGGTGTCTCTACCGGATAGCGATCGTTGGATTCACACTTACTGCTGCCGGTGGCTGGTCTTGCGATGGTCTCGAGCAGACGAAGAGGAGAGAAAGCGAGATCTGAACTTGGACCTTTACTTTTATAGAGCCCAGGGGCTTCCCGCCTCCCTGGGCGGCCCTTGACCCTGAGTCCCAAGTGATTGGATCTGTCCCCAGTCTCTGGGATCGATGTGTCCAATGGTGAGGCGATTCCTCGATCGGGGGGTGGTCGCTCACCTGTCTTTGTTTCGGCCACTGCAGGCGCCGACAGGTCTGGCCCGGTATTCAATTGCGAATATGTTGCAATTGTTCCCGGGGATAGCCGATTTAACTGTGGATGTCTGAGTAGATTAGCTGTAAACAGTCCTGAATGAAACTGCGGATACCTGGGTTGAAGGGCTGGTGATAGCCCTAGGTATCGATCTGGGCTACGTTCCCAAAGCTGAATATGCAAACCTGTCTGCAGCTGCCTGCCTGTGTCTTCTTGGCTGCTTTTCCCAGCAGCCTTTCGGGTTAGCCGTTTTAAACTGGGTTTTGGCCAGATTAATCGGAACGCAGCCATTTTACATGGCTACAGGAGCAGGGGACAGGGAGTGTGGCCTCGGGAGCCCCCAATTAAGATGCTGTTTCAGATACCTCTGTGCCTGTATACAGTTAACTATTTACTGCTCAATAATCCCTGGGAGCATGGGACAGGCAGTGTGGTCCGGGAGCCGCCAATTCTAAAGCTGTTTCAGAGACCTCTGTGCCTGTATACAGTTAACTATTTACTGCTCAATAATCCCTGGGAGTAGGGGACAGGCAGTGTTGCCTCGGGAGCCCCCAATTAAAAAGCTGTTTCAGAGACCTCTGTGCTGTATATAGTTAACCATTTACTGCTCAATAATCCCTGCGAGCAGGGGGCAGGCAGTGTGGCCTCGGGAGCCCCCAATTAAAATGCTGTTTCAGATACCTCTGTGCCTGTATATAGTTAACGATTTACTGCTCAATAATCCCTGGGAGCATGGGACAGGCAGTGTGGTCCGGGAGCCGCCAATTCTAAAGCTGTTTCAGAGACCTCTGTGCCTGTATACAGTTAACTATTTACTGCTCAATAATCCCTGGGAGTAGGGGACAGGGAGTGTTGCCTCGGGAGCCCCCAATTAAAAAGCTGTTTCAGAGACCTCTGTGCTGTATATAGTTAACCATTTACTGCTCAATAATCCCTGGGAGCAGGGGACAGGAAGTGTGGTCCGGGATCTCCCAATTAAAAAGCTGTTTCAGTGACCGCTGCGCGTGTGTATATAGTTGACCATTTAGTTCTCAATAATCCCTGGGAGCAGGGGACATGCAGTGTGGCCTCGGGAGCCCCCGATTAAAAAGCTGTTTCAGTGACCTCTGTGCTGTATATAGTTAACCATTTACTGCTCAATAATCCCTGGGAGCAGTGGACAGGCAGTGTGGACTCGGGAGCCCCCAATTAAAACGCTATTTCAGAGACCTCTGTGCCTGTATATAGTTAACCATTTACTGCTCAATAATCCCTGGGAGCAGGGGACAGGCAGTGTGGTCCGGGAGCCGCCAATTCTAAAGCTGTTTCAGAGACCTCTGTGCCTGTATATAGTTAACTATTTACTGCTCAATAATCCCTGGGAGTAGGGGACAGGCAGTGTTGCCTCGGGAGCCCCCAATTAAAAAGCTGTTTCAGAGACCTCTGTACCTATATATAGTCAACCATTTACTGCTCAATAATCACTTTGAGCAGGGAACAGGCAGTGTGGCCCGGGAGCCCCCATTAAAAATCTGTTTCAGAGACCTCTATGCTGTATATAGTTAACCATTTACTTCTCAATAATCGCTGGGAGCAGGGAACACGCAGTGTGGTCCGGGAGCCCCCATTAAAAAGCTGTTTCAGTGACCTCTGTGCATGTATATAGTTAACCATTTACATCTCAATAATCCCTGGGAGCAGGGGTCAGGCAGTGTGGTCCGGGAGCATCAAATTAAAAAGCTGTGTCAGAGATCTCTGTCCTGTATATAGTTAACCATTTACTGCTCAATAATCCCTGGGAGCATGTGACAGGCAGTGTGGTCCGGGAGCCCACAATTAACAAGCTGTTTCAGTGACCCCTGTGCCTGTATATAGTTAACCATTTACTGCTCAATAATCCCTGGGAGCAGGGGACAGGCAGTGTGACCTCAGGAGCCCCCAAATAAAAAGCTATTTCAGTGATCTCTACTGAAAATAGTTAACCATTTACTGCTCAATAATCCCTGGGAGCAATGGACAGGCATTGTGGCCTCAGGAACCTGCAATTAAAAGGTTGTTTCAGAGACTTCTGTGCTGTATATCGTTAATCATTTACTGCTCAATAATCTCTGGGAGCAGGGGACAGGTAGTGCGGCCCGGGAGCCCACAATTAAAAATCTGTTTCTGAGACCTCTGTGCCTGTATATATTTAAACATTTACTGCTCAATAATCTCTGGGAGCAGTGGACAGGCAGTGGGGCCCGGGAGCCCCCAATTAAAAAGCTGTTTCAGTGACCCCTGTGCCTGTATATAGTTAACCATTTACTGCTCAATAATCCCTGCGAGCAGGGGACAGGCAGTGTGGCCTCAGGAGCCCCCAAATAAAAAGCTATTTCAGTGATCTCTGTGCTGAAAATATCTAATCAATTACTGCTCAATAATCCCTGGGAGCAGGGAACAGGCAGTGTGGTCCGGGAGCCCCCATTAAAAATCTGTTTCAGAGACGTCTATGCTGTATATAGTTAACCATTTACTTCTCAATAATCGCTGGGAGCAGGCAACACGCAGTGTGGTCCGGGAGCCCCCATTAAAAAGCTGTTTCAGAGACCTCTGTGCATGTATATAGTTAACCATTTACATCTCAATAATCCCTGGGAGCAGGGGTCAGGCAGTGTGGTCCGGGAGCCCCAAATTAAAAAGCTGTTTCAGAGACCTCTGTGCTGTATATAGTTAACCATTTACTGCTCAATAATCCCTGGGAGCAGGGGTCAGACAGTGTGGCCTCGGGCGCCCCCATTAAAAAGCTGTTTCAGTGATCTCTGTGGATGTATATAGTTAACCATTTACATCTCAATAATCACTTTGAGCAGGGAACAGGCAGTGTGGCCCGGGAGCCCCCATTAAAAATCTGTTTCAGAGACCTCTATGCTGTATATAGTTAACCATTTACTTCTCAATAATCGCTGGGAGCAGGGAACACGCAGTTTGGACCGGGAGCCCCCATTAAAAAGCTGTTTTAGTGACCTCTGTGCTGTATATAGTTAACCATTTACATCTCAATAATCCCTGGGAGCAGGTGTCAGGCAGTGTGGTCCGGGAGCCCCAAATTAAAAAGCTGTGTCAGAGACCTCTGTCCTGCATATAGTTAACCATTTACTGCTCAATAATCCCTGGGAGCAGGGGACAGGCAGTGTGGTCCGGGAGCACCCAATTAAAAAGCTGTTTCAGTTCCCTCTGCGCCTTTATATATTTAAGCATTTACTGCTCAATAATCGCTTTGAGCAGGGAACAGGCAGTGTGGTCCAGGAGCCCCCAATTAAAAAGCTGTTTCAGTGACCCCTGTGCCTGTATATAGTTAACCATTTACTGTTCAATAATCCCTGGGAGCAGGGGACAGGCAGTGTGACCTCAGGAGCCCCCAAATAAAAAGCTATTTCAGTGATCCCTACTGAAAATAGCTAATCAATTACTGCTCAATAATCCCTGGGAGCAGGGAACAGGCAGTGTGGTCCGGGAGCCCCCATTAAAAATCTTTTTCAGAGACCTCTATGCTGTATATAGTTAACCATTTACTTCTCAATAATCGCTGGGAGCAGGGAACACGCAGTGTGGTCCGGGAACCCCATTAAAAAGCTGTTTCAGAGACCTGTGTGCATGTATATAGTTAACCATTTACATCTGAATAATCCCTGGGAGCAGGTGTCATGCTGTGTAGCCTCGGGAGCCCCCAATTACCAAGCTGTTTCAGTGACCTATGTGCTGTATATTGTTAACCATTTTCTCCTCAATAATCCCTGGGAGCAGAGGTCAGGCAGGGTGGTCCGGGAGCCCCCAATTAAAAAGCTGTTTCAGTGACCTCTGTGCTGTATATAGTTAACCTGTTACTGCTCAATAATCCCTAGGATCAGGGGACAGGCAGTGTCGCCTCGTGAGCCAACAATTAAAATTCTGTTTCAGATACCTCTGTGCCTGTATATAGTTACCCAATTACTGCTCAATAATCCCTGGGAGCAGGGGACAGGTAGTGTGGTCCGGGAGACTCAAATTCAGAAGCTGTTTCAGAGACCTCTGTGCTGTATAGAGTTCACTATTTAGTGGTCAATAATCGCTGGGAGCAGGTGACAGGCAGTGCGGTCCGGGATCCCCCAATTAAAAAGCTGTTTCAGAGACCTCTGTTCTGTAGAGAGTTAACCATTTACTGCTCAATAATCCCTGGGATCAGGAGACAGGCAGTGTGGCCTCGGGAGCCCCCAGTTAAAAATCTGTTTCTGAGACCTCTGTGCCTGTATACATTTAAGCATTTACGGCTCAATAATCTCTGGGAGCAGTGGACAGGCAGTGCGGCCCGGGAGCCCCCAATTAAAAAGCTGTTTCAGTGACCCCTGTGCCTGTATATAGTTAACCAATTACTGCTCAATAATCCCTGGGAGCAGGGGTCAGGCAGTGTGGCCTCAGGAGCCGCCAAATAAAAAGCTATTTCAGTGACCTCTGTGCATGTATATAGTTAACCATTTACATCTCAATAATCGCTTTGAGCAGGGAGCAGGCAGTGTGGTCCGGGAGCCCCCATTAAAAATGTTTCAGAGACCTCTATGCTGTATATAGTTAACCATTTACATCTCAATAATCGCTGGGAGCAGGGAACACGCAGTGTGGTCCGGGAACCCCATTAAAAAGCTGTTTCAGAGACCTGTGTGCATGTATATAGTTAACCATTTAAATCTGAATAATCCCTGGGAGCAGGTGTCAGGCTGTGTAGCCTCGGGAGCCCCCAATTACCAAGCTGTTTCAGTGACCTATGTGCTGTATATTGTTAACCATTTTCTCCTCAATAATCCCTGGGAGCAGAGGTCAGGCAGGGTGGTCCGGGAGCCCCCAATTAAAAAGCTGTTTCAGTGACCTCTGTGCTGTATATAGTTAACCTGTTACTGCTCAATAATCCCTAGGATCAGGGGACAGGCAGTGTGGCCTCGTGAGCCAACAATTAAAATTCTGTTTCAGATACCTCTGTGCCTGTATATAGTTACCCAATTACTGCTCAATAATCACTGGGAGCAGGGGACAGTTAGTGTGGTCCGGGAGACCCCAATTCAGAAGCTGTTTCAGAGACCTCTGTGCTGTATAGAGTTCACTATTTAGTGCTCAATAATCGCTGGGAGCAGGTGACAGGCAGTGCGGTCCGGGATCCCCCAATTAAAAAGCTGTTTCAGAGACCTCTGTTCTGTAGAGAGTTAACCATTTACTGCTCAATAATCCCTGGGATCAGGAGACAGGCAGTGTGGCCTCGGGTGCCCCCAGTTAAAAATCTGTTTCTGAGACCTCTGTGCCTGTATATATTTAAGCATTTACGGCTCAATAATCTCTGGGAGCAGTGGACAGGCAGTGCGGCCCGGGAGCACCCAATTAAAAAGCTGTTTCAGTGACCCCTGTGCCTGTATATAGTTAACCAATTACTGCTCAATAATCCCTGGGAGCAGGGGTCAGGCAGTGTGGCCTCAGGAGCCGCCAAATAAAAAGCTATTTCAGTGACCTCTGTGCATGTATATAGTTAACCATTTACATCTCAATAATCGCTTTGAGCAGGGAACAGGCAGTGTGGTCCGGGAGCCCCCATTAAAAATCTGTTTCAGAGACCTCTATGCTGTATATAGTTAACCATTTACTTCTCAATAATCGCTGGGAGCAGGGAACACGCAGTGTGGTCCGGGAGCCCCCTTTAAAAAGCTGTTTCAGTGACCTCTGTGCATGTATATAGTTAACCATTTACTGCTCAATAATCCCTGGGAGCAGGGGTCAGGCAGTGTGGTCCGGAAGCCCCAAATTAAAAAGCTGTGTCAGAGACCTCTGTGCTGTATATAGTTAACCATTTACTGCTCAATAAGCGCTAGGATCAGGTGACAGGCAGTGTGGTCCGGGAGCCCCCAATTAAAAAGCTGTTTCAGTGACCTCTGCGCCTGTATATATTTAAGCATTTACTTCTCAATAATCCGGAGCAGGGGACAGGCAGTGAGGTCCGGGAGCCCCCAATTAAAAAGCTGTTTCAGTGACCCCTGTGCCTGTATATAGTTAACCATTTACTGCTCAATAATCCCTGGGACCAGGGGACAGGCAGTGTGGCCTCAGGAGCCCCCAATTAAAAAGCTATTTCAGTGATCTCTGTGCTGAAAATAGCTAATCAATTACTGCTCAATAATCCCTGGGAGCAGGGAACAGGCAGTGTGGTCCGCGAGCCCCCATTAAAAATCTGTTTCAGAGACCTCTATGCTGTATATAGTTAACCATTTACTTCTCAATAATCGCTGGGAGCAGGGAACACGCAGTGTGGTCCGGGAACCCCATTAAAAAGCTGTTTCAGAGGCCTCTGTGCATGTATATAGTTAACCATTTACATCTCAATAATCCCTGGGAGCAGGGGTCAGGCAGTGTGGTCCGGGAGCCCCCAATTAAAAAGCTGTTTCAGTGACCTCTGTGCTGTATATAGTTAACCTGTTACTGCTCAAAAATCCCTAGGATCAGGGGACAGGCAGTGTGGCCTCGTGAGCCAACAATTAAAAATCTGTTTCAGATACCTCTGTGCCTGTATATAGTTACCCAATTACTGCGCAATAATCCCTGGGAGCAGGGGACAGGCAGTGTGGTCCGGGAGACCCCAATTCAGAAGCTGTTTCAGAGACCTCTGTGCTGTATATAGTTCACCATTTACTGATCAATAATCGCTGGGAGCAGGTGACAGGCAGAGCGGTTCGAGATCTCCCTATTAAAAAGATATTTCAGAGACCTCTGCCCTGTATATAGTTAACCATATACTGCTCAACAATCCCTGGGAGCAGGGGACAGGCAGTGTGGCCTCGGGAGCACCCAATTAAAAAGCTGTTTCAGAGACCTCTGTGCCTGTATATAGTTAACCATTTACTGTTTAATAATCCCTGGGAGCAGGAAACATGCAGTGTGGCCTCGGGAGCCCCTAGTTAAAAAGCTGTTTCAGAGATATCTGTGCCTGTATATAGTTAACCATTTACTTCTCAATAATCCCTGGGAGCAGGGGACAGGCAGTGTGGACTTGGGAACCCCCAATTAAAAAGCTGTTTCAGAGACCTCTGTGCTGTATATAGTTCACCATTTATTGCTCAATAATCCCTGGGAGCAGGGGACAGGCAGTGTGGTCCTGGATCTCCCAATTAAAAAGCTGTTTCAGAGACCTCTGTGCCTGTATCAGTTAACCATTTACTCCTCAATAATCCCTGGGAGCAGGGGACAGGAAGTGTGGTCTCGGGAGATACCAATTAAAAAGCTGTTTCAGAGACCTCTGTGCCTGTATTTATTTGACCATTTACTGCTCAATAATCGCTGGGAGCAGGGGACAGGCAGTGGGTTCCGCGATCCCCATATTAAAATGATATTTCAGAGACCTCTGTCCTGTATATGGTTAACTATTTACTGCTCAATAATCCCTTGGAGCAGGGGACAGTCAGTGTGGCCTCGGGAGCCCCCAATTAAAGAGCTGTTTCCGATACCGCTGTACCTGTATATAGTTACCCAATTACTGCGCAATAATCCCTGGGAGCAGGGGACAGGCAGTGTGGTCCGGGAGACCCCAATTCAGAAGCTGTTTCAGAGACCTCTGTGCTGTATATGGTTCACCATTTACTGATCAATAATCGCTGGGAGAACGTGACAGGCAGTGCGGTTCTAGATCTCCCTATTATAAAGATATTTCAGAGACCTCTGTCCTGTATGTAGTTAACCATTGACTGCTCAACAATCCCTGGGAGCAGGGGACAGGCAGTGTGGCCTCGGGAGCACCCAATTAAAAAGCTGTTTCAGAGACCTCTGTGCCTGTATATAGTTAACCATTTACTGTTCAATAATCCCTGGGAGCAGGAGACAGGCAGTTTGGCCTCGGGAGCCCCCAGTTAAAAAGCTGTTTCCGAGACATCTGTGACTGTATATAGTTAACCATTTATTGCTCAATAATCCCTGGGAGCAGGGGACAGGCAGTGTGGTCCGGGAGCCCCCATTAAAAATCTGTTTCAGAGACCTCTATGCTGTATATAGTTAACCATTTACTTCTCAATAATCGCTGGGAGCAGGGAACACGCAGTGTGGTCCGGGAACCCCATTAAAAAGCTGTTTCAGAGGCCTCTGTGCATGTTTCTAGTTAAGCATTTACATCTCAATAATCCCTGGGAGCAGGGGTGAGGCAGTGTGGTCCGGGAGCCCCCAATTAAAAAGCTGTTTCAGTGACCTATGTGCTGTATATAGATAACCATTTTCTTCTCAATAATCCCTGGGAGCAGGGGTCAGACTGTGTGTTCCGGGAGCCCCCAATTAAAAAGCTGTTTCAGTGACCTCTGTGCTGTATATAGTTAACCTGTTACTGCTCAATAATCCCTAGGATCAGGGGACAGGCAGTGTGGCCTCGTGAGCCAACAATTATAAATCTGTTTCAGATACTTCTGTGCCTGTATATAGTTACCCAATTACTGCGCAATAATCCCTGGGAGCAGGGGACAGGCAGTGTGGTCCGGGAGACCCCAATTCAGAAGCTGTTTCAGAGACCTCTGTGCTGTATATGGTTCACCATTTACTGATCAATAATCGCTGGGAGCAGGTGACAGGCAGTGCGGTTCGAGATCTCCCTATTAAAAAGATATATCAGAGACCTCTGTCCTGTATGTAGTTAACCATTTGCTGCTCAACAATCCTTGGGAGCAGGGGACAGGCAGTGTGGCCTCGGGAGCACCCAATTAAAAAGCTGTTTCAGAGACCTCTGTGCCTGTATATAGTTAACCATTTACTGTTCAATAATCCCTGGGAGCAGGAGACAGGCAGTGTGGCCTCGGGAGCCCCCAGTTAAAAAGTTGTTTCACAGACATCTGTGACTGTATATAGTTAACCATTTATTGCTCAATAATCCCTGGTAGCAGGGGACAGGCAGTGTGGTCCGCGAGCCCCCAATTAAAAAGCTGTTTCAGAGACCTCTGTACCTGTATATAGTTAACCATTTACATCTCAATAATGCCTGGAAGCAGGGGACAGGCAGTGTGGCCTTGGGAACCCCCAATTAAAAAGCTGTTTCAGAGACCTCTGTGCTGTATATAGTTCACCATTTATTGCTCAATAATCCCTGGGAGCAGGGGTCAGGCAGTGTGGTCCGAGAGCCCCCAATTAAAAAGCTGTTTCAGAGACCTCTGTGCCTGTATCAGTTAACCATTTACTGCTCAATAATCCCTGGGAGCAGGGGACAGGAAGTGTGGCCTCGGGAGATACCAATTAAAAAGCTGTTTGAGAGACCTCTGTGCCTGTATTTATTTGACCATTTACTGCTCAATAATCCCTGGGAGCAGGGGACAGGCAGTGGGTTCCGGGATCCCCCTATTAAAAAGATATTTCAGAGACCTCTGTCCTGTATATGGTGAACTATTTACTGCTCAATAATCCCTTGGAGCAGGGGACAGGCAGTGTGGCCTCGTGAGCCAACAATTAAAAATCTGTTTCAGATACCTCTGTGCCTGTATATAGTTAACCATTTACTGCTCAATAATCCCTGGGAGCAGGGGACAGGCAGTGTGGCTTCGGGAGCACCCAATTAGAAAGCTGTTTCAGTGACCTCTGTGCCTGCATATGGTTACCCATTTATTGCTCATTAATCCCTGGGAGCAGTGGCAGGCAGTGTGGCCTCGGGAGCCCCCAATTAAAGAGCTGTTTCAGAGACCTCTGTGACTGTATATAGGTCTCCATTTACTGCTCAATAATCCCTGGGAGCAGGGGACAGGCAGTGTGGCCTCGGGAGTACCCAATTAAAAAGCTGTTTCAGAGACCTCTGTGCCTGTATCAGTTAACCATTTACTGCTCAAGAATCCCTGGGAGCACGGGACAGGCAGTGTGGTCCGGGAGCCCCCAATTAAAGAGCTGTTTCAGAGACCTCTGTGCCTGTATCAGTTAACCATTTACTGCTCAAGAATCCCTGGGAGCAGGGGACAGGCAGTGTGGTCCGGGAGCCCCCAATTAAAGAGCTGTTTCAGAGACCTCTGTGCCTGTATATAGTTAACCATTTACTGCTCAATAATCCCTGGGAGGATGGGTCAAGCAGTGTGGTCCGGGAGCCCCCAATTAAATAGCTGTGTCAGAGACCTCTGTGCTGTATATAGTTAACCATTTACTGCTCAATGTTCACTGGGAGCAGGGAACAGGCCGTGTGGCCTGTTAAAAAGCTGTGTCAGAGACCTCTGTGACTGTATTTAGGTCACCATTTACTGCTTAATAATCCCTGGGAGCAGGGGACAGCAGAGTGGCCTCGGGAGCCCCCAATTAAAAAGCTGTTTCTGAGACCTCTGTGCCCGTATATAGTTAACCATTTACTGCTCAATAATCCCTGGGAGCAGGGAACAGGTAGTGTGGCCTCAGGAGCCCCCAAT
Source organism: Scyliorhinus torazame (assembly GCF_047496885.1). Classification (NCBI taxonomy): domain Eukaryota; kingdom Metazoa; phylum Chordata; class Chondrichthyes; order Carcharhiniformes; family Scyliorhinidae; genus Scyliorhinus; species Scyliorhinus torazame. The sequence goes on along the minus strand of NC_092726.1, from coordinate 116,105,458 downwards.
TAAAAAGCTGTTTTCGTGACCTCTGTGCAGTATATAGTTAACCATTTACTTCTCAATAATCCCTGGGAGCAGGGGACAGGCAGTGTGGCTTCGGGAGCCCCCAATTAAAAAGCTGTTTCAGAGACCTCTGTGCTGTATATAGTTAACCATTTACTGCTCAATAACCCCTGGGAGCAGGGGACAGGCAGTGTGTCCTCGGGAGTCCCAATTAAAAAGCTGTTTCAGAGACCTCTGTGCTGTATATAGTTAACCATTTCCTGCTCAGTAATCCCTCGGAACAGGGGACAGGCAGTGTGGCCTCGGGAGCCCCCAATTAAAAGGTGTTTTAGTGACCTCTGTGCTGTATATAGTTAACCATTTACTGCTAAATAATCCCTGGGAGCAGAGGTCAGGCAGTTTGTACGGGAGCCCCCCCCCCCATTAAAAAGCTGTGTCAGAGACCTCTGTGCTGTAGATAGTTAACCATTTGCTGCTCAATAATACCTGGGACCTAGGGACAGGCAGTGTGGTCCGGGGGCCCCCAATAAAAAAGCTGTTTCAGAGACCTCTGTGCCTGTATCAGTTAACCATTCACTGCTCAAGAATCCCTGGGAGCAGGGGACAGGCAGTGTGGCCTTGGGAGCCGCCAATTAAAAAGCTGTTTCAGTGACCTCTGTGCTGAATATACTTAACAATTTACTTTTCCTCAATAATTCCCTTTCGTGTGATACAAGGAGCCCCTGCAGTGTTGCCTCAAACCACCGCAGTGTAATGGTCACCATTAATGAGACGAGTTTTTAAGTTCCAGACACAGAGAAGGTCAATGGAACTGTGACGTTAACAGCCACTGACAGGACCATCCACAGCCTGGTGTCAGGCTCCAGGCCGTGCTGAAGGAGGCGACACCGTTCTGTAACCAGCACCTTGTTATATCAGATTTGACAGGACCATCCGCAGCCTGGTGTCAGGCTCCAGGCCGTGCTGAAGGAGGCGACACCGTTCTGTAACCAGCTCCTTGTTATATCAGATTTGACAGGCCCATCCACAGCCTGGTGTCAGGCTGCAGGCCGTGCTGAAGGAGGTGACACTGTTCTGTAACCAGCTCCTTGTTATATCAGATTTGACAGGACCATCCACAGCCTGGTGTCAGGCTCAAAGCCGTGCTGAAGGAGGCGACACCGTTCTGTGACCAGCACCTTGTTATATCAGATTTGACAGGACCATCCACAGCCTGGTGTCAGGCTCCAGACCGTGCTGAAGGAGGCGATACCATTCTGTAACCAGCTCCTTGTTATATCAGATTTGACAGGACCATCCACAGCCTGGTGTCAGGCTCCAGACCGTGCTGAAGGAGGCGATACCATTCTGTAACCAGCTCCTTGTTATATCAGATGTGACAGTACCATCCACAGCCTGGTGTCAGGCTCCAAGACGTGCTGAAGGAGGCGACACCGTTCTGTAACCAGCTCCTTGTTATATCAGACTTGACAGGCCCATCCACAGCCTGGTGTCAGGCTCCAGGCCGTGCTGAAGGAGGCTACACCGTTCTGAAACCAGCTCCTTGTTGTATCAGATTTGACAGGACCATCCACAGCCTGGTGTCAGGCTCCAGGCCGTGCTGAAGGAGGCGACAACGTTCTGTAACCAACTCCTTGTTATATCAGATTTGACAGGACCATCCACAGACTGGTGTCAGGCTCCAGGCCGTGCTGAAGGAGGCGACACCGTTCTGTAACCAGCTCCTTGTTATATCAGATTTGACAGGACCATACACAGCCTCGTGTCAGGCTCCAGGCCGTGCTGAAGGAGGTGACATCGTTCTGTAACCAGCTCCTTGTTATATCAGGTTTGACAGGACAATCCACAGCCTGGTGTCAGGCTCCAGGCCGTGCTGAAGGAGGCGACACCGTTCTGTAACCAGCTCCTTGTTATATCAGATTTGACACGACCATCCACAGCCTCGTGTCAGGCTCCAGGCCGTGCTGAAGGAGGCGACACCGTTCTGTAACCAGCTCCTTGTTATATCAGATTTGACAGGACCATCCACAGCCTGGTGTCAGGCTCCAGGCCGTGCTGAAGGAGGCGACACCGTTCTGTAACCAGCACCTTGTTATATCAGATTTGACAGGACCATCCACAGCCTGGTGTCAGGCTCCAGGCCGTGCTGAAGGAGGCGACACCGTTCTGTAACCAGCTCCTTGTTATATCAGATTTGACAGGACCATCCACAGCCTGGTGTCAGGCTCCAGGCCGTGGTGAAGGAGGCGACACCGTTCTGTAACCAGCTCCTTGTTATGTCAGATTTGACAGGACCATCCACAGCCTGGTGTCAGGCTCCAGGCCGTGCTGAAGGAGGCGACACCGTTCTGTAACCAGCTCCTTGTTATGTCAGATTTGACAGGACCATCCACAGCCTGGTGTCAGGCTCCAGGCCATGCTGAATGAGGTGACACCGTTCTGTAACCAGCTCCTTGTTACATCAGATTTGACAGGACCATCCACAGCCTGGTGTCAGGCTCCAGGCGGTGCTGAAGGAGGCGACACCGTTCTGTAACCAGCTCCTTGTATTATCAGATTTGACAGGACCATCCACAGCCTGGTGTCAGGCTCCAGGCCGTGCTGAAGGAGGCGACACCGTTCTGTAACCAGCTCCTTGTTATATCAGATATGACAGGACCATCCACAGCCTGGTGTCAGGCTCCAGGCCGTGCTGAAGGAGGCGACACCGTTCTGTAACCAGCTCCTTGTTATATCAGATTTGACAGGACCATCCACAGCCTGGTGTTAGGCTCCAGGCCGTGCTGAAGGAGGTGACACCGTTCTGTAACCAGCTCCTTGTTATATCAGATTTGACAGGACCATCCACAGCTTGGAGTCAGGCTCCAGGCCGTGCCGAAGGGGGCGACACCGTTCTGTAACCAGCACCTTGTTATATCAGATTTGACAGGACCATCCACAGCCTGGTGTCAGGCTCCAGGCCGTGCCGAAGGGGGCGACACCGTTCTGTAACCAGCACCTTGTTATATCAGATTTGACAGGACCATCCACAGCCTGGTGTCAGGCTCCAGGCCGTGCTGAAGGAGGCGACACCGTTCTGTAACCAGCTCCTTGTTATATCAGATTTGACAGGACCATCCACAGCCTGGTGTCAGGCTCCAGGCCGTGCTGAAGGAGGCGACACCGTTCTGTAACCAGCTCCTTGTTATATCAGATTTGACAGGACCATCCACAGACTGGTGTCAGGCTCCAGGCCGTGCTGAAGGAGGCGACACCGTTCTGTAACCAGCTCCTTGTTATATCAGATTTGACAGGACCATCCACAGCCTGGTGTCAGGCTCCAGGCCGTGGTGAAGGAGGCGACACCGTTCTGTAACCAGCTCCTTGTTATGTCAGATTTGACAGGACCATCCACAGCCTGGTGTCAGGCTCCAGGCCGTGCTGAAGGAGGCGACACCGTTCTGTAACCAGCTCCTTGTTATGTCAGATTTGACAGGACCATCCACAGCCTGGTGTCAGGCTCCAGGCCATGCTGAATGAGGTGACACCGTTCTGTAACCAGCTCCTTGTTACATCAGATTTGACAGGACCATCCACAGCCTGGTGTCAGGCTCCAGGCGGTGCTGAAGGAGGCGACACCGTTCTGTAACCAACTCCTTGTATTATCAGATTTGACAGGACCATCCACAGCCTGGTGTCAGGCTCCAGGCCGTGCTGAAGGAGGTGACACCGTTCTGTAACCAGCTCCTTGTTATATCAGATATGACAGGACCATCCACAGCCTGGTGTCAGGCTCCAGGCCGTGCTGAAGGAGGCGACACCGTTCTGTAACCAGCTCCTTGTTATATCAGATTTGACAGGACCATCCACAGCCTGGTGTCAGGCTCCAGGCCGTGCTGAAGGAGGTGACACCGTTCTGTAACCAGCTCCTTGTTATATCAGATTTGACAGGACCATCCACAGCTTGGAGTCAGGCTCCAGGCCGTGCCGAAGGGGGCGACACCGTTCTGTAACCAGCACCTTGTTATATCAGATTTGATAGGACCATCCACAGCCTGGTGTCAGGCTCCAGGCCGTGCCGAAGGGGGCGACACCGTTCTGTAACCAGCACCTTGTTATATCAGATTTGACAGGACCATCCACAGCCTGGTGTCAGGCTCCAGGCCGTGCTGAAGGAGGCGACACCGTTCTGTAACCAGCTCCTTGTTATATCAGATTTGACAGGACCATCCACAGCCTGGTGTCAGGCTCCAGGCCGTGCTGAAGGAGGCGACACCGTTCTGTAACCAGCTCCTTGCTATATCAGATTTGACAGGACCATCCGCAGCCTGGTGTCAGGCTCCAGGCCGTGCTGAAGGAGGCGACACCGTTCTGTAACCAGCACCTTGTTATATCAGATTTGACAGGACCATCCACAGCCTGGTGTCAGGCTCCAGGCCGTGCTGAAGGAGGCGACACCGTTCTGTAACCAGCTCCTTGTTATATCAGATTTGACAGGACCATCCACAGCCTGGTGTCAGGCTCCAGGCCGTGCTGAAGGAGGCGACACCGTTCTGTAACCAGCTCCTTGTTATATCAGATTTGACAGGACCATCCACAGCCTGGTGTCAGGCTCCAGGCCGTGCTGAAGGAGGCGACACCGTTCTGTAACCAGCACCTTGTTGTATCAGTTTTGAAAGGACCATCCACAGCCTGGTGTCAGGCTCCAGGCCGTGCTGAAGGAGGCGACACTGTTCTGTAACCAGCTCCTTGTTATATCAGATTTGACAGGACCATCCACAGCCTGGTGTCAGGCTCCAGGCCGTGCTGAAGGAGGCGACACCGTTCTGTAACCAGCTCCTTGTTATGTCAGATTAGACTGGACCATCCACAGCCTCGTGTCAGGCTCCAGACCGTGCTGAAGGAGGCGACACCGTTCTGTAACCAGCTCCTTGTTATATCAGATTAGACTGGACCATCCACAGCCTGGTGTCAGGCTCCAGTCCGTGCTGAAGGAGGCGACACCGTTCTGTAACCAGCACCTTGTTGTATCAGATTTGAAAGGACCATCCACAGCCTGGTGTCAGGCTCCAGGCCGTGCTGAAGGAGGCGACACCGTTCTGTAACCAGCTCCTTGTTATATCAGATATGACAGGACCATCCACAGCCTGGTGTCAGGCTCCAGGCCGTGCTGAAGGAGGCGACACCATTCTGTAACCAGCTCCTTGTTATGTCAGATTAGACTGGACCATCCACAGCCTCGTGTCAGGATACAGACCGTGCTGAAGGAGGCGACACCGTTCTGTAACCAGCTCCTTGTTATATCAGATTAGACTGGACCATCCACAGCCTCGTGTCAGGCTCCAGACCGTGCTGAAGGAGGCGACACAGTTCTGTAACCAGCTCCTTGTTATATCAGATTTGACAGGACCGTCCACAGCCTGGTGTCAGGCTCCAGGCCGTGCTGAAGGAGGTGACACCGTTCTGTAACCAGCTCCTTGTTATATCAGATTTGACAGGACCATCCACAGCCTGGTGTCAGGCTCCAGGCCGTGCTGAAGGAGGCGACACCGTTCTGTAACCAGCTCCGTGTTATATCAGATTTGACAGGACCATCCACAGCCTGGTGTCAGGCTCCAGGCCGTGCTGAAGGAGGCGACACCGTTCTGTAACCAGCACCTTGTTATATCAGATTTGACAGGACCATCCACAGCCTGGTGCCAGGCTCCAGACCGTGCTGAAGGAGGCGACACTGTTCTGTAACCAGCTCCTTGTTATATCAGATTTGACAGGACCATCCACAGCCTGGTGTCAGGCTCCAGGCCGTGCTGAAGGAGGTGACACCGTTCTGTAACCAGCTCCTTGTTATATCAGATTTGACAGGACCATCCACAGCCTGGTGTCAGGCTCCAGGCCGTGCTGAAGGAGGCGACACCGTTCTGTAACCAGCTCCTTGTTATATCAGATTTGACAGGACCATCCACAGCCTGGTGTCAGGCTCCAGGCCGTGCTGAAGGAGGCGACACCGTTCTGTAACCAGCACCTTGTTATATCAGATTTGACAGGACCATCCACAGCCTGCTGTCAGGCTCCAGGCCGTGCTGAAGGAAGCGACACCGTTCTGTAACCAGCACCTTGTTATATCAGATTTGACAGGACCATCCACAGCCTGGTGTCAGGTTCCAGGCCGTGCTGAAGGAGGCGACACCGTTCTGTAACCAGCTCCTTGTTATATCAGATTTGACAGGGCCATCCACAGCCTGGTGTCAGGCTCCAGGCCGTGCTGAAGGAGGTGACACCGTTCTGTAACCAGCACCTTGTTATATCAGATTTGACAGGACCATCCAAAGCCTGGTGTCAGGTTCCAGGCCGTGCTGAAGGAAGCGACACCGTTCTGTAACCAGCTCATTGTTGTATCAGATTTGACAGGACCATCCACAGCCTGGTGTCAGGCTCCAGGCCGTGCTGAAGGAGGCGACACCGTTCTGCAACCAGCTCCTTGTTATGTCAGATTAGACTGGACCATCCACAGCCTCGTGTCAGGCTCCAGACCGTGCTGAAGGAGGCGACACCGTTCTGTAACCAGCTCCTTGTTATATCAGATTAGACAGGACCATCCACAGCCTGGTGTCAGGCTCCAGGCCGTGCTGAAGGAGGCGACACCGTTCTGTAACCAGCACCTTGTTGTATCAGATTTGAAAGGACCATCCACAGCCTGGTGTCAGGCTCCAGGCCGTGCTGAAGGAGGCGACACCGTTCTGTAACCAGCTCCTTGTTATGTCAGATTAGACTGGACCATCCACAGCCTCGTGTCAGGCTCCAGACCGTGCTGAAGGAGGCGACACAGTTCTGTAACCAGCTCCTTGTTATATCAGATTTGACAGGACCATCCACAGCCTGGTGTCAGGCTCCAGGCCGTGCTGAAGGAGGTGACACCGTTCTGTAACCAGCTCCTTGTTATATCAGATTAGACAGGACCATCCACAGCCTGGTGTCAGGCTCCAGGCCGTGCTGAAGGAGGCGACACCATTCTGTAACCAGCTCCGTGTTATATCAGATTTGACAGGACCATCCACAGCCTGGTGTCAGGCTCCAGGCCGTGCTGAAGGAGGCGACACTGTTCTGTAACCAGCTCCTTGTTATATCAGATTTGACAGGACCATCCACAGCCTGGTGTCAGGCTCCAGGCCGTGCTGAAGGAGGTGACACCGTTCTGTAACCAGCTCCTTGTTATATCAGATTTGACAGGACCATCCACAGCCTGGTGTCAGGCTCCAGGCCGTGCTGAAGGAGGCGACACCGTTCTGTAACCAGCTCCTTGTTATATCAGATTTGACAGGACCATCCACAGCCTGGTGTCAGGCTCCAGGCCGTGCTGAAGGAAGCGACACCGTTCTGTAACCAGCACCTTGTTATATCAGATTTGACAGGACCATCCACAGCCTGGCGTCAGGCTCCAGGCCGTGCTGTAGGAGGCGACACCGTTCTGTAACCAGCTCCTTGTTGTATCAGATTCGACAGGACCATCCACAGCCTGGTGTCAGGCTCCAGGCCGTGCTGAAGGAGGCGACACCGTTCTGTAACCAGAACCTTGTTATCTCAGATTTCACAGGACCATCCACAGCCTGGTGTCAGGCTCCAGGCCGTGCTGAAGGAGGCGACACCGTTCTGTAACCAGCTCCTTGTTATATCAGATTTGACAGGACCATCCACAGCCTGCTGTCAGGCTCCAGGCCGTGCCGAAGGAGGCGACACCGTTCTGTAACCAGCACCTTGTTATATCAGATTTGACAGGACCATCCACAGCCTGGTGTCAGGCTCCAGGCCGTGCTGAAGGAGGCGACACCGTTCTGTAACCAGCTCCTTGTTATATCAGATTTGACAGGCCCACCACAGCCTGGTGTCATGCTCCAGGCCATGCTGAAGGAGGCGACACCGTTCTGTAACCAGCTCCTTGTTGTATCAGATTTGACAGGACCATCCACAGCCTGGTGTCAGGCTCCAGGCCGTGCTGAAGGAGGCGACACCGTTCTGTAACTAGCTCCTTGTTATATCAGATTTGACAGGACCATCCACAGCCTGGTGTCAGGCTCCAGGCCATGCTGAAGGAGGCGACACCGTTCTGTAACCAACTCCTTGTTATATCAGATTTGACAGGACCTTCCACAGCCTGGTGTGAGGCTCCAGGCCATGCTGAAGGAGGCGACACCGTTCTGTAACCAGCTCCTTGTTATATCAGATTTGACAGGACCTTCCACAGCCTGGTGTGAGGCTCCAGGCCATGCTGAAGGAGGCGACACCGTTCTGTAACCAACTCCTTGTTATATCAGATTTGACAGGACCTTCCACAGCCTGGTGTGAGGCTCCAGGCCATGCTGAAGGAGGCGACACCGTTCTGTAACCAGCTCCTTGTTATATCAGATTTGACAGGCCCAACACAGCCTGGTGTCAGGCTCCAGGCCATGCTGAAGGAGGCGACACCGTTCTGTAACCAGCTCCTTGTTGTATCAGATTTGACAGGACCATCCACAGCCTGGTGTCAGGCTCCAGGCCGTGCTGAAGGAGGCGACACCGTTCTGTAACCAGCTCCTTGTTATATCAGATTTGACAGGACCATCCACAGCCTGGTGTCAGGCTCCAGGCCGTGCTGAAGGAGGCGACACCGTTCTGTAACCAGCTCCTTGTTATACCAGATTTGACAGGACCATACACATCCTGGTGTCAGGCTCCAGGCCGTGCTGAAGGAGGCGACACCGTTCTGTAACCAGCACCTTGTTATATCAGATTTGACAGGACCATCCACCGCCTGGTGTCAGGCTCCAGGCCGTGCTGAAGGAGGCGACACCGTTCTGTAACCAGCTCCTTGTTATATCAGATTTGACAGGACCATCCACAGCCTGGTGTCAGGCTCCAGGCCGTGCTGAAGGAGGCGACACCGTTCTGTAACCAGCACCTTGTTATATCAGATTTGACAGGACCATCCACAGCCTGGTGTCAGGCTCCAGGCCGTGCTGAAGGAGTTGACACCGTTCTGTAACCAGCTCCTTGTTATATCAGATTTGACAGGACCATCCACAGCCTGGTGTCAGGCTCCAGGCCGTGCTGAAGGAGTTGACACCGTTCTGTAACCAGCTCCTTGTTATATCAGATTTGACAGGACCATCCACAGTCTGGTGTCAGACTCCAGGCCGTGCTGAAGGAGGCGACACCATTCTGTAACCAGCTCCTTGTTATATCAGATTTGACAGGACCATCCACAGCCTGGTGTCAGGCTCCAGGCCGTGCTGAAGGAGGTGACACCGTTCTGTAACCAGCTCCTTGTTATATCAGATTTGACAGGACCATCCACAGCCTGGTGTCAGGTTCCAGGCCGTGCCGTGTCGTCTTTTAAAAATTTTCCTACTTCAAGACTGTGAGGAAAACAACTTTACAACTCGGTTTCGATAAATAACTTTGTCTTTATTGACCAAAGTCTGCATGCAGATGGCTACAGGTTAGAGAGAGAGAGAGCTGTTCAGGTAAACCTGCTCATTCTTTCTCATGCTCGCAAAGACATAGAGAAAACGTTCAATATTTATACAAAACCTGTATCATTTTACAAAAACAGACCTTGTTCAAAAATGTCAATAGTCATAACTTCTGATCAAACATGTTGTCATGGAAAGACCCTGACTCGGCTTATTTGCAGTATTTTGTCTTTACAGGGTTTAAGACGTGTTCCTATTTTGTTTTTACCTCTGCCCTCATGATGCCTTACGCAGATGGACCTAGATCATCAGTAGGTTGTGTTATTAGGACATTCCTAGATCTGGGCTTTGTTATCAGGTTTTACTGAGGTCACGCACTCTTTTCCCTCTTCTGATCTTGGCACTTAGCTGACACAGGTGTCTTACACTTGGTTACATAAGTTGGCTATTTTTCCCATCATGCTATTGCTGAGTTTGTACACTTTCACAGCTCCTTGTTATATCAGATTTGACAGGACCATCCACAGCCTGGTGTCAGGCTCCAGGCCGTGCTGAAGGAGGCGACACCGTTCTGTAACCAGCTCCTTGTTATATCAGATTTGACAGAACCACCGACAGCCTGGTGTCAGGCTCCAGGCCGTGCTGAAGGAGCCGACACCGTTCTGTAACCAGCACCTTGTTATATCAGATTTGACAGGACCATCCACAGCCTGGTGTCAGGCTCCAGGCCGTGCTGAAGGAGGCGACACCGTTCTGTAACCAACTCCTTGTTATATCAGATTTGACAGGACCATCCACAGCCTGGTGTCAGGCTCCAGGCCGTGCTGAAGGAGGCGACACCGTTCTGTAACCAGCTCCTTGTTATATCAGATTTGACAGGACCATCCACAGCCTGGTGTCAGGCTCCAGGCCGTGCTGAAGGAGGCAACACCGTTCTGTAACCAGCTCCTTGTTATATCAGATTTGACAGGCCCACCACAGCCTGGTGTCAGGCTCCAGGCCGTGCTGAAGGAGGCGACACCGTTCTGTAACCAACTCCTTGTTATATCAGATTTGACAGGACCATCCACAGCCTGGTGTCAGGCTCCAGGCCGTGCTGAAGGAGGCGACACCGTTCTGTAACCAGCTCCTTGTTATATCAGATTTGACAGGCCCACCACAGCCTGGTGTCAGGCTCCAGGCCGTGCTGAAGGAGGCGACACCGTTCTGTAACCAGCACCTTGTTATATCAGATTTGACAGGGCCATCCACAGCCTGGTGTCAGGCTCCAGGCCGTGCTGAAGGAGGCGACACCGTTCTGTAACCAGCTCCTTGTTATATCAGATTTGCCTCACACTTTGCTCCTGGGTTAGGAGTAGGTTGGTGTGATGAACGGTTACTGTAACACATTACCCTTGTCATCATGTAAGGTGATGTCCCCTTTAAGACCGGACTTGGAACCCTGGGAGACTCCGCCTCCGGCTCCGCCATTCTGGGAGCCGTATATAAGGGGCCGCCTTGTGGGCAGTGCAGCAGTTAGCACACGTCTCTGCTCCAGCCTAGTTCTTAGTTTATTAAAGCCTCCTTTACTGTTTACACTCTCAGCGTCGTTATTGAGGGTACCACAATTTAACAGACTAAACTGGATCAGGATGGACAAAGGCCTAAAACCAGAGAAGCTCAATCTGGAAGCACGGACACCGGAGTCAAAGGGCATTTTTAAATACTGGCTGCGGTGCTTCGAGGCCTACCTGGACTTTTCAGAGACTCCCATCCTGGGGCCACGCAAGCTGCGCCTACTCCACGCCCGGGTGAGTCACAGAATCTCCGCCACGCTCGCAAAGGCGACAACTTATGAGGAAGCGATCGAGTTACTCCGCAAGTGGTTTGTCAAACCCATCAATGAGGTGCACGCCTGGCATCTGCTCTCTACCTGCCGGCAGCGCTCGGGGCAATCGCTAGACGAGTTTGTTGAGAAACTCGCTGCGATTCCAGGGGCTGTGACCACCAGGATGTGACAGGGGAAGTATATATGAACCTGCATATCAGGGACGCTTTCATGTCCGGCATCCGCTCGACCTACATCCGGCAGCGGCTGCTTGAAAACGGGGCAAACGACCTCCAGGACATGCTAACGCTCGTATCCTCGAGGTGGTGGCCCGACAACTTGGGTACGTACCCCGCAGACTCTGCGAGCCCCCCCGGACTTCCTCAGACTCAGCTGTATTACAGGCCTGCGCCACGCGGCGACCCACTCACCATGGGGGCACAGCATGGTGGCAGCGGTGCGCAGGGGCCTTCTTGGAGGTGAGTAGTGTATTTAAAAGCCTTACCTTTACATGAGCAGCCCTTTGGGCATTCTTGGAGGTGAGTAGTGTATTTAAAAGCCTTACCTTTACAGGAGCAGCCCTTTGGATTTCGGCGGCAGCGGTGCGCAGGGGCCTTCTTGGAGGTGAGGAGTGTATGTAAAAGCCTTACCTTTACTGGAGCAGCCCTTTGGATTTCGGCGGCAGCGGTTCGCAGGGGCCTTCTGGCAGGTGAGTAGTGTATTTAAAAGCCTTACCTCTACAGGAGCAGCCCTTTGGATTTCGGCGGCAGCGGTGCGCAGGGGCCTTCTGGGAGGTGAGTACTTACTTTAAAAAGCCTTGCCTTTACAGGAGCAGCCCTTTGGATTTCGGCGGCAGCGGTGCGCAGGGGCCTTCTTGGATGTGAGTAGTGTATTTAAAAGCCTTGCCTTTACAGGAGCAGCCCTTTGGATTTCGGCGGCAGCGGTGCGCACGGGCCTTCTTGGAGGTGAGTAGCGTATTTAAAAGCCTTACCTTTACAGGAGCAGCCCTTTGGATTTCGGCGGCAGCGGTGCGCAGGGGCCTTCTGGGAGGTGAATACTTACTTTAAAAAGCCTTGCCTTTACAGGAGCAGCCCTTTGGATTTCGGCGGCAGCGGTGCGCAGGGGCCTTCTGGGAGGTGAGTAGTGAATTTAAAAAGCCTTGCCTTTACAGGAGCAGCCCTTTGGATTTCGGCGGCAGCGGTGCGCAGTGGCCTTCTTGGAGGTGAGTACTTACTTTAAAAAGCCTTGCCTTTACAGGAGCAGCCCTTTGGATTTCGGCGGCAGCGGTGCGCAGGGGCCTTCTTGGAGGTGAGGAGTGTATGTAAAAGCCTTACCTTTACAGGAGCAGCCCTTTGGATTTCGGCGGCAGCAGTGCGCAGGGGCCTTCTGGCAGGTGAGTAGTGTATTTAAAAGCCTTACCTTTACAGGAGCAGCCCTTTGGATTTCGGCGGCAGCGGTGCGCAGGGGCCTTCTTGGAGGTGAGTAGCGTATTTAAAAGCCTTACCTTTACAGGAGCAGCCCTTTCGATTTCGGCGGCAGCGGTGCGCAGGGGCCTTCTGGGAGGTGAATACTTACTTTAAAAAGCCTTACCTTTACAGGAGCAGCCCTTTGGATTTCGGCGGCAGCGGGGCGCAGGGGCCTTCTTGGAGGTGAGTACTTACTATAAAAAGCCTTACCTTTACAGGAGCAGCCCTTTGGATTTCGGCGGCAGCGGTGCGCAGGGGCCTTCTTGGAGGTGAGTACTGTATTTAAAAGCCTTACCTTTACAGGAGCAGCCCTTTGGATTTCGGCGGCAGCGGTGCGCAGGGGCCTTCTTGGAGGTGAGTACTGTATTTAAAAACCTTACCTTTACAGGAGCAGCCCTTTGGATTTCGGCGGCAGCGGTGCGCAGGGGCCTTCTGGGAGGTGAGTAGTGAATTTAAAAAGCCTTACCTTTACAGGAGCAGCCCTTTGGATTTCGGCGGCAGCGGTGCGCAGGGGCCTTCTTGGAGGTGAGTAGTGTATTTAAAAGCCTTGCCTTTACAGGAGCAGCCCTTTGGATTTCGGCGGCAGCGGTGCGCAGGGGCCTTCTTGGAGGTGAGTAGCGTATTTAAAAGCCTTAACTTTACAGGAGCAGCCCTTTGGATTTCGGCGGCAGCGGTGCGCAGGGGCCTTCTTGGAGGTGAGTAGTGTATTTAAAAGCCTTACCTTTACAGGAGCAGCCCTTTGGATTTCGGCGGCAGCGGTGCGCAGAGGACTTCTGGGAGGTGAGTACTTACTTTAAAAAGCCTTGCCTTTACAGGAGCAGCCCTTTGGATTTCGGCGGCAGCGGTGCGCAGGGGCCTTCTTGGAGGTGAGTAGTGTATGTAAAAGCCTTACCTTTACAGGAGCAGCCCTTTGGATTTCGGCGGCAGCGGTGCGCTGGGGCCTTCTGGCAGGTGAGTAGTGTATTTAAAAGCCTTACCTTTACAGGAGCAGCCCTTTGGATTTCGGCGGCAGCGGTGCGCAGGGGCCTTCTGGGAGGTGAGTACTTACTTTAAAAAGCCTTGCCTTTACAGGAGCAGCCCTTTGGATTTCGGCGGCAGCGGTGCGCAGGGGCCTTCTTGGATGTGAGTAGTGTATTTAAAAGCCTTGCCTTTACAGGAGCAGCCCTTTGGATTTCGGCGGCAGCGGTGCGCAGGGGCCTTCTGGGAGGTGAGTAGTGAATTTAAAATGCCTTGCCTTTACAGGAGCAGCCCTTTGGATTTCGGCGGCAGCGGTGCGCAGGGGCCTTCTTGGATGTGAGTAGTGTATTTAAAAGCCTTACCTTTACAGGAGCAGCCCTTTGGATTTCGGCGGCATCGGTGCGCAGGGGCCTTCTTGGAGGTGAGTAGTGAATTTAAAAGCCTTACCTTTACAGGAGCAGCCCTTTGGATTTCGGCGGCAGCGGTGCGCAGTGGCCTTCTTGGAGGTGAGTACTTACTTTAAAAAGCCTTGCCTTTACAGGAGCAGCCCTTTGGATTTCGGCGGCAGCGGTGCGCAGGGGCCTTCTTGGAGGTGAGGAGTGTATGTAAAAGCCTTACCTTTACAGGAGCAGCCCTTTGGATTTCGGCGGCAGCGGTGCGCAGGGGCCTTCTGGGAGGTGAGTACTTACTTTAAAAAGCCTTGCCTTTACAGGAGCAGCCCTTTGGATTTCGGCGGCAGCGGTGCGCAGGGGCCTTCTTGGAGGTGAGTAGCGTATTTAAAAGCCTTACCTTTACAGGAGCAGCCCTTTCGATTTCGGCGGCAGCGGTGCGCAGGGGCCTTCTGGGAGGTGAATACTTACTTTAAAAAGCCTTGCCTTTACAGGAGCAGCCCTTTGGATTTCGGCGGCAGCGGTGCGCAGGGGCCTTCTTGGAGGTGAGTAGTGTATTTAAAAAGCCTAGCCTTTACAGGAGCAGCCCTTTGGATTTCGGCGGCAGCGGTGCGCAGGGGCCTTCTTGGAGGTGAGTAGTGTATTTAAAATACTTACCTTTACAGGAGCAGCCCTTTGGATTTCGGCGGCAGCGGTGCGCAGGGGCCTTCTTGGAGTTGAGTACTTACTTTAAAAAGCCTTGCCTTTACAGGAGCAGCCCTTTGGATTTCGGCGGCAGCGGTGCGCAGGGGCCTTCTGGGAGGTGAGTACTTACTTTAAAAAGCCTTGCCTTTACAGGAGCAGCCCTTTGGATTTCGGCGGCAGCGGTGCGCAGGGGCCTTCTTGGAGGTGAGTAGTGTATTTAAAAACCTTACCTTTACAGGAGCAGCCCTTTGGATTTCGGCAGCAGCGGTGCGCAGGGGCCTTCTTGGAGGTGAGTAGTGTATTTAAAAAGCCTGACCTTTACAGGAGCAGCCCTTTGGATTTCAGCGGCAGCGGTGCGCAGGGGCTTCTTGGAGGTGAGTAGTGTATTTAAAAAGCCTTACCTTTACAGGAGCAGCCCTTTGGATTTCGGCGGCAGCGGTGCGCAGGGGCCTTCTTGGAGGTGAGTAGTGTATTTAAAAGCCTTACCTTTAAAGGAGCAGCCCTTTGGATTTCGGCGGCAGCGGTGCGCAGTGGCCTTCTTGGAGGTGAGTACTTACTTTAAAAAGCCTTGCCTTTACAGGAGCAGCCCTTTGGATTTCGGCGGCAGCAGTGCGCAGGGGCCTTCTGGGAGTTGAGTACTTACTTTAAAAAGCCTTGCTTTACAGGAGCAGCCTTTGGATTTCGGCGCCAGCGGTGCGCAGGGGCCTTCTGGCAGGTGAGTACTTACTTTAAAAAGCCTTGCCTTTACAGGAGCAGCCCTTTGGATTTCGGTGGCAGCGGTGCGCAGGGGCCTTCTGGGAGGTGAGTACTTACTTTAAAATGCCTTGCCTTTACAGGAGCAGCCCTTTGGATTTCGGCGGCAGCGGTGCGCAGGGGCCTTCTGGCATGTGAGTACTTACTTTAAAAAGCCTTGCCTTTACAGGAGCAGCCCTTTGGATTTCGGCGGCAGCGGTGCGCTGGGGCCTTCTGGCAGGTGAGTAGTGTATTTAAAAGCCTTACCTTTACAGGAGCAGCCCTTTGGATTTCGGCGGCAGCGGTGCGCAGGGGCCTTCTGGGAGGTGAGTACTTACTTTAAAAAGCCTTGCCTTTACAGGAGCAGCCCTTTGGATTTCGGCGGCAGCGGTGCGCAGGGGCCTTCTTGGATGTGAGTAGTGTATTTAAAAGCCTTACCTTTACAGGAGCAGCCCTTTGGATTTCGGCGGCAGCGGTGCGCAGGGGCCTTCTTGGAGGTGAGTAGTGTATTTAAAAGCCTTGCCTTTACAGGAGCAGCCCTTTGGATTTCGGCGGCAGCGGTGCGCAGGGGTCTTCTGGGAGGTGAGTAGTGAATTTAAAATGCCTTGCCTTTACAGGAGCAGCCCTTTGGATTTCGGCGGCAGCGGTGCGCAGGGGCCTTCTTGGATGTGAGTAGTGTATTTAAAAGCCTTACCTTTACAGGAGCAGCCCTTTGGATTTCGGCGGCAGCGGTGCGCAGGGGCCTTCTTGGAGGTGAGTAGCGTATTTAAAAGCCTTACCTTTACAGGAGCAGCCCTTTGGATTTCGGCGGCAGCGGTGCGCAGTGGCCTTCTTGGAGGTGAGTACTTACTTTAAAAAGCCTTGCCGTTACAGGAGCAGCCCTTTGGATTTCGGCGGCAGCGGTGCGCAGGGGCCTTCTTGGAGGTGAGGAGTGTATGTAAAAGCCTTACCTTTACAGGAGCAGCCCTTTGGATTTCGGCGGCAGCGGTGCGCAGGGGCCTTCTTGGATGTGAGTAGTGTATTTAAAAGCCTTACCTTTACAGGAGCAGCCCTTTGGATTTCGGCGGCAGCGGTGCGCAGGGGCCTTCTTGGAGGTGAGTAGCGTATTTAAAAGCCTTACCTTTACAGGAGCAGCCCTTTGGATTTCGGCGGCAGCGGTGCGCAGTGGCCTTCTTGGAGGTGAGTACTTACTTTAAAAAGCCTTGCCTTTACAGGAGCAGCCCTTTGGATTTCGGCGGCAGCGGTGCGCAGGGGCCTTCTTGGAGGTGAGGAGTGTATGTAAAAGCCTTACCTTTACAGGAGCAGCCCTTTGGATTTCGGCGGCAGCGGTGCGCAGGGGCCTTCTGGGAGGTGAGTACTTACTTTAAAAAGCCTTGCCTTTACAGGAGCAGCCCTTTGGATTTCGGCGGCAGCGGTGCGCAGGGGCCTTCTTGGAGGTGAGTAGCGTATTTAAAAGCCTTACCTTTACAGGAGCAGCCCTTTCGATTTCGGCGGCAGCGGTGCGCAGGGGCCTTCTGGGAGGTGAATACTTACTTTAAAAAGCCTTGCCTTTACAGGAGCAGCCCTTTGGATTTCGGCGGCAGCGGTGCGCAGGAGCCTTCTTGGAGGTGAGTAGTGTATTTAAAAAGCCTAGCCTTTACAGGAGCAGCCCTTTGGATTTCGGCGGCAGCGGTGCGCAGGGGCCTTCTTGGAGGTGAGTAGTGTATTTAAAAGCCTTACCTTTACAGGAGCAGCCCTTTGGATTTCGGCGGCAGCGGTGCGCAGGGGCCTTCTTGGAGTTGAGTACTTACTTTAAAAAGCCTTGCCTTTACAGGAGCAGCCCTTTGGATTTCGGCGGCAGCGGTGCGCAGGGGCCTTCTGGGAGGTGAGTACTTACTTTAAAAAGCCTTGCCTTTACAGGAGCAGCCCTTTGGATTTCGGCGGCAGCGGTGCGCAGGGGCCTTCTTGGAGGTGAGTAGTGTATTTAAAAACCTTACCTTTACAGGAGCAGCCCTTTGGATTTCGGCGGCAGCGGTGCGCAGGGGCCTTCTTGGAGGTGAGTAGTGTATTTAAAAAGCCTGACCTTTACAGGAGCAGCCCTTTGGATTTCAGCGGCAGCGGTGCGCAGGGGCTTCTTGGAGGTGAGTAGTGTATTTAAAAAGCCTTACCTTTACAGGAGCAGCCCTTTGGATTTCGGCGGCAGCGGTGCGCAGGGGCCTTCTTGGAGGTGAGTAGTGTATTTAAAAGCCTTACCTTTAAAGGAGCAGCCCTTTGGATTTCGGCGGCAGCGGTGCGCAGTGGCCTTCTTGGAGGTGAGTACTTACTTTAAAAAGCCTTGCCTTTACAGGAGCAGCCCTTTGGATTTCGGCGGCAGCAGTGCGCAGGGGCCTTCTGGGAGGTGAGTACTTACTTTAAAAAGCCTTGCTTTACAGGAGCAGCCTTTGGATTTCGGCGCCAGCGGTGCGCAGGGGCCTTCTGGCAGGTGAGTACTTACTTTAAAAAGCCTTGCCTTTACAGGAGCAGCCCTTTGGATTTCGGTGGCAGCGGTGCGCAGGGGCCTTCTGGGAGGTGAGTACTTACTTTAAAATGCCTTGCCTTTACAGGAGCAGCCCTTTGGATTTCGGCGGCAGCGGTGCGCAGGGGCCTTCTGGCATGTGAGTACTTACTTTAAAAAGCCTTGCCTTTACAGGAGCAGCCCTTTGGATTTCGGCGGCAGCGGTGCGCTGGGGCCTTCTGGCAGGTGAGTAGTGTATTTAAAAGCCTTACCTTTACAGGAGCAGCCCTTTGGATTTCGGCGGCAGCGGTGCGCAGGGGCCTTCTGGGAGGTGAGTACTTACTTTAAAAAGCCTTGCCTTTACAGGAGCAGCCCTTTGGATTTCGGCGGCAGCGGTGCGCAGGGGCCTTCTTGGATGTGAGTAGTGTATTTAAAAGCCTTACCTTTACAGGAGCAGCCCTTTGGATTTCGGCGGCAGCGGTGCGCAGGGGCCTTCTTGGAGGTGAGTAGTGTATTTAAAAGCCTTGCCTTTACAGGAGCAGCCCTTTGGATTTCGGCGGCAGCGGTGCGCAGGGGTCTTCTGGGAGGTGAGTAGTGAATTTAAAATGCCTTGCCTTTACAGGAGCAGCCCTTTGGATTTCGGCGGCAGCGGTGCGCAGGGGCCTTCTTGGATGTGAGTAGTGTATTTAAAAGCCTTACCTTTACAGGAGCAGCCCTTTGGATTTCGGCGGCAGCGGTGCGCAGGGGCCTTCTTGGAGGTGAGTAGCGTATTTAAAAGCCTTACCTTTACAGGAGCAGCCCTTTGGATTTCGGCGGCAGCGGTGCGCAGTGGCCTTCTTGGAGGTGAGTACTTACTTTAAAAAGCCTTGCCTTTACAGGAGCAGCCCTTTGGATTTCGGCGGCAGCGGTGCGCAGGGGCCTTCTTGGAGGTGAGGAGTGTATGTAAAAGCCTTACCTTTACAGGAGCAGCCCTTTGGATTTTGGCGGCAGCGGTGCGCAGGGGCCTTCTGGCAGGTGAGTAGTGTATTTAAAAGCCTTACCTTTACAGGAGCAGCCCTTTGGATTTCGGCGGCAGCGGTGCGCAGGGGCCTTCTGGGAGGTGAGTACTTACTTTAAAAAGCCTTGCCTTTACAAGAGCAGCCCTTTGGATTTTGGCGGCAGCGGTGCGCAGGGGCCTTCTTGGAGGTGAGTAGCGTATTTAAAAGCCTTACCTTTACAGGAGCAGCCCTTTCGATTTCGGCGGCAGCGGTGCGCAGGGGCCTTCTGGGAGGTGAATACTTACTTTAAAAAGCCTTGCCTTTACAGGAGCAGCCCTTTGGATTTCGGCGGCAGCGGTGCGCAGGGGCCTTCTTGGAGGTGAGTAGTGTATTTAAAAAGCCTAGCCTTTACAGGAGCAGCCCTTTGGATTTCGGCGGCAGCGGTGCGCAGGGGCCTTCTTGGAGGTGAGTAGTGAATTTAAAAACCTTACCTTTACAGGAGCAGCCCTTTGGATTTCGGCGGCAGCGGTGCGCAGGGGCCTTCTTGGAGGTGAGTAGTGTATTTAAAAAGCCTGACCTTTACAGGAGCAGCCCTTTGGATTTCAGCGGCAGCGGTGCGCAGGGGCTTCTTGGAGGTGGGTAGTGTATTTAAAAAGCCTTACCTTTACAGGAGCAGCCCTTTGGATTTCGGCGGCAGCGGTGCGCAGGGGCCTTCTTGGAGGTGAGTAGTGTATTTAAAAGCCTTACCTTTAAAGGAGCAGCCCTTTGGATTTCGGCGGCAGCGGTGCGCAGTGGCCTTCTTGGAGGTGAGTACTTACTTTAAAAAGCCTTGCCTTTACAGGAGCAGCCCTTTGGATTTCGGCGGCAGCGGTGCGCAGGGGCCTTCTGGGAGGTGAGTACTTACTTTAAAAAGCCTTGCCTTTACAGGAGCAGCCCTTTGGATTTCGGCGGCAGCGGTACGCAGGGGCCTTCTTGGAGGTGAGTAGTGTATGTAAAAGCCTTACCTTTACAGGAGCAGCCCTTTGGATTTCGGCGGCAGCGGTGCGCAGGGGCCTTCTTGGATGTGAGTAGTGTATTTAAAAGCCTTGCCTTTACAGGAGCAGCCCTTTGGATTTCGGCGGCAGCGGTGCGCAGGGGCCTTCTTGGAGGTGAGTAGCGTATTTAAAAGCCTTACCTTTACAGGAGCAGCCCTTTGGATTTCGGCGGCAGCGGTGCGCATGTTCCTTCTTGGAGGCGAGTAGTGTATTTAAAAAGCCTTGCCTTTACAGGAGCAGCCCTTTGGATTTCGGCGGCAGCGGTGCGCAGGGGCCTTCTTGGAGGTGAGGAGTGTATGTAAAAGCCTTACCTTTACAGGAGCAGCCCTTTGGATTTCGGCGGCAGCGGTGCGCAGGGGCCTTCTGGCAGGTGAGTAGTGTATTTAAAAGCCTTACCTTTACAGGAGCAGCCCTTTGGATTTCGGCGGCAGCGGTGCGCAGGGGCCTTCTGGGAGGTGAGTACTTACTTTAAAAAGCCTTGCCTTTACAGGAGCAGCCCTTTGGATTTCGGCGGCAATAGGTGCGCAGGGGCCTTCTTGGATGTGAGTAGTGTATTTAAAAGCCTTGCCTTTACATAGCAGCCCTTTGGATTTCGGCGGCAGCGGTGCGCAGGGGCCTTCTTGGAGGTGAGTAGCGTATTTAAAAGCCTTACCTTTACAGGAGCAGCCCTTTCGATTTCGGCGGCAGCGGTGCGCAGGGGCCTTCTGGGAGGTGAATACTTACTTTAAAAAGCCTTACCTTTACAGGAGCAGCCCTTTGGATTTCGGCGGCAGCGGTGCGCAGGGGCCTTCTTGGAGGTGAGTAGTGAATTTAAAAAGCCTTACCTTTACAGGAGCAGCCCTTTGGATTTCGGCGGCAGCGGTGCGCAGGGGCCTTCTTGGAGGTGAGTAGTGTATTTAAAAAGCCTTCCCTTTACAGGAGCAGCCCTTTGGACTTCAGAGGCAGCGGTGCGCAGGGGCCTTCTTGGAGGTGAGTAGTTTATTTAAAAAGCCTTACCTTTACAGGAGCAGCCCTTTGGATTTCGGCGGCAGCGGTGCGCAGGGGCCTTCTTGGAGGCGAGTAGTGTATTTAAAAAGCCTTTCCTTTACAGGAGCAGCCCTTTGGATTTCGGCGGCAGCGGTGCGCAGGGGCCTTCTTGGAGGTGAGTAGTGAATTTAAAAAGCCTTACCTTTACAGGAGCAGCCCTTTGGATTTCGGCGGCAGCGGTGCGCAGGGGCCTTCTTGGAGGTGAGTAGTGAATTTAAAAAGCCTTACCTTTACAGGAGCAGCCCTTTGGATTTCGGCGGCAGCGGTGCGCAGAGGCCTTTTTGGAGGTGAGTATTGAACTTAAAAAGCCTCACCTTTAGAGGAGCAGCCCTTTGGATTTCGGCGGCAGCGGTGCGCAGGGGCCTTCTGGGAGGTGAGTACTTACTTTAAAAAGCCTTGCCTTTACAGGAGCAGCCCTTTGGATTTCGGCGGCAGCGGTGCGCAGGGGCCTTCTTGGAGGTGAGTAGTGTATTTAAAAAGCCTTGCCTTTACAGGAGTAGCCCTTTGGATTTCGGCGGCAGCGGTGCGCAGGGGCCTTCTTGGAGGTGAGTAGTGTATTTAAAAAGCCTAGCCTTTACAGGAGTAGCCCTTTGGATTTCGGCGGCAGCGGTGCGCAGGGGCCTTCTGGGAGGTGAGTACTTACTTTAAAAAGCCTTGCCTTTACAGGAGCAGCCCTTTGGATTTCGGCGGCAGCGGTACGCAGGGGCCTTCTTGGAGGTGAGTAGTGTATGTAAAAGCCTTACCTTTACAGGAGCAGCCCTTTGGATTTCGGCGGCAGCGGTGCGCAGGGGCCTTCTTGGATGTGAGTAGTGTATTTAAAAGCCTTGCCTTTACAGGAGCAGCCCTTTGGATTTCGGCGGCAGCGGTGCGCAGGGGCCTTCTTGGAGGTGAGTAGCGTATTTAAAAGCCTTACCTTTACAGGAGCAGCCCTTTGGATTTCGGCGGCAGCGGTGCGCAGGGGCCTTCTGGGAGGTGAATACTTACTTTAAAAAGCCTTGCCTTTACAGAAGCAGCCCTTTGGATTTCGGCGGCAGCGGTGCGCAGGGGCCTTCTTGGAGGTGAGTAGTGTATTTAAAAAGCCTAGCCTTTACAGGAGCAGCCCTTTGGATTTCGGCGGCAGCGGTGCGCAGGGGCCTTCTTGGAGGTGAGTAGTGTATTTAAAAGCCTTACCTTTACAGGAGCAGCCCTTTGGATTTCGGCGGCAGCGGTGCGCAGTGGCCTTCTTGGAGGTGAGTACTTACTTTAAAAAGCCTTGCCTTTACAGGAGCAGCCCTTTGGATTTCGGCGGCAGCGGTGCGCAGGGGCCTTCTTGGAGGTGAGGAGTGTATGTAAAAGCCTTACCTTTAGAGGAGCAGCCCTTTGGATTTCGGCGGCAGCGGTGCGCAGGGGCCTTCTGGCAGGTGAGTAGTGTATTTAAAAGCCTTGCCTTTACAGGAGCAGCCCTTTGGATTTCGGCGGCAATAGGTGCGCAGGGGCCTTCTTGGATGTGAGTAGTGTATTTAAAAGCCTTGCCTTTACATAGCAGCCCTTTGGATTTCGGCGGCAGCGGTGCGCAGGAGCCTTCTTGGAGGTGAGTAGCGTATTTAAAAGCCTTACCTTTACAGGAGCAGCCCTTTCGATTTCGGCGGCAGCGGTGCGCAGGGGCCTTCTTGGAGGTGAGTAGCGTATTTAAAAGCCTTACCTTTACAGGAGCAGCCCTTTCGATTTCGGCGGCAGCGGTGCGCAGGGGCCTTCTGGGAGGTGAATACTTACTTTAAAAAGCCTTACCTTTACAGGAGCAGCCCTTTGGATTTCGGCGGCAGCGGTGCGCAGGGGCCTTCTTGGAGGTGAGTAGTGAATTTAAAAAGCCTTACCTTTACAGGAGCAGCCCTTTGGATTTCGGCGGCAGCGGTGCGCAGGGGCCTTCTTGGAGGTGAGTAGTGTATTTAAAAAGCCTTACCTTTACAGGAGCAGCCCTTTGGACTTCAGAGGCAGTGGTGCGCAGGGGCCTTCTTGGAGGTGAGTAGTTTATTTAAAAAGCCTTTCCTTTACAGGAGCAGCCCTTTGGATTTCGGCGGCAGCGGTGCGCAGGGGCCTTCTTGGAGGTGAGTAGTGAATTTAAAAAGCCTTACCTTTACAGGAGCAGCCCTTTGGATTTCGGCGGCAGCGGTGCGCAGGGGCCTTCTTGGAGGTGAGTAGTGAATTTAAAAAGCCTTACCTTTACAGGAGCAGCCCTTTGGATTTCGGCGGCAGCGGTGCGCAGAGGCCTTTTTGGAGGTGAGTATTGAACTTAAAAAGCCTCACCTTTAGAGGAGCAGCCCTTTGGATTTCGGCGGCAGCGGTGCGCAGGGGCCTTCTTGGAGGTGAGTAGTGTATTTAAAAAGCCTTACCTTTACAGGAGCAGCCCTTTGGATTTCAGCGGCAGCGGTGCGCAGGGGCCTTCTTGGAGGTGAGTAGTGTATTTAAAAAGCCTTACATTTACAGGAGCAGCCCTTTGGATTTCGGCGGCAGTGGTGCGCAGGGGCCTTCTTGGAGGTGAGTAGTGTATTTAAAAAGCCTTACCTTTACAGGAACATCCCTTTGGATTTCGGCGGCAGCGGTGCGCAGGGGCCTTCTTGGAGGTGAGTAGTGAATTTAAAAAGCCTTACCTTTACAGGAGCAGCCCTTTGGATTTCATCGGCAGCGGTGTGCAGGAGCCTTCTTGGAGGTGAGTAGTGTATTTAAAAAGCCTTACCTTTACAGGAGCAGCCCATTGGATTTCGGCGGCAGCGGTGCGCAGGGGCCTTCTTGGAGGTGAGTAGTGTATTTAAAAAGCCTTACCTTTACAGGAGCAGCCCTTTGGATTTCGGCAGCAGCGGTGCGCAGGGGCCTTCTTGGAGGTGAGTAGCGAATTTAAAAAGCCTTACCTTTACAGGAGCAGCCCTTTGGATTTCGGCGGCAGCGGTACGCAGGGGCCTTCTGGGATTTGAGTAGTGTATTTAAAAAGCCTTACCTTTACAGGAGCAGCCCTTTGGATTTCGGCGGCAGCGGTGCGCAGGGGCCTTCTTGGAGGTGAGTAGTGAATTTAAAAAGCCTTGCCTTTACAGGAGCAGCCCTTTGGATTTCGGCGGCAGCGGTGCGCAAGGGGCCTTCTTGGAGGTGAGTAGTGAATTTAAAAAGCCTGACCTTTACAGGAGCAGCCCTTTGGATTTCGGCGGCAGCGGTACGCAGGGGCCTTCTTGGAGGTGAGTAGTGTATTTAAAAAGCCTTACCTTTACAGGAGCAGCCCTTTGGATTTCGGCGGCAGCGGTGCGCAGGGGCCTTCTTGGAGGTGAGTAGTGAATTTAAAAAGCCTTACCTTTACAGGAGCAGCCCTTTGGATTTCGGCGGCAGCGGTGCGCAGGGGCCTTCTTGGAGGTGAGTAGTGTATTTAAAAAGCCTTGCCTTTACAGGAGCAGCCCTTTGGATTTCGGCGGCAGCGGTACGCAGGGGCCTTCTGGGATTTGAGTAGTGTATTTAAAAAGCCTTACCTTTACAGGAGTAGCCCTTTGGATTTCGGCGGCAGCGGTGCGCAGGGGCCTTCTTGGAGGTGAGTAGTGAATTTAAAAAGCCTTGCCTTTACAGGAGCAGCCCTTTGGATTTCGGCGGCAGCGGTGCGCAAGGGGCCTTCTTGGAGGTGAGTAGTGAATTTAAAAAGCCTGACCTTTACAGGAGCAGCCCTTTGGATTTCGGCGGCAGCGGTGCGCAGGGGCCTTCTTGGAGGTGAGTAGTGTATTTAAAAAGCCTTGCCTTTACAGGAGCAGCCCTTTGGATTTCGGCGGCAGCGGTGCGCAGGGGCCTTCTTGGAGGTGAGTAGTGTATTTAAAAAGCCTTACCTTTACAGGAGCAGCCCTTTGGATTTCGGCGGCAGCGGTGCGCAGGGGACTTCTTGGAGGTGAGTAGTGTATTTAAAAAGCCTTGCCTTTACAGGAGCAGCCCTTTGGATTTCGGCGGCAGCGGTGCGCAGGGGCCTTCTTGGAGGTGAGTAGTGAATTTAAAAAGCCTTACCTTTACAGGAGCAGCCCTTTGGATTTCGGCGGCAGCGGTGCGCAGGGGCCTTCTTGGAGGTGAGTAGTGTATTTAAAAAGCCTTACCTTTACAGGAGCAGCCCTTTGGACTTCAGAGGCAGCGGTGCGCAGGGGCCTTCTTGGAGGTGAGTAGTTTATTTAAAAAGCCTTACCTTTACAGGAGCAGCCCTTTGGATTTCGGCGGCAGCGGTGCGCAGGGGCCTTCTTGGAGGTGAGTAGTGAATTTAAAAAGCCTTACCTTTACAGGAGCAGCCCTTTGGATTTCGGCGGCAGCGGTGCGCAGGGGCCTTCTTGGAGGTGAGTAGTGTATTTAAAAAGCCTTACCTTTATAGGAGCAGCCCTTTGGACTTCAGAGGCAGCGGTGCGCAGGGGCCTTCTTGGAGGTGAGTAGTTTATTTAAAAAGCCTTACCTTTACAGGAGCAGCCCTTTGGATTTCGGCGGCAGCGGTGCGCAGGGGCCTTCTTGGAGGTGAGTAGTGAATTTAAAATGCCTTACCTTTACAGGAGCAGCCCTTTGGATTTCGGCGGCAGCGGTGCGCAGATGCCTTTTTGGAGGTGAGTATTGAACTTAAAAAGCCTCACCTTTAGAGGAGCAGCCCTTTGGATTTCGGCGGCAGCGGTGCGCAGGGGCCTTCTTGGAGGTGAGTAGTGTATTTAAAAAGCCTTACCTTTACAGGAGCAGCCCTTTGGATTTCAGCGGCAGCGGTGCGCAGGGGCCTTCTTGGAGGTGAGTAGTGTATTTAAAAAGCCTTGCCTTTACAGGAGCAGCCCTTTGGATTTCGGCGGCAGCGGTGCGCAGGGGCCTTCTTGGAGGTGAGTAGTGAATTTAAAAAGCCTTACCTTTACAGGAGCATCCCTTTGGATTTCGGCGGCAGCGGTGCGCAGGGGCCTTCTTGGAGGTGAGTAGTGTATTTAAAAAGCCTTGCCTTTACAGGAGCAGCCCTTTGGATTTCGGCGGCAGCGGTGCGCAGGGGCCTTCTTGGAGGTGAGTAGTGAATTTAAAAAGCCTTGCCTTTACAGGAGCAGCCCTTTGGATTTCGGCGGCAGCGGTGCGCAGGGGCCTTCTTGGAGGTGAGTAGTTTATTTAAAAAGCCTTACCTTTACAGGAGCAGCCCTTTGGATTTCGGCGGCAGCGGTGCGCAGGGGCCTTCTTGGAGGTGAGTGGTGTATTTAAAAAGCCTTACCTTTACAGGAGCAGCCCTTTGGATTTCGGCGGCAGCGGTGCGCAGGGGCCTTCTTGGAGGCGAGTAGTGTATTTAAAAAGCCTTTCCTTTACAGGAGCAGCCCTTTGGATTTCGGCGGCAGCGGTGCGCAGGGGCCTTCTTGGAGGTGAGTAGTGTATTTAAAAAGCCTTACCTTTACAGGAGCAGCCCTTTGGATTTCGGCGGCAGCGGTGCGCAGGGGCCTTCTTGGAGGTGAGTAGTGTATTTAAAAAGCCTTTCCTTTACAGGAGCAGCCCTTTGGATTTCGGCGGCAGCGGTGCGCAGGGGCCTTCTTGGAGGTGAGTAGTGAATTTAAAAAGCCTTACCTTTACAGGAGCAGCCCTTTGGATTTCGGCGGCAGCGGTGCGCAGGGGCCTTCTTGGAGGTGAGTAGTGAATTTAAAAAGCCTTACCTTTACAGGAGCAGCCCTTTGGATTTCGGCGGCAGCGGTGCGCAGAGGCCTTTTTGGAGGTGAGTATTGAACTTAAAAAGCCTCACCTTTAGAGGAGCAGCCCTTCGGATTTCGGCGGCAGCGGTGCGCAGGGGCCTTCTTGGAGGTGAGTAGTGTATTTAAAAAGCCTTACCTTTACAGGAGCAGCCCTTTGGATTTCGGCGGCAGCGGTGCGCAGGGGCATTCTGGGAGGTGAGTAGTGAATTTAAAAAGCCTTGCCTTTACAGGAGCAGCCCTTTGGATTTCGGCGGCAGCGGTGCGCAGGGGCCTTCTTGGAGGTGAGTAGTGTATTTAAAAAGCCTAGCCTTTACAGGAGCAGCCCTTTGGATTTCGGCGGCAGCGGTGCGCAGGGGCCTTCTTGGAGGTGAGTAGTGTATTTAAAAGCCTTACCTTTACAGGAGCAGCCCTTTGGATTTCGGCGGCAGCGGTGCGCAGTGGCCTTCTTGGAGGTGAGTACTTACTTTAAAAAGCCTTACCTTTACAGGAGCAGCCCTTTGGATTTCGGCGGCAGCGGTGCGCAGGGGCCTTCTTGGAGGTGAGGAGTGTATGTAAAAGCCTTACCTTTACAGGAGCAGCCCTTTGGATTTTGGCGGCAGCGGTGCGCAGGGGCCTTCTGGCAGGTGAGTAGCGTATTTAAAAGCCTTACCTTTACAGGAGCAGCCCTTTCGATTTCGGCGGCAGCGGTGCGCAGGGGCCTTCTGGGAGGTGAATACTTACTTTAAAAAGCCTTACCTTTACAGGAGCAGCCCTTTGGATTTCGGCGGCAGCGGTGCGCAGGGGCCTTCTTGGAGTGAGTAGTGTATTTAAAAAGCCTTGCCTTTACAGGAGCAGCCCTTTGGATTTCGGCGGCAGCGGTGCGCAGGGGCCTTCTTGGAGGTGAGTAGTGTATTTAAAAACCCTTACCTTTACAGGAGCAGCCCTTTGGATTTCGGTGGCAGCGGTGCGCAGGGGCCTTCTTGGAGGTGAGTAGTGTATTTAAAAGCCTTACCTTTACAGGAGCAGCCCTTTGGATTTCGGTGGCAGCGGTGCGCAGGGGCCTTCTTGGAGGTGAGTAGTGTATTTAAAAGCCTTACCTTTACAGGACAGGCCTTTGGATTTCGGCGGCAGCGGTGCGCAGGGGCCTTCTTGGAGGTGAGTAGTGTATTTAAAAGCCTTACCTTTACAGGAGCAGCCCTTTGGATTTCGGCGGCAGCGGTGCGCAGGGGCCTTCTTGGAGTTGAGTACTTACTTTAAAAAGCCTTACCTTTACAGGAGCAGCCCTTTGGATTTCGGCGGCAGCGGTGCGCAGGGGCCTTCTTGGAGGTGAGTAGTGAATTTAAAAAGCCTTGCCTTTACAGGAGCAGCCCTTTGGATTTCGGCGGCAGCGGTGCGCAGAGGCCTTCTTGGAGGTGAGTAGTGTATTTAAAAGCCTTACCTTTAAAGGAGCAGCCCTTTGGATTTCGGCGGCAGCGGTGCGCAGGGGCCTTTTTACATAGATTACATAGAACATACAGTGCAGAAGGAGGCCATTCGGCCCATCGAGTCTGCACCGACCCACATTAATCCCTCACTTCCACCTTATCCCCGCAACCCAATAACCCCTCCCAACCTTTATGGACACTACGGGTAATTTAGCATGGCCAATCCACCTAACCTGCACGTCTTTGGACTGTGGGAGGAAACCGGAGCACCCGGAGGAAACCCACGCGGACACGGGGAGAACGTGCAAACTCCGCACAGACAGTGACCCAGCGGGGAATCGAACCTGGGAGCCTTCTGGGAGGTGAGTAGTGTATTTAAAAAGCCTTACCTTTACAGGAGCAGCCCTTTGGATTTCGGCGGCAGCGGTGCGCAGGGGCCTTCTTGGAGGTGAGTACTTACTTTAAAAAGCCTTGCCTTTACAGGAGCAGCCCTTTGGATTTCGGCGGCAGCAGTGCGCAGGGGCCTTCTGGGAGGTGAGTACTTACTTTAAAAAGCCTTGCTTTACAGGAGCAGCCCTTTGGATTTCGGCGGCAGCGGTGCGCAGGGGCCTTCTTGGAGGTGAGTAGTGTATTTAAAAGCCTTACCTTTACAGGAGCAGCCCTTTGGATTTCGGCGGCAGCGGTGCGCAGGGGCCTTCTGGCAG
The DNA here is from genome assembly GCF_047496885.1 of Scyliorhinus torazame. Classification (NCBI taxonomy): domain Eukaryota; kingdom Metazoa; phylum Chordata; class Chondrichthyes; order Carcharhiniformes; family Scyliorhinidae; genus Scyliorhinus; species Scyliorhinus torazame. The sequence continues at coordinate 116,076,709 of NC_092726.1, read as the reverse complement.
GTGAGTACTTACTTTAAAAAGCCTTGCCTTTACAGGAGCAGCCCTTTGGATTTCGGCGGCAGCGGTGCGCAGGGGCCTTCTGGGAGGTGAGTACTTACTTTAAAAAGCCTTGCCTTTACATGAGCAGCCCTTTGGATTTCGGCGGCAGCGGTGCGCAGGGGCCTTCTTGGAGGTTAGTAGTGTATTTAAAAAGCCTAGCCTTTACAGGAGCAGCCCTTTGGATTTCGGCGGCAGCGGTGCGCAGGGGCCTTCTGGCATGTGAGTACTTACTTTAAAAAGCCTTGCCTTTACAGCAGCAGCCCTTTGGATTTCGGCGGCAGCGGTGCGCAGGGGCCATCTTGGAGGTGAGTACTTACTTTAAAAAGCCTTGCCTGTACAGGAGCAGCCCTTTGGATTTCGGCGGCAGCGGTGCGCAGGGGCCTTCTTGGAGGTGAGTAGTTACTTTAAAAAGCCTTGCCTTTACAGGAGCAGCCCTTTGGATTTCGGCGGCAGCGGTGCGCAGGGGCCTTCTGGCAGGTGAGTACTTACGTTAAAAAGCCTTGCCTTTACAGGAGGAGCCCTTTGGATTTCGGCGGCAGCGGTGCGCAGGGGCCTTCTGGGAGGTGAGTACTTACTTTAAAAAGCCTTGCCTTTACAGGAGCAGCCCTTTGGATTTCGGCGGCAGCGGTGCGCAGGGGCCTTCTGGGAGGTGAGTACTTACTTTAAAAAGCCTTACCTTTACAGAAGCAGCCCTTTGGATTTCGGCAGCAGCGGTGCGCAGGGGCCTTCTTGGAGGTGAGTAGTGTATTTAAAGGCCTTACCTTTACAGGAGCAGCCCTTTGGATTTCGGCGGCAGCGGTGCGCAGGGGCCTTCTGGCAGGTGAGTACTTACTTTAAAAAGCCTTGCCTTTACAGGAGCAGCCCTTTGGATTTCGGCGGCAGCGGTGCGCAGGGGCCTTCTGACAGGTGAGTACTTACTTTAAAAAGCCTTGCCTTTACAGTAGCAGCCCTTTTGGATTTCGGCGGCAGCGGTGCGCAGGGGCCTTCTTGGAGGTGAGTGGTGCATTTAAAAAGCCTTGCCTTTACAGGGGCAGCCCTTTGGATTTCGGCGGCAGCGGTGCGCAGGGGCCTTCTTGGAGGTGAGTAGTGAATTTAAAAAGCCTAGCCTTTACAGGAGCAGCCCTTTGGATTTCGGCGGCAGCGGTGCGCAGGGGCCTTCTTGGATGTGAGTAGTATATTTAAAAGCATTACCTTTACAGGAGCAGCCCTTTGGATTTCGGCGGCAGCGGTGCGCAGGGGCCTTCTTGGAGGTGAGTAGAGTATTTAAAAAGCCTTGCCTTTACAGGAGCAGCCCTTTGGATTTCGGCGGCAGCGGTGCGCAGGGGCCTTCTGGGAGGAGAGAACTTACTTTAAAAAGCCTTGCCTTTACAGGAGCAGCCCTTTGGATTTCGGCGGCAGCGGTGCGCAGGGGCCCTCTGGGAGGTGAGTACTTACTTTAAAAAGCCTTGCCTTGACAGGAGCAGCCCTTTGGATTTCGGCGGCAGCAGTGCGCAGGGGCCTTCTGGGAGGTGAGTACTTACTTAAAAAAGCATTGCCTTTACAGGAGCAGCCCTTTGGATTTCGGCGGCAGCGGTGCGCAGGGGCCTTCTGGGAGGTGAGTACTTACTTTAAAAAGCCTTGCCTTTACAGGAGCAGCCCTTTGGATTTCTACGGCAGGGGTGCGCAGGGGCCTTCTTGGAGGTGAGTAGTGAATTTAAAAAGCCTTACCTTTACAGGAGCAGCCCTTTGGATTTCGGCGGCAGCGGTGCGCAGGGGCCTTCTAGCAGGTGAGTACTTACTTTAAAAAGCCTTGCCTTTACAGGAGCAGCCCTTTGGATTTCGGCGGCAGCGGTGCGCAGGGGCCTTCTGGCAGGTGAGTACTTACTTTAAAAAGCCTTGCCTTTACAGGAGCAGCCCTTTGGATTTCGGCGGCAGCGGTGCGCAGGGGCCTTCTGGCATGTGAGTACTTACTTTAAAAAGCCTTGCCTTTACAGCAGCAGCCCTTTGGATTTCGGCGGCAGCGGTGCGCAGGGGCCTTCTTGGAGGTGAGTACTTACTTTAAAAAGCCTTGCCTGTACAGGAGCAGCCCTTTGGATTTCGGCGGCAGCGGTGCGCAGGGGCCTTCTTGGAGGTGAGTAGTTACTTTAAAAAGCCTTGCCTTTACAGGAGCAGCCCTTTGGATTTCGGCGGCAGCGGTGCGCAGGGGCCTTCTGGCAGGTGAGTACTTACGTTAAAAAGCCTTGCCTTTACAGGAGGAGCCCTTTGGATTTCGGCGGCAGCGGTGCGCAGGGGCCTTCTGGGAGGTGAGTACTTACTTTAAAAAGCCTTGCCTTTACAGGAGCAGCCCTTTGGATTTCGGCGGCAGCGGTGCGCAGGGGCCTTCTGGGAGGTGAGTACTTACTTTAAAAAGCCTTACCTTTACAGAAGCAGCCCTTTGGATTTCGGCAGCAGCGGTGCGCAGGGGCCTTCTTGGAGGTGAGTAGTGTATTTAAAGGCCTTACCTTTACAGGAGCAGCCCTTTGGATTTCGGCGGCAGCGGTGCGCAGGGGCCTTCTGGCAGGTGAGTACTTACTTTAAAAAGCCTTGCCTTTACAGGAGCAGCCCTTTGGATTTCGGCGGCAGCGGTGCGCAGGGGCCTTCTGACAGGTGAGTACTTACTTTAAAAAGCCTTGCCTTTACAGTAGCAGCCCTTTTGGATTTCGGCGGCAGCGGTGCGCAGGGGCCTTCTTGGAGGTGAGTGGTGCATTTAAAAAGCCTTGCCTTTACAGGGGCAGCCCTTTGGATTTCGGCGGCAGCGGTGCGCAGGGGCCTTCTTGGAGGTGAGTAGTGAATTTAAAAAGCCTAGCCTTTACAGGAGCAGCCCTTTGGATTTCGGCGGCAGCGGTGCGCAGGGGCCTTCTTGGATGTGAGTAGTATATTTAAAAGCATTACCTTTACAGGAGCAGCCCTTTGGATTTCGGCGGCAGCGGTGCGCAGGGGCCTTCTTGGAGGTGAGTAGAGTATTTAAAAAGCCTTGCCTTTACAGGAGCAGCCCTTTGGATTTCGGCGGCAGCGGTGCGCAGGGGCCTTCTGGGAGGAGAGAACTTACTTTAAAAAGCCTTGCCTTTACAGGAGCAGCCCTTTGGATTTCGGCGGCAGCGGTGCGCAGGGGCCCTCTGGGAGGTGAGTACTTACTTTAAAAAGCCTTGCCTTGACAGGAGCAGCCCTTTGGATTTCGGCGGCAGCAGTGCGCAGGGGCCTTCTGGGAGGTGAGTACTTACTTAAAAAAGCATTGCCTTTACAGGAGCAGCCCTTTGGATTTCGGCGGCAGCGGTGCGCAGGGGCCTTCTGGCAGGTGAGTAGTGAATTTAAAAAGCCTTGCCTTTACAGGAGCAGCCCTTTGGATTTCGGCGGCAGCGGTGCGCAGGGGCCTTCTGGGAGGTGAGTACTTACTTTAAAAAGCCTTGCCTTTACAGGAGCAGCCCTTTGGATTTCTACGGCAGGGGTGCGCAGGGGCCTTCTTGGAGGTGAGTAGTGAATTTAAAAAGCCTTACCTTTACAGGAGCAGCCCTTTGGATTTCGGCGGCAGCGGTGCGCAGGGGCCTTCTAGCAGGTGAGTACTTACTTTAAAAAGCCTTGCCTTTACAGGAGCAGCCCTTTGGATTTCGGCGGCAGCGGTGCGCAGGGGCCTTCTGGCAAGTGAGTACTTACTTTAAAAAGCCTTGCCTTTACAGGAGCAGCCCTTTGGATTTCGGCGGCAGCGGTGCGCAGGGGCCTTCTGGCAGGTGAGTACTTACTTTAAAAAGCCTTGCCTTTACAGGAGCAGCCCTTTGAATTTCGGCGGCAGCGGTGCGCAGGGGCCTTCTGGCAGGTGAGTACTTACTTTAAAAATCCTTGCCTTTACAGGAGCAGCCCTTTGGATTTCGGCGGCAGCGGTGCGCAGGGGCCTTCTGGGAGGTGAGTACTTACTTTAAAAAGCCTTGCCTTTACAGGAGCAGCCCTTTGGATTTCGGCGGCAGCGGTGCGCAGGGGCCTTCTTGGAGGTGAGTAGTGTATTTAAAAAGCCTTAACTTTACAGGAGCAGCCCTTTGGATTTCGGCGGCAGCGGTGCGCAGGGGCCTTCTGGCAGGTGAGTACTTACTTTAAAAAGCCTTACCTTTACAGGAGCAGCCCTTTGGATTTCGGCGGCAGCGGTGCGCAGGGGCCTTCTTGGAGGTGAGTAGTGTATTTAAAAAGCCTTTCCTTTACAGGAGCAGCCCTTTGGATTTCGGCGGCAGCGGTGCGCAGGGGCCTTCTTGGAGGTGAGTAGTGTATTTAAAAAGCCTTACCTTTACAGGAGCAGCCCTTTGGATTTCGGCGGCAGCGGTGCGCAGGGACCTTCTGGCAGGTGAGTACTTACTTTAAAAAGCCTTGCCTTTACAGGAGGAGCCCTTTGGATTTCGGCGGCAGCGGTGCGCAGGGGCCTTCTGGGAGCTGAGTACTTACTTTAAAAAGCCTTGCCTTTACAGGAGCAGCCCTTTGGATTTCGGCGGCAGCGGTGCGCAGGGGCCTTCTGGGAGGTGAGTACTTACTTTAAAAAGTCTTGCCTTTACAGGAGCAGCCCTTTGGATTTCGGCAGCAGCGGTGCGCAGGGGCCTTCTTGGAGGTGAGTAGTGTATTTAAAGGCCTTACCTTTACAGGAGCAGCCCTTTGGATTTCGGCGGCAGCGGTGCGCAGGGGCCTTCTGGCAGGTGAGTACTTACTTTAAAAAGCCTTGCCTTTACAGGAGCAGCCCTTTGGATTTCGGCGGCAGCGGTGCGCAGGGGCCTTCTTGGAGGTGAGTGGTGCATTTAAAAAGCCTTGCCTTTACAGGGGCAGCCCTTTGGATTTCGGCGGCAGCGGTGCGCAGGCGCCTTCTTGGAGGTGAGTAGTGTATTTAAAAGCCTTACCTTTACAGGAGCAGCCCTTTGGATTTCGGCGGCAGCGGTGCGCAGGGGCCTTCTGGGAGGTGAGTAGTGAGTTTAAAACCACTTACCTTTACAGGAGCAGCCCTTTGGATTTCGGCGGCAGCGGTGCGCAGGGGCCTTCTGGGAGGTGAGTACTTACTTTAAAAAGCCTTGCCTTTACAGGAGCAGCCCTTTGGATTTCGGCGGCAGCGGTGCGCAGGGGCCTTCTGGGAGGTGAGTAGTGAATTTAAAAAGCCTAGCCTTTACAGGAGCAGCCCTTTGGATTTCGGCGGCAGCGGTGCGCAGGGGCCTTCTTGGATGTGAGTAGTATATTTAAAAGCATTACCTTTACAGGAGCAGCCCTTTGGATTTCGGCGGCAGCAGTGCGCAGGGGCCTTCTGGGAGGTGAGTACTTACTTTAAAAAGCCTTGCCTTTACAGGAGCAGCCCTTTGGATTTCGGCGGCAGCGGTGCGCAGGGGCCTTCTGGCAGGTGAGTACTTCCTTTAAAAAGCCTTGCCTTTACAGGAGCAGCCCTTTGGATTTCGGCGGCAGCGGTGCGCAGGGGCCTTCTTGGAGGTGAGTACTTACTTTAAAAAGCCTTGCCTTTACAGGAGCAGCCCTTTGGATTTCGGCGGCAGCGGTGCGCAGGGGCCTTCTTGGAGGTGAGTAGTGTATTTAAAAGCCTTACCTGTACAGGAGCAGCCCTTTGGATTTCGGCGGCAGCGGTGCGCAGGGTCCTTCTGGCAGGTGAGTACTTACTTTAAAAACTCTTACCTCTACAGGAGCAGCCCTTTGGATTTCGGCGGCAGCGGTGCGCAGGGGCCTTCTTGGAGGTGAGTACTTACTTTAAAAAGCCTTGCCTTTACAGGAGCAGCCCTTTGGATTTCGGCGGCAGCGGTGCGCAGGGGCCTTCTTGGAGGTGAGTAGCGTATTTAAAAGCCTTACCTTTACAGGAGCAGCCCTTTGGATTTCGGCGGCAGCGGTGCGCAGGTGCCTTCTGGCAGGTGAGTACTTACTTTAAAAAGCCTTGCCTTTACAGGAGCAGCCCTTTGGATTTCGGCGGCAGCGGTGCGCAGGGGCCTTCTTGGAGGTGAGTAGCGTATTTTAAAGCCTTACCTTTACAGGAGCAGCCCTTTGGATTTCGGCGGCAGCGGTGCGCAGGGGCATTCTTGGAGGTGAGTAGTGAATTTAAAAAGCCTTACCTTTACAGGAGCAGCCCTTTGGATTTCTACGGCAGGGGTGCGCAGGGGCCTTCTTGGAGGTGAGTAGTGAATATAAAAAGCCTAGCCTTTACAGGAGCAGCCCTTTGGATTTCGGCGGCAGCGGTGCGCAGGGGCCTTCTGGCAGGTGAGTACTTACTTAAAAAGCCTTACCTTTACAGGAGCAGCCCTTTGGATTTCGGCGGCAGCGGTGCGCAGGGGCCTTCTAGCAGGTGAGTACTTACTTTAAAAAGCCTTGCCTTTACAGGAGCAGCCCTTTGGATTTCGGCGGCAGCGGTGCGCAGGGGCCTTCTGGCAGGTGAGTACTTACTTTAAAAAGCCTTGCCTTTACAGGAGCAGCCCTTTGGATTTCGGCGGCAGCGGTGCGCAGGGGCCTTCTGGCAGGTGAGTACTTACTTTAAAAATCCTTGCCTTTACAGGAGCAGCCCTTTGGATTTCGGCGGCAGCGGTGCGCAGGGGCCTTCTTGGAGGTGAGTAGTGTAATTAAAAAGCCTTACCTTTACAGGAGCAGCCCTTTGGACTTCGGCGGCAGCGGTGCGCAGGGGCCTTCTGGCAGGTGAGTACTTACTTGAAAAAGCCTTACCTTTACAGGAGCAGCCCTTTGGATTTTGGCGCCAGCGGTGCGCAGGGGCCTTCTTGGAGGTGAGTAGTGTATTTAAAAAGCCTTTCCTTTACAGGAGCAGCCCTTTGGATTTCGGCGGCAGCGGTGCGCAGGGGCCTTCTTGGAGGTGAGTAGTGTATTTAAAAAGCCTTACCTTTACAGGAGCAGCCCTTTGGATTTCGGCGGCAGCGGTGCGCAGGGGCCTTCTTGGAGGTGAGTAGTGTATTTAAAAAGCCTTTCCTTTACAGGAGCAGCCCTTTGGATTTCGGCGGCAGCGGTGCGCAGGGGCCTTCTGGCAGGTGAGTACTTACTTTAAAAAGCCTTGCCTTTACAGGAGCAGCCCTTTGGATTTCGGCGGCAGCGGTGCGCAGGGGCCTTCTGGCAGGTGAGTACTTACTTTAAAAAGCCTTGCCTTTACAGGAGCAGTCCTTTGGATTTCGGCGGCAGAGGTGCGCAGGGGCCTTCTGGGAGGTGAGTACTTACTTTAAAAAGTCTTGCCTTTACAGGAGCAGCCCTTTGGATTTCGGCGGCAGCGGTGCGCAGGGACCTTCTGGGAGGTGAGTACTTACTTTAAAAAGTCTTGCCTTTACAGGAGCAGCCCTTTGGATTTCGGCAGCAGCGGTGCACAGGGCCCTTCTGGGAGGTGAGTAGTGTATTTAAAAGCCTTACCTTTACAGGAGCAGCCCTTTGGATTTCGGCGGCAGCGGTGCGCAGGGGCCTTCTGGCAGGTGAGTACTTACTTTAAAAAGCCTTGCCTTTAGAGGAGCAGCCCTTTGGATTTCGGCGGCAGCGGTGCGCAGGGGCCTTCTGGCAGGTGAGCACTTACTTTAAAAAGCCTTGCATGGTCCCGTGTCTATTCTTCTTTTCTGTTTTATTTGTTTTTATATAAGGTGGGAACCGGAAGTTCGACCCGCGGACCTCTGGCAAGTCCCCCCCCCCAACCAATAAACTCTGGTGGAGAGGAAACCCGAGACACTACACGTGTAGTGTCTCCCACCCGCCCTCCTCCTCTAACCTAATAATAAGACCCATTGGTGTAAGGTAAGTGCCATATTATATTATTATTATATTATTAGCATTGTGCAGGTCAAGGTTCGGAGGTGGAGGAGCAGTCTCTGTCTGCGAGAGAACCTGAGAACATCTAAGACACTCAGAAGGTAAGAAGGTAAGTAAGTGATTTTTACTTTTATACCTTTTTTCAAATTGTGTGTGTCGGGGGGAAACTAATGTGACATCACAGAAAAGCTGTGGCCAGAGTGGCTGGTTGGGATTCTAACCTAAATTTAAAAAAAATTTGAGTATTTGGGAACTAATTAAACATAATCACTTAATTATAATTTAGAGGATATCTAAGCCAGAGATCGGAGAGTATTATAGTTAGCTATCGCATTTCTATTAGAAATCTAGTGCTAGGAAACAGATAGTTGACAGTAACTTTGCAATTTAAAAAAAAAGTATTTAAAAAAAGAAAAAGACAAATTTTAATTAATTGACGCAATGTCAGTTAGAGGGGTGCTGTGCTCTGACTGTGAGATGTGGCAGGTCCGGGAGGCTTCCAGCGTCCCGGATGGCTTCATCTGCAGAAAGTGCACCCAACTGGAGCTCCTCACAGACCGCATGGTTCGGTTGGAGCAGCAATTGGATGCACTTACGAGCATGGAGGTGGCGGAAAGCGTCACAGATCGCAGTTATGTAAATGTGGTCACACCCAAGGTGGAGGCAGAGAAATGGGTGACCACCTGAAAGGGCAGGCAGTCAGTGCAGGAATCCCCTGTGGTTGTCCCCCTCTCGAACAGATATACCCCTTTGGATACTGTCGGGGGGGATAGCCTATCAGGGGAAAACAGCAGCAGCCAGAGCAGTGGCACCACGGCTGGCTCTGATGTTCAGAAGGGAGGGTCAAAGCGCAGAAGAGTAATAGTAATAGGGGACTCTATAGTCAGGGGCACAGATAGGCGCTTCTGTGGACGTGAAAGAGACTCCAGGATGGTATGTTGCCTCCCTGGTGCCAGGGTCCAGGATGTCTCCGAACGGGTAGAGGGAATCCTCAAGGGGGAGGGCAAACAGGCAGAGGTCGTTGTACATATTGGTACTAACGACATAGGCAGGAAGGGGCATGAGGTCCTGCAACAGGAGTTCAGGGAGCTGGGCAGAAAGTTAAAAGACAGGACTCCGAGGGTTGTAATCTCGGGATTACTCCCTGTGCCACGTGCCAGTGAGGCTAGAAATAGGAAGATAGAGCAGATAAACACGTGGCTAAACAGCTGGTGTAGGAGGGAGGGTTTCCATTTTCTGGACCACTGGGAGCTCTTCCGGGGCAGGTGTGACCTGTATAAGAAGGACGGGTTGCATCTAAACCGGAGAGGCATAAATATCCTGGCCGCGAGGTTTGCTAGTGTCACACGGGAGGGTTTAAACTAGTATGGCAGAGGGGTGGGCACGGGATCAATAGGCCAGAAGGTGAGAGCATTGAGGGAGAACTAGGGAATAGGGACAGTGTGGCTCTGAGGCAGAGCAGACGGGGAGAAGTTGCTGAACACAGCGTGTCTGGTGGCCTGAAGTGCATATGTTTTAATGCAAGGAGCATTACGGGTAAGGCAGATGAACTTAGAGCTTGGATTACTACTTGGAACTATGATGTTGTTGCCATTACAGAGACCTGGTTGAGGGAAGGGCAGGATTGGCAGCTAAACGTTCCAGGATTTAGATGTTTCAGGCGGGATAGAGGGGGATGTAAAAGGGGAGGTGGAGTTGCGCTACTTGTTCGGGAGAATATCACAGCTATACTGCGAGAGGACACCTCAGAGGGCAGTGAGGCTATATGGGTAGAGATCAGGAATAAGAAGGGTGCAGTCACAATGTTGGGGGTATACTACAGGCCTCCCAACAGCCAGCGGGAGATAGAGGAGCAGATAGGTAGACAGATTTTGGAAAAGAGTAAAAACAACAGGGTTGTGGTGATGGGAGACTTCAACTTCCCCAATATTTACATGTACATAAAAAGCAAGAGCCAGGGAAAGGGTTGGCCCACTGAAAGATAGGCAAGGGAATCTATGTGTGGAGCCAGAGGAAATGGGCGAGATACTAAATGAATACTTTGCATCAGTATTCACCAAAGAGAAGGAATTGGTAGATGTTGAGTCTGGAGAAGGGGGTGTAGATAGCCTGGGTCACATTGTGATCCAAAAAGACGAGGTGTTGGGTGTCTTAAAAAATATTAAGGTAGATAAGTCCCCAGGGCCTGATGGGATCTACCCCAGAATACTGAAGGAGGCTGGAGAGGAAATTGCTGAGGCCTTGACAGAAATCTTTGGATCCTCGCTGTCTTCAGGGGATGTCCCGGAGGACTGGAGAATAGCCAATGTTGTTCCTCTGTTTAAGAAGGGTAGCAAGGATAATCCCGGGAACTACAGGCCGGTGAGCCTTACGTCAGTGGTAGGGAAATTACTGGAGAGAATTCTTCGGGACAGGATCTACTCCCATTTGGAAGCAAATGGACGTATTAGTGAGAGGCAGCACGGTTTTGTGAAGGGGAGGTCGTGTCTCACTGACTTGATAGAGTTTTTCAAGGAGGTCACTCAGATGATTGATGCAGGTCGGGCAGTAGATGTTGTCTATATGGACTTCAGTAAGGCCTTTGACAAGGTCCCTCATGGTAGACTAGTACAAAAGGTGAAGTCACACGGGATCAGGGGTGAACTGGCAAGGTGGATACAGAACTGGCTAGGCCATAGAAGGCAGAGGGTAGCAATGGAGGGATGCTTTTCTAATTGGAGGGCTGTGACCAGTGGTGTTCCACAGGGATCAGTGCTGGGACCTTTGCTCTTTGTAGTATATATAAATGATTTGGAGGAAAATGTAACTGGTCTGATTAGTAAGTTTGCAGACGACACAAAGGTTAGTGGAATTGCGGATAGCGATGAGGACTGTCTGAGGATACAGCAGGATTTAGATTGTCTGGAGACTTGGGCGGAGAGATGGCAGATGGAGTTTAATCTGGACAAATGTGAGGTAATGCATTTTGGAAGGGCTAATGCAGGTAGGGAATATACAGTGAATGGTAGAACCCTCAAGAGTATTGAAAGTCAAAGAGATCTAGGAGTACAGGTCCACAGGTCATTGAAAGGGGCAACACAGGTGGAGAAGGTAGTCAAGAAGGCATACGGCATGCTTGCCTTCATTGGCCGGGGCATTGAGTATAAGAATTGGCAAGTCATGTTGCAGCTGTATAGAACCTTAGTTAGGCCACACTTGGAGTATAGTGTTCAATTCTGGTCGCCACACTACCAGAAGGATGTGGAGGCTTTAGAGAGGGTGCAGAAGAGATTTACCAGAATGTTGCCTGGTATGGAGGGCATAAGCTATGAGGAGCGATTGAATAAACTCGGTTTGTTCTCACTGGAACGAAGGAGGTTGAGGGGCGACCTGATAGAGGTATACAAAATTATGAGGGGCATAGACAGAGTGGATAGTCAGAGGCTTTTCCCCAGGGTAGAGGGGTCAATTACTAGGGGGCATAGGTTTAAGGTGACAGGGGCAAGGTTTAGAGTAGATGTACGAGGCAAGTTTTTTACGCAGAGGGTAGTGGGTACCTGGAACTCGCTACCGGAGGAGGTAGTGGAAGCAGGGACGATAGGGACATTTAAGGGGCATCTTGACAAATATATGAATAGGATGGGAATAGAAGGATACGGACCCAGGAAGTGTAGAAGATTGTAGTTTAGTCGGGCAGTATGGTCGGCACGGGCTTGGAGGGCCGAAGGGCCTGTTCCTGTGCTGTACATTTCTTTGTTCTTTGTTCTGTGGGAAGGGCCAGCATCCACACCCACGCTGCCCAGCATGCTCCGCGATCTGCAGCGACTGCGGGAAGAAGGGGCATTTTGCGCGGGTCAGCCAGACCCAGGGGCCAGAAGAACAAAGAACAGCCGGCCCGAAAATCAGGCTCTTAGGCCCGCAGGTCTCGCAATGCTGCTGCCCACCGACCCGACACGCCCCCTTCTGACGCGTCATCAGCCTCGTGCGAATCATGCGAGCGGCCATCTTGTCAGCGGCCATCTTCTCATCCAGACACGTGCGACCGACGGCGGCGGCCATTTTACGAGTCCGACTCGCCTGAGGACTCGGACTACCCTCGAGTGGGTGCGATCACCCTCGACCAAACTCGGCCAAAACACCTGCAGAACTCCATGATGCAGGGCCAGGTCAACGTGCGCGACACTGCATGCCTCTTCGACTCGGGGAGCACAGAGAGCTTTATCCACCCTGAAACGGTAAGGTGCTGCTCCCTACGCACCCATCCCGCATTCCAAACCATAGCCCTCACATCCGGGTCCCACTCAGTACAAATCACGGGGTACTGTATCGGGGATCTCTCGATCCAGGGCGCCAAGTACACACGTTTCAAATTTTATATCCTCCCTCACCTCTGTGCCCCCCTGCTGCTCGGACTGGATTTCCAGTGCAGCCACCGAAGCCTGACACTGAAGTTCGGCGGACCCTTGCACCCCCCCCCCTCACGGTATGCTGCCTTGCGACACTGCAAGTCGAACCCCCCCTCGCTATTCGCGAACCTCACTTCCGACTGTAAGCCCGTCGCCACCAGGAGCCGGCGCTAGAGTGCCCAAGATGTGGCTTTTATCAAGTCAGAGGTCCAGCGTTTACTGGGAGAGGGGGTCATCGAGGCTAGCAACAGCCCTTGGAGAGCGCAAGTGGTGGTAGTCCGGTCCGGGGAGAAGAAACGGATGGTCGTGGATTATAGCCAGACGATAAACCGATTCACGCAGCTTGATGCGTACCCCCTTCCTCGCATCGCGGAAAAGGTAAATCGGATCGCCCAATACCGAGTCTTTTCCACGGTCGACCTCAAATCCGCCTACCACCAGCTCCCCATCCGACCAGAAGACCGCCCCGATAGTGCCTTTGAAGCAGCCGGCCGGCTCTTCCACTTCCTCAGGGTCCCCTTTGGTGTCACAAATGGGGTCTCCGTCGTTCAAAGGGCGATGGACCAAATGGTGGACCAGTACGGTTTGCGGGCTACATACCCGTACTTGGACAATGCTGAGACTGCTGAGTAAAGTAAGGGCCCATGGTATTCGAGGCAAGGTACTAACATGGATTGACGATTGGCTGTCAGGCAGAAGGCAGAGAGTTGGGATAAAAGGTTCTTTTTCGGAATGGCAACCGGTGACGAGTGGTGTCCCGCAGGGTTCACTGTTGGGCCACAGCTGTTCTCTTTATATATTAACAATCTAGATGACGGGACTGGGGGCATTATGGCTAAGTTTGCCGATGATACAAAGATAGGTGGAGGGGCAGGTAGTATGGGGGAGGTGGGGAGGCTGCAGAAAGATTTAGACAGTTTAGGAGAGTGGTCCAAGAAATGGCTGCAGAAATTCAACGTGGGCAAGTGCGAGGTCTTGCAGTTTGGAAAAAAGAATAGAGGCGTGGACTATTTTCTAAACGGTGACTAAATTCATAATGCTGAAGTGCAAAGGGACTTGGGAGTCCTAGTCCATGATTCTCCATAGGGAAACTTGCAGGTTGAGTCCGTAATTAAGAAAGCAAATGCAATGTTGTCATTCATCTCAAGAGGCTTGGAATATAAAAGCAGGGATGTACTTCTGAAGCTTTATAAAGCATTGGTTAGGCCCCATTTAGAATACTGTGAGCAATTTTGGGCCCCACACCTCAGGAAGGACATACTGGCACTGGAGCGGGTCCAGCGGAGATTCACACGGATGATCCCAGGAATGGTAGGCCTAACATACGATGAACGTCTGAGGATCCTGGGATTATATTCATTGGAGTTTAGGAGGTTGAGGGGAGATCTAATAGAAACTTACAAGATAATGAATGGCTTAGATAGGGTGGATGTAGGGAAGTTGTTTCCATTAGCAGGGGAGACTAGGACCCGGGGGCACAGCCTTAGAATAAAAGGGAGTCACTTTATAACAGAGATGAGGAGAAATTTCTTCAGCCAGAGAGTGGTGGGTCTGTGGAATTCATTGCCACAGAGTGTCTTTAAGACAGAAGTTGATAAATTCTTGATTTCTCGAGGAATTAAGGGCTATGGAGAGAGAGCGGGTAAATGGAGTTGAAATCAGCCATGATTGAATGGTGGGGTGGACTCGATGGGCCGAATGGCCTTGCTTCCACTCCTATGTCTTATGGTCTAATGTCACCATCTGCGGCCATGACCAGCAGGACCATGACGCTGACCTCGAAAAGTTCCTCCGGACCGCCCGAGCCCTTAACCTGACCTATAATGAGGAAAATTGCATTTTCCACACAACCCGGCTAGCCATCCTCGGCTATGTCGTGGAAGACGGCGTCCTCGGTCCCGACCCCGACCGCATGCGCCCCTTAAGGAACTCTTCCTCCCCCGCAGCCTCAAGGCCCTCAAATGGTGCTTGGGGCTCTTCTCCTACTACGCCCAGTGGGTCCCCAAGTATGGGGACAAAGTCTGCCCGCTCATAAAGACCACCACTTTTCCCCTCTCTACTGAGGCTCAATTAGCCTTCAGTCGCATCAAGGCCGATATCGTCAAGGCCGCCATGCACGCGGCAGACAAAACTATCCCCTTCCAGGTAGAGAGCGATGCATCAGACATAGCCCTGGCTGCTACCCAGGCAGGCAGACCAGTAGCGTTCTTCTCCCGGACCCTCACCGCCTCCGAGGTTCGACACTCTGCAGTCGAGAAGGAGGCACAAGCCATTGTGGAGGTTGTGCGGCGCTGGAGGCACTGCCTAGCCGGTAGGAGGATCACCCTCGTCACCGACCAACGGTCAGTCGCCTATATGTTCGATAACACGCAACGGGGCAAAATAAAAAACGATAACATTTTGAGGTGGAGGATTGAACTCTCCACCTACACGTACGATATCAAGTATCGTCCAGGGGAGCTCAATGAGCCCCCAGATGCCCTGTCCCGCGGCAAATGCGCCAACGCGCAGGAGGACCGCCTGCAAGCCATCCACAATGACCTCTGCCACCCGGGGGTTACCCGGCTCGTCCATTTCATCAAGTCCCGCAACCTACCTTACTCAACCAAGGAGGTCAAGGCCATGGTCAGGGCCTGCCAGGTATGTGCGGGGTGCAAACCGCACTTCTACCGGCTAGACAAGGTTCGGCTCGTGAAGGCGTCGGGGCCCTTTGAGTGACTGAGCGTGGACTTCAAGGGGCCCCTCCCGTCCACCAATCGTAATGCCTATTTCCTCACCGTTATCGATTAGTTCTCCCGTTTCCCATTCGCCGTCCCCTGTCCTGATATGACCTCGGCCACCGCGACAAAGGCACTGCACAGCATCTTCACCCTGTTCGGTTTCCCCGCTTATATCCACAGCGACCGGGGTACATCGTTCATGAGCGATGAACTGCGTCAGTATCTGCTCAGCAAAGGCATCGCCTCGAGTATAACGACCAGTTATAACCCGCGGGGAAACGCGCAAACGGTTACTGTAAAACTGTACCCTTGTCATCATGTAAGGTAATATACCCTTTAACACCGGGCTTGGAACCCTGGGGAACTCCGCCTCCGGCTCCGCCCACCTGGGAGCCGTATATAAGGGGCCGACTTGTGGGCGGTGCCTCTGTTAGCACACGTCTCAGCTCGAGTCTAGTTCTTAGCTTGTTAAAGCCTTCTTTACTGTTTACACTCTAAGCGTCGTTATTGAGGGTACCACAGTTGTTAAAGTGTTCTTGTAAATCCCCAAGATGCTGGTACAGAGAACTTCCCTCTCACTCTTCCCAGCCTTTCCCCTCTCTGCAGACTTTGCTCCATTTGTTGGTCATATTACAGACCCAGATTCACAGTAACTGCAGTCACCAGACCTTATCCAGAACGGGGTCACCAAATTATCTGTTCTCACTTAATGTCTGCAGTTACCCATTCTCATCACCTCCACTAATTTCTGTTCTGGGCGAGGCGTTTTCAGAACCCCAAAATGTATCATGGAGTTCAACCAACCTCTCCCTTAAATGTATTTGTTGCTTTTACGAGCACACGGCTTTTACCCCAAGTGTGGAATTACAATTATGGTTACCAGGGTTTTTAAACACAAAATAATGTTTATTTCATAACTCAACTTAACATCTGAAATAAACATTCGATCTCTGAACACCCCTTACTTCAAAGATAACTCAGAAAATATTGCAACAGTAAATAATTCCTTAAACTGTTCCTTCAAACTTCCAAGAAAATTAACACATTTAAACAAAATCACATCAGGCTTTGCCTTTAAATCACCCAAGTGATCCAGAGATAGTCTTTCATGGCAGAGATCCAGCTCACTGCAAACACAGACACACACCCAGCTCTTTTCCTCTAAACTGCAAAACTAAACTGGAAAAAGGCTGACCTGACCTCAGCTCCACCCACTCGCTGAAATCAGTTTTCTTAAAGGTACATTGCTAAAACATCCATGTCGTAAAAGTACTCTCACATGACACTTCCCAATAATACAACCGCCAGAAACCCAACCATAGCACCTCCAATAATTCCCATTAACATAACCTCCAGAAACCCATGCACATCACCTCGATTTACTTCCCAATAACGCAACCTCCAGAATCCCATCCTCAGCACCTCCACTAACTTTCCAATAACACAACCTCCAGAAACACATCCACATCACCTCCACTAAATTCCCAAGAACACAACCTCCAGAAAACCATCCTCATCACCCCCACTAACCTCCAAATAAAACAACCTCCAGGAACACATCCTTATCACCCCCACTAAACTCCCAATAAGACAACCTCCAGAAACTCATCCCCATCATCTCCACTACCTTCCCCATAACACAACCTCCAGAAACACATCCACATCACCTCCACTAACTTCCCAATAACACAAACTCCAGAAACACATCCACATCACATCCACTAACGTCCCAATAACACATCTGCAGAAACACATCCACAGCACCTCCACTAACTCCTCAATAATACAACCGCCAGAAACACATCCACATCATCCACAATGACACAAACTCCAGAAACACATCCACAGCACCTCTGCTAACTTCACAATAACACAACCTCCAGAAACACATCCATATCACCTCCACTATCTTCCCAAGAACACAACCTCCAGAACCACAAACACATCAACTCCACAAACATCCCAATACCACAACCACTTTTAAAACATTCACATCGCCACCACCAACTTCCCAATAACACAACCTCCAGAAACACATCCACAGCACCTCCACTAACTCCTCAATAATACAACCGCCAGAAACACATCCACATCATCCACAATGACACAAACTCCAGAAACACATCCACTTCACCTCCACTAACTTCCCAATAACACATCTCCAGAAACACATCCTCATCGCCTCCACTAACCTCCCAATAATACAACCTCCAGAAACCCATCCTCATCACCTCCACGAACGTCCCGATAACACCACCTCCAGAAACAAATCCACATCACCTCCACTGACTTCCCAATAACATAATATTTAGAAAACCTTTCCACATCACCCCAATTTTCTTCCAAATAAGTCAACCTCTCGAAACACATCCACTTCACATCACTAACTTCCCAATCACAAAACATTCAGAAACACGGAGCCATCACGTCCACTAACTTCCCAATAACACAGCCTCCAGAAAGACATCCTCATCACCTCCACTAACTTCCAAAAAACACAACCTCCAGAAACACATCCACATCACCTCAACTAACTTCCCAATAACACAACCAGCAGAACCACATCCTCATCACAACCACTAACGTAGCAATAACACAACCTCCAGAAACCCACCCTCATCACTTCCACTAACTTCCAAATAACACAACCTCCAGAAACACATCCTGATCACCTCCACTAACTTCCCAATAACACAACCTCCAGAAACACATCCTCATCACCTCCACTAACTTCCTAATAACACCAGCTCCAGAAACACATCCTCATCACCTCCACTAACTTGACAATAACACAAACTCTAGAAACACATCCACATAAACTCCACTAACTTCCCAATAACACAACCTCCAGAAACACATCCACATCACCTCCACTAATTTACCAATAACACAACCTCCAGAAACACATCCTCATCTCTTCGACTAACTTCCCAATAACACAACCTCCAGAAATACATCCTCATCACCTCTACTAACTTTCCAAGAACACAAACTCCAGAAACACATCCACATCTCCTTCACTACCTTTCCAATAACACAATATCCAGAAACGCATCCACAAGCCCTTCCACTAACTTCCCAATACCACAACCTCTGCTAAAACATTCACATCACTACTACTAACTTCCCAATAATACAACATCCAGTAACCCATCAACATCACCTCCACTAACTCCTCAATAATAGAACCTTCAGAAACACATCCACATCACCTCGATTTACTTCCCAATAACACAACCTCCAGAATCCCATCCTCAGCATCTCCACTAACTTCCCAATGACACAACCTCCAGAAACACATCCACATCACCTCCACTAACTTTCCAATAACACAACCTCCAGAAACACATCCCCATCACCTCCACTAAATTCCCAAGAACACTACCTCCAGAAAACCATCCTCATCACCCCCACTAACCTCCAAATAAAACAACCTCCAGGAACACATCCTTATCACCCCCACTAAACTCCCAATAAGACAACCTCCAGAAACTCATCCCATCACCTCCACTAACTTCCCAATAACACAAACTCCAGAAACAGATCCACATCACACCCACTAACGTCCCAATAACACATCTCCAGAAACACATCCACAGCACCTCCACTAACTCCTCAATAATACAACCGCCAGAAACACATCCACATCATCCACAATGACACAAACTCCACAAACACATCCACAGCACTTCTGCTAACTTCACAATAACACAACCTCCAGAAACACATCCATATCACCTCCACTATCTTCCCAAGAACACAACCTCCAGAACCACAAACACATCAACTCCACAAACATCCCAATACCACAACCACTTTTAAAATATTCACATCGCCACCACTAACTTCCCAATAACACAACCTCCAGAAACACATTCGCTTCACCTCCACTAACTTCCCAATAACACAACCTCCAGAAACACATCCTCATCACCTCATCTAACTTCCCAATAACACAACCTCCAGAAACACATCCACTTCACCTCCACTAACTTCCCAATAACAAATCTCCAGAAACCCATCCTCATCACCTCCACGAACGTCCCGATAACACCACCTCCAGAAACAAATCCACATCACCTCCACTGACTTCCCAATAACATAACATTTAGAAAACCTTTCCACATCACCCCAACTATCTTCCAAATAAGTCAACCTCTCGAAACACATCCACTTCACATCACTAACTTCCCAATCACAAAACATTCAGAATCACGGCGCCATCACGTCCACTAACTTCCCAATAACACAACCTCCAGAAAGACATGCTCATCACCTCCACTAACTCCCCAATAACACAAAGTCCAGAAACATATCCACATCACCTCAACTAACTTCCCAATAACACAAACAGCAGAACCACATCCTCATCACCTCCACTAACATCCCAATACCACAACCACCAGAAACCCATCCTCATCACCTCCACTAACTTCCCAATAACACAACCTCCAGAACATCATCCTCATCACCGACACTAACTTCCCAATAACACAACCTCCAGAAACCCATCCTGATCACCTCCACTAGCTTCCCAATAACACAACCTCCAGAAACACATGCTCATCACCCCAACTAACTTCCCAATAACACCAGCTCCAGAAACACATCCTCATCACCTCCACTAACTTGACAATAGCACAAACTCTAGAAACACATCCACATCACCTCCACTAACTTCCCAATAACACAACCTCCAGAAACACATCCACATCTCTTCCACTAACTTCCCAATAACACTACCTCCAGAAATACATCCTCATCACCTCTGCTAACTTTCCAAGAACACAAACTCCAGAAACACATCCACATCTCCTTCACTATCTTTCCAATAACACAATATCCACAAATGCATCCACAAGCCCTTCCACTAACTTCCCAATACCACAACCTCTGCTAAATACATTCACATCACCACTACTAACTTCCCAATAATACAACATCCAGTAACCCATCAACATCACCTCCACTAACTCCTCAATAATAGAACCTCCAGAAACACATCCTCATCACCTCCATTAAATTCCCAATAACTCAACCTCCATTAACACATCCTCATCACCTCCACTACCTTCCCAATAACACAATCTCCAGAAAAACGTCCACATCACCTCCACTAGCTTCCCAATAACACATCCCCATAAACATCCTCATCACCTCCCCTACCTTTCCAATAACAGAACCACCAGAAACACATCCACATCACATCCACTAACTTCCCAATAACACAACCTCCAGAAACACATCCTCATCACCTCCACTAACGTCCCAATAACACAACCACCAGAACCACATCCTCATCACCACCACTAACATCCGAAAACCACAACCCCAGCTAAAACATTCACATCACCACCACTAACATCCCAATAATACCACCTCCAGGAACCCATCCACATCACCTCCACTACCTTCCCAATAACACATCCCCATAAACATCCTCATCACCTCCCCTATCTTACCAATAACACAACCACCAGAAACACATCCACATCACATCCACTAACTTCCCAAAAACACAACCTGCAGAATCACATCAACATCACCTCCAATAACATCCAAATAACACAACCTCCAGAAACACCACATCACCTCCACGAACGTCCCAATAACACAACCACATCCTCATCACCACCACTAACATCCGAATACCACGAACCCAGCTAAAACATTCACATCACCACCACTAACATACCAATAATACCACTTCCAGGAACCCATCCACATCACCTCCACTACCTTCCCAATAACACAACCTCCAGAAACACATACACATCAGCTCCACTAACTTCCCAAATACACATCTCCAGAAACACATCCTCATCACCCCAACTAACTTCCTAATAATACAACCTCCAGACACACAATCTTCATCACCTCCACAAACTTCCCAATAACACAATCTCCAGAAACTCATCCACTTCACCTCCACTAACTTTCAAATAACTCAACCTCCAGAAACACATCCTCATCACCTCCAATAAGTTCCCAATAACACAACCTCCAGAAACACATCCTCATCACCTCCACTAACTTCCCAAGAACACAACCTCCAGAAACTGATCCTCATCATCGACACTAACTTCCCAATAACACAACCTCCAGAACCCCATTCTGATCACCTCCACTAACTTCCCAATAACACAACCTCCAGAAACTCACCCTCATCACCGACTCTAACCTCCGAATAACACAGCCTCACGTAACACATCCTCATCACCACCAGTAACTTCCCAATAACACAACCTCGAGAAATACATCCACTTCACCTCGACTAACTTCCCAGTAACACAACCTCCAGAAACACATCCTCATCACCACCACTAACCTCCCAATAACACAACCTCGAGAAATACATCCACTTCACCTCGACTAACTTCCCAGTAACACAACCTCCAGAAACACATTCGCTTCACCACCACTAACTTCCCAATAACACAAACTGCAGAAAAAAATCCACATCACCTCCACTAACTTTCGAATAACACAACATCCAGAAACACATCCACATCTCTTCCAGTAACTGTCCAATAACACAACCTCCAGAAACACATCCACCAGCACCTCCACTAACTTCCCAATGCCACAACCTCTGCTAAAATATTCACATCACCACCACTAACATCCCAATAATACAACCTCCTGTAACCCATCCACATCATCTCCACTAACTTCCCAATAACACAACCACAAGAAACACATCCACATCACCTCCACTAACTCCTTAATAATGCAACCACCAGAAAAACATCCACATCATCGACACTAATCTCCCAATAACACTATCTCCAAAAACACATCGTTATCACCTCCATTAACTTCCCAATAACACAATCTACCGAAACACATCCACATCACCTCCACTAACTTCCCAATAACACAAGCTCCAGAAACACATCCACATCTCCACCACTCACTCACCAATAATACAGCCTCCAGCAAGACATCCACATCACCTCCACTGACGAATGTGATATAAAATAGTTACTTTAGAGATATTAGTTACTGTAATGTAAAGATAGGCCAGTCTCATTCTGGTGAGTTCACAGACAAAGGATTTCAGACCGCATGGCAAAGCAAGGAGGAGGTGTGTCCACCAAAGAAGGAGAAAAGGATGCTGGGTAATAGGAACCAGAGGAAGGCATTGGAAGTGAGCCAATCAGAATGTCTGACTAGGTCAGGAGTGGTATAGGATGACCTATGGGAATCGTGTATGTGAAACTTGATACCATTTGAATTGATTCGCAGAGATCCCTTTGTCTCTTTATTCATTCGCTTTCCGGGGTGTAGGAGACTGGATGTGTCTTATGCCTCTGAGACGAATCAGGCTTGCAAGCCAAATAAAATAACTAATGCTGTACCTGCAAATCCATCTCGACTTTTATTGAGGCCAGACTGACGGGTATAGAAATTTGGGATTTGTCATTTGGTGCCGAAACCCGGGATTTCTCAAGACGGTTCTCACCAACTGCGAAATCAGAATTAGACTGATTATGAACAGGAGGATGGGAAAAAGGGCCCACAATGTACAGCTGGAAAATGACCGCACATTGATTTTTCCCCTCTTCTTATCGTCTGATTAGTCTGGTCACTCGCGGTTGGTACGGCAAGATCGTCTCGACGAAATCAAAGGTCAGTCTGGGGATTAGCAAATTAAACTGATGGGATATCAGAATTGATAGTTCAGTTTTGGGTTAATTGTGTTGTTGACGACTGATGTGATTTCAGCAGATGAGGGGTCAGTTAAATAAGTGTTTTAAAATCTGAAGATGGTTCAACTCAATGTGTGAGTTCTGATTCGGCTTGGGTTAGGTTATGGGTTGATGGGACATCTAAAATTGAAGATGGTTCAACTCCATGTGTGAGTGTTTTAAATCTATAGTTGATTCAGCTAAAATTGTACCCTTGGACTGTGGTGGCGAAGAGCGCAGTTCTGAGGACTAGTTGAGATTGTGGGGAATTGCTTGGATAAATTTCAAGAGCTGGATGCTGCATGTTGGTTGAAGCAGAAGTCTCTCAAAGGGTTAACAGCAGCAGCCAAAGTTAAAGACGACAGACAGTGCTTCTCACTCAGGCCTTGAGATAACAGCAGCAGCCTGTAGTGTAATCGGATACCTTTCCTTTGAGTCAGTGAACTCCAGCAAAGTTACGTTTTGAATTAATTAAAGGAAACCAGTGGGTTTCTCCACCTCTTTGATAAAAGTTATTATTTTCGAAAGCAATTGATTGAAATTGCCAGAATCTTAAGTTTTACTTACTTGAAATAATGTTTATCTCATTTTATTTGTTAATTAATGGAAACTTAAAGAAGATCACTGACAACATTTAAAAAAGTGTAAATCTGGATATGATAGTTGACTTTGCTCCGGTATACATCACCTCCCTCATTGATAGCAGCCAACATTTTGAGAATGTAAGAAAAACTTGTTAAAAGAAAAATTGTTAAAATAAAGAATTAATTAAGTTGTAAATGTTATACAAGTTTGTGTTAAGCAAATCGTAAATTTAGTTCTGAGTTGAGATCAGCGCTAAGCTTGCAAGTTGCAGTAATTCAATTTGAATTTTCAAACATTTTTAAGTTTTAAAAGAACACTGTTAGAACCTTTTCAATCGTTTTGCCAAGAAAAAGAAAACGCGCAAGTAGAGACAGGAAAGGCTCGGGTCAAACAAAAGATGTGCTACGTAGTTCAATGGCTGGCCTTGACTTGACAGAAAATGATTAATTCAATAATTTAAAAATGTCAGTAAAAGTTTTGACTGCACCTGTAGCATTGTCTGCACTAATTCCAGAACCACCAGAGTATAATAATTTATATCCAGTCACTGCTCCCCAGATTCCAATCATGCCATTAACTCCAGCCCTTTTGGATGATAGTGTGGGTCCCAATTTACCATCTTCACGATCAGTAGAGAAAGAGGAGCTCTGTTCCGCAAGCCCAGTTAGCTCTAGGACCAGATCTCGGACAGCGAGAGAAGGGCTTGATCCTAACCAGAAACAATTAAGCATACCACCAAAATCCCTCCAGACCAAGGGGAAACCGCAAATTTCGAGAACAAAGGGAGCTGCAACAGATGATTTTGAAGAGAAAGAACTCCCTCTAGTGACAGGGAAGGACGTCGAAGTCTTGGAAGAACCAGAGGAAATAGCTAGAGTGCCCCCTGGTGAGACTCGGAGACAGTTGCCGATTAGGAAGATACCAATCACCTGAATTATGCTAGCCACGCCGCACTTCAGCAAGCCCATGCGTTAGAAGACGATAGACGGACACAGATCCTGAATGCGTTGAATAGCACATGTCAAAAGCCCATAAATATTTCTGCTATCTTAGACCTAAAACCTAAGAAGACTGAAGAGTCAGAGGAATTTCTGGAGCGTTTTAATGAAATCTACCGTGGGCAGTCAGGCGACTTGCCATATCAAAATGGTCAGAATTCCCCTCAATATTGTGCTCTGTTAATGCATTGCCTACCACCTTCCGTGGCTACTGCTGTGAAATGTTATAACATGAATTGGACAGAGAACGACCCTTCCCAGATGGCAAGGGCAGTCACATTTTATTGGATGGAGAGTGTAGGCCAG
This sequence comes from Scyliorhinus torazame, assembly GCF_047496885.1. Taxonomy (NCBI): domain Eukaryota; kingdom Metazoa; phylum Chordata; class Chondrichthyes; order Carcharhiniformes; family Scyliorhinidae; genus Scyliorhinus; species Scyliorhinus torazame. The sequence continues at coordinate 116,052,224 of NC_092726.1, read as the reverse complement.
GAAGGAGGCTCAGTTACAAAGGTTAAGACTGAGTATGTAATGAAAAAGGATGATCTGCGACCCCAACAAGCGGCAGAAATGGTAGTTTACCAGCAGGAGCCCCAATATTGTGACTTTGGGTGGGTGGATCAGCGAGGGGGAGGATATCAAACCCACCCAAAGGGACCCTCAGCTCTTTTTTATGGCCCACCGTATGCACCAACAGTTTTACAACCGCCGCCCTCTCTGAGGGGTCATTGGTCTACTGGGAGAAGAGGACGGGGCAGATATAGAGGGAGCAATGCATGTTTTAATTGTGGCCGTGCAGATCACTGGCAACAGGAATGCCCCTTTAAAAAACAGGCAGCAGAAGCAGATTATCCGACCCAAAGGAGGGGGTACCAACCAAGGGGAGGACAGACGAGATACACTGACTTCTCCCAGGCAAACCCTTTCCCAACACATGATTGACTAGCTAATTTAGTCATACGGACTCTCCAATCGGACAGGGAACCTATTATCTCTCTGCAGATAGGAGATTAACATCACTCATTTGTAATCGACACTGGAGCAGCCATGTCTTCTGTGCAATCAGAACTTCGACGACCACTATCCGACCACACGCAGCAATTGTCGGGGTTCCAAGGACAGGTGTGTGAGTATCCTATTTCTGAACCTGTGACAGTCACTTACGAGAATAAGTCTGCAGATCATCAGTTGTAGTGACTACTGGATTGGACTGTAATTTGTTGGCCCGAGATTTACTGTGTATCTTCCAGCTACAGCTAGAGTTCGGAGACGAAGGGGTAACGGTCCAATCATGGAGGATGAGACAACTGTGCTATATTTCTATCACCCCCCAGTGGTGGACGTTAGACATTGAACATTCACTGCATCACGTTACCCTGGCCTATGACAGAACCGGACAAAACAGGGAGTTGGAGGACAAATACCGGCCATTAATTGGGACCGAATGGCCAGTCAAACGTACAGCCACAGTCACGGGAAAAGAAGGTACAGCCGATTTTGTTACAATACCACCACATTCATGGCCACAGTCAGCTTCAGTAAGCCCTCATATTACACGTCAGGTCCACGACCAGTACCATGCCAGGGATCTGGGGCAAATGGTAAGGAGGGCAGTGGATCATTCGGATCCAACAGAGTACGCACTTCAAGTCATGCTGGACAGCACTGCCATAAACTATTTTGAGGTCCCTGCAACAATTAACACTCGACTGCAGCATCACTGGGGACATGATGTTTTGGAATATGTCAATCCACAGGTATGGGCGAAATACCCATCACAAGTGGGAAAGACAAATGCTACACCTAGAAAGGTAATGATTAAGGATCATGTAAAGCTACCTTTCATTCGGCAATACCCCCTGAAATCCCAAGCTGCTCCGTCTATAGACAAATTAATTCAAGAGCTGTTGCAACAGGGTATTTTGGTCCCTTGCCAATCAGAATATAACACCCCCATACTTGCTGTGCCTAAACCAGCCAAACCAGACCAGTACTGATTAGTACAGGATTTAGGCTCAATCAATGCCATCGCACAGCCGTACATGCTCTCACCCTCCAACAGGATATTACGGTGTATAGCTCCCACTCGGTCATCGCACGACTGAGGCAACTGCAGACTCAGCATCTTACCGCAGCTCGTCAGAATAGGTATGAGGTATACCTTTTGAACAATCCACGTCTGACATTTAAACACTGTACCACTATCAATCCAGCCTGTTTTCTTAGTGGTCCCCCTGTCCATGAAGACGCACCTGGCCACGACTGTTTAGCCTTGATTCAGGAAACTACCACAATAAGGGACGATTTGAGTGACATTTCGTCAGAACAACCTGACATGATTATGTGTGGTCAAATATCACACCGGGGTCTAGTTAATGACTTACTGCAGGCCCTCCTTATGCCCGCGCAGATTTCCGTTATTAAATGCGCTGCACACACAAATGGTAAGACCCCAGTTGACGTTGGTAATGAACAAGCAGATTGTGCAGCCCTGACAGCCGCGCAAATTCAGCAAGTGATGGTGCCTAAAATGTTAAGTCAGACTAAACGATCTACTATAAATATGTCTGCTTCTGACAAGTCAACACCAACCTTCCAAGACGTCATAAGGTTACAGGAGGACACTACTGAGAGTGATAAACAAATGTGGAAACGGTTAGGTTGTACATATGATTCTGTTTCCTCTTTATGGACCACGCCTGCACATCAGACTTGTATGTCTGATGTACTGGCTTTATGGGTCATCGAATGTGTACACTTTGCAACTCATTGTGGGGCTCGGGGGACTAGTGATTTGTTGCTGGACACTTGGTGGCACCCTAAAATGCAGGGGTTGGCCCAGAGTATCAGTAATCGGTGTTTGATTTGTCAGCAATATAACACCGGAAAAGGTGTCCCTTGTGGGATGGGGCAAACCCCGTTGCCCAGTGGTCCCTTTGAGACACTCCAAATGGATTACATTGAGTTGGAAAGGTGTCAATGTTATAAATATGTTTTGGTCATTGTGGATGTGTTCAGCAGATGGGTTGAGGCGTATCCGACTATCGATAATAAAGCTGCTACTGTGGTTAAAGTTCTGATGCGGGAAATCATTCCCCGGTACAGTATACCAGCTCAGTTGAGTTCTGATAACGGGCCTCATTTTCTTGGACAGATTAACCTGCCTCCCTTCTCCAGTGCTATTTTACAGGTGTGGAGCATGATGGGGTGGCTATTCTGTGTGATATACGGCCTCACCTCGCTTGGAGTGTTATTGGCGACGGACATGGAAAAGGGGAATATTATTTATATTTGTAACCCCAACCAATCTACAAGGATACATCACCTATGCAAAGGTGATGTTCTTCGCTGCCCCCATATACGAAGACAGGGTATCGACTCATGGAAGGTCGTCAAAGTTAAGGAGAATGCAGGAGTCATGAAGCAATTGCACCAGTCCCGGCGATGGGAAGGGAACACCCTTCCGAGCCACCGCCCGAGCAAGCCACTCTTCCTTATGATCCGGGTTCAGCACCACCGGCTATTTGCCTTCCCCTTCCTCGGGATAATTCCCATTCACAGTATGATAGGCTGCAACGGTGGAGGGCATATATATCTAGCCACTTCACTCCCAATAGGGATTCCCGGTCGTATGAGAATTGTTTCAGCAGTGAAGGATACGGCTGTTTGCTGGTAGAGGTGGAAACGAATATAACATGTCTGTTCCCCACTTGTACGGACAGGAGGTGCCATATCACCAAGGCGTCTAGCTGATGCGTTTGTTACAACACCACTTACGTTCCATTGAACGCCGGCCTCCAGCTCCTTTGTGGCAGGGCGAATGTCTCTCATATCACTGTTGGGACGAGGGCTTTCCGCATTGCTAGGCGGCCCGAATGGGCGTTTCGAAGCTCGATCAACTGGGCTACTGAGGGGGTTCCTTGGCTGTCAGCAATAGGAATTATTTTATTTGTGGCCTTACCATCTTGGGAAATGAAACCTTGGGAGCCCTCGGGGCAATAACCAAGGAATTGTCTCAGCTACGGTTGTTTGCAATGCAGAACCGGTATGCCCTTGACTATCTTCTGGCCCGTGAGGGCGGGGTATGCACCATAGTGCAGGACAAGTGTATCATGGGAGTTCAGGACTTGAGCGCTAACATCATTAAATTTATGGATCACATACGGGATCACCTGGACGGAATGCAGGATCCTGGCGCTTGGGGCAACTGGGGATTTGGAGCTTGGAAGGACTGGTTGATAAATATGGTCATGTATTTAGTGGTGGCTATCGGCTGCATCATTGTGGGCCCAGCCATCATTAAATGTGTGATGGGTAGAATGCGGGGTGCTCTGGAAGAGATCAAAGCCCCTAAAATTTTAGCTGTCAAAATCCATGAGGGTGCAGCAGATGAAGGGGGGGGCTACGCCAGGAATTGGAAATGCAGTGACAGATCTTTTTAGATGAGGGACCGTAGCTATGGATTGGATAGTTCGGTTATCATGGAATGATAAAAGGAGGGAATGACGAATGTGATATAAAATAGTTACTTTAGAGATATTAGTTACTGTAATGTAGAGATAGGCCAGTCTCATTCTGGTGAGTTCACAGACAAAGGATTTCAGACCGCATGGCAAAGCAAGGAGGAGGTGTGTCCACCAAAGGAGGAGAAAAGGATGCTGGGTATAGGGGCCAGAGGAAGGGATTGGAAGTGAGCCAATCAGAATGTCTGACTAGGTAAGGAGGGGTATAGGATGACCTATGGGAATCGTGTATGTGAAACTTGATACCATTTGAATTGATTTGCAGAGATCCCTTTGTCTCTTTGTTCATTCGCTTTCCGGGGTGTAGGAGACTGGATGTGTCTTATGCCTCTGAGACAAATCAGGCTTGCAAGCCAAATAAAATAACTAATGCTGTACATGCAAATCCATCTCGACTTTTATTGAGGCCAGACTGACGGGTAAAGAAATTTGGGATTTGTCACCCCTACCTTCCCAATAACACAACCTCCAGAAACACATCCACATCACCTCCACGAACCTCCCAATAACACATCTCCAGAAACACATCCACAGCACCTCCACTAACTTCCCAATAACACATCTCCAGAAACACATCCACAGCACCTCCACTTACTTCGCAAAAACATAACCTACAGAAAACCATCCACGTCACCCCCACTGACTTCCCAATAACATAACATTTGGAAAACCATCCACATCACCCCCACTATCTTCCAAATAAGTCAACCTCTAGAAACTCATCCTCATCACCGACATTAACTTCCCAATAACACAACCTCCAGAAACACATCCTCATCACCTCCACTAACTTCCCAAAAACACAAGCTCCAGAAACACATCCACATCTCCACCACTCACTCACCAATAATACAACCTCCAGCAAGACATTCACATCACATCCACTAACTTCCCAAGAACAGAACCTCCAGAAACACGTCGCCATCACCTCCACTAACGTCCCAATAACACAACCTCCAGAAAGACATCCACATCACCTCCACTAACTTCCCAATAACGATACCTCTAGAAACACATTTACATCACCTCAACAAACTTCCCAATAACACAAACTCCAGAAACACATCCACATCACCTCAACTAACTTCCCAATAACACAACCAGCAGAACCACATCCTGATCACCACCACTAACATCCCAATACCACAACCCCTGCTAAACCATTCACATCACCACAACTAACATACCAATAATACCACCTCCAGGAACCGATCGACATCAGCTACACTAACTTCCCAAAAACACATCTCCAGAAAAACATCCTCACACCCCAACTAACTTCCTAATAATACAACCTCCAGACACACAAACTTCCTCACCTCCACAAACTTCCCAATAACACAATCTCCAGAAACACATCCTCATCACCTCCACTAACTTCCCAATAATACAACCTCCAGTAACCCGTCCACATCACCTCCACTAACTCGCCAATAACACAACCTCCAGAAACACATCCTCGTCACCTCCACTAACTTCCAAATAACACAACCTCCAGAAACCCATCCACATCACCTCCACTAACTTCCCAATAATACAACCTCCAGAAACGCATCCTCATCACCTCCACTAACTTCCCAATAACACAACCTCCAGAAACACATCCTCATCACCTCCACTAACTTCCCAATAACACAAGCTCCAGAAACACATCCACATCTCCACCACTCACTCACCAATAATACAACCTCCAGCAAGACATCCACATCACATCCACGAATGTCCCAATAACAAAACATTCAGAAACACGTCGTCATCACCTCCACTAGCTTCCCAATAACACGACCTCCAGAAAGACATCCTCATCACCTCCACTAACTCCCCAATAACACAACCTCCAGAAACCCATCCTCATCACCTCCATTAACTCCCCAAAAACACAACCTCCAGAAAATCATCCTCATCACCGACACTAACTTCCCAATAATACACCCTCCAGAAACACATGCTCATCACCTCCACTAACTTCCCAATATCACAAGCTCCAGAAACACATCATCATCACCTCCACTAACTTAACAATAACACAAACTCTAGAAACACATCCACATCACCTCCACTATCTTTCCAATAACACAACCTCCAGAAACACATCCTCATCTCTTCCACTAACTTCCCAATAACACAAAATCCAGAAAAAAATCCACATCACCGCCACTAACCTTCCAAGACCACAACATCCAGAAACACATCCACATCACCTCCACTAACTCCCGAATAACACAACCTCCAGAAACACATCCACATCTCCTCCACTAACTTTCCAATAACACAACCACCAGAAACACATCCACCAGCCCTTCCACTAACTATCCAATACCACAACCTCTGCTAAAACATTCACATCACCACCACTAACCTCCCAATAATACAACATCCAGTAACACATCCACATCACCTCCACTACCTTCCCAATAACACAATCTCCAGAAACATCCTCATCACCTCCACTATCTTTCCAATAACACAACCTCCAGAAACACATCCACATCACCTCCATTAACTCCTCAATAATGCAACCACCAGAAACACATCCACATCATCCACAATGACACAAACTCCAGAAACACATCCCAGAACCTCCAAGAACTTGCCAATAACACCACCTCCTGTAACTAATTCTCATCACCTCCACTAACTCCCCAATGACACATCCTCCAGAAACACATCCTCATCACCTCCACGAACTTCCCTATAACTCAACCTCAGGAAACACATACACATATCTTCCACTAACGTCCCAATAACACAACCACCTGAAACACATCCACATCACGTCCACTAACGTCCCAATAACACAAGAACCTGAAACACATCCACATCACGTCCACTAACGTCCCAATAACACAACCATCAGAAACACATCCACATCACGTCCACTATCTTTCCAATACCACAACCACCAGAAACACATCCTCATCACCTCCACTAACTTCCCAATAACACAACCACCAGAAACACATCCTCATCACGTCCACTAACTTCCCAATAACACAACCTCCAGAAATAAATCCTCATCACCTCCGCTATGTTTCCAATAACACAACCTCCAGAAACACATCCTCATCACCTCCACTAACTTGCCAATAACACAATCTTCATAAACACATCTTCCATCACCTCCACTAACTTCCCATTAACACAACCTCCAGAAACACATCCTCAACACCACCACTAACTTCCCAATAACAAACCTCCAGAAACACATCGACATCACCTCCACTGACCTCCCAATAACAAGATCAGCAGAAACCCATCCACCAGCACCTCCATGAACTTCCCAATAACACAACCTCCAGAAACACATCCACATCACCTCCACTAACTTCCCAATAACACAACCACCAGAACCACATCCTCATCACCTCCACTAACTTCCCAATAACACAACCTCCAGAAACACATCGACATCACCTCCACTGACCTCCCAATAACAAGACCAGCAGAAACCCATCCACCAGCACCTCCATTAACTTCATAATAACACAACCTCCAGAAATCCATTCTCATCACCTCCACTACACTCCTAATGACTAAAACTCCAGAAACCCATCCTGATCACCTCCACTAACTTCCGAATAACACCAACTCCAGAAACACATCCTCGTCAACTCCACTAACTCCTCAATTTCTGAACCACCAGAAATCGATCCGCTTCACCTCCACTTGCTTCCCAATAACTCAACCTCCAGAAACCCATCCTCATCACCTCCGTGAACTTTCCAATAACTCAACCTATAGAAACACATCCTCATCAGATGGAAAACGAGTGGCAGAGCTATAGTGATAGGGGATTCAATTGTAAGGGGAATAGACAGGCGTTTCTGCAGAAGAAAACGGGAATCCAGGTTGGTATGTTGCCTCACTGGTGCAAGGGTCAAGGATGCTCGGAGCGGCTGCAGGGCATTTTGGAGGGGGAGGGTGAACAGCCAGCTGTCGTGGTGCATATAGGCACCAACGATATAGGTAAAAAACGGGATGAGGTCCTACAAACTGAATTTAGGGAGTTAGGAGTTAAACTAAAAAGTAGGACCTCAAAGGTAGTAATCTCAGGATTGCTACCAGTGCCACGTGATAGTCAGAGTAGGAATGACAGGATAGCTAGGATGAATACGTGGCTTGAGAGATGGTGCAAGAGGGAGGGTTTCAAATTCCTGGGACACTGGGACCGGTTTTCGGGGAGGTGGGACCTGTACAAATCGGACGGTCTGCATCTGGGTGGGACCGGAACCAATGTTCTCGGGGGGGGAGGGGGGGGGGGGTTGCTAGTGCAGTTGGGGAGGGTTTAAACTAATGTGCCATGGGGATGGGAACCGATGTAAGAGGTCAGTGGGGACGGAAACAAAAGGCAGGAAGGGAGAGTGTGTAAAGCATGACCAGAGAAAGCAGGGCAGAGAGCAAGGAAAGTCCACATTAAACTGCATTTATTTCAATGCAAGGGGCCTGACGGGCAAAGCGGATGAACTCCGGGCATGGATGGGAACATGGGACTGGGATAGTATAGCTATGACTGAAACATGGCTAAGGGAGGGGCAGGACTGGCAGCTCAATGTTCCGGGATACAGATGCTATAGAAAGGATAGAACAGGAGGTAAGAGAGGAGGGGGAGTGGCGTTTTTGATTAGGGAGAACATTACGGCAGTTCTTAGAGGGGATATATCCGAGGGTTCGCCCACTGAGTCTATATGGGTGTAACTGAAAAATAAGAAGGGAGAGATCACCTTGATAGGACTGTACTACAGGCCCCCAAATAGTCAGCGGAAAATTGAGGAGCAAATATGTAAGGAGATTACAGATAGCTGCAAGAAAAATAGGGTGGTAATAGTAGGGGACTTTAACTTTCCCAACATTGACTGGGACAGCCTTAGCATTAGGGGCTTGGATGGAGAGAAATTTGTTGAGTGTATTCAGGAGGAATTTCTCATTCAGTATGTGGATGGACCGACTAGAGAGGGGGCAAAACTTGACCTCGTCTTGGGAAATATGGAAGGGCAAGTGACAGAAGTGTTAGTGAGGGATCACTTTGGGACAAGTGACCATAACTCCATTAGTTTTAAGATAGCTATGGAGAATGATAGGTCTGGCCCAAGAGTTAAAATTCTTAATTGGGGCAAGGTAAATTTTGATGGTATCAGACAGGAACTTTCAGAGGTAAATTGGGGGAGACTGTTGGCAGTCAAAGGGACGGCTGGTAAATGGGAGGCTTTTAAAAATGTGTTAACCAGGGTGCAGGGTAAGCACATTCCCTTTTGAGTGAAGGGCAAGGCTGGTAGAAGTAGGGAACCCTGCATGACTCGAGATATTGAGACTCTGGTCAAAAAGAAGAAGGAGGCATATGACGTACATAAACAACCTATGCCCTCTAGTTGATCCCTTGAAGAGTATAGAGATTGTCGAAATAGAGTTAAGAGGGAAATCAGGAGGCTAAAAGGGGACATGAAATTGCTTTGGCAAATAATACAAAGGAGAATCCAAAGATATTCTACAGATACATAAAGGGAAAAGAGTAACTAGGGACAGAGTAGGGCCTCTTAAGGATCAACAAGGACATCTATGTGCAGAGCCACAAGAGTTGGGTGAGATCCTGAATGAATATTTCTCATCGGTATTCACGGTGGAGAAAGGCATGGATGTTAGGAAACTTAGGGAAATAAATAGTGACGTATTGAGAAGTGTGCATATTACAGAGGAGGAGGTGCTAGAAGTCTAAAAGCGCATCAAGGTAGATAAATCCCCGGGACCTGATGAAATGTATCCCAGGATGTTGTGGGATGCTAGGGAGGAAATTGCGGGTCCCCTAACAGAGATATTTGAATCATCGGCAGCCACAGGTGAGGTGCATGAAGATTGGAGAGTGGCGAATGTTGTGCCCTTGTTTCAGAAGGGCAGCAGAGAAAAGCCTGGGAACTACAGACCGGTGAGCCTAACGTCTGTAGTAGGTAAGTTGCTAGAAGGTATACTGAGAGACAGGATCTACAAGCATTTAGAGAGACAAGGACTGATTCGGGGCAGTCAGCATGGCTTTGTGCGTGGACAATCATGTCTCACAAATTTGATTGAGTTTTTTGAGGGGGTGAACGTAGATGAGGGCAGTGCAGTAGACGTTGTCTACATGGACTTTAGCAAAGCCTTTGACAAGGTACCGCATAGTAGGTTGTTGCAGAAGGTTAAAGCTCACTGGAGCCAGGGTGAGGTTGCCAATTGGACTCAAAATTGGCTGGACGACAGAAGACAGAGGGTGGTTGTAGAGGGTTGTTTTTCAAACTGGAGGCCTGTGACCAGTGGTGTGCCTCAGGGATCGGTGCTGGGTCCACTGTTATTTGTGATTTATATTAATGATTTGGATGAGACTTTAGGAGGCATGGTTAGTAAGTTTGCAGATGACACCAAGATTGGTGGCACAGTGGATAGTGAAGAAGGTTATCTAGGATTGCAACGGGATCTTGATCAATTAGGCCAGTGGGCCGACGAATGGCAGATGGAGTTTAATTTAGATAAATGTGAGGTGATGCATTTTGGCAGATCGAATCAGGCCAGGACCTACTCAGTTCATGGTATGGCGTTGGGGAGAGTTATAGAACAAAAAGATCTCGGAGTACAGGTTCATAGCTCCTTGAAGGTGGAGTCGCAGGTGGACAGGGTGGTGAAGAAGGCATTCGGCATGCTTGGTTTCATTGGTCAGAACATTGAATACAGGAGTTGGGACGACTTGTTGAAGTTGTACAAGACATTGGTACGGCCACACTTGGAATACTGTGTGCAGTTCTGGTCACCCTATTATAGAAAGGATATTATTAAACTAGAAAGAGTGCAGAAAAGATTTACTAGGATGTTGCCGGGACTTGATGGTTTGAGTTATAAGGAGAGGCTGGATAGACTGGGACTTTTTTCACTGGAGCGTAGGAGACTTATGGGTGATCTTATAGAGGTCTATAAAATAATGAGGGGCATAGATAAGGTAGATAGTCAACATCTTTTCCCAAAGGGTAGGGGAGTCTAAAACTAGAGGGCATAGGTTTAAGGTGAGAGAGGAGAGTTTCAGAAGGGCCCAGAGGGGCAATTTCTTCGCTCAGAGTGTAGTGAGTGTCTGAAATGGGCTGCCAGAGGTAGTAGTAGAGGCGGGTACAATTGTGTCTTGTAAAAAGCATTTAGATAGTTACATGGGTAAGAAGGGTATAGAGGGTTATGGGCCAAATGCGGGCAACTGGGACTAGCTTAATGGTAAAAACTGGGCGGCATGGACTGGTTGGGCCGAAGGGCCTATTTCCATGCTGTAAACTTCTATGATTTATTCACCTCCACTAACCTCCCAATAACACAACCTCCAGAAACCCATCCCCAGAACCTCCACTAACTAGCCAATAACATCATCTCCTGTAACTAATTCTCATCACCTCCAGCAACTACCCAATGACACAACCTTCAAAAACGCATCCACATCACCTCCACAAACTTCCCAATAACACAACCTTCATAAACGCATCCACATCACCTCCACTAACTTCCCATAACACAACCTCCAGAAACACATGCACATCACATCTAACAAATTCCCAATAACACAACCTCCAGAAACACATCCACATCACCTCCAATAACTTCCCAATAACACAACCACCAGAACCACATCCTCATCACACCGCTAACTTCTCAAGAACACAATCTCCAGAAACACATTCACATCAACTCCACTAACTTCCCAATAACACAACCTGCAGAAACACATCCGCATCACCTCCAATAACTTCCCAATAACACAACCACCAGAACCACATCCTCATCACACCGCTAACTTCCCAAGAACACAATCTCCAGAAACACATTCACATCAACTCCACTAACTTCCCAATAACACAAACTCCAGAAACACATCCTCATCACCTCCACTACCTTCCCAGTAACACAACCTCCAGTAACCCATCCACATCACCTCCACTAACGTCCCAATAACACAACCTCCAGAAACACAATCTCATCACCTCCACTACCATCACAATAACACATCCTCCAGAGCCACATCCACATCACCTCCACTAACCTCCCAATAACACAACCTCCAGAAACACATCCACATCACCTCCACGAACTTCCCAATAACACAACCTCCAGGACCATATCCACATCACCTCCACTAACTTACCAATAACACAACCTCCAGAAATACATCCACAGCACCTCTACTAACTTCCCAATGATACAATCTCCAGAAACACATCCTCATCACCTCCACTAACTTCCCAATAACACATCCTGCAGAAACACATCCTCATCACCTCCACTACCTTCCCAATAACACAACCTCCAGAAACACATCCAGATCACCCCCACTAACCACATAATAACTAATCTCCAGAAAAACATCCTCACCACCTCCACTATCTTTCCAATACCACAAACTCCAGAAACACATCCACTTCACCTCCACTAACTTCCCAAAAACACAACCTCTAGAAAGACATCCTCATCACCTCCATTATCTTTCTAATAACACAACCTCCAGAAACACATCCACATCACCTCCACGAACTTCCCAATAACACAACCTCCAGGACCATATCCACATCACCTCCACTAACTTACCAATAACACAACCTCCAGAAATACATCCACAGCACCTCTACTAACTTCCCAATGATACAATCTCCAGAAACACATCCTCATCACCTCCACTAACTTCCCAATAACACAACCTGCAGAAACACATCCTCATCACCTCCACTACCTTCCCAATAACACAACCTCCAGAAACACATCCAGATCACCTCCACTAACCTCATAATAACTAATCTCCAGAAAAACATCCTCACCACCTCCACTATCTTTCCAATAACACAACCTCCAGAAACACATCCACTTCACCTCCACTAACTTCCCAAAAACACAACCTCTAGAAAGACATCCTCATCACCTCCATTATCTTTCTAATAACTTAACCTGCAGAAACACACCAGCTGCACTAACGTGCCAATAAAATAACCTACAGATACCCATCCACATCACCTCCACTAAATTCCCAATAACACAACCTCCAGTAACTCATCCACATCACCCCAACTAACTTCCCAATAACACAAACTCCAGAAACACATCCACATCACCTCCACTAACTTTCCAATAGCAGAACTGGACATGGAATGAAAATTAACTTTTTTCACTTTCGTTGGAATTGGTATAAATTATTGTGTGTGACTGTGTAGAATATCAATCACAGAATGAGAATATTGATATTGAGAGCTGCCAGATTGGGAACCAATGTAGATCAGTGAGCAGAGGGATGGTACGTGACTGGCATTGTGTGTGGGTTTGGATATGGACAGCAGAGTTGGGGGTGAGCTGTGCTTCATGAAGATTAGTAACAGCAATTGTGTGACTAGAAGTTAATCGCTATAGTCGAATCTGTATTTAACAGAGACACAGATAATGGATTATTCTGTGGCTGTGATGAGGCGATGGCAAGTGGGCAGGATTGGGAATAGAATGAACATCTGGATATAAATAATTTCAGTGTCAAAGGGAGCGCGGAGATTGTGACCCCAGTCTCCGATTTCAGCCAGAGAGCGGTGTGTGGATATTGGATAGGGACTGAGATTCGTGACTGGGTCTGAAGAACATAAGAACATAAGGACTAGGAGCAGGAGTAGGCCATCTGGCCCCTCGAGCCTGCTCCACCATTCAATGAGATCATGGCTGATCTTTGTGGACTCAGCTCCACTTTCCGGCCCGAACACCACCTTAATCCCATTATTCTTCAAAAAACTGTCTATCTTTATCGTAAAAACATTTAATGAAGGAGCCTCTACTGCTTCACTGGGCAGGAATTCCATAGATTCACAACCCTAGATTTGAGGTTCATTATGAACATAGAACATACAGTGCAGAAGGAGGCCATTCGGCCCATCGAGTCTGCACCGACCCACTTCCACCCTATCCCCGTAGCCCAATAACCCCTCCTAAGCTTTTTGGTAACTAAGGGCAATTTAGCATGGCCAATTTACCTAACCTGCACGTCTTTGGACTGTGGGAGGAAACCGGAGCACCCGGAGGAAACCCACGCAGACACGGGGAGAATATGCAGACTCCGCACAGACAGTGACCCAGCAGGGAATCGAACCTGGGACCCTGGCGCTGTGAAGCCACAGTGCTATCCACTTGTGCCACCGTGCTCACCCTTTGGATGAAGGAGTTCCTCCTAAACTCTGTCCTAAATCTACTTCCCCTTATTTTGAGGCTATGCCCCCTAGTTCTGCTTTCACCCGCCAGTGGAAACAACCTGCCCGCATCTATCCTATCTATTCCCATAATCATCTTATATGTTTCTATAAGATCCCCCCTCATCCTTCTAAATTCCAACGATTACAGTCCCAGTCTACTCAACCTCTCCTCGTAATCCAACCCTTCCAGCTCTGGGATTAACCTAATGAATCTCCTCTGCACACCCTGCAGTGCCAGTACGTCCTTTCTCAAGTAAGGAGACCAAAACGGAACACAATACTCCAGGTGTTGCCTCACTAACACCTTATACAATTGCAGCAGAACCTCCCTAGTCTTAAACTCCATCCCTCTAGCAATGAAGGACAAAATTCCATTTGCCTTCTTAATCACCTGTTGCACCTGTAAACCAACATGCATTCAATCTTTCCAAGATGAAAATGTCCAGAGCAATAATATACTGAAAGTAATTTACACAATAAAAAACTAGACAGGGAGACTTACCAGGGACACCGACAACAGCCAGGAGCGGATAATAACCCGCCTGAATTATCATAAGTACATCTTCGATCCAATCTGCTGAAAGGAAATGATCTCCAGCAATCCAATCAAGACCATCGGATAAACTCCTGTCCATTGCTGTAACATTGCTGTGGGTAGTTCCCAGATTCTGATCCATTGCTATAACGTTCCTGTCGATAGTTCCCAGATTCTGACCCATTGCTGTAAGGTTCCTGTGGCTAGTTCCCAGATTCTGATCCATTGCTGTAACGTTCCTGTGGGTAGTTCCCAGATTCTGATCCATTGCTGAAACGTTCCTGTGGATAGTTCCCAGATTCTGATCCATTGCTGTAACGTTCCTGTGGATAGTTCCCAGATTCTGATCCATTGCTGAAACGTTCCTGTGGATAGTTCCCAGATTCTGATCCATTGCTGTAACGTTCCTGTGGGTAGTTCTCAATTTCTGATCCATTGCTGTAACGTTCCTGTGGATTGTTCCCAGATTCTGATCCATTGCTGTAATGTCCCTGTGGGCAGTTCCCAGATTCTGCTCCCTCCTCTCGGTCTCTCTGGGGCCGCTGATCTCTGGCAGTGTTGGAGTTGACGCTCCCGCTGTCTTTTTGGGATAACACAGTGAAAGGAATCGCTTATTAATAGCAGAGACAAACCCTCCAGTGACACGGTTAGATCCATAGAGACTGACATTAATCACAGTCACTAAACAAACAGGCTCAGTTAACCCCTTTCAGTCTAATAACGTTTATATCACAATGAAATAGAAGATTAACCGGGTCTGGATTGGCTGTGTGACAGTGACTGAGGGATGGAGTGTGGAAATAGTGGACACACTGACCCTGATACTCAATCCTCATTGATATCTGAGTGGTTCCAGGGGACTGGGGCATTTTCATTGTCAACCCTGTTTATAAAAGGAGAGAGAGGGATAAACCCAGGAGTAGCAGAGCAGTCAGTATAATGTTAGTCACCAAGACATTTCTAGAGGTCAGAACGGAGGCTGCGAGGAAATATTCGCAAGGAGGAAATGGAGCCATCCGTGAGCAGCAGAACCAGGGACTGCATTTCTGTGTGTCTCTGTCTGAGTGTATTTGTCTCTGTGTCTGTCTCTGTTTCTCTCTGTCTGTACTCTCTCTGTCTCTCTCTGTATCTCTCTCTCTGTATCCCTTCCTGTATCTCTACCTGAATCCCCCACAGTGTATCTCTTTGTATCTCTCTCTGTATCTCTCTCTGTCTCTCTCACTCTGTATCTCCCTCTGTCTCTCTCTCTGTATCACTCTCTGTATCTCTCTCTGTATCGCTCTCTGTAGCTCTCTCTGTCTCTCTCTCTCTCTGTAGCTCTCTCTGTCTCTCTCTCTGTAGCTCTCTCTGTATCTCTCTCTGCATTTCTCACTGTCGCTGTGTCTCTCTGTCTCTGTATCGTACACTGTATCGTTCACTCTATCTCTCTGTATCTCTCTGTATCTCTCTCTGTATCTCTCTCTCTGTATCCCTTTCTGTATCTCTCCCTGTATACCCCACAGTGTCTCTCTCTCTGTATCTCTCTCTGTAGCTCTCTCTGTCCCTCTCTGTGTATCTCCCTCTGTCTCTCTCTGTATCACTCTCTGTAGCTCTCTCTGTCTCTCTCTCTCTGTAGCTCTCTCTGTATCTCTCTCTGCATTTCTCACTGTCGCTGTGTCTCTCTGTCTCTGTATCGTACTCTGTATCGTTCTCTCTATCTCTCTGTATCTCTCGGTATCTCTCTCTGTATCTTCTCTGTATCTTTCTCTGTATCTCCCTCTGTATCTCTCTCTGTATCTGTCTCTGAATCTCTCTCTGTCTCCCTCTCCGTATCTCTCTCTGTATCACTCTCTCTCAGTCTCTCTCGCTGTATCTCACTCTGTACCTCCCTCTGTATCTCCCTCTGTATCTCTCTCGGTACCTCTCTCTGTATCTCTCTCTGTATCTCCCTCGGTATCTCCCTCTGTATCTCTCTCTGTATCTCCCTCTGTATCTCTCCCTGTATCTCACTCTGTATCTCTCTCAGTATTTCACTGTGTATCTCTCTCTGTATCTCCCTCTGTATGTCTCTCGGTACCTCTCTCTGTATCTCTCTCTGTATCTCCCTCGGTATCTCCCTCTGTATCTCTCTCTCTGTATCTCCCTCTGTATCTCTCCCTGTATCTCACTCTGTATCTCTCTCTGTATCTCACTGTGTATCTCCCTCTGTATCTCCCTCTGTATCTCCCTCTGTATCTCCCTCTGTATCGCTCTCTCTGTATCTCTCTCTGTATCTCTCTCTGTATCTCACTCAGTATCTACCTCTGTATCTCTCTCTCTATCTCTCTCTGTAGCTCTCGCTGTATCTCTCTCTATATCTCTCTCTCTCTGTATCTCTCGCTGTATCTCTCTCTGTATTTCTCACTCCATCTCTCCCTGTATCTCTCTCTGTATTTCTCTCTCTGTATCTCTCTCTGTCTCTCTATCTGTATCTCTCGGTATCTCTCTCTGCCTCTGTCTCTGTATCTCTCACTGTATCTCTCTCTCTATCTCTCACGGTATCTCTCTCCTCCCTCTCCCTGTAACTCTCCCTGTGTCTCTCTCTATCTCTCTGTATCTCTCCCTGTATCTCCCTCTGTATCTCCCTCTGTATCTCTCTCTGTATCCCCCTCTGTATCTCTCTCTCTGTATCTCTCTCTGTATCTCCCTCAGTATCTCTCTCATTACCTCTCCCTGTATCTCTCTCTGTATCTCTCTCTGTATCTCTCTCTGTATCTCTCTGTCTGTATCTCTCTCTGTATCTCCCTCTGTATCTCTCTCTGTATCTCCCTCTGTATCTCTCTCTGTATCTCTCATCTATCTCTCTGTGTATCTCTCTCTGTTTCTGTCTCTCTATCTCTCTCTGTATCTCTCTATCTGCATCCCTCTCTGTATCACTCTCTGCATCTCCATCTGCATCTCTATTTGTATCGCTATCTGTATCTCTCTCTGTCTCTCTGTATCTCTCTCTGTATCTCTCTCTGAATCTCTCTCTCTATCTCTCTCTCTTTCTCTCTCTGTATCTCACTCTGTATCTCTCCCGCGTTGTATCTCACTGTATTCCTCTCAGCATTCCACCCTGTTTTAATCTCGTGTTGAATCTCTCTTGCTGTCTATCTCTCTCTGTATCTCTCACTGAATCTCTTTCTCTATCTCTCTCTGTATCTCACTGTGTATCTCTCACTGAATCTCTCTCTCTGTATCTCTCTCGCGTTGTATCTCATTGTGTTCCTCTGTGTATTCCTCTCTGTATTCCTCTCTGTATATCTCTCGCGTTCAATCACTCTCGCTCTCTATCTCTCTGTGTATCTCTCTCTGGTATCTCGCTCTGTATCGCTCTCTGTATCTCTCTCTGTATCTCTCTGTATCTCTCTGTCTATCTCCCTGTGTATCTCTCTGTCTATCTCACTGTGCATCTCTCTCTGTCTCTCTCCCTGTATCTCTCTGCCTCTGTCTCTGTATCTCTCTCTGTATCTCTCTCTCTATCTCTCACTGTATGTCTCTCCATACCAAGCCCTGTAACTCACTCTGTCTCTATCTCTGTATGTCTCAATCTGTACTCTCTCTGTATCTCTCTCTGTCTCTATTTCTGTATCGCTCTCAGTATCTCTCTCTGTATCTGTCTCTGTATTTCTCACTGTCGCTGTGTCTCGCTGTCTCTGTATCTTACTCTGTATCGTTCTCTCTATCTCTCTGTATTCTCTTTGTATCTCTCTGTATCTGTCTCTGTATCTCTCTCTCTATCTCCCTCTGTATCTCTCTCTGTATCTGTCTCTGTATCTCTCTCTGTCTCCCTCGTATCGCTCTCTGTATCTCTCTCTGTGTCTCTCTGTATCTCTCTGTGTATCTCTCTCTGTATCTCTCTCTGTATCTCCCTCAATATCTCTCTCTCTGTATCGCCCTCTGTATCTCTCTCTGTATATCCCTCTGTATCTCTCCCTCTGTATCTCCCTCTGTATCTCTCTCTCTGTATCTGCATCTGTATCTCTCTCTGTATATCCCTCTATAACTCTCTCTCTGTATCTCTCTCTGTATCTCTCTCTCTGTATCTCCATCTGTACCTCTCTGTATCTCACTCTGTATCTCTCTCTGTGTCTCCCTCTGTATCTCCCTCTGTAAATCACTCTCTGTATCTCCCTCCGTATCTCTCTCTGTATCTCCCTCTGTATCTCTCTGCCTCAGTCTCTGTATACCTCTCGCGTCGAATCTCTCTCGCTCTGTATCTCTCTCTGTATCTCTCTCTATATCTGAGTCTGTATCTCTCTCTGTATCTCTCTCTGTATATCTCTCTCGGAGCTCTCTCTGTATCTCTCTCTGTATCTCCCTCTGTATCTCCCTCTCTATATCTCTCTCTGTATCTCCCTCTGTATCTCTCTCTGTATCTCTCTCTCTGAATCTCTCTCTCTATCTCTCTCTGTCTCTCTCTCTCTGTCTCTCTCTGTATCTCTCTGTCTCTGTATCTCTCTCTGTATCTCTCACTTTATCTCTCTCCATACCTCTCCCTGTAAATCTCTCTGTATCTCTCTCTGTCTCTCTGTATCTCTCCCTCTATCTCCCTCTGTATCTCCCTCTGTATCTCTCTCTCTATCTCCCTCTGTATCTCTCTCTCTGTATCTCTCTCTGTATCTCCCTCTGTATCGCTCTCTGTGTCTCTCTCTGTGTCTTTCTCTGTATCTCCCTCTGTATCGCTCTCTCTGTAACACTCTCTGTATCTGTCTCTGTATCTCTCTTTCTCTGTATCTCCCTCTGCCTCTCTCTCTGTATCTCTTTCTCTGTATCTCTCTACCTCTGTCTCTGTATCTCTCTCTGTATCTCTATCTGTATCTCTCTATGTATCTCTCTCTGTATATCTATTTATATCTCTCTCTGTATCTCTCAGCCTCTGACTCTGTCTCTCTCTCTGTTTCTGTCTCTGTATCTCTCTCTCTATCTCCCTCTGTATCTCTCTGTCTCTCTCTCTGTTTCTGTCTCTGTATCTCTCTCTCTATCTCCCTCTGTATCTCACTCTGTATCTGTCTCTGTATCTCTCTCTGTCTCCATCTGTCTCCCTCTGTATCTCTCTCTGTATCTCTCTGTGTATCTCTCTCTGTCTCTCTCTCTGTATCTCACTGACTCTGTCTCTGTATCTCTCTCTCTATCTCTCTCTCTATCTTTCACTGTATGTCTCTCCATACCTCGCCCTGTAACTCTCTCTGTCTCTCTCACTGTATCTCTCACTCTGTACTCTCTCTGTATCTCTCTCTGTTTCTCTCTGTCTGTACTATATCTGTCTCTCTCTCTGCATCTCTCTCTGTCACTCTCTCTGTATCTCTCCCTTTATCTCAATTTCTCTCTCTCTCTCCCTGTATCTCTCTCTGTCTCTATTTCTGTATCTCTCTCTGTATCTCTCTCTGTATCGCTCTCAGTATCTCTCTCTGTATCTGTCTCTCTATCTCTCAATGTCTCCCTCTGTCTCCCTCCGTATCTCTCTCTCTCTGTATCTCCCTCTGTTTCTCTCTCTGTATATCCCTCTGTATCTCTCTATCTGTATCTCTCTCTCTGTATCTCTCTCTCTGTATCTCCCTCTGTACCTCTCTGTATCTCACTCTGTATCTCTATCTGTGTCTCCCTCTGTATCTCCCTCTGTAAATCCCTCTCTGTATCTCCCTCCGTATCGCTCTCTGTATCTCCCTCCGTATCTCTCTGCCTCAGTCTCTGTATACCTCTCGCGTCGAATCTCTCTCGCTCTGTATCTCTCTCTGTATCTCTCTCTATATCTGAATCTGTATCTCTCTCTGTATCTCTCTCTGTATCTCTCTCTGTATCTCCCTCTGTATCTCCCTCTCTATATCTCTCTCTGTATCTCCATCTGTATCTCTCTCTGTATCTCTCTCTCTGAATCTCTCTCTCTATCTCTCTCTGTCTCTCTCTCTCTGTCTCTCTCTGTATCTCTCTGTCTCCGTATCTCTCACTGTATCTCTCACTTTATCTCTCTCCATACCTCGCCCTGTAAATCTCTCTGTATCTCTCTCTGTCTCTCTGTATCTCTCCCTCTATCTCCCTCTGTATCTCCCTCTGTATCTCTCTCTCTATCTCCCTCTGTATCTCTCTCTCTGTATCTCTCTCTGTACCTCCCTCTGTATCGCTCTCTGTGTCTCTCTCTGTGTCTTTCTCTGTATCTCCCTCTGTATCGCTCTCTCTGTATCACTCTCTGTATCTGTCTCTGTATCTCTCTTTCTCTGTATCTACCTCTGCCTCTCTCTCGGTATCTCTCTCTGTATCTCTCTGCCTCTCTCTCTGTATCTCTCTCTCTGTATCTCTCTACCTCTGTCTCTGTATCTCTCTCTGTATCTCTATCTGTATCTCTCTATGTATCTCTCTCTGTATATCTATTTATACCTCTCTCTGTATCTCTCAGCCTCTGACTCTGTCTCTCTCTCTGTTTCTGTCTCTGTATCTCTCTCTCTATCTCCCTCTGTATCTCTCTCTGTATCTGTCTCTGTATCTCTCTCTGTCTCCATCTGTCTCCCTCTGTATCTCTCTCTGTATCTCTCTCTGTATCTCTCTCTGTATCTCTCTGTGTATCTCTCTCTGTCTCTCTCACTGTATCTCACTGACTCTGTCTCTGTATCTCTCTCTGTATCTCTCTCTCTATCTTTCACTGTATGTCTCTCCATACCTCGCCCTGTAACTCTCTCTCTCTCTCTCACTGTATCTCTCACTCTATACTCTCTCTGTATCTCTCTCTGTTTCTCTCTGTCTGTACTATATCTGTCTCTCTCTCTGTATCTCTCTCTGTCACTCTCTCTGTATCTCTCCCTTTATCTCAATTTGTCTCTCTCTCTCTCTGTTTCTCTCTCTGTCTCTATTTCTGTATCTCTCTCTGTATCTCTCTCTGTATCACTCTCAGCATCTCTATTTCTCACTGTCGCTGTGTCTCTATGTCTCTGTATCTGTCTCTGTATCTCTCTCTGTCCCCCCCCCTCTGTATCTCTCTCTGTATCTGTCTCTCTATCTCTCAATGTCTCCCTCTGTCTCCCTCCGTATCTCTCTCTCTGTATCTCCCTATGTTTCTCTCTCTGTATATCCCTCTGTATCTCTCTATCTGTATCTCTCTCTCTGTATCTCTCTCTCTGTATCTCCCTCTGTACCTCTCACTGTATCTCACTCTGTATCTCTCTCTGTATCTCCCTCAGTCTCTCTCGCTCTGTATCTCTCGCTGTATCTCTATCTGTATCTGTCTCTCTGTCTGTATCTTTCTCTGTATCCTCTCTCTCTATCTCTATCTGTATCTCTCTGTATCTCTCCCTGTATCTCTCTCTGTATTTCTCTCTCTGTATCTCTTTCTCAATATCTCTCTCTGTCTCTCTCTGTATCTCTCTCTGTATCTCCCTCTGTATCATTCTCTCTATCTCTCACTTTATCTCTCTCCACACCTCTCCCAGTAAATCTCTCTGTCTCTCTGTATCTCTCTGTATCTCTCCCTGTATCCCCCTCTGTATCTCTCTCTCTGTATCTCTCTCTGTATCTCTCTCTCTGTATCTCTCTCTGTATCTCTCTCTGTATCTGTGCCTGTATCTCTCAATGTCTCCCTCTGTCTCCCTCTGTATCTCTCTTGCTGTATCTCCCTCTGTTTCTCTCTCTGTATATCCCTCTGTACATCTCTCTCTGTATCTCTCTCTCTGTATGTCTCTCTCTGTATCTCCCTCTGTACCTCTCACTGTATCTCACTCTGTACCTCTCTCTGTATCTCCCTCTGTCTCTCTCGCTCTGTATCTCTCGCTGTATCTCTATCTGTATATGTCTCTCTGCCTGTGTCTTTCTCTGTATCTCTCTCTCTCTACCTCTATCTGTATCTCTCTGTATCTCTCCCTGTATCTCTCTCTGTATTTCTCTCTCTGTATCTCTTTCTCAATATCTCTCTCTGTCTCTCTCTGTATCTCTCTCTGTATCTCCCTCTGTATCATTCTCTCTATCTCTCACTTTATCTCTCTCCACACCTCTCCCAGTAACTCTCTCTGTATCTCTCTCTGTCTCTCTGTATCTCTCTGTATCTCTCCCTGTATCTCCCTCTGTATCTCTCTCTCTGTATCTCTCTCTGTATCTCTCTTTCTGTATCTCTCTCTGTATCTCTCTCTGTAACTGTCTCAGTATCTCTCAATGTCTCCCTCTGTCTCCCTCTGTATCTCTCTCTCTGTATCTCCCTCTGTATCTCTCTCTGTATATCCCTCTGTATCTCTCTCTCTGTATCTCTCTCTGTATCTCTCTCTGTCTCTCTCTCTGTCTCTCTCCCAGTATCTCAATTTGTCTCTCTCTCTCTGTATCTCTCTCTGTATCTCTCTCTGTCTCTATTTCTGTATCTCTCTCTGTATCTCTCTCTGTATCGCTCTCAGTATCTCTCGCTGTATCTGTCTCTATATTTCTCACTGTCGCTGTGTCTCTCTGTCTCTGTATCTTACTCTGTATCGTTCTCTCTATCTCTCTGTATTCTCTTTGTATCTCTCTGTATCTGTCTCTGTATCTCTCTCTCTATCTCCCTCTGTCTCTCTCCCTGTCTCTCTCTCTCTGTATCTCTCCCTTTATCTCAATTTGTCTCTCTCTCTCTCTGTATCTCTCTCTGTCTCTATTTCTGTATCTCTCTCTGTATCTCTCTCTGTATCGCTCTCAGTATCTCCCTCTGTATCTGTCTCTCTATTTCTCACTGTCGCTGTGTCTCTATGTCTCTGTATCTGTATCTCTCTCTGTGTCCCACTCTGTATCTCTCTCTGTATCTCTCTCTCTATCTCCCTCTGTATCTCTCTCTCTGTATCTCTCTCTGTACCTCCCTCTGTATCGCTCTCTGTGTCTCTCTCTGTGTCTTTCTCTGTATCGCTCTCTCTGTATCACTCTCTGTATCTGTCTCTGTATCTCTCTTTCTCTGTATCTACCTCTGCCTCTCTCTCGGTATCTCTCTCTGTATCTCTCTGCCTCTCTCTCTGTATCTCTCTCTCTGTATCTCTCTACCTCTGTCTCTGTATCTCTCTCTGTATCTCTATCTGTATCTCTCTATGTATCTCTCTCTGTATATCTATTTATACCTCTCTCTGTATCTCTCAGCCTCTGACTCTGTCTCTCTCTCTGTTTCTGTCTCTGTATCTCTCTCTCTATCTCCCTCTGTATCTCTCTCTGTATCTGTCTCTGTATCTCTCTCTGTCTCCATCTGTCTCCCTCTGTATCTCTCTCTGTATCTCTCTCTGTATCTCTCTGTGTATCTCTCTCTGTCTCTCTCTCTCTGTATCTCACTGACTCTGTCTCTGTATCTCTCTCTCTATCTCTCTCTCTATCTTTCACTGTATGTCTCTCCATACCTCGCCCTGTAACTCTCTCTGTCTCTCTTACTGTATCTCTCACTCTGTACTCTCTCTGTATCTCTCTCTGTTTCTCTCTGTCTGTACTATATCTGTCTCTCTCTCTGTATCTCTCTCTGTCACTCTCTCTGTATCTCTCCCTTTATCTCAATTTGTCTCTCTCTCTCTCTGTTTCTCTCTCTGTCTCTATTTCTGTATCTCTCTCTGTATCTCTCTCTGTATCGCTCTCAGCATCTCTATTTCTCACTGTCGCTGTGTCTCTATGTCTCTGTATCTGTCTCTGTATCTCTCTCTGTCCCCCCCTCTGTATCTCTCTCTGTATCTGTCTCTCTATCTCTCAATGTCTCCCTCTGTCTCCCTCCGTATCACTCTCTCTGTATCTCCCTCTGTTTCTCTCTCTGTATATCCCTCTGTATCTCTCTATCTGTATCTCTCTCTCTGTATCTCTCTCTCTGTATCTCCCTCTGTACCTCTCACTGTATCTCACTCTGTATCTCTCTCTGTATCTCCCTCAGTCTCTCTCGCTCTGTATCTCTCGCTGTATCTCTATCTGTATCTGTCTCTCTGTCTGTATCTTTCTCTGTATCCTCTCTCTCTATCTCTATCTGTATCTCTCTGTATCTCTCCCTGTATCTCTCTCTGTATTTCTCTCTCTGTATCTCTTTCTCAATATCTCTCTCTGTCTCTCTCTGTATCTCTCTCTGTATCTCCCTCTGTATCATTCTCTCTATCTCTCACTTTATCTCTCTCCACACCTCTCCCAGTAAATCTCTCTGTCTCTCTGTATCTCTCTGTATCTCTCCCTGTATCCCCCTCTGTATCTCTCTCTCTGTATCTCTCTCTGTATCTCTCTCTCTGTATCTCTCTCTGTATCTCTCTCTGTATCTGTGCCTGTATCTCTCAATGTCTCCCTCTGTCTCCCTCTGTATCTCTCTCTCTGTATCTCCCTCTGTTTCTCTCTCTGTATATCCCTCTGTACATCTCTCTCTGTATCTCTCTCTCTGTATCTCTCTCTCTGTATCTCCCTCTGTACCTCTCACTGTATCTCACTCTGTACCTCTCTCTGTATCTCCCTCTGTCTCTCTCGCTCTGTATCTCTCGCTGTATCTCTATCTGTATATGTCTCTCTGCCTGTATCTTTCTCTGTATCTCTCTCTCTCTCTATCTCTATCTGTATCTCTCTGTATCTCTCCCTGTATCTCTCTCTGTATTTCTCTCTCTGTATCTCTTTCTCAATATCTCTCTCTGTCTCTCTCTGTATCTCTCTCTGTATCTCCCTCTGTATCATTCTCTCTATCTCTCACTTTATCTCTGTCCACACCTCTCCCAGTAACTCTCTCTGTATCTCTCTCTGTCTCTCTGTATCTCTCTGTATCTCTCCCTGTATCTCCCTCTGTATCTCTCTCTCTGTATCTCTCTCTGTATCTCTCTTTCTGTATCTCTCTCTGTATCTCTCTCTGTAACTGTCTCTGTATCTCTCAATGTCTCCCTCTGTCTCCCTCTGTATCTCTCTCTCTGTATCTCCCTCTGTATCTCTCTCTGTATATCCCTCTGTATCTCTCTCTCTGTATCTCTCTCTGTATCTCTCTCTGTCTCTCTCTCTGTCTCTCTCCCAGTATCTCAATTTGTCTCTCTCTCTCTGTATTTCTCTCTGTATCTATCTCTGTCTCTATTTCTGTATCTCTCTCTGTATCTCTCTCTGTATCGCTCTCAGTATCTCTCGCTGTATCTGTCTCTGTATTTCTCACTGTCGCTGTGTCTCTCTGTCTCTGTATCTTACTCTGTATCGTTCTCTCTATCTCTCTGTATTCTCTTTGTATCTCTCTGTATCTGTCTCTGTATCTCTCTCTCTATCTCCCTCTGTCTCTCTCCCTGTCTCTCTCTCTCTGTATCTCTCCCTTTATCTCAATTTGTCTCTCTCTCTCTCTGTATCTCTCTCTGTCTCTATTTCTGTATCTCTCTCTGTATCTCTCTCTGTATCGCTCTCAGTATCTCCCTCTGTATCTGTCTCTCTATTTCTCACTGTCGCTGTGTCTCTATGTCTCTGTATCTGTATCTCTCTCTGTGTCCCACTCTGTATCTCTCTCTGTATCTCTCTCTCTATCTCCCTCTGTATCTCTCTCTCTGTATCTCTCTCTGTACCTCCCTCTGTATCGCTCTCTGTGTCTCTCTCTGTGTCTTTCTCTGTATCGCTCTCTCTGTATCACTCTCTGTATCTGTCTCTGTATCTCTCTTTCTCTGTATCTACCTCTGCCTCTCTCTCGGTGTCTCTCTCTGTATCTCTCTGCCTCTCTCTCTGTATCTCTCTCTCTGTATCTCTCTACCTCTGTCTCTGTATCTCTCTCTGTATCTCTATCTGTATCTCTCTATGTATCTCTCTCTGTATATCTATTTATACCTCTCTCTGTATCTCTCAGCCTCTGACTCTGTCTCTCTCTCTGTTTCTGTCTCTGTATCTCTCTCTCTATCTCCCTCTGTATCTCTCTCTGTATCTGTCTCTGTATCTCTCTCTGTCTCCATCTGTCTCCCTCTGTATCTCTCTCTGTATCTCTCTCTGTATCTCTCTGTGTATCTCTCTCTGTCTCTCTCTCTCTGTATCTCACTGACTCTGTCTCTGTATCTCTCTCTCTATCTCTCTCTCTATCTTTCACTGTATGTCTCTCCATACCTCGCCCTGTAACTCTCTCTGTCTCTCTTACTGTATCTCTCACTCTGTACTCTCTCTGTATCTCTCTCTGTTTCTCTCTGTCTGTACTATATCTGTCTCTCTCTCTGTATCTCTCTCTGTCACTCTCTCTGTATCTCTCCCTTTATCTCAATTTGTCTCTCTCTCTCTCTGTTTCTCTCTCTGTCTCTATTTCTGTATCTCTCTCTGTATCTCTCTCTGTATCGCTCTCAGCATCTCTATTTCTCACTGTCGCTGTGTCTCTATGTCTCTGTATCTGTCTCTGTATCTCTCTCTGTCCCCCCCTCTGTATCTCTCTCTGTATCTGTCTCTCTATCTCTCAATGTCTCCCTCTGTCTCCCTCCGTATCACTCTCTCTGTATCTCCCTCTGTTTCTCTCTCTGTATATCCCTCTGTATCTCTCTATCTGTATCTCTCTCTCTGTATCTCTCTCTCTGTATCTCCCTCTGTACCTCTCACTGTATCTCACTCTGTATCTCTCTCTGTATCTCCCTCAGTCTCTCTCGCTCTGTATCTCTCGCTGTATCTCTATCTGTATCTGTCTCTCTGTCTGTATCTTTCTCTGTATCCTCTCTCTCTATCTCTATCTGTATCTCTCTGTATCTCTCCCTGTATCTCTCTCTGTATTTCTCTCTCTGTATCTCTTTCTCAATATCTCTCTCTGTCTCTCTCTGTATCTCTCTCTGTATCTCCCTCTGTATCATTCTCTCTATCTCTCACTTTATCTCTCTCCACACCTCTCCCAGTAAATCTCTCTGTCTCTCTGTATCTCTCTGTATCTCTCCCTGTATCCCCCTCTGTATCTCTCTCTCTGTATCTCTCTCTGTATCTCTCTCTCTGTATCTCTCTCTGTATCTCTCTCTGTATCTGTGCCTGTATCTCTCAATGTCTCCCTCTGTCTCCCTCTGTATCTCTCTCTCTGTATCTCCCTCTGTTTCTCTCTCTGTATATCCCTCTGTACATCTCTCTCTGTATCTCTCTCTCTGTATCTCTCTCTCTGTATCTCCCTCTGTACCTCTCACTGTATCTCACTCTGTACCTCTCTCTGTATCTCCCTCTGTCTCTCTCGCTCTGTATCTCTCGCTGTATCTCTATCTGTATATGTCTCTCTGCCTGTATCTTTCTCTGTATCTCTCTCTCTCTCTATCTCTATCTGTATCTCTCTGTATCTCTCCCTGTATCTCTCTCTGTATTTCTCTCTCTGTATCTCTTTCTCAATATCTCTCTCTGTCTCTCTCTGTATCTCTCTCTGTATCTCCCTCTGTATCATTCTCTCTATCTCTCACTTTATCTCTGTCCACACCTCTCCCAGTAACTCTCTCTGTATCTCTCTCTGTCTCTCTGTATCTCTCTGTATCTCTCCCTGTATCTCCCTCTGTATCTCTCTCTCTGTATCTCTCTCTGTATCTCTCTTTCTGTATCTCTCTCTGTATCTCTCTCTGTAACTGTCTCTGTATCTCTCAATGTCTCCCTCTGTCTCCCTCTGTATCTCTCTCTCTGTATCTCCCTCTGTATCTCTCTCTGTATATCCCTCTGTATCTCTCTCTCTGTATCTCTCTCTGTATCTCTCTCTGTCTCTCTCTCTGTCTCTCTCCCAGTATCTCAATTTGTCTCTCTCTCTCTGTATTTCTCTCTGTATCTATCTCTGTCTCTATTTCTGTATCTCTCTCTGTATCTCTCTCTGTATCGCTCTCAGTATCTCTCGCTGTATCTGTCTCTGTATTTCTCACTGTCGCTGTGTCTCTCTGTCTCTGTATCTTACTCTGTATCGTTCTCTCTATCTCTCTGTATTCTCTTTGTATCTCTCTGTATCTGTCTCTGTATCTCTCTCTCTATCTCCCTCTGTCTCTCTCCCTGTCTCTCTCTCTCTGTATCTCTCCCTTTATCTCAATTTGTCTCTCTCTCTCTCTGTATCTCGCTCTGTCTCTATTTCTGTATCTCTCTCTGTATCTCTCTCTGTATCGCTCTCAGTATCTCTCTCTGTATCTGTCTCTCTATTTCTCACTGTCGCTGTGTCTCTATGTCTCTGTATCTGTATCTCTCTCTCTGTCCCACTCTGTATCTCTCTCTGTATCTGTCTCTCAATCTCTCAATGTCTCCCTCTGTCTCCCTCTGTATCTCTCTCTCTGTATCTCCCTCTGTTTCTCTCTCTGTATATCCCTCTGTATCTCTCCCTCTGTATCTCTCACTCTGTATATCCCTCTGTACCTCTCACTGTATCTCACTCTGTATCTCTCTCTGTATCTCTCTCTGTATCTCCCTCTGTCTCTCTCGCTCTGTATCTCTCGCTGTATCTCTATCTGTATCTGTCTCCCTGCCTGTATCTTTCTCCGTATCTCTCTCTCTCTATCTCTATCTGTATCTCTCTGTATCTCTCCCTGTATCTCTCTCTGTATTTCTCTCTCTGTATCTCTTTCTCAATATCTCTCTCTGTCTCTCTCTGTATCTCTCTCTGTATCTCCCTCTGTATCATTCTCTCTATCTCTCACTTTATCTCTCTCCACACCTCTCCCAGAAAAATCTCTCTGTATCTCTCTCTGTCTCTCTGTATCTCCCAGTATCTCTCCCTGTATCCCCCTCTGTATCTCTCTCTCTGTATCTCTCTCTGTATCTCTCTCTCTGTATCTCTCTCTGTATCTCTCTCTGTATCTGTCTCTGTATCTCTCAATGTCTCCCTCTGTCTCCCTCTGTATCTCTCTCTCTGTATCTCCCTCTGTTTCTCTCTCTGTATATCCCTCTGTACATCTCTCTCTGTATCTCTCTCTCTGTATCTCTCTCTCTGTATCTCCCTCTGTACCTCTCACTGTATCTCACTCTGTATCTCTCTCTGTATCTCCCTCTGTCTCTCTCGCTCTGTATCTCTCGCTGTATCTCTATCTGTATCTGTCTCTCTGCCTGTATCTTTCTCTGT
Organism: Scyliorhinus torazame; assembly: GCF_047496885.1. Taxonomy (NCBI): domain Eukaryota; kingdom Metazoa; phylum Chordata; class Chondrichthyes; order Carcharhiniformes; family Scyliorhinidae; genus Scyliorhinus; species Scyliorhinus torazame. The sequence goes on along the minus strand of NC_092726.1, from coordinate 116,022,527 downwards.
ATCTCTCTCTCTCTATCTCTATCTGTATCTCTCTGTATCTCTCCCTGTATCTCGCTCTGTATCTCTCTCTCTGTATCTCTCTCTCTCTGTACCTCTCTCTGTCTCTCTCTCTGTCTCTCTTCCAGTATCTCAATTTGTCTCTCTCTCTCTGTATCTCTCTCTGTATCTCTCTCTGTCTCTATTTCGGTATCTCTCTCTATATCGCTCTCAGTATCTCTCTCTGTATCTGTCTCTGTATTTCTCACTGTCGCTGTGTCTCTCTGTCTCTGTATCTTACTCTGTATCGTTCTCTCTATCTCTCTGTATTCTCTTTGTATCTCTCTGTATCTGTCTCTGTATCTGTCTCTGTATCTCTCTCTCTATCTCCCTCTGTATCTCTCTCTGTATCTGTCTCTGTATCTCTCTCTGTCTCCCTCCGTGTCTCTCTCTGTGTCGCTCTGTGTCTCTCTGTATCGCTCTGTGTATCTCTCTGTGTATCTCTCTCTGTATCTCCCTCTCTGTATCGCCCTCTGTATCTCTCTCTGTATATCCCTCTGTATCTCTCCCTCTGTATCTCCCTCTGTATCTCTCTCTCTGTATCTGCATCTATATATCTCTCTGTATATCCCTCTGTAACTCTCTCTCTGTATCTCTCACTGTATCTCTCTCTCTGTATCTCCCTCTAAACCTCTCACTGTATCTCACTCTGTATCTCTCTCTGAATCTCCCTCTCTCTCTCTCGCTCTGTATCTCTCGCTGTATCTCTATCTGTATCTGTCTCTCTGCCTGTATCTTTCTCTGTATCTCTCTCTCTCTATCTCTATCTGTATCTCTCTGTATCTCTCTCGGTATTTCTCTCACTGTATCTCTTTCTCAATATCTCTCTCTGTCTCTCTCTGTATTTCTCTCTGTATCTCCCTCTGTATCATTCTCTCTATCTCTCACTTTATCTCTCTCCATACGTCTCCCAGTACCTCTCTCTGTATCTCTCTCTGTCTCTCTGTATCTCTCTGTATCTCTCCCTGTATCTCCCTCTGTATCTCTCTCTCTGTATCTCTCTCTGTATCTCTCTCTCTGTATCTCTCTCTGTATCTCTCTCTGTATCTCTCAATGTCTCCCTCTGTCTCCCTCTGTATCTCTCTCTCTGTATCTCCCTCTGTATCTCTCTCTGTATATCCCTCTGTATCTCTCTCTCTGTATCTCTCTCTCTGTATCTCTCTCTCTGTATCAGTCTCTGTATCTCTCTCTGTATCTCTATCTGTACCTCTCTCTTTATCGCTCTATGTATCTCTCTCTACATCTCTCTGCCTCTGTCCCTGTCACCCTCTCTGTACCTCTCTCTGTATCTCTATCTATATCTCTCTCTGTATCTCTCTGCCACTGTCTCTGTCTCTCTCTCTGTATCTCTCTCTGTATCTCTCTGCCTCTGTCTCTCTATCTCGCTCTGTATCTCTCTCTGTATCTCTCTCTGGATCTCTCTCTGTCTCTGTATCTATCTCTGTATCTCTCTGCCTCTGTCTCTGTATACCTCTCGCGTTGAATCTCTCTCACTCTGGATCTCTCTCTGTATCTCTGTCTGTATCTAAGTCTGTTTTTCTCTCTGTACCTCACTCTGTATGTCTCACTGAATCTCTCTCTCTATCTCTCTTGTATCTTACTCTGTATCTCTCTCTATATCTCTCTCTCTGTCTCCCTCTGTATCTCCCTCTGTATATCCCTCTCTGTATGTCCCACTGTACCTCTCTCTGTATCTCCCTCTGTATCGCTCTCTCTCTGTATATCTCTCTGTCTCTGTCTCTGTATCTCTCTCTCTGTCCCCCTCTATATCTCTCTCTGAATCTGTCTCTGTATCTCTCTCTTTGTCCCCCTCTGTATCTGTCTCTGAATCTGTCTCTGTATCTCTCTCTGTCTCCCTCTGTCTCCCTCTGTATCTCTCTCTCTGTATCTCTCTCTGTAACTCTCTCAGTATCTCCCTCTGTATCTCTCACTGTATCTCACTCTTTACCTCTCTCTGTATCTCCCTCTGTCTCTCTCGCTCTGTACCTCTCGCTGTATCTCTCTCTGTATCTGTCTCTCTGCCTGTATCTTTCTGCTGTATCTCTCTCGCTCTATCTCTATCTGTACCTCTCTGTATCTCTCCCTGTATCTCTCTCTGTATTTCTCTCTCTGTATCTCTTTCTCAATATCTCTCTCTGTCTCTCTCTCTGTATCTCTCTCTAGAACTCTCTCTGTATCTCTCTCTGTATCGCTCTGTATCTCCCTCTGTATCTCTCTCTCTATCTCTCACTTTATCTCTCTCCACACCTCTCCCAGTGACTCTCTCTGTATCTCACTATGTCTCTCTGTATCTCACCCTGTATCTCCCTCTGTATCTCCCTCTGTATCTCCCTCTGTCTCTCTCGGTCTGTACCTCTCGCTGTATCTCTCTCTGTATCTGTCTCTCTGCCTGTATCTTTCTCTGTATCTCTCTCGCTCTATCTCTATCAGTATCTCTGTATCTCTACCTGTATCTCTCCCTGTATTTCTCTCTCTGTATCTCTTTCTCAATATCTCTCTCTGTCTCTCTCTCTGTATCTCTCTCTGTATCTCCCTCTGTATCTCCCTCTGTATCTCTCTCTCTATCTCTCACTGTATCTCTCGCCACATCTCTCCCAGTAACTCTCTCTGTATCTCTCTCTGTCTCTCTGTATCACCCTGTATCTCCCTCTGTGTCACCCTCTGTATCTCCCTCTTTATCTCTCTCTCTGTATCTCTCTCTGTATCTCTCTCTCTCTGTATCTCCCTCTATATTTCTCTCTGTATCTGTCTCTGTATCTCCCTCTTTCTTTCTCTCTCTGTATCTCTCTCTGTATCTCTCTCTCTCTGTCTCTCCCTCTGTCTCTCTCTCTGTATCTCTCTCTGTATCTCTCTCTGTATCTCTATCTGTATCTCTCTCTGTATCTCTCTCTGTGTCTCTCTGTATCTGTCAGTGTATCTCTCTTTGTATCTCACTCTGTATCTCCCTCTATATCTCTCTCTCTGTATCTCTCTCTGCATCACTCTCTCTGTGTCTCCCTCTGTATCTCCCTCTGTATCTCTCTCTCTCGGTATCTCTCTCTGTCTCTGTCTCTATATCTCTCTCTGTAGCTCTCTCTGCCTCTGTCTCTCGATACCTCTCGCGTTGAATCTCTCTCGCTCTGTATCTCTCTCTGTATCTCTCTCTGTATCTGATTCTGTATCTCTCTCTGTATCTCACTCTGTATCTCTCACTGAATCTCTTCCTCTATCTCTCTCTGTATCTCACTCTGAATCTCTCTCTCGGAAATCTCTCAGTATCTCTCTCTGTATCTCCCACTGTATCCCCCCCCCCTGTATATCTCTCTCTGTATCTCCCTCTGTATCTCTCTCTGTATCTCTCTCTGTGTCTCTCTGTATCTCTCTGTGTATCTCTCTCTGAATCTCTCTCTGTATCTCCCTCTGTATCTCTCTCTCGGTATCTCTCTGTGTATCTCCCTCTGTATATCACCCTTTATCTCTCTCTGTATATCCCTCTGTATCTCTCTCTCTGTATCTCTCTCTCTGTATCACCCTCTGTTCCTCTCTCTGTATCTCACTCTGTACCTCTCTCTGTATCATCCTCTGTCTCTCTCGCTCTGTATCTCTCGCTGTAACTCTCTCTGTATCTGTCTCTCTGCCTGTATCTTTCACTGTCTCTCTCTCTCTATCTCTATCTGTATCTCTCTGTATCTCTCCCTGTATCTCTCTCTGTATTTCTCTCTCTGTATCTCTTTCTCGATATATCTCTCTGTCTCTGTCTCTCTGTATCTCTCTATGTATCTCCCTCTGTATCTCTCTCTCTATCTCTCACTTTATCCCTCTCCAGCTACCCAGTAACTCTCTCTGTATCTCTCTCTGTCTCCCTGAATCTCTCCCTGTATCTCCCTCTGTATCTCCCTCTTTATCTCTCTCTTTATCTCCCTCTGTATCTCTCTCTCTGTATCTCTCTCTGTATCTCCCTCTGTATCTCTCTCTGTATCTCTGTATCTATCCCTGTAACTCCCTCTTTCATTCTCTCACTGTATCTCTCTCTGTATCTCTCTCTCTCTCTCCCTCCGTCTCTCTCTCTGTATCTCTCTCTGTATCTCTCTCTGTATCTCTCTCTGTATCTCTCTGTCTCTGTATCTCTCTGGAACGCTCTCTGTATCTCTCTGTATCTCTATCTGTATCTCTATCTGTATCTCTCTATGTATCTCTCTCTGTATCTCTCTCTACATCTCTCTGCCTCTGTCTCTGTATCCCTCTCTGTATCTCTCTCTGTATCTCTATCTATATCTCTCTCTGTATCTCTCTGCCTCTGTATCTGTCTCTCTCTCTGCAACTCTCTCTGTCTCTCTCTCTGTATCTCTCTCTGTATCTCTCTCTATCTCTCAGCCTCTGTCTTTGTATCTCTCTCTGTATCTCTCTCTGTCTCTCTATCTCTCTGTATCGCTCTGCCTCTGTCTCTATATACCTCTCGCGTTCAATCTCTCTCGCGCTGTATCTCACTCTGTATCTCTCTCAGTATCTCTCTCTGTATCTCCCTCTGTATCAAAACTCTGTATCTCTCTCTCTGTATCTCTCTCTGTCTCTCACTCTCCGTCACTCTCTCTCTGTCTCTCTCTGTATCTATCTGTCTCTATCTCTCTCTGTATCTCTCACTTTATCTCTCTATATACCTCTCCCAGTAACTCTCTCTGTATCTCTCTCTGTCTCTCTGTATCTCTCCCTCTATCACCCTCTGTATCTCCCTCTGTATCTCTCTCTGTATCTCCCTCTGTATCTCTCTCTCTGTAACTCTCTCTGTATCTCCCTCTGTATCGCTCTCTCTCTATCTCTCTGTGTCTCTCTCTGTATCTTTCTCTGTATCTCCCTCTGTATCGCTCTCTCAGTATCTCTCTCTGTATCTCTCTCTGAATCTCTCTTTCTCTGTATCTCCCTCTACCTCTCTCTCGGTATCTCTGTCTGTACCTCTCTCTGTATCTCTCCATGTATCTCTTTCTGTATCTCTCTCTGTATCTCTCTGCCTCTGTCTCTGTATCTCCCTCTGTATCTCTCTCTGTATCTCTCTGCCTCTGTGTCTGTATCTCTCTCTGTAACTAGCTCTGTATCTCTCTCTGTATCTCTCTGCCTCTGTTTCTGTATCTATCACTGTATCTCTCTCTGTATCTCTCTCTGTATCTCTCTATGTATCTCTCTCTGTATCTCTCTCTACATCTCTCTGCCCCTGTCTCTGCCCCTGTCTCTATATATCTATTTATATCTTTCTCTGTATCTCTCAGCCTCAGCATCTGTCTCTCTCTATGTTTCTGTCTCTGTATCTCTCTCTCTATCTCCCTCTGTATCTCACTCTGTATCTGTCTCTGTATCTCTCTCTGTCTCCATCTGTCTCCCTCTGTATATCTCTCTGTATCTCTCTCTGTATCTCTCTTTGTATCTCTCTGTGTATATCCCTCTGTATCTCCATCTTTATCTCCCTCTGTATCTCTCTCTCGGTCTCTCTCTCTGTATATCCCTCTGTATCTCTCTATCTGTATCTCTCTCTGTATCTCCCTCTGTATATCCCTCTGTATATCTATCTCTGTATCTCCCTCTGTATCTCTCTCTGTATCTCCCTCTGTCTCTCCCTCTGTATCTCTCTCTGTATCTCTCTCTGTATCGCTCTCAGTAGCTCTCTCTGTGTCTGCCTCTGTGTTTCTCACTGTTGCCGTGTCTCTCTGTCTCTGTATCTTACTCTGTATCGTTCTCTCTACCTCTCTATATTCCCTCTGTATCTCTCTGTATCTGTCTCTGTATCTCTCTCTGTCTCCCTCTGTCTCCCTCTGTATCTCTCTCTCTGTGTCTCTCTCTGTGTCTCTCTCTGTGTCTCTCTGTATCTCTCTCTCTGTATCTCTCTCTCTGTATCTCTCTCTGTATCTCCCTCTGTATCACTCTCTGTATCTCTCTCTGCATCACTCTCTGTATCTCTCTGCCTCTGTCTCCGTATCTCTCTCTGTATCTCTCTGCCTCTGTCTCTGCATCTCTCTCTGTATCTCTCTCTGTATCTCTCTTTGTATCTCTCTCTGTATCTCTCTCTACATCTCTCTGCCTCTGTCTCTGTGTCTCTCTCTGTATCTCTCTCCGTAAATCTATTCATATCTCTCTCTGTATATCTCTTAGCCTCAGCCTCTGTCTCTCTATCTGTTTCTGTCTCTGTATCTCTCTCTCTATCTCCCTCTTAATCTCTCTCTGTATCTGTCTCTGTATCTCTCTCTGTATCTCCCTCTGTATCTCGCTCTGTATCTGTCTCTGTATCTCTCTGTGTCTCCATCTGTCTCCCTCTGTATCTCTCTCGGTATTTCTCTCTGTATCTCTCTCTGTATCTCTCTGTGTATCTCTCTCTGTATCTCTCTCTGCATCTCCCTCTGTGTATCTGTCTCTGTATCTCTCTCTGCATCTCCCTCTGTATCTCTTTCTCGGTATCTCTGTCTGTACCTCTCTCTGTACCTCTCCATGTATCTCTTTCTGTATCTCTCTCTGTATCTCTCTGCCTCTGACTCTGTATCTCCCTCTGTATGTCTCTCTGTATCTCTCTGCCTCTGTGTCTGTATCTCTCTCTGTATCTAGCTGTGTATCTCTCTCTGTATCTCTCTGCCTCTGTTTCTGTATCTCTCACTGTATCTCTCTCTGTATCTCTCTCTGTATCTCTCTATGTATCTCTTTCTGTATCTCTCTCTACATCTCTCTGCCCCGTCTCTGCCCCTGTCTCTGTATATCTATTTATATCTTTCTCTGTATCTCTCAGCCTCAGCATCTGTCTCTCTCTATGTTTCTGTCTCTGTATCTCTCTCTCTATCTCCCTCTGTATCTCTCTCTGTATCTGTCTCTGTATCTCTCTCTGTCTCCATCTGTCTCCTTCTGTATCTCTCTCTGTATCTCTCTCTGTATCTCTCTCTTTGTATCTCTCTGTGTATCTCTCTCTGTATCTCTCTCTGTATCTCCCTCTGTATCTCTCTCTCGGTCTCTCTCTCTGTATCTCCCTCTGTATCTCTCTATCTGTATCTCTCTCTGTATCTCCCTCTGTATATCCCTCTGTATATCTATCTCTGTATCTCCCTCTGTATCTCTCTCTGTATCTCCCTCTGTCTCTCCCTCTGTATCTCTCTCTGTATCTCTCTCTGTGTCGCTCTCAGTAGCTCTCTCTGTGTCTGCCTCTGTGTTTCTCACTGTTGCTGTGTCTCTCTGTCTCTGTATCTTACTCTGTATCGTTCTCTCTACCTCTCTATATTCCCTCTGTGTCTCTCTGTATCTGTCTCTGTATCTCTCTCTGTCTCCCTCTGTCTCCCTCTGTATCTCTCTCTGTGTCTCTCTCTGTGTCTTTCTCTGTATCTCTCTCTCTGTATCTCTCTCTCTGTATCTCTCTCTGTATCTCCCTCTGTATCACTCTCTGTATCTCTGCTGCATCACTCTCTGTATCTCTCTGCCTCTGTCTCTGTATCTCTCTGTATCTCTCTCTGTATCTCTCTCTGTATCTCTCTGCCTCTGTCTCTGCATCTCTCTCTGTATCTCTCTCTGTATCTCTATCTGTATCTCTCTCTGTATCTCTCTATGTATCTCTCTCTGTATCTCTCTCTACATCTCTCTCTACATCTCTCTCTACATCTCTCTCTACATCTCTCTGCCTCTGTCGTTGTGTCTCTCTCTGTATCTCTCTCCGTAAATCTATTCATATCTCTCTCTGTATATCTCTTAGCCTCAGCCTCTGTCTCTCTATCTGTTTCTGTCTCTGTATCTCTCTCTCTATCTCCCTCTGAATCTCTCTCTGTATCTGTCTCTGTATCTCTCTCTGTATCTCCCTCTGTATCTCTCTCTGTATCTCTCTCTGTCTCCATCTGTCTCCCTCTGTATCTCTCTCGGTATTTCTCTCTGTATCTCTCTCTGTATCTCTCTGTGTATCTCTCTCTGCATCTCCCTCTGAATCTCTTTCTCGGTCTCACTCTCTGTATCTCCCTCTGTATCTCTCTATCTGTATCTCTCTCTGTATCTCAAAAAACATACAAAGTAGCAAAGATCAGTGGGAGACCTAGATGACTGGGAAATCTTTAGGGGGCAACAGAAAGCTACTAAAAAGCTACAAAGAAGAGGAAGATAGATTATGAGAGTAAACTTGCTCAGAATGTAAAAACAGATAGCAAATGTTTCTACAAATATATAAAACAAAAAAATTGGCTAAGGTAAATATTGGTCCTTTAGAGGATGAGAAGGGAGATTTAATAATGGGAGATGAGGAAATGGCTGAGGAACTGAACAGGTTTTTTGGGTCGGTCGTCACAGTGGAAGACACAGATAACATGCCAGTGACTAATGGAAATGAGGCTATGACAGGTGAGGACCTTGAGTGGATTGTTATCACCAAGGAGGTAGTGTTGGGCAAGCTAATGGGGCTAAAGGTAGACAAGTCTCCTGGGCCTGATGAAATGCATCCCAGAGTGCTAAAAGAGATGGCTAGGGAAATTGCAAATGCACTAGTGATAATTTACCAAAATTCACTAGACTCTGGGGTGGTCCCGGCGGACTGGAAATTAGCAAACGTAACACCACTGTGTAAAAAAGGAGGTAGGCAGAAAGTGGGTAATTATAGGCCAGTGAGCTTAACTTCGGTAGTAGGGAAGATGCTGGAATCTATCATCAAGGAAGAAATAGCCAGGCATCTGGATGGAAATTGTCCCATTGGGCAGACGCAGCATGGGTTCATAAAGGGCACGTCGTGCCTAACTAATTTAGTGGAATTTTTTGAGGACGTTAACAGTGCGGTAGATAACGGGGAGCCAATGGATGTAGTATATCTGGATTTCCAGAAATCCTTTGACAAGGTGCCACACAAAAGGCTGTTGCATAAGATAAAGATGCATGACATTAAGGGGAAAGTAGTAGCATGGATAGAGGATTGGTTAATTAATAGAAAGCAAAGAGTGGGGATTAATGGGTGTTTCTCTGGTTGGCAATCAGTAGCTAGTGTTGTCCCTCAGGGATCAGTGTTGGGCCCTCAACTGTTCACAATTTACATAGATGATTTGGAGTTGGGGACCAAGGGCAATGTGTCCAAGTTTGCAGACGACACTAAGATAAGTGGTAAAGCAAAAAGTGCAGAGGATACTTGAAGTCTGCAGAGGGATTTGGATAGGCTAAGTGAATGGGCTAGGGTATGACAGATGGAATACAATGTTGACAAATGTGAGGTTGTCCATTTTGGTAGGAATAACAGCAAAAGGGATTATTATTTAAATTATAAAATATTAAAACATGCTGCTGTGCAGAGAGACCTGGGTGTGCTAGTGCATGAGTCGCACAAAGTTGGATTACAGGTGCAACAGGTGAGTAAGAAGGCAAATTGAATTTTGTCCTTCATTGCTAGAGAGATGGAGTTTAAGACAAGGGAGGTTATGCTGCAATTGTATAAGGTGTTAGTGAGGCCACACCTGGAGTATTGTGTTCAGTTTTGGTCTCCTTACTTGAGAAAGGACGTACTGGCACTGGAGGGTGTGCAGAGAAGATTCTCGAGGTTAATCCCAGAGCTGAAGGGGTTGGATTACGAGGCGAGGTTGAGTAGACTGGGACTGTACTCGTTGGAATTTCGAAGGATGAGGGGGGATCTTATAGAAACATATAAGATTTTGAAGGGAATAGATAGGATAGATGCGGGCAGGTTGTTTCCACTGGCGGGTGAAAGCAGAACTAGGGGGCATAGCCTCAAAATAAGGGGAAGTAGATTTAGGAGTGAGTTTAGGAGGAACGTCTTCACCCAAAGGGTTGTGAATCTATGGAATTCCTTGCCCAGTGAAGCAGTAGAGGCTCCTTCATTAAATATTTTTAAGGGAAAGATAGATAGTTTTTTGAAGAATAAAGGGATTAAGGGTTATGGTGTTCAGGCCGGAAAGTGGAGCTCAGTCCACACAAGATCAGCCATGATCTTATTGAATGGTGGAGCAGGCTCGAGGGGTCAGATGGCCTACTCCTGCTCCTAGTTCTTATGTTCTTATACAGGGGGGTCCACGCACAGCATGATGCAGCTGGACACAAAGGTGGTCAAAAGGATGATGGAGGCGTTGGGTATGTTCCGCCCTCCCTTCTCCAGAGGTTTGTACATGGTGTCCCTTCGGACACGGTCCATCTTGGATCTCCAGATGAATTTGAAGATGGCCTTGGTGACTGCTGCGGTGTAGGGTCGGGTTATGGACCAGACCTGCGCCACGTACAGTAACAACGAGAGTACCTCACACCTGATGACCAGGATTTTGCCCGCAATGGAGAGGGAGCGTTGCTCCCACCAGCCCAGATTCAGTCTTGCCTTTGCGATGCGCTCCTCCCAGTTTTTGTGCACGCCCCAGCAGCTCCGAACCATATCCATATCCCCAGCACCTTCAGGTAATCTGACCTGACAGTGAAGGGGACAAAGGACCGGTCGGCCCAGTTCCCAAAGAAGATGGCCTCGCTCTTGCCCCGGTTTACCTTGGCTCCCGAGGCCCGTTCAAACTGGTCGCAGTCATTCAAGAGCCTGCGTACAGACGCAGGATGTGAGCAGAAGATGGCGACGTCGCCCATGAACAGTGAGGCCTTGACTTGCATGCCTCCAGTGCTTGGGATCGTCACTCCTCCTATAGCCGGATCTTTCCTGATGGACTCGGCAAAAGTTTCTATGCAGCACACAAAAAGGGCAGAGGAGAGAGGGCAGCCCTGCCTGACTCCAGATTTGATCTGGAACTTTTCTGATTCCCACCCATTGATTGAGACTGCGCTATAGATGTTTGTGTAGAGCAGTTTGATCCAATTGCGAATTCCCTCCCCAGCCCCATTTTGGAGAGCACATCCATCATGTAGGTGTGCGATGTTCTGTCAAAGCCTTCTCCTGGTCAAGGCTGATGAGGCACCCTCCTGTCCTACACGTAGGCGATCATATCACTGAGTAGCGCGAGGCTATCATAGATCTTCCTGCCTGGAATTTATGGTCCCCACAAGAGAGACATACCAGAGCTGAACACAAAGGCTCAATGTACAGACACTTGATCTGAGCCAAAAGGCCGAGAAGCGATAGCCCATATTTTCCGGCTATGACTCTTGTCCTCCTCGTCCACCGACATTCAGGTGCACCTTGCTGCGCTCGACTGTGCTTTGGAACTTTTAGTCTACGGTCACTGTTGGTCAAGAGACCTCCAGCTTGGCCGAGCACGGTGGAGTCTGTGCATGCAGAACCAGTAAAACAGGGTGACATTGTCTGGCACGCCTTCCACTGTCATCACCAGAAGAAATGGAGACGCTGTGAAGGCCCAGTGACACCCAACGCAGGGAGTCGAAGAAACCTCCAGCTTTGCCGAACAAAGGGCAATCCGTGCAAGCAGCAAGTACTGGCGGAATCCAACAGGGGGCAATGTCTAGTCTCACTGAGCTCCACCCTGGCGTGTTGGTCGTGGAGTCAGGAGAGCGAAAAGAGACGCCGTGAAGGTATACCTACATCCAAATCAGGATGCCGTTCCGTCTGTCACCACACTTCCCTGTTGTGCAGGATGAAGGGCTGTGGTAACTGAAGTGAGGAGAAGGCAAGTCGGCATCCTGGGGTGAGAGGGAGTGGCCTGTAAGAAGCAGCAGGAAATCTGTGCGCATATCAGCTAAAAACGGAGCCTGGCTGCCGCAAGTCCGCGAGTCCATCGGCACACAACATAAGTGCACAAAGCTCCCGCCAGCAGAAAAGCTAGCAATGCTTTGGAGCCTGAAAGGCCTTAATTTGGTCAGGATGAGACAACCGGACAAGAGAGAAAAGGAGAAGCCAGGTTTTGCGCCATTTTCTGCTTTTGCACTATTTGTCCCCAAAGCGGGGTGAAGGCACCATTCCTGGAAGCATTGCAAGACCAGGTTGATGCGTGGAGCGGAAGGAGCAAGCCCCTGAACCATCTCCGAGTCCCAAAAATCAATTTAATATTGGTCCCCAGATAGAGGACATATCAGATATTAAACTGATAAGAACAGATTCTTTTTTTTTCAAAAAATATACTTTGTTCATAAAGTTTATCATAAACATTACAGAAAAATTTCAAATTGTCTTGACTGTATATTTCCGGCAGAGTTACACATTGCCTTGACTTTCTTCCATTCAATTTTGATATTGTTATTCACATATCACTCTTTACATTACAATTCCTTCTTAAATATTTACATTGTCATGATTGTTTTATACATTTAGAGTGTTGGTTGCCCAGACCGAGCCGGAGGGGGGGGGGGGGGGGAGGTTTACACTGTTACCCGCCCCTCGGTGTACCTTTGCTGGAAAGACCTTACACAGTGGTCTTTCCCCATTGCGCCTTGGCAGCAGCTGCCCCAAGCTTGAGTGCGTCCCTCAGCACGTAGTCCTGGGCCTTGGAATGTGACAGTCTGCAACACTCGGTCGAGGACTATTCTTTGCACTGGAAGATCAGCAAGTTTCGGGCAGACCAAGGAGCGTCTTTCACCGAGTTGATGACCTTCCAGCAGCAGTTGATATTTGTCTCGGTGTGTGTCCCTGGAAACAGTCCGTAGAGCACAGAGTCCTGTGTCACAGATCTGTTCGGGATAAACCTTGACATATACCACTGCATCTCTCTCCAGACCATCTTTGCAAAGGCACATTCCACAAGGAGGTGTGTGACCGTCTCATTTCCCCCACAGCCACTCCGAGGGCAGCGTGCATTGGCGCAGAGCCTTCGGGTGTGCGTGAAGAATCTGACAGGGAGGGCCCTTCTCACCACCAGCCAAGCTAGGTCTTGGTGCTTGTTTGAAAGTTCTGGTGATGAGGCGTTCTGCCAGATGACTCTAGCAGTCTGCACAGCGAACCATCCCACGTCCTCGACCATCTCCTTTTCCCTGAGGGCCTCGAGGACATTACGTGCTGACCACTGCTTCATTGCCTTGTGGTCAAAGGTGTTTTTCTTCAAAAACGTTTCCACGAAGGACAGGTGGTACGGTACGGTCCAACTACTTGGAGCGTTCCGCGGCAATGAGGCCAGGCCCATCCTTCATAACACTGTGTACAGGTAGAACCTCAGTATGTAGTGACACTTGGTGTTTGCATACTGGGGGTCCACGCACAGCATGATGCAGCTGGACACAAATGTGGCCAACAGGATGAGGGAGGCGTTGGGTACGTTCCGCCCTCCCTTCTCCAGAGGTTTGTACATGGTGTCCCTTCGGACACGGTCCATCTTGGATCTCCAGATGAATTTGAAGATGGCCCGGGTGACTGCTGCGGCGTAGGGTCGGGTTATGGGCCAGACATTCGCCACGTGGAGTAGCACCGAGAGTACCTCACACCTGATGACCAGGGTTTTGCCCGCAATGGAGAGGGAGCGTTGCTCCCACCAGCCCAGTTTCTGTCTTACCTTTGCTATGCGCTCCTCCCAGTTTTTGGTGCACGCCCCAGCAGCTCCGAACCATATCCCCAGCACCTTCAGGTAATCTGACCTGACAGTGAAGGGGACAAAGGACCGGTCGGCCCAGTTCCCAAAGAACATGGCCTCGCTCTTGCCATGGTTTACCTTGGCTCCCGAGGCCAGTTCAAACTGGTCGCAGGTGGTCAAGAGCCTGCGTACAGACGCAGGATCCGAGCAGAAGACGGCAACGTCGTCCATGTACAGGGAGGCCTTGACTTGCATGCCTCCACTGCCTGGGATCGTCACTCCTCTTATGCCCGGATCCCTCCTGATGGACTCGGCAAAAGGTTCTATGCAGCACACAAAAAGGGCAGAGGAGAGAGGGCAGCCCTGCCTGGCTCCGGATTTGATCTGGAACTTTTCTGATTCCCACCCATTGATTGAGTGCGCTATAGATGTTTGTGTAGAGCAGTTTGATGCAATTGCGAATTCCCTCCCCAAACCCCATTTTGGAGAGCACACCCATCATGTAGGTGTGCGATATTCTGTCAAAAGCCTTCTCCTGGTCAAGGCTGATGAGGCAAGTGTCCACCCTCCTGTACTGCACGTAGGTGATCGTATCCCCGAGTAGCGCGATGCTATCAGAGATCTTCCTGCCGTGTACAGCACAGGTTTGGTCAGGGTGGATCACCGACTCCAGAGCAGACCTGACCCGATTGGCGATGACCTTGGCTAGAATTTTGTAATCCACATTCAACAGTGAAATGGGTCGCCAATTCTGAATTTCTTCCCTTTCCCCCTTCTGCTTGTAGATGAGGGTGATGATGCCTTTCCTCATGGACTCTGACATGCTGCCTTCCAGAATCATACTCTCGTACACTTCCATCAGGTCTGGGCCCATCCAGTCCCACAGTGCTGAATACAACTCAACCGGTAAGCCGTCGCTTCCGGGAGTTTTACTCGTCTCGAAGGACTTGGCGGTCTTTGTCAACTCGTCCAGAGTTAGTGGTTTGTCCAGGTTTTCCAGCTCGCTGTCGCCTATGACCTCCGTGATAGTCAACAGGATGGTCTGGGAAACAGTGCTATCTGTTAGCTTCAGGTCATACAGTCCGGCATAAAAGGATTGGCTGATCCTCAGGATGTCAGACTGCGATGACTTTACAGAGCCATCTTCTTCCTTCAGGCTGCTGATCACAGAGGACTCTCTGTGCACCTTTTGGAAGAAGAAGCGTGATCACTTTTCATCCTGCTCCACGGAGCGGACTCTGGAACGGAAGATAACCTTGGAGGCCTCCGAGGTGTAGAGCGAGGCTTGCTGGCTCTTCACCTCTTGGAGATCCTCCTTGACATCCACCCCCATCGACTGCAGCTGGAGCAAATTCTGCATACTTTTCTGGAGCCTGGACATGACCCCTCGTCTCTCTCTCACCTTTTGAACGCCCTTGAGGATGAAAAACCTCTTGATATTCCCCTTGGTTGCTTCCCACCAGAGATGTGGGGCCTCAAAGAGGGGTTTCACGGTTCTCCAACCTTTGTAATCCCTCCTGAGTTCCTCGAGGTTCTCAGGGGTCAGCAGTTTTAAATTCAGCTTCCATGTCCCCCTGCCTACCCCCTGGTCTTCCTGCAGGTGGCAGTCGGCCAGTAGGAGCAAGTGGTCAGAGAAGAACACCGGCGTTACGTCGGTGGACCTGACTGTGAAAGCTCGGGACACAAAGAAGAAGTCTATCCTGGAGCGGACGGACCCGTCTGGCCGTGACCATGTGTATCTACGCTGCGCTCCGTCTGCAGGGTTGCTGCAGACGTTGAGCAGCTTGGCGTCTTTTACCGTTTCCATCAGGAGTCTGGACGTAGCGTCTAGTTTGCTGTCGGCTTTGCTGGATCGTCCAGCCGCATCGATGATGCAGTTGAAGTCACCACCCAGGATGACCGGCTTGGAGGTGGCCACAGGACTGGGAGTTGCTGAAGAACTGCCAGCCGCTCACTCTTTACGGCCGGGGCGTACACATTAATAAGTCTGAGAGGGGTGTTTTTGTATTTCACGTCTGCTCGAGGAGGCGCCCGCCCACCACCTCCTTAACGTCGGAGATGGTGAAGTTGCCTCCCCGAAGCAGAATACCCAGGCCGGAGGAGCGGCAGTCGTTTCCTCCTGACCAGATGGATGGCCCGTGGGACCACCAGCTCGACCAGCGCCTGTAGTTGCTGAGGTGCGGAATTCCGCACTCCTGCAGGAACAGTAGGTCAGCTTTTACATTTGCCAAATAGTTGAGTGTGGCTACACACCGCGAAGTATCTTTGATGCTTCGCACATTTATGGATGCAATTTTTAAACCCATTATAAAATGGTAGATTTACCAGTCTAAAGAGTCCAGAGTCTATACAGTTGGCTGTTCCAGCTGTTGAATATTCCCCAGCATGCCGGTGGTGCTCGCAAACTTTAGCACAGTTGCAGGGCTGAGAAAAATGTTCTGGTCCGTACTGGCCCCGTGATTTTGATGCAGATGCATTGGTGGGTGGGGTGGTGTAGCCCTGGGGTTCGTCATGGCAGTCAGTAGGTGTTGGGGTTGCAGGCCGGTCTTCACCTGGGTTGTTGCTGCTCGTTACTATCGGGGTTGGTCTGTGACCTTGTTTTCTTCCCGGTCGGTGGTCTGGGGGGTCTGTGCCTCCCGTTCCACGTTGGTGCTTTGCCTCTTTATTTGAGGCCGATTCTTGTCCTGTTTTCCCTCATCGGATGAGGTGTCGGCGCTAAGTGCGCCGGCTGAGAGGTGTCGCTTTTTGCCACTACCCCTCGGGGGGTTCTTCAGTTTGTTTTTTTGTTTCCTCTTTCGTTTGTCCCTGTTCACTGTTTCCCAGGGCTCTTTATTCTTTGCCCCATCCTCTTCCTCTTCCATTGAGTGTTCCTCATCAGATGGGGCTGGGGCTGGGTTGTTAGAGCGTGCTGGGGCCTCCTCTTTTTGTTGGGTGCCCTTCTGTTGCTTTTCCGCATTCTGAACCGTGGTGTCTTTTTCGGTGGAGGGTGTATGAACCTCCTCTCTGGTCGCCTTTTTAACTCCGCTGCTGCAATTTGAGCATATGTCGCCCCGCGTTTCGGGCAGGCCCTGTAAAGATCGCCGGCCTCCCCACACAGGTTGCAGCACTTGTCTTCCTTGCAGTCCTTAGTCATGTGTCCCTCCTGCCTGCAGTTTTTACAGAAGGTCACACTGCAGTTTGCGGCAACATGCCCCGTTTTGCCACAGGTGTGGCATACTCGTGGCTGTCCCACGTAGTAGAGGTAGCCACGATTTACTCCAATAGCGAAACTGGAGGGGGGGTGCAGGATGGTTCCGTTGCTGTCCGTTCTTAGGGTCACCTTGACCTGGTACTCACTTGTCCAGATGCCGAAGGTGTCTTTCACTTGCACGCTGTCACTTTTCAGCTCAGCGTACCTGGCGAGGAACGTGAGCACATCAGACACAGGGACGTGGGGGTTGTACGTGTGCAGTGTAACAACCCGATTTCGCTGCGCCGGTAGCGTAAACAGAGGCTACGCAGTCAGGATCGACAGGAGACTCTGGTTACCTTTTTCCTTGAAGACGTTCAGGAATTTGATGCACGCTGCGACACTCTTGAAGGTGACATCAAAGAAACCATTCTTGGGGAAGTTTTGCAAGCAGATCTCTGTTGCTTTAAACCCACAACATTCGAGCAGCTCCCGCTTCACTAAGTGTTTCCGGTCCACAGGTGACTCTCCTTCCGCTTTCTTCACTGTGACTCGGACAGTGTTTCGCACTCCCCAGCCTGGTGGTCGGGATGCAGCTGCATCCATAGCTCGTACGTTGGGTGTGAAACTGTATCGGCATTAGGCCTAAACCAGAGGTTTAGGCCAGCATGTAGATCCACCAATAGCAGCCAAGCTCCAAACGTTTCATCTTTGAAGACTTCAATCACTCCGAGTTCTCTCGCAGAAGATCTCTGTTGCTTTAAACCCACAACACTCGAGCAACTCCCGCTTCACGAAGTGTTTCCGGTCCACAGGTGACTCTCCTTCCGCTTTCTTCACTGTGACTCGGACAGTGTTTCGCACTCCCCAGCCTGGTGGTCGGGATGCAGCTGCATCCATAGCTCGTACGTTGGGTGTGAAACTGTATCGGCGTTAGGCATGTAGATCCACCAATAGCAGGCACGCTCCAAACGTTTCTTCTTTGACGACTTCAATCCCTCCGAGTTCTCCAGTCCACGATCGTCATCGAAATCCTCAGCTTCCCTCGATCAAATAAGACTGCACTTGATCTTAGCCAAAAGGTCGAGAAGCGATAGCCTATATTTTCCGGCTATGGCCCTTGTCCTCCTCGTCCACCGACATTCAGGTGCACCTTGCTGCGCTCGACTGTGTTTTGGAACTTTTAGTCTACGGTCACTGTTTGTCAAGAGACCTCCAGCTTGGCCGAGCACGGTGGAGTCTGTGCGTGCAGAACCAGTAAAACAAAACAGGGAGACATCGTCTGGCACGCCTTCCACTGTCGTCACAGGAATAAATGGAGACGCTGTGAAGGCCCAGTGACACCCAACGCAGGGAGTCGAAGGAACCTCCAGCTTTGCCGAACAAAGGGCAAGTAGCAAGCAGCAAGTACTGGCGAAATCCAACAGGCGGCAATGTCTAGTCCCACTTAGCTCGAACCTGGCGTGTTGGTTGTTGAGTCAGGAGAACGAAAAGAGACGCCGTGAAGGTACACCTACATCCAAATCAGGATGCCGTTCAGTCTGTCGCCACACTTCAAAGTTGTGCAGGATGAAGGGCTGTGGTAACTGACGTGAGGAGACGGCAAGCCGGCATCCTGGGGTGAGGGGGAGTGGACTGTAAAAAGCAGCAGGAAATCTGTGCGCATACCAGCTGAAAACGGAGCCTGGCTGCCGCAAGTCCGCGAGTCCATCGGCTCACAACATAAGTGCACGAAGTGCCCGCCAGCAGAAAAGGTAGCATTGCTTTGGAGCCTGAAATGCCTTCAATTGGTCAGGATGAGACAACTGGACAAGAGAGAAAAGGGGAAGCCAGTTTTTGGCTCCAATTTCTGCTTTTGTACTTCTTGCTCCCCAAAGCGGGGTGAAGGCACCATTCCTGGAAACATTGCAAGACCAGGTTGATGCGTGAAGCGGAAGGAGCAAGCCCCTGAACCATCTCCGCGTCCCAAAAATCAATTTAACATTCAGTCCTCAACTAGAAGACATACCAGATATTAAACTGATAAGAACAGATTTTTTTTTTTTCAAAAAAAAATATACTTTATTCATAAAAATTTATCATGAGCATTACAGAAACATTTCAAATTGTCTTGACTGTACATTTCCGGCAGGGTTACATGTTGTCTTGACTTTCTTTCATTCAATTTTGATATTGTCGTACACATATCACTCTTTACATTACAATTCCTTCTTAAATATTTACAGTGCCATGTTTGTTTTTGTACATTGGAGTGTTGGTTGCCCAGACCGAGGGGCTTTACACTGTTACGCGCCCCTCGGTGTACATTTGCTGGAAAGACTTTACACAGTGGTGTTTCCCCATTGCGCCTTGGCGGCAGCTGCCCCAAGCTTGAGTGCGTCCCTCAGCACGTAGTCCTGGACCTTGGAATGTGCCAGTCTGCAACACTCGGTCGAGGACAATTCTTTGCACTGGAAGATCAGCAAGTTTCGGGCAGACCAAGGAGCGTCTTTCACCGAGTTGATGACCTTCCAGCAGCAGTTGATATTTGTCTCGGTGTGTGTCCCTGGAAACAGTCCGTAGAGCACAGAGTCGTGTGTCACAGATCTGTTTGGGATAAACCTTGACAAATACCACTGCATCTCTCTCCAGACCTTCTTTGCAAAGGCACATTCCACAAGGAGGTGTGTGACCGTCTCATTTCCCCCACAGCCACTCCGAGGGCAGCGTGCATTGGTGCAGAGCCTTCGGGTGTGCATGAAGAATCTGACAGGGTGGGCCCTTCTCACCACCAGCCAAGCTCGGTCTTGGTGCTTGTTTGAAAGTTCTGGTGATGAGTCGTTCTGCCAGATGACTCTGGCAGTCTGCTCAGGGAACCATCCAACGTCCTCCACGGTCTCCTTTTCCCTGAGGGACTCGAGGACATTACGTGCTGACCACTGCTTCATTGCCTTGTGGTCAAAGGTGTTTTTCTTCAAAAACTTTTCCACAAAGGACAGGTGGTACGGTACGGTCCAACTACTTGGAGCGTTCCGCGGCAATGAGGCCAGGCCCATCCTTCGTAACACCGGGGACAGGTAGAACCTCAGTATGTAGTGACACTTGGTGTTTGCATACTGGGGGTCCACGCACAGCTTGATGCAGCTGGTCACAAAGGTGGCCAACAGGATGAGGGAGGCGTTGGGTACGTTCCGCCCTCCCTTCTCCAGAGGTTTGTACATGGTGTCCCTTCGGACACGGTCCATCTTGGATCGCCAGATAAATTTGAAGATGGCCCGGGTGACTGCTGTGGCGTAGGGTCGGGTTATGGGCCAGACCTGCGCCACATACAGTAGCACCGAGAGTACCTCACACCTGATGACCAGGGTTTTGCCCGCAATGGAGAGGGAGCGTTGCTCCCACCAGCCCAGTTTCTGTCTTACCTTTACTATGCGCTCCTCGCAGGTTTTGGTGCACGCCCCAGCAGCTCCGAACCATATCCCCAGCATCTTCAGGTAATCTGACCTGACAGTGAAGGGGACAAAGGACCGGTCGGCCCAGTTCCCAAAGAACATGGCCTCGCTCTTGCCCCGGTTTACCTTGGCTCCCGAGGCCAGTTCAAACTGGTCGCAGGTGGTCAAGAGCCTGCGCAGAGGCGCACGATCCGAGCAGAAGACGGCAACGTCGTCCATGTACAGGGAGGCCTTGACTTGCATGCCTCCACTGCCTGGGATCGTCACTCCTCTTATACCCGGATCCTTCCTGATGGACTCGGCAAAAGGTTCTATGCAGCACACAAAAAGGGCAGAGGAGAGAGGGCAGCCCTGCCTGACTCCGGATTTGATCTGGAACTTTTCTGATTCCCACCCATTGATTGAGACTGCGCTGTAGATGTTTGTGTAGAGCAGTTTGATCCAATTGCGAATTCCCTCCCCAAACCCCATTTTGGAGAGCACATCCATCATGTAGGTGTGCGATATTCTGTCAAAAGTCTTCTCCTGGTCAAGGCTGATGAGGAAAGTGCCCACCCTCCTGTGGTAGTAGGTATTGGGGGTCATGTGGGACTGGAAGCCCTAATGTCATTGGCTGACAGATCCCGGGTCCTGGTTGGCCGTTGACCTCATGCTCCTCCCTGAATCCGAAGTATAAGAAGCCGGTGCCTTCCCCCGCAGGCCAGTTTACTATCGGGCTGCTGGGGAACAGACACGCTTAATAAAGCGTCATCGACTTCACTCTATTTGTCTCACGGAGTCTTTGTGCGCTACAATTTATTAAGCGTGCCTAAAAAGGACTATGGAGCTCAGGATCATTCCAGAATGCCTGAAGATCAGCCCCCACGCAGTGAATGCGGCAGCAGCCTTCAAACACTGGCAGACTTGCTTCGAGGCCTACATCAGATCGACCACAGGCCGAGTCTCAGACAAACAAAAACTGCAGGTCCTGCACTCGAGGGTGAGCACGGAGATTTTCACCCTCATTGAAGACACCGACGATTTCCAGACGGCGTTCACAGCACTGAGAAGTCTCTACGTTCGCCCAGTTAACCAAATCTACGCTCGCTACCAGCTCGCGACAAGACGGCAAGCTCCCGGAGAATCGATGGACGAGTTCTACGCCGCGCTGCTGATTTTTGGACGAGCCTGCAGCTGCCCGTCGGTGAATGCAAACGAACATACGGACATGTTAATGCGCGACGCTTTTGTGGCAGGTATGCAATCCTCCCAAATCCGCCAAAGACTCCTAGAAAAAGAGTCGCTAGGACTCTCAGAGGCACGGGCCCTGCAGCCTCCCTGGATGTAGCCGCGCATAATACCCGCGCCTACGGCCCTGACCGCGCGGCAGGCCATTGGGCCCCGTACGTACCCGTCACGGCAAACACCCTTCCCTCCCCCCACCCCCCCGGACACCCCACAGGCTTGCGCAGTCCAAACGCCGAGTCGCACCGGGGGCGCCCACTGTTATTTCTGCGGCCAGGCGAAGCACCCCCGACAGCGCTGTCCGGCCCGCGCAGCCATCTGCAAAAGCTGCGGGAAAAAGGGCCACTATGCGGTGGTGTGCTGATCCCGCGAGGTCGCCGCCGTCCCGGGGCCACAGGGAGCCCTACAGGCAATCTATGCCTCCCAACCCCCCCCCCCCCCAGCACGCCATGTGCGACCCTCAGACGCCGCCATTTTGGGTCCCGCCAACGCGGTCCCGGGAGAACTGGGAGCCCTGCACGCCGCCTACGCTGCCCAACCCCCCTCCCCGCAGCCCATGTACGACCCGCCGCCGGCGCTCCCGATTTGGGTGCAGGCCAACACTCTCCACGGAGAGGAAGGGGTTTTTCGCGTCCCGAACGCCACCCTCACCCCCGTCCCGCGCCCCACGCCTGACCGCGGGCGCAACCTACCTGGACCCCGACCACCACTGTCCCTGGCGAGGGAGCTCCGCACGGTCCCAGCGCTCGCGGCCCCACGACTGACCCGCCAGCGCCGCCGGCCTGGGCCCCGACCACCGCTGTCCCCGGCGAGGGAGCTCCGCGCGGTCCCAGCGCTCACGGCCCCACGACTGACCCGCCGGCGCCGCCGACCTGGGCCGCGACCACCTCTGTCCCCGGCGAGGGAGCTCCGCGCGGTCCTAGCGCCCGCGGCCCTGGCGCTCGCAGTGAAGGAACTCCGCGCGGTCCTAGCGCTCCCCAGACCCCCCAGCACACCATGTGCGACCCGCAGACGCCGCCATTTTGGGTCCCGACCACCACGAGGGGAGGAGGGGCGCCGCCATCTTGGACCGCCCCCGACCTGTACGACGCATGGGGACGGCCATTTTGTCCACCCCCGACGCCATCTTGTGACCCCCTCAGCCACGTGCGATGTATGGGGGCGGCCATTTTGTCCATCCCCGACGCCATCTTGGACGGCAACAATGGACCCCACCCCGCTACTACAACCACGGCTCGCTTCAGTTACGCTCGATCAGGCTCGGCCCCGGACTCTCCAGACGACGACGACAATGGTCCTAATTAATGGCCACGAGACGCCATGCCTAGTCGACTCCGGGAGCACGGAAAGTTTTATACATCCCGACACAGTAAGACGCTGTTCCTTAACGACCTACCCCAGCGCAAAAAAGATTTGCCTAGCTGCAGGATCCCACTCCGTACAGATCCAGGGATTCTGCATAGTTACCCTGACGGTACAGGGGAGGGAATTCAAAAACTACAAACTTAACGTCCTTCCCCAACTCTGTGCCCCCACCTTGCTGGGCTTAGATTTTCAATGTAACCTCCAGAGCCTTACGTTTAAATTCGGCGGCCCCATACCCCCACTCACTATCTGCGGCCTCGCAACCCTCAAGGTGCAACCCCCGTCCTTGTTTGCAAACCTCACCCCGGATTGCAAACCCATCGCCACTAGGAGCAGACGGTACAGCGCCCAGGACCGGACCTTCACTCGCTCCGAAGTCCAGCGGCTACTAAAGGAGGGCATAATCCAGGCCAGCAATAGTCTCTGGAGAGCGCAGGTGGTAGTAGTGAAGACAGGGGAGAAACAAAGGATGGTCACTGACTATAGCCAGACCATTAACAGGTACACACAATTAGACGCGTACCCTCTCCCCCGCATATCCGACATGGTCAATCGGATTGCCCAGTATAAAGTCTTCTCCAACGTGGACCACAAGTCCGCCTACCATCAGCTCCCCATCCGCCCAAGTGACCGCAAGTACACAGCCTTCGAGGCAGACGGGCGTTTATACCATTTCCTACGGGTCCCTTTTGGCGTCACAAACGGGATATCGGTCTTCCAACGGGAGATGGACCGAATGGTTGATCAACATGGGTTACGGGCCACGTTCCCGTACCTCGACAATGTAACCATCTGCGGCCACGATCAGCAGGACCACGACGCCAACCTCCAAAAATTCCTCCAGACCGCCAAAGCCTTGAACCTCACGTACAACGAGGGCAAGTGCGTTTTTAGCACCGACCAGCTAGCCATTCTGGGCTACATAGTGCGCAATGGGACAATAGGCCCCGACCCCGAACGTATGCGCGCACTCATGGAATTTCCCCTCCCGCACTGCCCAAAAGCCCTGAAACGCTGCCTGGGGTTCTTTTCGTACTACGCCCATTGGGTCCCCCAGTACGCAGACAAGGCCCGCCCCCTAATACAAACCACGACTTTCCCTCTGCCGTCAGAGGCTTGCCAGGCCTTCAGCCGCATCAAAGCGGACATCGCAAAGGCCACGATGCACGCCATCGACGAGTCCCTCCCCTTCCAGGTCGAGAGCGACGCCTCTGACGTAGCTCTAGTGGCTACCCTTAACCAAGCGGGCAGACCTGTGGCCTTCTTCTCCCGAACCCTCCACGCCTCAGAAATCCGCCACTCCTCAGTGGAAAAGGAAGCCCAAGCCATAGTGGAAGCTATGCGACATTGGAGGCATTACCTGGCCGGCAGGAGATTCACTCTCCTCACTGACCAACGGTCGGTAGCTTTCATGTTCGATAATGCACAGCGGGGCAAGATTAAAAATGAAAAGATCTTAAGGTGGAAGATCGAGCTCTCCACCTTCAACTACGAGATCTTGCACCGGCCGGAAAGCTGAACGAGCCGTCCGATGCCCTATCCCGCGGCACATGTGCCAACGCACAAATTGACCGCCTCGAAGCCCTCCACGAGGACCTCTGCCACCCGGGGGTCACTCGGTTTTGCCACTTCATCAAGTCCCGCAATCTCCCATACTCTTTAGAGGAGGTCCGTACAGTCACAAGGGACTGCCACATCTGTGCAGAATGCAAACCGCATTTTTTCAGGCCAGATGGAGCGCACCTGATTAAGGCTTCCCGCCCCTTTGAACGCCTCAGTCTCGATTTCAAAGGGCCCCGTCCCCTCCACCGACCGCAACGCGTATTTCCTTAATGTAGTGGACGAATACTCCCGCTTCCCTTTTGCCATTCCCTGCTCCGACATGACTGCGGCCACAGTCATTAAAGCCCTGAACAGCATCTTCACGCTGTTCGGTTACCCCGCATACGTCCACAGCGACAGGGGTCCTCTTTCATGAGTGACGAGTTGCACCAGTTCCTGCTCAGCAAGGGCATAGCTTCAAGCAGGACGACCAGCTACAATCCCCGGGGGAACGGGCAAGTAGAAAGGGAGAACGGCACGGTCTGGAAGGCCGTCCTACTGGTCCTACGGTCCAGGGATCTCCCAGTTTCACGGTGGCAGGAGGTCCTCCCGGACGCTCTCCATTCCATCCGGTCGTTATTATATACAAGCACTAATCAAACGCCCCACGAGCGCCTCCTTGTCTTCCCTAGGAGGTCCTCCTCTGGAACGTCGCTGCCGACCTGGCTGGCGGCCCCAGGACCCATCCTGCTCCGAAAGCACTTTCGGGCACATAAGGCGGACCCGTTGGTCGAAAGGGTTCACCTCCTCCACGCAAACCCCCAGTACGCCTACGTGGAGTACCCCGACGGCCGAAAGGACACGGTCTCCCTGCTGGATCTGGCGCCCGCCGGCACCACGCACACCCCCCCCCCCCCCCGACACCATCAACCCAACCGCCCCCCTTCCTGCCACCGCCGCACCCCGCGACCGCCCCCTTCCCAGCAGGATCAGTCCCCCTCCCCTTTGCACCGATAGCTAAAACCGTGCGGCTCCCGGAGGCGACAACACTGGTACAAGCACCACCACCACCACCGGGGCCGAGGCGATCGACACGGACGACCAGACCGCCCGACCGACTCGTGGCGTCGATGTAAAACAAAGATGGACTGTCCAATGAACATTTTGTTTTTCCTATACCCTCTGTAAAAAGTTGTAACGGGACAATACTGTCCAATACTGTACTACCATGTAACTGTTCTATCCTCCCAGGACCAGCCCTGTAAACCCTTACCACCATATGAAGCATCACCCCGCCGGGTTCATTTTTGACAAGGGGTGAATGTGGTAGTAGGTATTGGGGGTCATGTGGGACTGGAAGCCCTAATGTCATTGGCTGACAGATCCCGGGTCCTGGTTGGCCGTTGACCTCATGCTCCGCCCTGAAGGCGAAGTATAAGAAGCCGGTGCCTTCCCCCGCAGGCCAGTTTACTATCGGGCTGCTGGGGAACAGACACGCTTAATAAAGCCTCATTGACTTCACTCTATTCGTCTCACGGAGTCTTTGTGCGCTACACCTCCTGTCCTGCACGTAGGCGATCGTATCCCTGAGTAGCGCGATGCTATCAGAGATCTTCCTGCCGGGTACAGCACAGGTTTGGTCAGGGTGGATCACCGACTCCAGAGCAGACCTGACCCGATTGGCGATGACCTTAGCTAGAATTTTGTAATCCACATTCAACAGTGAAATGGGTCGCCAATTTCGAATTTCTTCCCTTTCCCCCTTCTGCTTGTAGATGAGGGTGATGATGCCTTTCCTCATGGACTCTGACATGCTGCCTTCCAGGAGCATACTCTCGTACACTTCCAGCAGGTCTGGGCCCATCTACTCCCACAGAGCCAAATACAACTCAACCGGTAAGCCGTCGCTTCCGGAGATTTTACTCATCTCGAAGGACTTGGCGGCCTTTGTCAAATCATCCAGAGTTAGTGGTTTGTCCAGGTTTTCCAGCTCGCTGTCGCCTATGACCTCCGTGATAGTCGACAGGAAGGTCTGGGCAACAGTGCTATCTGTTGGCTTCAGATCATACAGTCCGGCAGAAAAGGATTGGCTGATCCACAGGATGTCAGACTGCGATGACTTTACAGAGCCATCTTCTTCCTTCAGGCTGCTGATCACAGAGGTCTCTCTGTGTACCTTTTGGAAGAAGAAGGGTGAGCACTTTTCGTCCTGCTCCACGGAGCGGACTCTGGAACGGAAGATAACCTTGGAGGCCTCCGAGTTGTAGAGTGAGGCTTGCTGGCTCTTCACCTCTTGGAGATCCTCCTTGACATCCACCCCCATCGACTGCAGCTGGAGCAAATTCTGCATACTTTTCTGGAGACTGGACATGACCCCTCGTCTCTCTCTCACCTTTTGAACACCCTTGAGGATGAAAAACCTCTTGATATTCCCCTTGATTGCTTCCCACCAGAGATGTGGGGCATCAAAGAGGGGTTTTACTGTTCTCCAACCTTTGTAATCCCTCCTGAGTTTCTCGAGTTTCTCAGGGGTCAGCAGTTTTACATTTGGCTTCCATTTTCCCCTGCCTACCCCCTGGTCTTCCTGCAGGTGGCAGTCGGCCAGTAGGAGGCAGTGGTCAGAGAAGAACACCGGCGTTACGTCGATGGAACTGACCGTGGAAGCTCTAGACACAAAAAAGAAGTCTATCCTGGAGCAGACGGACCCGTCTGGCCGTGACCATGTGTATCTACGCTGCGTTCCGTCTGCAGGGTTGCTGCAGACGTCGAGCAGCTTGGCGTCTTTTACCGTTTCCATCAGGAGTCTGGACGTAGTGTCTAGTTTGCTGTCGGCTCTGCTGGATCGTCCAGCCGCATCGATGATGCAGTTGAAGTCACCACCCAGAATGACCGGCTTGGAGGTGGCCAACAGAAGTGGGAGTTGCTGAAGGACTGCCAGCCGCTCACTTTTTACGTCCGGGGCGTACACATTAATAAGTCTGAGAAGGAAGTTTTTGTATTTCACATCTGCTACGAGGAGGCGCCCGCCCACCACCTTCTTAACGTCGGAGATGGTGAAGTTGCCTCCCCGCAGCAGAATACCAAGGCCGGAGGAGCGGCAGTCGTTTCCTCCTGACCAGATGGACGGCCCGTGGGACCAGCGCTTGTCGTGGCTGAGGTGCGGAATTCCGCACTCCTGCAGGAACAGTCGGTCGGCTTTCACATTTCCCAAATAGTTGAGGGTGGCTGCACACCGCGAAGTATCTTTGATGCTTCGCACATTTATGGATGCAATTTTTAAACCCATTATAAAAAGGTAGATTTACCAGTCTCAAGAGTCCAGAGCCTGTACTGTTGGCTGTTCCAGCTGTTGGATGTTCCCCAGCATGCCGGTGGTGCTCGCAAACTTTAGCACAGTTGCAGGGCTGAGAAAACTTTTCTGGTCCGCACTGGCCCCGTGATTTTGATGCAGATGCATTGGGGGGGGGGGGTGTAGCCCTGGGGTTCGTCGTGGCAGTCAGTAGGTGTTGGGGATGCAGGCCGGTCTTCACCTGGGTTGTTGCTGCTCGTTACTATCGGGGTTGGTCTGTGACCTTGTTTTCTTCCCGGTCGGTGGTCTGGGGGGGGGTCTGTGCCTCCCCAAGTTGGTGCTTTGCCTCTTTATTTGAGGCCGATTCTTGTCCTGTTTTCCCTCATCGGATGAGGTCTCGGCGCTAAGTGCGCTGGCTGAAAGGTGTCGCTTTTTGCCACTACCCCTCGGGGGGTTCTTCAGTTTGTTTTTTTGTTTCCTCTTTCGTTTGTCCCTGTTCACTGTTTCCCAGGGCTCTTTATTCTTTGTCCCATCCTCTTCCTCTTCCACTGAGTGTTCCTCATCAGATGGGGATAGGGCTGGGTTGTCAGGGCGTGCTGCGGCCTCCTATTTTTGTTGGGGGCCCTTCTGTTGCTTTTCCGCATTCTGTGCCATGGTGTCTTTTTCGGTGAAGGGTGTATGCACCTCCTCTCTGGTCGCCTTTTTAACTCCGCTGCTGATGATTTGAGAATATGTCGCCCCGCGGTTCGGGCAGGCCCTGTAAAGATGGCCGACCTCCCCACACAGGTTGCAGCACTTGTCCTCTTTGCAGTCCTTAGTCATGTATCCCTCCTGCCTGCAATTTTTGCAGAAGGTCACACTGCAGTTTGCGGCAACATGCCCCGTTTTGCCACAGGTGTGGTTACTCGTTGCTGTCCCACGTAGTAGAGGTAGCCACGATTCCCTCCAATGGCGAAACTGGAGGGGGGGTGCAGGATGGTTCCGTTGCCGTCTGTTCTTAGAGTCACCTTGATCTGGTGCTCACTTGTCCAGATGCCGAAGGTGTCTTTCACTTGCACGCTGTCACTTTTCAGCTCAGAATACCTGGTGAGGAAAGTGAGCACATCAGACACGGGGACGTGGGGGTTGTACGTGTGCAGTGTAACAACCCGGTTTTGCTGTGACGGTAGCGTAAACAGAGGCTCCGCAGTCAGGATCGACAGGGGAATCTGGTTACCTTTTTCCTTGATGACGTTCAAGAATTTGATGCACGCTGCGACGCTCTTGAAGGTGACATCAAAATATCCATTGTTGGGGAAGTTTTGCAAGCAGAAGATCTCTGTTGCTTTAAACCCACAACACTAGAGCAGCACCGTCTTCACGAAGTGTTTCCGGTCCAAATGTGACTCTCCTTCCGTTTTCTTCACTGTGACTCGGACAGTGTTTCGCACTCCCCAGTCTGGTGGTCGGGATGCAGCTGCATCCATAGCTCGTACGTTTGGTCTGAAACTGTATCGGCGTTAGGCATGTAGATCCACCAATAGCAGGCACGCTCCAAACGTTTCTTCTTTGACGACTTCAATCCCTCCGAGTTCTCCAATCCACGATCGTCATCGAAATCCTGAGCTTCCCTCGATCAAATGAGACTACACTTGATCTTAGCCAAAAGGCCGAGAAGCGATTGCCAAGTAAACCGATAAGAACAGATTTTTTTTTTTTTTTCAAAAAAATATACTTTATTCATAAAAATTTATCATAAGCATTACAGAAACATTTCAAATTGTCTTGACTGTACATTTCCGGCAGGGTTACATGTTGCCTTGACTTTGTTTCATTCAATTTTGATATTGTCGTACACATATCACTCTTTACATTACAATTCCTTCTTAAATATTTACAGTGGCATGTTTGTTTTTGTACATTGGAATGTTGGTTGCCCAGACCGAGGGGCTTTTCACTGTTACCTGCCCCTCGGTGTACATTTGCTGGAAAGACTTTACACAGTGGTCTTTCCCCATTGCGCCTTGGCGGCAGCTGCCCCAAGCTTGAGTGCGTCCCTCAGCACGTAGTCCTGGACCTTGGAATGTGCCAGTCTGCAACACTCGGTCGAGGACAATTCTTTGCACTGGAAGATCAGCAAGTTTCGGGCAGACCAAAGAGCGTATTTTACCGAGTTGATGACCTTCCAGCAGCAGTTGATATTTGTCTCGGTGTGTGTCCCTGGAAACAGTCCGTTGAGCACAGAGTCCTGTGTCACAGATCTGTTCGGGATAAACCTTGACAAATACCAGTGCATCTCTCTCCAGACCTTCTTTGCAAAGGCACATTCCACAAGGAGGTGTATGGCCGTCTCATTTCCCCCACAGCCACTCCGTGGGCAGCGTGCATTGGCGCACAGCCTTCGGGTGTGCATGAAGAATCTGACAGGGAGGGCCCTTCTCACCACCAGCCAAGCTAGGTCTTGGTGCTTGTTTGAAAGTTCTGGTGATGAGGCGTTCTGCCAGATGACTCTGGCAGTCTGCTCAGGGAACCATCCCACGTCCTCCACGGTCTCCTTTTCCCCGAGGGCCTCGAGGACATTACGTGCTGACCACTGCTTCATTGCCTTGTGGTCAAAGGTGTTTTCCTTCAAAAACTTTTCCACGAAGGACAGGTGGTACGGTACGGTCCAACTACTTGGAGCGTTCCGTGGCAATGAGGCCAGGCCCATCCTTCGCAACACCGGGGACAGGTAGAACCTCAGTATGTAGTGACACTTGGTGTTTGCATACTGGGGGTCCAAACACAGCTTGATGCAGCTGGACACAAAGGTGGCCAACAGGATGAGGGACGCGTTGGGTATGTTCCGCCCTCCCTTCTCCAGAGGTTTGTACATGGTGTCCCTTCGGACACGGTCCATCTTGGATCGCCAGATAAATTTGAAGATGGCCCGGGTGACTGCTGTGGCGTAGGGTCGTGTGATGGGCCAGACCTGCGCCATGTACAGTAGCACCGAGAGTACCTCACACCTGATGACCAGGGTTTTGCCCGCAATGGAGAGGGAGCGTTGCTCCCACCAGCCCAGTTTCTGTCTTACCTTTCCTATGCGCTCCTCCCAGTTTTTGGTGCACGCCCCAGCAGCTCCGAACCATATCCCCAGCACCTTCAGGTAATCTGACCTGACAGTGAAGGGGACAAAGGACCGGTCTGCCCAGTTCCCAAAGAACATGGCCTCGCTCTTGCCCCGGTTTACCTTGGCTCCCTGGGATCGTCACTCCTCTTATACCCGGATCCCTCCTGATGGACTCGGCAAAAGGTTCTATGCTGCACACAAAAAGGGCAGAGGAGAGAGGGCAGCCCTGCCTGGCTCCGGATTTGATCTGGAACTTTTCTGATTCCCACCCATTGATTGAGACGGCGCTGTAGATGTTTGTGTAAAGCAGTTTGATCCAATTGCGAATTCTCTCCCCAAACCCCATTTTGGAGAGCACAGCCATCATGTAGGTGTGCGATATTCTGTCAACAGCCTTCTCCTGGTCAAGGCTGATGAGGCAAGTGTCCACCCCTTTGTCCTGCACATAGACGATTGTATCCCTGAGTAGCGCGAGGCTATCAGAGATCTTCCTGCCGGGTACAGCACAGGTCTGGTCAGGGTGGATCACCGACTCCAGAGCAGACCAGACCCGATTGGCGATGACCTAGGCTAGAATTTTGTAGTCCACATTCAACAGTGAAATAGGTCGCCAATTTCGAATTTCTTCCCTTTCCCCCTTCTGCTTGTAGATGAGGGTGATGATGCCTTTCCTCATGGACTCTGACATGCTGCCTTCCAGAAGCATACTCTCGTACACTTCCAGCAGGTCTGGGCCGATCCAATCCCACAGAGCCGAATACAACTCAACCGGTAAGACGTTGCTTCCGGGAGTTTTACTCGTCTCGAAGGACTTGACGGCCTTTGTCAGCTCGTCCAGAGTTAGTGGTTTGTCCAGGTTTTCCAGCTCACTGTCGCCTATGACCTCCGTGATAGTGAACAGGAAGGTCTGGGAAACAGTGCTATCTGTTGGCTTCAGATCATACAGTCCGGCATAAAAAGGATTGGCTGATCCTCAGGATGTCAGACTGCGATGACTTTTCTGAGCCATCTTCTTCCTTCAGGCTGCTGATCACAGAGGTCTCTCTGAGCACATTTTGGAAAAAGAAGCGTGAGCACTTTTCGTACTGCTCCACGGAGCGGACTCTGGAACGGAAGATAAACTTGGAGGCCTCCGAGGTGTAGAGCGAGGCTTGCTGGCTCTTCACCTCTTGGAGATATTCCAGCACATCGACCCCCATCGACTGCAGCTGGAGCAAATTCTGCATACTTTTCTGGAGCCTGGACATGACCCCTCGTCTCTCTCTCACCTTTTGAACGCCCTTGAGGATGAAAAACCTCTTGATATTCCCCTTGGTTGCTTCCCACCAGAGATGTGGGGCCTCAAAGAGGGGTTTCACGGTTCTCCAACCTTTGTAATCCCTCCTGAGTTCCTCGAGGTTCTCAGGGGTCAGCAGTTTTACATTTAGCTTCCATGTCCCCCTGCCTACCCCCTGGTCTTCCTGCAGGTGGCAGTCGGCCAGTAGGAGCAAGTGGTCAGAGAAGAACACCGGCCTAACGTCGGTGGACCTGACCGTGAAAGCTCGGGACACAAAGAAGAAGTCTATCCTGGAGCGGACGGACCTGTCTGGCCATGACCATGTGTATCTGCGCTGCGCTCCGTCTGCAGGGTTGCTGCAGACGTCGAGCAGCTTGGCGTCTTTTACCGTTTCCATCAGGAGTCTGGACGTAGCGTCTAGTTTGCTGTCGGCTTTGCTGGATCGTCCAGCCGCATCGATGGTGCAGTTGAAGTCACCACCCAGGATGACCGGCTTGGAGGTGGCCACAGCAGTGGGAGTTGCTGAAGGACTGCCAGACGCTCACTTTTTACGGCCGGGGCGTACACATTGATAAGTCTGAGAGGGGTGTTTTTGTATTTCACGTCTGCTACGAGGAGGTGCCCGCCCACCACCTCCTTAACGTCGGAGATGGTGAAGTTGCCTCCCCGCAGCAGAATACCCAGGCCGGAGGAGCGGCAGTCGTTTCCTCCCGACCCGATGGATGGCCCGTGGGACCACCAGCTCGACCAGCGCCTGTAGTTGCTGAGGTGCGGAATTACGCACTCCTGCAGGAACAGTAGGTCAGCTTTTACATTTGCCAAATAGTTGAGTGTGGCTACACACCGCGAAGTATCTTTGATGCTTCGCACATTTATGGATGCAATTTTTAAACCCATTATAAAATGGTAGATTTACCAGTCTCAAGATTCCAGAGTCTATACAGTTGGCTGTTCCAGCTGTTGAATATTCCCCAGCATGCCGGTGGTGCTCGCGGTATTAATATGGAGCCGTATTAATATGGCTGCATATTAAAATGGAGCAGAATTAATATGCTGGATAGAAATATGGAACAGTTTTAATTTGGCTGGATCCCGTTGAGTTTCTGGAAGGGCATATACTGGCCTCGAGAAAGGTGTTTTTTTAGGTCTCCAAAGCAATTCGCTTTACATAAACATGTTTAATGTTTAAAAACATGATTTATTATGGGGCACATTTTAAGTCCGATCACAGTAGGGCACTTTTAGTTGGTGTGTTACTGTAATGCTCTGTTTAAATAAGGTCTGTTTGACTGTCGGGCACTGTTTAAATACATTTGATTGGCTATAGGGCACTGTTTAAATGCATTTGGTTTACTGGAGGGCACTGTTTAAAAGCACTTAATTTCCTGTAGAGCACTGTTTAAATGCATCTGATTTGCTGTAGGACACTGTATAAATGCATTTGATTTCCTGTAGGGCACTGTTTAAATGCATTTGATTTACTATAGGGCACTATTTAAATGCATTTGATTTCCTGTAGGGCACAGTTTAAATGCATTTTATTTACTTCACCGCACTATTTAAACACATTTGGTTTACTACAGGGCACTGTTTAAATTCATTTAATTTACTGTAGGGCACTACTTATATGCATTGGAGTGTTGGGCACTCTTTAAATGCATTTAGTTTACTGTCGGAAACTGTTTAAAAGCATTTAGTATACTGTAGGGCACTGTTTGAATGCATTTGATTTACTGGAGGGCACTTTTTAAATGAATTTAGTTCACTGTAGGATACTGTTTAAATGCATTTGATTCATTGTAGCGCCTGTTTAAAAACATTTGATTTACTGTGTCACTGTTTAAATGCATTTGATTTACTGTAGGGCACTGTTTAAATGCAGTTGATTTAACGTACAACACTGTTTAAATGCATTTTATTTACAGGAGGGCAATATTTAAATGCATTTGAGTATCGGGCACTGTTTAAATGCAATTAGTTTACTGTAGGGCACTGTTTAAATGCCTTTAGTTTGCTTTCGGGCACTGTTTAAATGCTCTTGATTTACTGTAGGGCACTGTTTCAATGCGTTTGATTTCGTGTCGGGCACTGTTTAACGCATTTAATTTATTCTAGGGCTCAAATTTAAATACTTTTGATTTACTGTCAGGCACTGTTTAAATGCAATTAATTTACTATAAATCACTATTTAAATATATTTGGCTTACTGTAGGGCACTGTTTGAATGCATTTGATTTGCTTCAGGGCAGTTTTTAAATGCATTTAGTTTACTGTGTCACTGTTTAAATGCATTTGATTTATTGTAGCGCCTGTTTAAATACATTTAATTTACTGTGTCACTGTTTAAAAACATTTGGATTTGTGTAGGGCACTATTTAAATGCATTTGATTTACTATAAAGCACTGTTTAAAAACATTTGGTTTACTGTAGGGCATTGTTTAAATGCATTTGACTTAACGTAGGACACTTTTTAAATGCATTTGATTTACAGTCAGGCAATGTTGAAATGCATTCAATTTACTCGAGGGCACTGTTTCAATACATTTGATGGACTGTTGTGCGCTATTTAATTATATTTGATTTACTGCAGTGTACTGTTTAAATACTCTGGGTTTATTCTGGGGCACTGTATCTGGATATTTGATTCACTGTAGGGCACTGTTTAAATGCCTTTAGTTTCCTGTAGGAAAAAGAAAGGGAGAAAATAAGAGATAGAGAGGAATAAGAAAGAGAGAGAGACGAAAATGAACGAGAGAGAGAGAAGAAATAGAAAAGGTGAGAGAAGAAAGTAGAAAAGAAAGAATAGCCCCAGCAGAACAAAGAGAAAGATAAAGGGAGATACAGACCAGGGGACAAAAATAAAGAGAGAGAGTTTGAACTTCAGAAAATTACCATGAAAAATGACAGTCAGTTAAAATTGGTAGACGTAAAGGGAAACGTACAGTTGGATGATAGTGATGAGAGACAGGATCTACAAGCATTTAGAGAGGCAAGGACTGATTCGGGGCAGTCAGCATGGCTTTGTGCGTGGAAAATCATGTCTCACAAATTTGATTGAGTTTTTTGAGGGAGTGACCAAGAAGGTAGATGAGGGTAGTGCAGTAGACGTTGTCTACATGGACTTTAGCAAAGCCTTTGACAAGGTACCGCATGGTAGGTTGTTGCAGAAGGTTAAAGCTCACGGGATCCAGGGTGAGGTTGCCAATTGGATTCAAAATTGGCTGGACGACAGAAGGCAGAGGGTGGTTGTAGAGGGTTGTTTTTCAAACTGGAGGCCTGTGACCAGTGGTGTGCCTCAGGGATCGGTGCTGGGTCCACTGTTATTTGTGATTTATATTAATGATTTGGATGAGAATTTAGGAGGCATGGTTAGTAAGTTTGCAGATGACACCAAGATTGGTGGCACAGTGGATAGTGAAGAAGGTTATCTAGGATTGCAACGGGATCTTGAACAATTAGGCCAGTGGGCCGACGAATGGCAGATGGAGTTTAATTTAGATAAATGTGAGGTGATGCATTTTGGCAGATCGAATCAGGCCAGGACCTACTCAGTTAATGGTATGGCGTTGGGGAGAGTTATAGAACAAAGAGATCTAGGAGTACAGGTTCATAGCTCCTTGAAGGCGGAGTCGCAGGTGGACAGGGTGGTGAAGAAGGCATTCGGCATGCTTGGTTTCATTGGTCAGAACATTGAATACAGGAGTTGGGACGTCTTGTTGAAGTTGTACAAGACATTGGTACGGCCACACTTGGAATACTGTGTTCAGTTCTGATCACCCTATTATAGAAAGGATATTATTAAACTGGAAAGAGTGCAGAAAAGATTTACTAGGATGTTGCCGGGACTTGATGGTTTGAGTTATAAGGAGAGGCTGGATAGACTGGGACTTTTTTCCCTGGAGCGTAGGAGGCTTAGGGGTGATCTTATAGAGGTCTATAAAATAATGAGGGGCATAGATAAGGTAGATAGTCAACATCTTTTCCCAAAGGTAGGGGAGTCTAAAACTAGAGGGCATAGGTTTAAGGTGGGAGGGGAGAGATTCAGAAGGGCACAGAGGGGCAATTTCTTCACTCAGAGGGTAGTGAGTGTCTGGAATGTGCTGCCAGAGGTAGTAGTAGAGGCGGGTACAATTGTGTCTTTTAAAAAGCATTTAGATAGTTACATGGGTAAGATGGGTATAGAGGGTTATGGGCCAAGTGCGGGCAACTGGGACTAGCTTAATGGTAAAAACTGGGCGGCATGGACTGGTTGGGCAGAAGGGCCTGTTTCCATGCTGTAAACTTCTATGATTCTATGATTCTATGATCCAGCCAGGTAGTACCGTTACCCTGGCCAAAAGCGGCCCCTCCTGGGGCCAATAGAGGGGGACCACACTCCAACTGCCTGCACACAACTCTGGCATCGTTCATATTCCTGGAATCATCACAAACCGTGCCCCAAGTGTTGTTACACAATATCGCCACTCACCCGGAGCATTTGGTGTCACCTCCAGCCAAGCACAAGATTTGTCCTGAATTTGTCAAAGCAAAAATAATTATTACACTTGACGTGACACAAGCGCAGAATACAATCAGGCAGCTGTTAGAAAAGATGAAGGAGAACCTGATTCTCCACCGCAGTCCTTGAGACTTTAGTGTGGTCCCTTTATTGTGTTTCCCCTTGTTGATAAGACATACATGTTGAATGAAGATGACATTAATATGTGAAATTACATCTGCAAACAAAGTAGTTCATTGTGTCACCTGAACAAACAATACCCGCATCTTCCCGATGATCACAGTCGTGTTGACCCCACGGGTCTACCTGACATTGCCAAAGCGTCGTCTCATGTGACAGATATTCGGTCTCATCGAGCCAAATGTGGACGGTACCCATTCCAAATGATTTAGCGTCATAGTCAATGAAATCGGCGGTGCCGCACTCTAACTGTTTATAGATCACATCTGCATCACGGTTCTCCAGTTTGTCAGAGCACACTGTGCCCCAGGTCCCATTGTAGAACATGTCCACTCTCCCCTCACAGCGGTGCTTTCCATTAACCAGACGTAGCTCTTTGTGCTCTATCAATGAAATAACAAACATCTAGTTGCTTCGACTGATCAATTGTGTATCCAGAATGCACTGCAATATATATGTTGCCCCAGTTGTGTTAACATTTTCATTGATATTATTTCAGAAAATTAACGGAAACGAGCAGCTGAAATCAAACGATGCAGTCCATAATAAGTAACTGTGAATTACAAACCAGACATTTCAATGATGTGCCGCATTGAATGACTAGGAAACTTTGTAACGTTTAGTGTTGGGTGGAGTTACTGGGTTATGGGGATAGGGTGTGGAGGTGTTGACCTTGGGTAGGGTGCTCTTTCCAAGAGCCGGTGCAGACTCGATTGGCCGAATGGCGTCCTTCTGCACTGAAAATTCTATGAAGGGCCTGTTTCCATGCTGTAAACTTCTATGATTCTAGGATAGTGAGAAAGAGCATCAAAGTTG
Source organism: Scyliorhinus torazame (assembly GCF_047496885.1). NCBI lineage: Eukaryota > Metazoa > Chordata > Chondrichthyes > Carcharhiniformes > Scyliorhinidae > Scyliorhinus > Scyliorhinus torazame. Next base: position 115,985,248 of record NC_092726.1, on the reverse strand, counting down.
AAGTCTTGGTGGAAATTTATTTAAATATGTCCAAGCATTACCAAGGTTTGACGAGAAGGCGGGAGAAGCCTTTTTCATTTAATTTGCGAAGGTGGCTAAACAAATAAAATGGCCCCAGGACATGTGGGTATTACTGATTCAAACAAAGCTGGAAGGTAGAGCTAGTGAAGTGTTTGCATCACTACCGGAGGAGGTGTCTGGGACGTATGAGAAGGTGACCAAATCCATCTTAGGTGCATATAAACTCGTGCACGAAGCTCACTGACAAAGGTTTAGAAATTTAAAGAAAGAATTTGTCATACATATATGGAATTTGAAAGGCTCAAACAAATTAATTTTGATAGGTGGATAAGGGATTTGAAAATAGACCAAACGTATGAAGCTATCAGAGAAATTATGCTTTTGGAGGAGTTTAAAATTGAATTCCTGATGCAGTAAGCACTCATGTGCAAGAACAGAGCGTTAAAATTGCGAGATTAGCAGCAAAATGGCAGATGATTATGAATTAGTTCATAAATCAAAGCTTGGTTTCCGGCATCAGTTTCAGCCTGTGAGGGATGGAAACTGGGGACATGAGAAATACTCTAGTGGTAAAAGTAAAGGTGATGTGATGGGATATAATAAGGACAGTGCACCTCAGAGTAAAAATCCAGGAGGGTGGAAGAGACATGAAAAGGTTCAAATGTTTTCACTGTAATAAACTAGGCAATGTAAAGTCAAAGTGTTGGTGCTTGAAGAAAAGCGCTGGGAAGGCTGATGTGGTACAACAGGATAAGACAGTCGGGGTAGTTAAAGTGGTAAAGGGAAGCCCAAAAGAAGCGAAGGAGGTGCAAAAGATTGTACACCTGATCAAGAGGTGATTGATCAAATGGTGCCAGATCTCTTTCAAGAATTTACTTGTGTTGGTAAAGGTTACTCATGTGTATCATGAGGAGCAGGTAAAGAAGACACAGTTTTAAGAGATACGGGAGCGAGTCAATCTTTCATGGTCGGAGATGAGGAGTTATGGTGTTTGGGAAGAATGCTGCCAGAAAAGGTGGTAATATGTGGAATTCAGAGTGAGAGGAGTAGTGTTCAATTATATAAGGTAAGGTTGGTAAGTCCAGTGAAGAGTGGTGAGGTGGTAGTAGGAGTAATAGAGAAACTATCTTGTCCAGGAATACAGTTTATCTTGGGTAATGATATAGCTGAATCGCAGGTGGGAGTGATGCCCACGGTGGTTGATAATCCAGTGGGAAATCAGACAACTGAAATGTTGAAGGACTTTTCCGTATTCTGTAGTTACAAGGTCGCAAAGTAACAGGTTAAGACAGGAGGGGAATTCAGAGAGTGAAGATGAAGTTGAAGTGCAATTATCAGAACCGATTTTTGATCAGATGGTTGACAAAGAAAAAGATCAGGTAGAGGATGAGGCGGATATTTTTAGTTCATGAAAATTGGCAGAGTTACAACAGAAAGGTATAGAAATAAAACGGATATCAGAAACATACACGGAAGAGTGTATAACAGAGTGTTATTACCGTAAAAGTAATGGCTTGATGAGAAAATGGAGACGTTTATATATGCAGGCGGATGAAAAGTCGGCAGAAGTTCATCAAGCCGTATTGCCGTTGGGTATGGAAAGGAGGTGTTGCGAGTTTCACATGAGGTACCAGGGAGGTCATTTGGGAATAAAGAAAACTTGAGCTGAAATACAAAAACAATTTTATTGGCCTGTACGCCAGAAAGATGTAATTAAATGTTGTCAGTCATGTCACACATGTCAGGTGACAGGGAAACCTCAAGCAGTGATAAAACCAGCGCCCTTAATACCCGATGCAGCATTTGAGGAACGTTTTACAAGGGTCCTAATTGATTGCGTAGGACAACTTCCTAAAACAAAAAGTTGGAATCAATATCGTTTGACGATAATGGAGGTGTCTACTAGGTTTCCGGAGGCCATTCCAGTAACATTACAATTAAAAAGATTCTGGAAGAATTACTTAAATTATTTACTAGCAATAGACGACCCACAGAAATACAACCGGATCAAGGATCACTTTTTACCTCCTGATTATTCAAAGAAGTTATGGATAGTTTAGGAATAAAACAATTTAAATCAACTGCGTACGACCCAGAATCGCAGGGAGTTTTAGAAAGGTGGCGTCAGAAATTAAAGACAATGTTGAGGGCTTAGTGTCACGATTATTGAGAGGATTGTGATAAAGAAAGTCCATTCGTACTGTTTGCAATTATGGCTGCACCTAATGAGTCAACCAAATTTAGTCCTTTTGAACTAATTTTTCGTCATGAGGTAAGAGGACCACTTAAATTGATTAAGGAAAAATTGGTGAGTGATAAATCAGAAATTGCATAATTGGATTACGTGTCAAATGTTAGGGAACGATTAAATAGAGCAGGTCAATTGGCTAGACAACATTAAAAAGTTGCACAAAATGCGACGAACGGGCAGCGGACAAGAAATCCAAAGTTCGTAGTTTTGCCTGTGGAGATCAAGCTTTAGTATTGTTCCAAGTGGGAGGTGAACTTTTAAAAGCTAGGTTTTGTGGACCATATCAGATTGACAGGAAATTAAGTGAAATGAATCACGTGGTAACAACACCAGATAAAAGGAAGACTCACCGAGTGTGTCATGCGAATATGCTTAAAAGGTACTTGGAAAGGGAAGGAGAGAAAAAGGTTTTAATGATTCTAACTCAAAAAGACCAACCAAATCCAGATGACTGTGAATTTGACATAGCTCAAATTAAATTGGAAAACGGGGCTGTTCTTAAAAATTGGGATAAATTGTAGAGTTACCTTCCAGAGGAAAAACGGACTGACCTCAAAGTTATCACATGGGCAAGTTTGTGGACATAAATTGGGAAATACTAAAATGGCTATACATGATGTAGATGTGGGAAATGCTGTTCCAATCAAACGACATCCATATAGACTTAATCCTTTAAAATTGTCACAGGTTAACAAAGAGATTGAGATTATGCTTTAAAATGGCATAATTGAAGTGGGTTGCAGCCAATGGAGCTCGCCCATAATGATGATACCAATACCAGACAGTACCCAACAGTTGTGTGTGGACAACAGAAAGGTTAATGCAGTTACAAGAACGGGCTCTTACCCTATCCCACGTTTGGAGAATTGTATTGAGAAAGTGGGACAATCAGCTTTTATTTCCAAACTGGATTTAGTTAAGGGTTACGGGCAGGTATCTTTATCCGATACGGCGAAGGAGATTTCAGCTTTTGTGACTCCAGATGGTGCATAACAATTCAAAGTTATGCCATTTGGCATGAAAAACGCCCCAGCCACGTTCAAATGGTTAACTAGCAAAGTTGTTTCAGGATTACCCAATTGTGTGGTATACATCGACGATCTGATAATCCAGACATGGAAAGAACAGTTGAAACGTCCGATGGAATTATTCCATCGACTTCAGGAGGCGGGTTTGGTGATAAACCTAGCCAAAAGTGAATTTGGAAAACCCCAAGTCACTTTCATTGCGAAGTTTCCGATACCCTCAAACATAGGGATATAATGCGATTTCTTGGCATGAGTGAATTTCATTGAACATTTAAGTAAAATTTCATGTTGAAAGTGACTGTCAATCGAGAAGGGCTTCAGTTGAAGGAAGAAGAACAAAAATGGACAATATTATTATCCCTGTCAGCGTGTGTTGTTTTTAGAAACGCAAAAGTGTGTTTACTTCGTGCATTTCTTAAAGGATAGTGACAAGGTGAAAAATGAAACCATCTTGAAGTTGATGGTTTATTTTTTTTCTTGGGCGGAGGTGTCATGTGAGAGTACCTTTAAGAAATGGGTGTTTAAGAAATGTACCTTTCAGAAACGAGTGTTTATCAGTGACGTCAGCGTATGGGTGGTGCTGGGCTGTCTGGCAGCTTTTTACTTTCGTTTTAGGCTGTTCGCTGCAGTGTGTGTTTTAGTTTCAGTGTTGGAGCTGAAGCCAGACAGGGCCGGTGTACTCTTTATCTCTCTGCCATGATGCGTCTATCTCTTGAACATTTGGTGAAGTCAGAATTATAAACGTTTTCAGGAGTGACGTTAACCGGATGTGCTTCTGTTAAAGGTTCTGTTTTTTGTAAGTCTTCTGGATGTTAAAAGGACAGCGTAAGCATTACTTAGTGTTGCATTCTTTGGGGGTTGTAGTTGAATTAATGGTTGCTAAGATGTTCACTGTATGTTTTTCAAAAGGTTAACTTAAATTCATAGAATAAACATCGATTTGTTTTTTAAAATATATTTTCCATTTCTGCTGTACCACCCCTGTAGAGTGGGCCGTGTGCTCCCCATACCACAGTCTATTAAAAGTTCTGGGTCAGGTGGGTCAGCTGAAGTCCATGATACACTTTGGGAGTCTCTAAACCCTGGCCCATAACAAATAAGATTGATGTACTACTGTAGGGCACTATTTAAGTACATTTGGTTTATTGTAGGACACTGCTTAAATGCGATTGATGTACAGTAGGGCACTGATTAAATGCATTTGGTTATTGTAGGATACTGTTTAAATTCGATTGATGTACAGTAGGGCACTGATTAAACGCATTTGGTTTACGGTAAAGTACTGTTTAAATGTATTTGATTTACTGTAGGGTACTGTTTAAATCCAAGTGATTTTAAATTAGGGCACTGGTTAAATACGTTTGGTTTGCTGTAGGGCACTGATTAAATGCATTTGATTTTCTTCAGAGCACAGTTTAAATGCATTTGCTTTAGTGTCGGCCACTGTTTAAACACATTTGATTTACTGTGGTGCACTGTATAAATGTATTTGGTTGACTGTAGGGCACTGTTTAAATGCATTTGCTTTACTGTAGTGCACTGGATAAACGTATTTGGTTTATCGTAGGCCACTGTTTTCATGCATTTTATTTACTCTGGGGCACTGTTAAATGAATTTGGTTTACTGTCGGGCGCTGGTGAAATGAATTTGATTTACTGTAGGGCGCTGTTTAAATGCATTTGGTTTACTGCAGGGCACTTTCTAAATGCACTTGATTGAGTGTGGGCCACTGTGCAACTGCATTTGTGTTGTGCATGGCACTGTTTAAGCACATTTAATTTACTGTAGGGCACAGTTGAAATGCATTTGGTTTACTGCAGGGCTCTGTAAATGCATTTGTTTTACTATAAAGCACTGTTTAAAAACATTTGGTTCACTGCATGGAACTGTTTAAATGTGATTTATTTACTTTGAGGCACGGTTTATATGCGATTGAAAAACTGTCGGGCACTATTTAAGAGCATTTGGTTTACTGGAGGGCACTTTGTAAAAGCGATTGATTTACTGAGGGCACTGTTTAAATACGATTGACATACTGTAGGGCACTGTTTAAATCATTTTATTTGCTAGAGGGCGCTGTTTAAATACATTTGATTTACCGCAGGGCACTGTTTAAATGCATTTGATTTTCTGCATGGCGCTGTTTGAATGCATTTTCTTTACTGTAGGACACTGTTTAAATGCATTTGATTTACTGTAGGGCACTGCTTCAATGCATTTGATTTACTGCAGGACACTGTTTAAATGCATTTGAGTTACTTCAGGGCACTGTTTTAATGCATTTTATTTACTGTCGGGTTCTGTTTAAATGCATTTGACTTAACGTAGGGCACTGTTTAAATGCATTTGGGTTACGGTCGGGCACTGTTTAAATGCATCTGATTTGCTGTAGGACACTGTTTAAATACGTTTGATTTACTGGAGGGCACTGTTTAAATAAATATGATTTACAGTAGAGCGCTGTTTCAAGACATTTGATTTAGAGTCGAGCACTGTTTAGACGCATTTAATTTACTCTAGGACCCTCTTTAAGTACATTTGAATTCCTGGAATGCGCTGTTAATGCTATTTGTTTACTGTCAGGCACAGTTTAAAGAAATTTGGTTCACTGTATCGCATTATTTAAAAGCATTTGATTTTCTGTAGCGCACTGTTTAAATACCTTTGATTTACTGTCGGGCACTGTTTAAAAACATTTTCTTTAATGTAGCGCATTGTTCAAATTCATTTGGTTTCCATTTGGGCACTGTTTAAATGCACTTGATTTCCTGTAGGACACTGTTTAAATACATTAGATTTAGTGGCGGGCACTGTTTAACTGCCTTTAGTTTACTGTGGGACACTGTTTAAATGCATTTGATTTTCAGTAGGGCACTTTAAATGCATTTTATTTACTGTAGGGCACTGTTTAAATGCATTTGCTTTAGTGTCGGGCACTGTTTAAATACATTTGATTGACTGTAGGGCACTGTTTAAATGCATTTGGTTTACTGCGGCACACTTTCTTAATGCATTTGATTTAGTGCAGGGCACTGTTCAACTGCATTTGTATTGTCTAGGGCAATATTTAAGAACATTTGATTTACTGTGGGGCACAATCGAAATGCATTTGATTTACTGTAGCGCACTGTTTAAATGCATTTGATTTACTGTAGCGCACTGTTTAAATACATTTGGTTTACTGTCGGGAACTGTTTAAATGTGATTGATTTATTTTCGGGTCCGGTAAAAATACATTTGATTTACTGCAGGGCACTGTTTCAATCCAAATGATTTTACATTAGGGCACTGGTTAAGTACGTTTGGTTTGCTGTAGGGCACTGATTAAATGCATTTGATTTAGGGTCGGGCACTTTTCAAATACATTTGATTTACTGTGGTGTACTGGATAAATGTATTTGGTTGACTGTCGGGCACTGTTTAAATGCATTTGATTTACTGTAGTGCACTGGATAAACGTATTTGGTTTATTGTAGGCCACTGTTTTCATGCATTTTATTTACTCTGGGGGCACTGTTTAAATGAATTTGATTTACTGTAGGGCGCTGTTAAAATGCATTTGGTTTACTGCAGGGCACTTTCTAAATGTACTTGATTGAGTGTGGGCCACTGTTCAACTGCATTTGTGTTGTGCATTGCACTGTTTAAGCACATTTAATTTACTGTAGGGCACAGTTGAAATGCATTTGGGTTACTGCAGGGCACTGTTTAAAAACATTTGGTTCACTGCATGGAGCTGTTTAAATGTGATTTATTTACTTTGAGGCACAGTTTATGTGCGATTGAAAAACTGTCGGGCAATCATTAAAATGTATTGATTTACTGGAGGGTCCTGTTCAAATGCATTTCGTTTACTTTAGGGCACTGTTTATAAGGAAAAAGAATAAAGACACGTACAGCACATGAACAGACCCTTCGGCCCTCCAATCCCGTGCCGACCATCCTGCCCGACTAAACTACAATCTTCTACACTTCCTGGGTCCGTATCCACCTTTCCCATCCTCTTCACGTATTTGTCAAGATGCCCCTTAAATATCACCCCCTCCGGAAGCGAGTTCCAGGCACCCAATACCCTCTGCGTAAAAAACATGCCTCGTACATCCACTCTATACCTTGCCCCTCGCACCTTAAACCTATGCCCCCTATTAATTGACCCCTCTACCCTGAGAAAAAGCCTCTGACAATCCACTCTGTCTTTGACCCTCCTCATAGCGAATTCACTCCATAGCAGGCACCATTCTGGTAAATATCTTCTGCACCCGCTCTAAAGTCTCCACATCCTTCTGGTAGTGTGGCTAACAGAATTGAACACTATACTCCAAGTGTGGCCTAACTAAGGTTACCTGCAACATGACTTGCCAATTCTTATACTCAATGCCCCGGCCAATGAAGGCAAGCATACCGTATGCCTTCTTGAGCACCTTCTCCACCTGTGTTGCCCCTTTCAGTGACCTGTCTACCTGTATATCTAGATCTCTCTGACTTTCAATACTCATGAGGGTTCTACTGCATATTCGCTACCTGCATTAGACCTTCCAAAATGCATTACCTCATATTTGACAGGATTAAACTCCATCTGCCATCTCTCCGTCCAATCTCCAAACAATCTAAATCCTGCTGTATCCTCTGACAGTCCTCATCGCTATCCGCAATTCCACCAACCTTTGTGTCGGCTGCAAACTTACTAATCAGACCAGTTACATTTTCCTCCAAATCATTTATATATACTACAAATAGCAAAGGTCCCAGCATTGATCCCTGCGCAACACCACTAGTCACAGCCCTCCAATTAGAAAAGCATCCTTCCATTGCTATTCTCTGCTTCTATGACCTAGCCAGTGCTATGTCCACCTTGCCAGCTCACACGTGTGACTTCACCTTTTGTACTAGTCTGCCATGAGGGACCTTGTCAAAGGCCTTACTCAAGTCCATATCGACAACATCCACTGCCCTACCTGCATCAATCATCTTTGTGACCTCCTCGAAAAACTCTATCAAGTTAGTGAGACACGATCTCTCCTTCACAAAACCATGCTGCCTCTCACTAACACGTCATTTGCTTCAAAATGGGCAGCATGGTAGCATTGTGGATAGCACAATTGCTTCACAGCTCCAGGGTACCAGGTTCGATTCCGGCTTGGGTCACTGTCTGTGCGGAGTCTGCACATCCTCCCCGTGTGTGCGTGGGTTTCCCCCGGGTGCTCTGGTTTGCTCCCACTGTCCAAAGATGTGCAGGTTAGGTGGATTGGCCATGAGAAATTGCCCATAGTGTCCAAAATTGCCCTTAGTGTTGGATGGTGTTACTGGGTTATGGGGATAGGGTGAAGGTGTTGACCTTGGGTAGGGTGCTCTTTCCAAGAGCCGGTGCAGACTCGATGGGCCGTATGGCCTCCTTCTGCACTGTAAATTCTATGATAATCAAACGTGAGCAGATCCTGTCTCGAAGAATTCTCTCCAGTACTGGGTGATACTGGGTGATACTGCCGATGATCTCTTGAGTGGGGCAACACTAATGGAAATGAATATACAAATTGGGGAATTAAAGTGAGAAAAATACGTGAAATTCTCATTTACAGCCTTCAGGACCCGATTGTCAGGGGCAGTGCTGGAATGAATGTGAGGGACTTGGCTGCTGGGAGAATGCAGTGATCGCTGCTCCTCGAATACATGATGTACGGGCTCAACAACTGGGCAGTAAGATGTCTAACAAACACCAGGTTAAAGTCCAAGAGGTTTGGTTCGAATTACTAGCTTTCGGAGTGCAGCTCCTTCACCTGAGAAAGAAGCTGTGGTCCGAAAGCTCGTAATTCGAAACAAATCTGTTGGACTTTTATCTGGTGTTGTGAGACGTCTTACTGTGCTCACCCCAGTCCAACGCCGGCATCTCCACATCATCAATAACTGGAGATAAAACAGAGAAATAATGCATTTATCACTCCTAACCTTAATGTAATGGTGCAAGAGTGAGGGGTTTTACCAAATGGTCTTCCAATACACCTGACATGAAACAGCATCAGTTATTTAATTATAATGCCGTTTCGGTTCCACAATGCAGTGCGATTTAACACAGCTTTAACATGGGCAGTGCGATACTGGATATATATTCTGTTTTGTTTTTCATTCTTAAAGAGACAGAATGCAGATTCTTTCACACAAAATAAGGAGAGAAATGTGATTCTAATAAACACAACAGGAAGTAATCTCTCATTCAGTCAAATACAATATTGATATCGGGCAGCAAAGCATAATCAAAGCGATGACATTTTGGAAAAGTTCTGATGTCTTCCATCAGATTTAATGCAGAGCCATATATCTGCGGACGTCACCTCAGGGATGTGGAGTTGACTATTATCTGAGATGGGTGAAAAGAAAGAAGAGATCATCGAAAGAAATCACATCTACATGTTTTCTCTTTTGCAACATTTCCAGTGCAACTGGCCTTTTTAAATTCTATCAAAAACATTCTCCGTTTTTTCTCTCAAACTCTCACTCAGTGAACCGTGGGAATACTCCAGGAGACCCAAAATTACACGGGACAGGTAACGCCCCAGCAGCGCGCCACATACAGAGGGAAATGGAACCAACCATCACCGTTTAACGGTGCAATGCAGATTTGTAAACTTTAGATGTAAACGGTCACTTCCCAATGATGGTAGAAACCCCCGGCCTCTGACACAGATAACATTGGGATTGTGAGAAGGTGTGGAAGGAACCGATAACGCGGGGTCAATGAGGATATGACTGTTGTACACTGTGGGGATGAGCATACTTCAGTTAAACATTGGGCTGAAAGTTAGATGCTTTGTTTAAATTATTTGCATTCGCGACATGAACAATTGCAAATCCCACTTTGTTCCATGGTCAATTAGAATAACTTCAATCCAGAGAGAGTCAATTCTTCACAAGAGGGTGGGTGACTGAGGCAATTACCAGAGCTGATAATATATTCGGAGCGCAGTCGCAACAGGAGACATGGAAAAGAGGGACATGGAAAAGTACAGGAATGTCCTCAAACATCCAAGCAAATTGAAACATGCGCGATGACCAATGGACGGTCCTGGAATTAGACAGCCCAAGAATGTGGAAGGGTCGCCTCCAATGGCATGAAGTACATCAAGAGTCTTCGTGGAATTGCGCAAAGCCGAACTTGAATTGTGAAAACTTGATGATCCTCCTGTTAAACAACCTGTTTACCCAGCCCATCAAGCGCAGCGTGCCCCAGGTGTAGAAAAATCTGCAGGTCGCCCATTGGGCTCATCATTCATCCTAGAACAGGAGAATCAAAGATTTATCTTACCCAGCGTGTAGAGATCACTGCTGAACTTTCCCAATTGTAATGCGATCATCAGACCCAGGATCCTGCAGCAAGTGTCCACCCTGAGAGTCAATGGCTTCAGTGTCAGCATCATCATCGTCTGCAGAAACAGGAGCTGAGAGGCACAGGTGTTTTCAGTTGAATTTACTTACGTCCAAAAGACAGTTATAATGAGCCACTGTAATCATTCTCTCCCAAGTATAACAGGGGCAGGAAAGTGGATCGATTTCGGTGTGACGTCATTGAGTTTGAGCGGAGAGAATTATTGGGCCAGCTTGTGCGGCAGTATTTTCAATTTTAGTTTAAATTCATACTGTTCCCAGAAAATGAGCATCCCTCCAACCTGCAAACATTTCACTGCCTCCATTGGCGTGTGGAGAATCACAAGGAAACGTTTATTTTTAATTAATTTATTTTATTGGGAGAAATGATAAAACGCTGTTTCAGACTCAAGCGGTTTAGATGTTTCTGTTGCTGAAATCATTGTGCAATACGTGAGATCCTTGAATCTCTCATTTAATGGCCGATCTGTTTTGTAATTCAGATATTACAGAGTGAAGATCTGAAACGAGCTGGTGGAACGAAAATTTCTACATACCCTAAATATTTGAGCATTCAACTTCAGGATATGCGGATCCAGGATCAGTGTCACCCAAACTGCGACTGCTGTAATATTCAATCTGTTTGAGAGTGTTAATGGTTGCAGGATCTGCGAAACACAAAGTGATTGGTTAATGGATCAGTTGTTTGTGGTGGAGTCATCACAAAGTCATCATGACACATAATATTTCAACCAATCGGAGACGAGGTATTAATAACTTCACCATCTCTGTGACACTGTCCATGAATTGATACATGCCTCCACTTTGGAAGAACATTCAGCTTTGGGAGATCAGGCGAAGAAACTGCACAAACGTTTCAGGACAACTGTACAGAGGAAGACAGAGAGACATAGAAATATGGAACTTAGGAGCAGGAGTGGGTCTTTCTGCGCTTCTAATTCGTTCTGGAAATCATCATATGTGTTTTGACCTCAATTATTTTTGTAGTAGCAAATTATACAATATCGTAACCGAGTGAAGGACGTAATCCTGATTGCATTTTATCGGTTTCAGATCGATGCCACAAACTCTCCACATTCTTCTGAACTCAAGCGTAAATGATCGTAAACGACTCAATCTTTCCTCATATGTCAGACCCACCATTATAGGGATACATCTGGTAAATATTCGTTGCACTCCCTTTATAGCAAAAAAATATCACCCCTCAGATAAGGTGACCAAAACTGTACAATATTCCTGGTGTGGTCTCACGAAGGCACTTTATAATTGCAGCATGACATCCTGCTCTGCTACTTTTATGGCCAGCAAACCAGTTGCCTTCTGTTCCACCTGCTGTACCTGCAGGATTACCACAGCGACTGGTGTGAGAAGAGACCGGGTCTCGTTGCACAAACGCCTCTCTCAATTTATAACCAAGCAGGTAATATTCTGCCTTCTTATTTTTGCTGCCAACCTCACATTTATCCACATAACTCTGCATATTCCCTGAATTTTCCCACTCAGCTCGGCCAAATCACACTGAAGCATTTTTGTATCGATCCTCCTTATAGCTCATCCTCTCACCCAACGTGTGGCATCTGAAGAGTTGGGCATATTGCATTCTTTAAATCATGAATGTATATTGTGAACAGCTTGGGTCCCAGCACTGAAACATGACTCAATGGACATGACTGCCATCCTGAAAAAAAATGTTTATTCCTGCTCTTCTGCTTCTTTTCTGCCAAACATTATTCCATCCATCTTAATATCCTCCCCCCCAATCGTTTGCGCTTCAATGTCGCTTGCTAATAATCGGGTGAGGGACATTGTAGAAAGCCTTCTGAAAGTCTAGGTAAACCAGGCCCACTGTCCCAATTCATAAATTCTACTGATTATATGCTCAAATAGTTCCAGTCGATTTCATAAGCATGTTTTCCTTTTCGTAAATCCATGATGACTCTGTACGATGTTATCACTGTTTTATAAGTGGTCTGCTATTAAGTCTTGCATAATGTCTCTAGAATTGTCCTCACTACAGACGTTAGGTGGACTGATCTTTTCCCGTTTTCACTCTCCCTCTCCTTCTGGAGAGTGGGATTACATGAGCTATCCTCCAATAATTAATTACAACGTGCAAATAATCACAAAAGATGACGCACAATGCATCAACAATATCTAGCGCCACGTTGGTAAGTTGCCTAGAATGTATATTATCAAGTCCTGATACTTATCGGCCTTCACTGTCATCAGTTTCCCACCTCCACTTCCTTACTAATACTGAGTTTCTTCAGTAAACCCTGTGTTCCTGAAAATTTCTGGTTTGTTATTTATGTCCATCAGGTGGACAATAAATGTCACTTTTGTCATCTAACAGTTGCGTCCGTTCGGATAGTTAATGTGTCAGATATCCCAGTGGATTCAATAATATAAGGCATAATCCGTGAGGTCTGCATCAGCCGTTGGGTGTTTGACACAGAACCGCTTCCCCTGCCACAATAATTCCTTCTGTTTCAATTTCACTGACGGTAAATACATCAGAAGTGGATTTAGATCGTGGAACCCGCGGGCAATGGTTCAGGGAAGAGCCAGAATGCGCCAACTGGGATCATTTTGCTTCCTTTCTGTTCAGCCATTCTGGATAAACGGCACCCCTCAATACTGTTCACACTCTTGTACATTGTGTTCAGCCCTCCCCTTAACTGTTCTTGCACTTTCGTAATATCCTGTTCAGAGCCATACAATCTACTCCAATTCTATCCAACCAAAGTTCGATTGACTTTGATCTTCACTCTTCTACTTTCCAGTTATACCTGGTTAAAAATAAACTTTTATAAAATCAACATACTGCGGATGCTGAAACTCAAATTATGTCACAGTCAGATGATCTGGCAGGAAGAGTCACATGGTCTCAAAGTGTTGCATTTGTTGGTCTCTCCCAGAATCCTGCCACACCTGCTGACTTTGTCCGGAAATGTCTGTTTTCCCGGTGTTAGAAATGAACATTTGTGTTTTATTTGGTTTCACTTGACCTTTTTACTTTACATCAGATTATTTTTCCACCTTTGTGTTCTTAATCCCTTTTAGAAACTATGCCATTTAAATTATTTTTAATTTAATACATGACATGGTGCCTTTTCTCACAAATTTTTCAGTTGTGTTAGTTACTTATGTGAAAATTAATTTTCCAATCTTATGTCTATTAAAGCAAGTCAGTACATCTCCGCCTACCCCAACTTGTTACCATCGTTAAAATGTAGTTTTGACACCAAACTCAAAGTTGTTCCAACAAATTACAGACAACATTCATCTTAGCGCCGATTCATGCAGAACACATTCCTAACCTCCTTCCGTCTATATGGATGCATTTATTCCCAGAATTTAGTCCTTCGATCAGTACCAACTGGGACTAATTCTTCTGCTTGCCACGTGACCTCATACTCATGAAATAACCGTGTTTTTCATGATCAGCAGGTTTTAAACTCTTTGCAGCTAAAGATGTACAATTAAAATTAGTCGCTGTTACAATATGGGAACACAGCAGTCAATTTGGGGAATGTGATATACCACGGACATCACAGCATTTTAACAAAAAGAGCATGTCACCTGATTGTGTGAATTTGCGACAGGGGTCATTATTGGTCAGGACAAAACGGCAAACCCTCAAGCCTTCTTCAACATGGTCAATTGATACTTTATACCCAGAACAGAGGACATGCTGTTACTCTCTTCACTAGCTCCAATGAAAGGTCACATCCGAAGGAGCTCCCGCTCAGCATTGTACCGCAGTGTCAGACTTTATTTATCTGTCCAAGTTCTGGGGTGGAACCTGAACCTGAAAACGTCTGACTCAGAGGCCAGATTGCACCTACTTATCACCGAGCTGACAGCTGTGCTCCGGACTCAGAGGCCAGATTGCACCTACTTATCACCGAGCTGACAGCTGTGCTCCGGACTCAGAGGCCAGATTGCACCTACTTATCACCGAGCTGACAGCTGTGCTCCGGACTCAGAGGCCAGATTGCACCTACTTATCACTGAGCTGACAGCTGTGCTCCGGACTCAGAGGCCAGATTGCACCTACTTATCACCGAGCTGACAGCTGTGCTCCGGACTCAGAGGCCAGATTGCACCTACTTATCACCGAGCTGACAGCTGTGCTCCGGACTCAGAGGCCAGATTGCACCTACGTATCACCTGGCTGACAGCTGTGCTCCGGTCTCATTCATTAGTGTATTAGGTGGTAACTTCTAGCCTAATATTAGAGACCAAGATTTACAGTGTAAACCATATCTGCTCCGCCTCCTTTGAAACAATTCGGTGTTGTTGAATATGTGAGAGGTCCTATTTGAAAGATGCGCTGACCGTTCTAATATTCTTATATTTGTATTGATTTTCTTCTCTCATTAAGTCGGAATTTTCCTCTCGATAATGTTCAGCGGATTGATGTTTATTTTCCTAGGCATTCTTCTCATCCTTTATTAGTAATATCCTTAACATCTGCTTTCCGCTAGGAGCCTGACATTACACCTTTAGTCATGATTAGTAAATAATTGCAGTTCTTCCTCTGCTATATTTTCCATTTATGTCCCACTCTCGCCAAGTGCTATATCTTGCCGCCTCGTGAATACATTCTGTGGGAATGGATTCCACAGGCTCACCACACATTGGGTGAAGAAATGTGTCCTCATCTCTGTCCGAAATAGTTTACCCTGAATCCTCAGACTGTGGCTCCTGGTTGTGGACACACCCATCATTGGTAACATCGTCCCTGCATCTACCCTGTCTAGACCTGTTAGAATTTTGTAAGTCTCGATGAGATCCCTCTCATTTTCCTGAACTTCAGAGAGGACAATCCTAACGTACTGAATCTCTCCGCATATGACAGATCTACCATTCTTGGTATCAGTCCATACCTGGGATCAGTCTGATAAACCTCCGTTGCACTACCTCGAGAGCAAGATCATCCTTCCTCAGAAAGGGAGACCAAAACTGTGCACAATATTCGAGGTGTGGCAGCAACATATCCCGGCATCTGTACTCGAAATTTCTTGCAATGAAGGCCAAAATACCATATTATAATACTCACCTTTTATTGTCACAAGTATGAAGTTACTGCCCCTCATTTTCACATTACGGCGCCTGTTCGCGTAAGCTGGTACGCTGCTGGCCTTGTTCTGCACTAGAAACCAACGGTCGAGCCCACTGAGCTCATCCAGCCCTTAACCTTCTTTACCGCCTGTGCATCTGCATGCTTACCTTCAGCGACTGATGCTCAAGGACTCCCAGGACCCGCTGCACACTCACCTCTCCCATATTACAACAATTCAGGTGGTAATCTGCCTTCCTGTTTTTGCTTCCAAAGTGATTAACCTCACACTTATCCAAATTATACTGCATCTGCCATTGATTTGCCCACTCGCCCAACCTGTCCAGAGCATGCTGTTGGATTCCGGCTTCCTCGTCACAGTTCACCCTCCCACCCAACTTGGTATCATCTGCAAGCTTTGAAATGTTCATTTACATATTCCAGCAGCCGCTTTGCCGATACTTATTTGAAGCTGAACGTTGGTGGAGGCAAATGGAGCCGCGGTGCAGCCTTGTGGGAAACTCCTACGGTGCTCTCTGTTATACACTGGCCGCCAAAAACCATTCTGGAACAATTCGGGAGAGTGGGAATCGAATCAATATCATTCGTCATCTGAAGATCAATAAATACAGATCTCCTTGTTGCACGAGAATAACGTTGTGCATCCAGTGCACTGAAAATTAAACTTGTTAAACCTGAAGCGACATTTGCCCCTGTAACTTGGGTTTGAAGTGAATACAGAATGCAAACCTGAAGCACGGGCCTGGATGGAAACCTTGTCAGGTGGAGTATTGTATATTTCTGCATAAATTGGTTGGTAGAAACCAGATGGCGAGTCCCAGCCGCCAGTGAGAGGACCTGTTGGAGGAACGATTAGCATATTGTTACATTCATAGTTAGACATATAATTCCAGATTGACTCATTTCAAATCTCCCTCTTTGCCGAGGCTGGATTTGAAGCAGGGAACACAGAGCATTACTTTGTGTCTCTGGATGATTGGCCCAGTAATATTTCCACTGACTCGATTTCAAGGAACAGTAACTGTGGGATTTCCGGGCCACTATTCTGTCCATCAGATATGAATCAAAATAACTTGGTGCGAGTTAAGATACAGTGAGCAGTTTTGTTTCACCAGTCCTGGAGTGAGCAGGGAGAGTGGGGGAGGGGAAAGTGTCGGATATCTATGAGGATTTGTTGGAGGCGGTGGAGACCCCGGTGGAGGAACTGAAGGGCAAGTGGGAGAAGTTAGGTGGGGAGTTAGAGGCGGGTCTGTGGGCGGACGCCCGCAGGGTTAATTCCTCCTCATCATGTTCCAGGCTCAGCCTAGTACAGTTTAAGGTGGTACCCCGGGCACACATGAAGGCGGCGAGGATGAGCAAGTTTTTCGGGGTAGACGATAGATGTGCGAGATGTGCGGGAAGCCCAGCAAACCACATCCACATGTTTTGGGCATGCCCGAAGCTTAGAGGGTTTTGCTCGAGCAATGTCCAAGTTGCTAGACACGCGGGTGGTGCCGAGTGCGGAGGTGGCGATCTTTGGAGTGTCGGGATCCGGGAGTACAGGGAGTGAAATAGGCCGACGTTCTGGCCTTTGCCTCCCTGGTAGCCTGGAGACGGATCCTTTTAATGTGGAGGCACTCGGAGCCCCCGAGCGTGGAGACCTGGGTCAGTGACATAGCTGGGTTCCTCAAGCTGGAGAAAATAAAGTTTGCCTTGAGGGGGTCAATGCTGGGGTTCTCTCGGAGGACGCAGCCGTTTGTCGACTTTCTGGGGGCAAATTAAAGTGTCGGCAGAAGCAGCACTCTGAAGAGGGGGGGGGGTAGGTGCAATATGGTTAAGAGATGTACAGAAGGGGTTCGGTGGGAAATGTCTCGTTTACTATGTTGACGGTTATGTTATTATTGCTTTTGTTATTGTTATCAATAAAAATATTTTTTTTTGAAACAACTAACCTGTTGCAGCGTCCGGCCGTGTTTATAAAATGGGTTTTATAAAACAGATTGGGGACAGTCCCAGGATGTTGCTGTGCCTTTATTATTTCAATAGCGATTTGCTTTAATCAATTTGCAGCTTTCTCTTCCCGAGGAGAGTTGATTTTGAAGCTTGGACGACGCAAAGAGAATCTTTCCTCGGCGAGGAATCCTCCGGCAGGAGTTCTAACCTGAGAGAAACAGAATAAATGTCAATGTGTCTTTGTCCGTCATTATTGGGGTTTCATTATTCTGATGGGTACTCAAGCGTTGGGCTCTTTTGTTTTTTTGGAAGCGGGGGGGGGGGGGCAGGAGTCTCAGTGTCTCTGGGGGTGGGTGGGGGGGGGCGGGGGAAGAGGCAGGAGTCAGTGTCTCTGGGGGGGAGTGGGAGACCGGTGACATTGTCACACCGAGGTTTGGGTGAGTTAGTCCAGTGAACAAGATGTCGTGTGGGAGCAGGAGGGAACGCAGCCTCAGGTGCTTAAGGAGGTGGAGTGTGGGAGCAGGAGGGAACGCAGCCTCAGGGGATTAAGGAGGTGCAGTGTGGGAGCAGGAGGGAACGCAGCTCAGGTGATTAAGGAGGTGGAGTGTGGGAGCAGGAGGGAGCGCAGCCTCAGGTGATTAAGGAGGTGGAGTGGGGAGCAGGAGGGAATGCAGCCTTTGGTGATTAAGGAGGTGGAGTGTGGGAGCAGGAGGGAACGCAGCCTCAGGAAGGGATTAAGGAGGTGGAGTGGGGAGTAGGATGGAACGCAGCCTCAGGAAGGGATTAAGGAGATGGGGCAGGAGGGAACGCCCTCTCAGGTCGGGATTAAGGTGGAGAGTGGGAGCAGGAGGGAACGCAGGAGGGGTCTGGTGTGTTTAATAAATTAAATACTGGATTTGCACCTTCATTTCATTTAAACTCTCCCCATGTGGGTCAAGGTTTTGTAAGGGGGGGAACGAACCCACCCCCCTCCCCCAGCTCTGTATCCACATTGGCAATAAAATGTGTAAACAACCAACATAACCTGAGGATTATGTATTTTTTCCAGGGGGGAAATGTTTTGGGGAAGAATGTGGGGGGGGGGGGGGATTATAATTGGGGGGAAAATATTTGGAGGGGGGCAATATTTGCATAAAAACAGTTTTGTGGGGAAAAAATGAGGTGGGGGGAATTTGAGGGGGAATTGAGGGTGGCATAAAATTGGGGGGGAAATAATTTTTGTCGGGGGGGCAATTTGAGGGGGGCATAAAATTGAAGGGTTAGTAATTTTGGCCAGGGGGCCAATTTGAGGGGGGAAAATTTGAGAGGGGGCAATTTGAGGGGGGGTAAATTTGAGGGGGGAATTGAGGGTGGCATGAAATGGGGGGGTTAATTTTGGCCGGGGGCAAGCAATTTAAGGGGGCGGATTTGAGGGGGGCAAATTTAAGGGTGGAATTGAGGGGGGCGCATGAAATTGGGGGAAAATTTTGGCCGGGGGGGCAATTTGAGGTGGGCATAAAATTAGGGCGGGAAATAATTTTGCCGGGGGTCAAATTTGAGGGGGGGGGCAATTTTAAGGGCTGAAAATTTGGGGGGGCAAATTTGAGGGGGGGGAATTTGAGGGTGGTAAATTTGATGGGGGAATTGAGGGGGGGCATAAAATTGGGGGGGGGAATAATTTTGGCCGTGGGGGGCAAATTTGAGGGGGGGGCAAATTTGAGGGAGGAATTGAGTGAGGGCATAAAATTTGGGGAGGGTAAAATAATTTTGGCCGGGTGGCAAATTTGAGGGGGGGCAATTTCAGGGAGGGAAATTTTGGGGTGGCAAATTTGAGGGGGCAATTTTGAGGGGAGGCACATTTGAGGGGGGTAATTTGAGTGGGTGAAAATTTGAGGGGGAAATTGAGGGGGGCATAACATTGGGGGAGGGAAAATAATTTTGGCCGGGGGGGGCAAATTTGAGGGGGGGCATTTTGTGGGGGGGGCAAATTTGAGGGGGGGGGAATTGAGGGGGCACATTGGGGGAGGGGGCAATTTAAGGGGGGTAAATTGGGGGGTGGGGAACTTTGAGCGGGGCAAATTGGGGGGACTTTGAGGGGGGCAAATTTGGGGGGGGGATAAAATTGGGGCAGAACCCAACAGGGGGGTGAGACCGAACCCAGCAGAGCGGGATCCCCCCCCCCCCCGGGAAAGAGAAAGAAAGACAGAGAGAAAGGACAGAGAGAAAGACAGAGAGAGAGGGAAAGAAGGGGAGAGAAAGAAGAACAGAGAGAGAAAGAAGGACAGAGAGAGTAAGAAGGCCAGAGAGAGAAGGAAGGGCAGAGAGAGACAGAAGGACAGAGAGAGAAAGAAGGACAGAGAAAGACACAGAGAGAGAAAGACAGAGAGAGAAAAAGAGAGAGAGAAGGACAGAGAGAGAGAAAGACAGAGAGAAAGACAGAGAGAAAAAGGACACAGCGAAAGATGGAGAGAAAGAAGGAAGGAAAGAAGGACAGAGACAGAGAGAGAGAGACAGAGAGAGAGAGAACGAGAGAGAGAGAAAGGACAGAGAGAGAAAGGACAGAGAGAGAAAGGACAGAGAGAGAGAACGAAGGGCAGAGAGAGAAAAAAGGACAGAGAGAGAAAGAAGGACAGAGAGAAAGACAGAGAGAAAGACAGAGAGAAAGAAGGAAAGAAGGACAGAGAAAGACAGAAAGAGAGAGAGAGCAAGAGAGTGAGAAAGAGAGAGAGGGAATGAGAAAGACAGAGAGAGTAGGGACAGTGAGAGAAAGGACAGAGAGAGAAAGGACAGAGAGAGAAAGGACAGAGAGACAAAGAAGGACAGAGAGAAAAAGGACAGAGAGAAAGACAGAGAGAAAGAAGGAAGGAAAGAAGGACAGAGAAAGACATAAAGAGAGAGAGAAAGAGAGAGAGAGAAAGAGAAAGACAGAGAGAGTAGGGACAGAGAGAGAAAGGACAGAGAGAGAAAGGACAGAGAGAGAAAGTGACAGAGAGAAAGACAGAGAGAAAGAAGGCAGGAAAGAAGGACAGAGAAAGACAGAAAGAGAGAGCGAGAAAGAGAAAGGCAGAGAGAGTAGGGACAGAGAGAGAAAGGACAGAGAGAGGGAAAGAAGGACAGGGCGAGAAAGAAGGACAGAGAGAAAGACAGAGAGAAAGAAGGAAGGAAAGAAGGACAGAGAAAGACAGAAAGAGAGAGAGAAAGAGAGAGAGAGTAAGAGAAAGACAGAGAGAGTAGGGACAGAGAGAGAAAGGACAGAGAGAAAGACAGAGATAAACAAGGACAGAGACAGAGAAAGACAGAAAGAGAAAGATAGAGAGAGAGAGAGAGAGACGGTGAGAAAGTAAACGTGGAGAAAAGCTAGATCGTACATGGTAATGCAATTAAAGTCAGAGATTGAAATAGGAAAAAGACAGAGAGAGAGAGAGAGATTGGGTGGAATGCAGTAGGAGAGAGAGAGTGGATTGAAAAGAGACAGAGTCAATAGCAGAATGAGGCAGTAATCAAAGAGACAGAAATTGGAGTTTCATACTCACCTTTCCACATGATCTCCATGGCCTGATTCACCCTCAGCTCAGCCTCGGTGGTGGCGAGAGAGATCCCAGGTCAGGAGTGTACTGTGGGGTGTAAAATATCAGAGCTGGGACTCCATGCTCACACACACACATTCACACACACAGAGATAAGACACTTATACTTACGAAGTCCACATGGTAAAGAGAGAGAAAATGGAGTCAAACTCTTTAAATACCCCAAATGAGTCACAAAAAGAATCCCCACCTCCCCACTAATGATACCCAACCAGCTCCCGGTTAACCTCACCTTAACACACCTCCTCCAGGTCTGGGCCAGACAAAGAGAAACCTCAGAGATTGGGAGGGTGTGTTGTCAACCCCAGCTCAATGGATTATCCCAGCGCTGTGTCTCTCTCTCTTGCCTCTCACCTCAGCCACAATGCAGATTACAATGAACACCATCTACAACTGGCCATTGCAGCTTGATCATCTTCGACTACAGACGGTCGAGCCAATCCTGATTTGCTGCTTTATGTTAAGTTTCCACAGACATCCATTCCTTCCAAACAAAGAACAAAGAACAAAGAACAAAGAAATGTACAGCACAGGAACAGGCCCTTCGGCCCTCCAAGCCCGTGCCGACCATACTGCCCGACTAAGCTACAATCTTCTACCCTTCCTGGGTCCGTATCCTTCTATTCCCATCCTATTCATATATTTGTCAAGATGCCCCTTAAATGTCCCTATCGTCCCTGCCTCGACTACCTCCTCCGGTAGTGAGTTCCAGGCACCCACTACCCTCTGCATAAAAAACTTGCCTCGTACATCTACTCTAAACTTTGCCCCTCTCACCTTAAACCTATGCCCCCTAGTAATTGACCCCTCTACCCTGGGGAAAAGCCTCTGACTATCCACTCTGTCTATGCCCCTCATAATTTTGTATACCTCTATCAGGTCGCCCCTCAAACTCCTTCGTTCCAGTGAGAACAAACCGAGTTTATTCAATCGCTCCTCATAGCTTATGCCCTCCATACCAGGCAACATTCTGGTAAATCTCTTCTGCACCCTCTCTAAAGCCTCCACATCCTTCTGGTAGTGTGGCGACCAGAATTGAACACTATACTCCAAGTGTGGCCTAACTAAGGTTCTATACAGCTGCAACATGACTTGCCAATTCTTATACACAATGCCCCGGCCAATGAAGGCAAGCATGCCGTATGCCTTCTTGACTACCTTCTCCACCTGTGTAGCCCCTTTCAGTGATCTGTGGACCTGTACTCCTAGATCTCTTTGACTTTCAATACTCTTGAGGGTTCTACCATTCACTGTATATTCCCTACCTGCATTAGCCCTTCCAAAATGCATTACCTCACATTTGTCCAGGTTAAACTCCATCTGCCATCTCTCCGCCCAAGTCTCCAGACAATCTAAATCCTGCTGTATCCTCAGACAGTCCTCATCGCTATCCGCAATTCCACCAACCTTTGTGTCGTCTGCAAACTTACTAATCAGACCAGTTACATTTTCCTCCAAATCATTTATATATACTACAAAGAGCAAAGGTCCCAGCACTGATCCCTGTGGAACACCACTGGTCACAGCCCTCCAATTAGAAAAGCATCCCTCCATTGCTACCCTCTGCCTTCTATGGCCTAGCCAGTTCTGTATCCACCTTGCCAGTTCACCCCTGATCCCGTGTGACTTCACCTTTTGTACTAGTCTACCATGAGGGACCTTGTCAAAGGCCTTACTGAAGTCCATATAGACAACATCTACTGCCCTACCTGCATCAATCATCTTAGTGACCTCCTCGAAAAACTCTATCAAGTTAGTGAGACACGACCTCCCCTTCACAAAACCGTGCTGCCTCTCACTAATACGTCCATTTGCTTCCAAATGGGAGTAGATCCTGTCTCGAAGAATTCTCTCCAGTAATTTCCCTACCACTGAAGTAAGGCTCACCGGCCTGTAGTTCCCGGGATTATCCTTGCTACCCTTCTTAAACAGAGGAACAACATTGGCTATTCTCCAGTCCTCCGGGACATCCCCTGAAGACAGCGAGGATCCAAAGATTTCTGTCAAGGCCTCAGCAATTTCCTCTCCAGCCTCCTTCAGTATTCTGGGGTAGATCCCATCCGGCCCTGGGGACTTATCTACCTTAATATTTTTTAAGACACCCAACACCTCGTCTTTTTGGATCACAATGTGACCCAGGTTATCTACACCCCCTTCTCCAGACTCAACATCTACCAATTCCTTCTCTTTGGTGAATACTGATGCAAAGTATTCATTTAGTACCTCGCCCATTTCCTCTGGCTCCACACATAGATTCCCTTGCCTATCCTTCAGTGGGCCAACCCTTTCCCTGGCTACCCTCTTGCTTTTTATGTAAGTGTAAAAAGCCTTGGGATTTTCCTTAACCCTATTTGCCAATGACTTTTCATGACCCCTTCTAGCCCTCCTGACTCCCTGCTTAAGTTCCTTCCTACTTTCCTTATATGCCACACAGGCTTCGTCTGTTCCCAGCCTTTTAGCCCTGACAAATGCCTCCTTTTTCTTTTTGACGAGGCCTACAATATCATTCGTCATCCAAGGTTCCCGAAAATTGCCGTATTTATCTTTCTTCCTCACAGGAACATGCCTGTTCTGTATTCCTATCAACTGACACTTGAAAGCCTCCCACATGTCAGATGTTGATTTGCCCTCAAACATCCGCCCCCAATCTATGTTCTTCAGTTCCCGCCTAATATTGTTATAATTAGCCTTCCCCCAATTTAGCACATTCATCCTCGGACCACTCTTATCCTTGTCCACCAGTACTTTAAAACTTACTGAATTGTGGTCACTGTTACCGAAATGCTCCCCTACTGAAACATCTACCACCTGGCCGGGCTCATTCCCCAATACCAGGTCCAGTACCGCCTCTTCCCTAGTTGGACTGTTTACATATTGTTTTAAGAAGCCCTCCTGGATGCTCCTTACAAACTCTGCCCCGTCTAAGCCCCTGGCACTAAGTGAGTCCCAGTCAATATTGGGGAAGTTGAAGTCTCCCATCACCACAACCCTGTTGTTTTTACTCTTTTCCAAAATCTGTCTACCTATCTGCTCCTCTATCTCCCGCTGGCTGTTGGGAGGCCTGTAGTATACCCCCAACATTGTGACTGCACCCTTCTTATTCCTGATCTCTACCCATATAGCCTCACTGCCCTCTGAGGTGTCCTCTCGCTGTATAGCTGTGATACTCTCCTGAACAAGTAGCGCAACTCCGCCTCCCCTTTTACATCCCCCTCTATCCCGCCTGAAACATCTAAATCCTGGAACGTTTAGCTGCCAATCCTGCCCTTCCCTCAACCAGGTCTCTGTAATGGCAACAACATCATAGTTCCAAGTAGTAATCCAAGCTCTAAGTTCATCTGCCTTACCCGTAATGCTCCTTGCATTAAAACATATGCACTTCAGGCCACCAGACCCGCTGTGTTCAGCAACTTCTCCCCGTCTGCTCTGCCTCAGAGCCACACTGTCCCTATTCCCTAGTTCTCCCTCAACCCTCTCACCTTCTGACCTATTGCTCCCGTGCCCACCCCCCTGCCATACTAGTTTAAACCCTCCCGCTGATTTTCATTCTCACGTACGTTACTCTTGCTGCTTTTACAGCGTGAGCTCACGTGTGTGTGTGTGTGTGTGTGTGTCCCTGTGTGTGTGCATTTAGGCAGTCGCTACAGTTTGGAGCTGGAAAACGTTACACATTTCAGAATATTAGCACTCGCTGAGCAACGGGGAGAGATCTGATGCTTAAACAAGTAGCCTCAGAGAGATACAGGAGCCTCAGCTCTCTGTAAACTGTACTTCACACACACAGCTCCTGTGTCACTGGCAATCCAGGCCCCGCTCTCTGTAAACTGTACCCCCCACACACACTCAGCTACACAACAACTCCTGTGTCACAGGCAATCCAGGCCCAGCTCTCTGTAAACTGTACCCCACACACACAGTCAGCTAGACAACAACTCCTGTGTCACAGGCAATCCAGGCACAGCTCTCTGTAAACTGTACACCACACACACACACTCAGCTAGACAACAACGCCTGTGTCACAGGCAATCCAGGCTCATCTCTCTGTAAACTGTACCCCACACACACTCAGCTACACAACAACTCCTGTGTCACAGGCAATCCAGGCTCAGCTCTCTGTAAACTGTATCCCCCACACACAGCTAGACAACAGCTCCTGTGTCACAGGCAATCCAGGCCCAGCTCTCGAAAAACTGTGTCCCACACACACTCAGCTACACATCAACTCCTCTGTCACAGGCAATCCAGGCTCAGCTCTCTATAAACTGTATCCCACACACACTCAGCTAGACAACAGCTCCTGTGTCACAGGCAATCCAGGCCCAGCTCTCTATCAACTGTATCCCACACACACTCAGCTAGACAACAACTCCTGTGTCACAGGCAATCCAGGCTCAGCTCTCTGTAAACTGTACCCCCCCCCCCCACACACCCAGCTAGACAACAACTCCTGTGTCACAGGCAATCCAGGCCCAGCTCTCTGTAAACTGTATCCCCCACACACAGCTAGACAACAGCTCCTGTGTCACAGGCAATCCAGGCTCAGCTCTCTATAAACTGTATCCCACACACACTCAGCTACACATCAACTCCTCTGTCACAGGCAATCCAGGCTCAGCTCTCTATAAACTGTACCCCACACACACTCAGCTACACAACAACTCCTGTGTCACTCGCAATCCAGGCACAGCTCTCTGTAAAGTGTACACCACACACACACTCAGCTAGACAACAACTCCTGTGTCACTCGCAATCCAGGCTCAGCTCTCTGTAAAGTGTACACCACTCACACTCAGCTACACAACAACTCCTGTGTCACTCGCAATCCAGGCGGCTCACTTGGAAAGTAAAAATGAAAATCGCTCATTGGCACAAGTAGGCTTCAATGTCCTGTTCGGGGATGCTGGTACGGGAATTGAACCGTGCTGCTGGCCTGCCTTGGTCTGCATTCAAAGCCAGCGATTTAGCCCTGAAATCTGTGAGGCTTTATTCCATGACGATCACCTTGCCCCGAAAGTTGTGAATACAGTGTGTGCGGCACTGCAAGGGACTCCAATAAACTGATCCATTGGTTTGTTTAACAACCTTCATTTACTACCCAACATTCTCCCATGTGTGCTGTGTGACACACAGACTAACAGCTCTACGTCCACAGCAACTTGAAGCCACCTCCCGGAGACTTTGGCAGCGAGTGAACGAGTGTCAGCTCCACTCAGCTTCTGGTGTCTTTGGAGTTTGATTTGAAAATGTTATATCCCTCACTTCCCTGCCTCCCAGACTGTGTGCTGACAGCTCGGATATGCGTGGACCCCTGTCACTGTAGCAAAGTCACTCTGCTGGACTCTCCCTGTGGGAGAGTCATCCTCACTCATTTCCATTTAAACATGCTGCTGCGAACATAACTCAGTAGAAACAGAGTCTTCAGCCCTCTGATCAGGAGCTGGGCTGGTCACACACACCCTCAATATACTCAACAGACACCGCAGCAGGAGACAGGATCTAACCTGCTTTTTATTGAAAGAAGTCTTACAACACCTCTTCATTCACCTGAGGAAGGAGCAGTGCTCCGAAAGCTAGTATATCAAAACAAACCTGTTGGACTTTAACCTGGTGTTGTTAGACTTCTAGCTGAGCTCAGGCCAGTCCGAAACCGGCATCTCCACATCATGGCTGCTTTTTATTGTTCATTTCTCCACAGGTTGCAGGCCCCTCTGCTTGGGTCAGGGACAGCATTTTATAATCCATCCCTACTTGCTGCTGGCTATGGTTAGAATATCACACTCACAGATCTTCATCGACACACAGTCACACAAACATATCCACACACACACACACACACACACACACACAGCCACGCACAAGCACTCACATACACATACATATGCTCACGTGCACTGCTCACGTGCTGGCCAGACACATACATTTTCACACACACATGCAGCCATATCCTCGCATACGCAGATGGACACAAGCTCTCACACACTCGCTTACACACTCACATAAATCTTCACACACAAGCGCTCACACACAGACTTACACACTCACACATTCTCACGTACGTTACCCACATTTGCTGATTATTATTACATTAAAGCTGACTTTAACTTGAATCAATTTCTTCCAAAAGTTCTGATTTCTTTTACAAATGGAGCTAACATTTGCAAGCCGACCTATTTGTTGTGTGTGGGGGCGAGTGTGTGTGTGTCTGGGTTACATGTTTTGTCTGTCCACAGACATTACCGGCAGAAACCTTTACACATTTCAGAATCATAAACAACTCGGTGGCAAGAGATTCAGAAGATCAAATGCTGCATTTTTCTGCCTCTGACAAGCAGCTCTGCAGAGGCACAGAGAGAGAGAGAGAGAGATCCTTTGGTGGGAAATGTCTTGAATCACACACACCTTTACCAATCTCCACCTAGTGGGGAATGTCTGAATCACAGACAGCTTTACCAATCTCCACCTAGTGGGGAATGTCTGAACCACACACACACCTTTACCAATCTCCACCTAGTGGGGAATGTCTGAATCACACACACCTTTACCGAACTCCACCGAGTGAGGAATGTCCGAATCACACACACATCTTTACCAATCTCCACCTAGTGGGGAATGTCTGAATCACACACACCTTTACCAAACTCCCCCTATTGGGGAATGTCTGAATCACACACACGCCTTTACCAATCTCCACCTAGTGGGGAATGTCTGAATCACACACACACCTTTACCAATCTCCACCTAGTGGGATGTCTGAATCACACACACCTTTACCAATCGCCACCTAGTGGGGAATGTTTGAATCACACACACACCTTTACCAAACTCCACCTAGTGGGGAATGTCTGAATCACACACCTTTACCAAGCTCCACCTAGTGGGGAATGTCTGAAACACACACACCTTTACCAATCTCGACCTAGTGGGGAATGTCTGAATCACACACACACCTTTACCAATCTCCACCTAGTGGGGAATGTCTGAATCACACACACCTTTACCAATCTCCACCTAGTGGGGAATGAATGAATCACACACACCTTTTCCAATCTCCACCTAGTGGGGAATGTCTGAATCACACACACACCTTTACCAAACTCCACCTAGTGGGAAATGTCTGAATCACACACACACCTTCACCAATCTCCGCCTAGTGGGGAATGTCTCAATCATACACACCTTTACCAAACTACACCTAGTGTGGAATGTCTGAATCACACACACACCTTTACTAATCTCCACCTAGTGGGGAATGTCTGAATCACACACACCTTTACCAAACTCCACCTAGTGGGGAATGTCTGAATCACACACACCTTTACCAATCTCCACATAGTGGGAAATGTCTGAATAACACACACACCTTTACCAATCTCCACCTAGTGGGGAATGTCTGAATCACACACGCACCTTTACCAAGCTCCACCTAGTGGGGAATGTCTGAATCACACACACCTTTACCAATCTCCACCTAGTGAGGAATGTCTGAATCACACACACACCTTTACCAATCTCCACCTAGTGGGGAATATCTGAATCACACACACACCTTTACCAATCTCCACCTAGTGGGGAATGTCTGAATCACACACACCTTTACCAAACTCCACCTAGTGGGGAATGTCTGAATCACACACACACACCTTTACCAAACTCCACCTAGTGGGGAATGTCTGAATCACACACACACCTTTACCAATCTCCACCTAGTGGGGAATGTCTGAATCACACACACTCCTTTACCAATCTCCACCTAGTGGGGAATGTTTGAATCACACACACACCTTTACCAAACTCCACCTAGTGGGGAATATCTGAATCACACACACCTTTACCAATCTCCACCTAGTGGGGAATGTCTGAATCACACACACACCTTTACCAATCTCCACCTAGTGGCGAATGTGTGAATCACACACACCTTTACAAATCTCCACCTAGTGGTGAATGTCTGAATCACATACACCTTTACCAATCTCCACCTAGTGGGGAATGTCTGAATCACACACACACCTTTACCAATCTCCACCTAGTGGGGACTGTCTGAATCACACACACACCTTTACCAATCTCCACCTGGTGTGGAATGTCTGAATCACACACACACCTTTACCGATCTCCACCTAGTGTGGAATGCCTGAATCACACACACCTTTACCAATCTCCACCTAGTGGGGAATGTCTGAATCACACACACACCTTTACAAATCTGGATCGGCTCTGGCTGGGATGGCCGAAGGGCCTGCTCCTGTGCTGTAATTTTCTTTGTTCTTTTTGTTTTGAATAATATAAAAGTAGAATTAAGATTTGGGTTAATTCAAGCTGAATATCTAAAATACAGGTGATAGCGAATGCCAAGGAATTTCCAGTTGGTGAGTGAAATCATGCGCCTAGCGAAGCTGTTCCAGTACAGCTACAACACTGTCTTCAAGGCAGTCCAGCAGCACGGTTCAATTCCTGTACCAGCCTCACCGAACAGGCCCCGGAATGTGGCGACTAGGGGCTTTTCACAGTAACTTCATTTGAAGCCGACTTGTGACAATAAGCCATTTTCATTTCTATCCAAAGTGTCTCACCGCCGCAACGAATTAATAACATGTGCCAAGTGCCATGTGGTCTTCGTGGGCTTGGCAACTTCATTTCAGATAAAGAATTCTCAAGTATACTGCAAAGGATTTGACCGACTGGGAGCTAATGAATGTTGTACATGAGTCTTCGGAGAAATGTTCAATGTCAAACACTAATATATCAGCTGTTAAATTTGCAATTCTCCAGAACGATTTTGAAAACAAAAGGATGCAAGCCATGAAATTATTCTATATTCTTTCAACGAACTCAGTGTGAATACACACTAAAATCCAACTGGAAGGTTCATTTTGCATTAATAATCAATTTCGAAGTTAGCAGTTTGTGTTCCATTCCCATGTCCGACACCAAGCCGGTGATGAGCATTTTAATTATTGTTCAACTAACTATGTGAGATCGTTAAATTCGTTTATCTTTTTATGCTGTGTTGCAGTTTTATAGGCGGCATTATGCGCACATAATGTAATCTAAATGTATTTGTAGGAAAATAATTCTGAAGGTCCAACATCCATCATATCGTTCTTCAAACTCATCACCTCAACAAACGTTTCGATGCTAAATGCTATGTTGGAGGGTGGGGGAAGGTAGTGATTTATTTAGTCCTTTTGTCGTTTATATTGATCGTGGTTCTAGTTGAATATCATAATTTTCTGTGACAATTACAACTCTATCCCATCGTGGTGCATCAGCATTGTCGCATGTTACTGAACGTCATGATATATTTTCAACATCTGCTAAAGCTCCACGCAAATAGTGGATTAATATTATATGGTTTTGCAATATTCTACTGTTGTATCCCATTGTTCATTCTGAGCCTATTTTTGATATCGTTTATTCGGTGAGAAATTCCGTGGCATTTCTCAAAATAAGATCGCACAGGACTAAAGATTATCATGCCCAGTGTTTGCATACAATCGTGCGCCAATTTTGATTTGGGTTTTCCGAATTTGGATTAGGTCTACTTTGGGAATAGAGCATTCAGATTTTGCATCATCAGAATTGAGATGACATATCGCCTTTGGAGACGACATTAATCAGATTACACGTAAATATCTAAAGTCTAATGGAGGAATCCTAGCTTTTGTTCCCCTGATTATAGACGGTTGAAGCATGATTTATCAGGAATACTTTAATTGTTCTGATCATGCAACGTTTGGGGATTGGAAAACTCACCTTTCAGTGGGATACAGAAGAAGAAGGGCATGTCTTCAAAAGTAGAACAGGCCACGTGGGAAAACTTTGAAATACGGTAGCTTCTGCCCAGCCGCAGAAGATAATGACCTAACACAGACATCAATATCTTTTTTTGGAAAGGGCTTATCGGGATTTGGCAGAGGAGTGAGGAAATGGATTCGAACTGAAAATCAGCCACAAGCAAATTCAATGAATAACATAGTTTCAAAGATGTAATCTCCAAAACCATCTTCATGTGCAGCAAACATCATCGACACTTCTGAACTGAGTGTTATATTAATCTCGTGCAAATTTATAATGTGGCATAATCGCATTAATAGTTGTTATCTAAAATCAGGGAAGTTCTTTGCAATTAAGTGAAAATTAGTGAAAATACAAAACCAGACTCTGGATATTCCTGGTATCCCCCTCCTTGTGCTACCCATGGCCGTGCTCTGTATTACTTCCCTTAAAGTCCTCCCCAGGTCTCTTATAATAATCTTTATTATTGTCACAAGTAGGCATACCTTAACACTGTAATGAAGTTACTGTGAAAATCCTCTTGTCGCACACGACTCAAACTAACAATATCCGATCGCCAGACTAAAGTAAAATGCATGGCACAATGCAGAGACTATTTCAAGTTAATTGTGTTGGTTAACGATCCCTGCAATTTTCAGCCTCCATGGCAGCACGATGGCACGGCGATTAGCACCGTTGGCTCACAGGAAAAGCGACCAGATTTTAATTCCCGCCTTGGGAGACTTTCCATGTGGAGTTTGCACGTTTTATGTGTAGGTTAGGTGGATTGCCTGTGGCAAATTTCCATTTGGTGTACAGGTATGTGCAGGTTAGGTGGGGTTACGATGATGGGGCTGCGGATTGGAATAGGTAGGGTGCTCTTTCAAAAGATCGTTGCAGACTAGATTGGCCGAAGGGCCTCAGTCTGCAATGTTGGGATTCAGTGGGCATCTCAACATGCAGTAAGACCTGGATAACATTCAGGCTTGGGCTGAGAAGTGGCAACTGATGTTGACGTGTGTTCACACAAGTGCAAACTGTGACCAACTCCAAGAAGAGTGGATGATAGACCGACGCACACATACACACACACACGACCCCCACCCCCTGGGAATTGTAGTACAGCTTTGAGTTTGCCGAGTGTATCCATGTTAAATCAGGTATGTTTCAGGGAGACATCAAGGCAGATAATGCATTTAATTAAGAAACTACGTCTGCAACGAATATGAATGGTAGCTGACAACAGTCAGTAGCTTCATTCGGCTGGAGGTCTCTCGGACATTACAGATTATCTTCCCCAACCACCTCTTCCCACCATCACCACCCTCAACCACAGCCCTGGGGGAAAGTATTAAAACTGTGAATCTGTTTTGCATCGAAAGTGTTGGTTTGTTTCTGTGGTGAGGAATCTGGTTGGGTTAAAGACTGTCACCCCAATGGGCTGATGGAAAGCGGAACTCGTTTACTTGGCAGGGCCATATTCGAAGGAAAGACAGGTCGACGGATAAGTGGTATTGGCGTAATGCCAGTTGATGAAGTTGGTTCCTGGCACAATCCTTTGTGTGTGTCAGGGGTAAAGGACAAGGGGAGAGACCAATGCGATGGGGTTGCGACACGCTGACTCAGTGGTTAGTACTGCTGCCTCTCAGCGTCAGGGAGCTGGATTACATTCCAGCCTTGGGTGACTGTGGAGCTTGCAAGTTCTCCCCGTGACTGGGTGGGTTCCCTGTTGGGTGACCCGGCTTCCTCTAACAGTCGAACGATATGTAGGTTAGGTGGATTTGTCAAGGAAAATTTACACTTTGAGTCTAAATATGTGGATGTTACGTGGATTTACCATGGCCAACGCAAGGGGATACGGAGATAGGATTTGGCTGTGGGCCTGGGTAGACTGCAGGCATGATAGGTCGAAAATTCTCCTTCTGCACTGTATAAATTCCATGTTCAGTTATTGCAGGGGATTATCGCCTTTTCAAGCAGAGGGTGTATGGAACTGGCCAAGATTGGGAGTGGTATCAGGGGACGGAAAGGGATTGGTGTTCATTCTGTACGAGGTAGGGGGATGAGGGACAATCTGCACGGACTAGAGGGAGGGGAGCGCCCATGGGAGGCAGAGGTGGAAAGCTAATTCGAGGCAGTTCGCCTTTATTTTGAACCGATAAGTGAGACATGTTTCGGAGGCCGCAACACGCTCAAGGACTTTGAAGGTCAAGATAGGTTGAAATTCCAGGATATGGTGACTCCAAAAAGAACACAGAAAACAATAAAAACAATCTGTAATAATAAGGAATCCACATTAAAATATTGTCATCACGGCGAGCACGTTCTTTTCAGAAGAAGTTCGTCCATAGATCTCAGAAAATGAGGATCAAACAGCTGGGGGAAATAGTGTGGCAGCTGTTTGAACACCTGTCCCCGTTCTTTCTCTCCTTCCCATTTATGGGGGATGCATCGGCTTTTTTCCTCAATAGTGCCCTGCTCTTGTTGTTTGCTATTTGGTAGTCTGGCATCCATGTTCCATTATGGGACTGGAAACACTGCTCTCACATGTTTGGTTTATTCACAAGTTGAATGACTTACGGAACGAGGAAGCTCAAAGCGGCCTTGATTTTTCCTCTGAACTTGGACTGAGTCGTCGCATAAATAAACGTGTTCGTGCAGCAACTTAAGTTGCGCAGCATAATTCCAACTTGCTGGAATATATATTCAGCCTCGGTGTAATCATTGGGATCTATTCCTGCAAGGTTGTAATATAAGAATTCTATAACATTTACCAGCCACAGAATTATGAAGCTGCCGGATATGGAGAAGAGTAAAATCACAGACTTCCTTCTGCTCTCCATCTCTGGGTCACGGTGATTGTCTCCCTTCCTCTGACCCTTCAGTCCCTTTCGGACCCGACAGGCCACTAAAATGTGTCTGACCGCCAGGGCGTTGATCAACACAATTAAAGCAAATGGGAGCAAAGTGGTTAGAAATCTATCAAACCAATTGTATCTCACCCATCCGGTCTCAGAATAGAAGTCTGGCTTTGTATGACAGAACCACGGCACATTGTCAGTAATGCTTTCGGGTTCATAGGTGAAGTAGATGGGGATGTTGGCGAAACACAGAAAAATGCAGAATGTTGCTAGAACCACTGCCGCTGTTTTAGCTGTAAAATATTTGGCGTTAAGCTTCTGGCAACAAATAGCCACAAATCGATCAAAGGAGAAAGTGATAGTGAACCACACCGAACAGTCTATGGCTGCCCCTCGCAGGACAGCATTAACACTGCATATAGGGGTGATGTCTAGGAAACAGATTGGAAAATAGTAATGATTGATCTGCATAAGTATAACCTCAGTGATAATGACGAATAGATCTGACAGTTCCATGGCCAGCAGGTAACGAGTTGTACAGCTGGAGAGACCGCCCTTTCCTCGGGACAGGATTAAAATGGCCAGCAAGTCAACTGTAAGAGAGAGAAGGGAAAATGCTGATAAAACATTCTCTGTGAGTGACACTGGAACGAAAGACTGGATCTTAACATGAAACAAGGTAGGAGAGAGGCAATCATTTAAAACAAATACCCGGACCCTAACCTACCCCCAATCCAGACGAGCTCCAAGTTTAGTGGGCTAAGGATTGAGAAGAAACAACAACAAAGAATAATACAGCACAGGAACAGGTTCTTCGGTCCTCCAAGCAAGCTCCAATCACGTGCCTTATCTAGACCAACCGCCTGTATATTTCTGTACCCCGTCTCTTCATGTGCCTATCCAGATAATTCTTATAGGTCGCTAGCTTATCTGCCACAACCACCTCAATTGGCAGTGCATTCCAGGCCACCACCATACTCTGTGTAAAAGAATTCCCCCGACCATCTCCACTGAACCTTTCCCCCCTCACCTTGAACTTGGGCGCCCTTATAATTTTTAATTCCGCCCTGAGAGAAGGCCTCCAATTGTTCACCCTATCTATACGGTTAATAATTTCCAAGTCGTTCTGGTAGTGCGGTGACCAGAATTCGACACAGCATGCCAGAAATGGCCTCAGAAAGGTTCTATAGAACTGCAACATAATTTTCGACCTTTTATAGTTGATACCCCGTCCTATGAAGGCAAGCATGCCATATGCTTTCTTTACTACCATTTCCACCTGTGTTGCCATTTTTAAGGATGTGTGGTACTACCTGTGTCTCTACGCTTCTGATGGTTCTGCTAATTATTTTATAGCTCCCACCTGACTTGGATCTACCAAAATGCATCACTTCGCATTCGTCCGGGATAAATTCCATCTACCATTTCCCCTCCCAATTTGGCAGTCTATCCCTCTCCTGTTGTATTCTCTGACAAGCTTCATCACTATCCGAAATGCCTGCAATCTATGTATCATCGGCACGCTTGCTAATCATACCCGCTAAGTTTTCTTCCAATCTATTTATATATATATTGCAAAGAGCAGAGGTCGAAGTACTGACCCCTGTGGAACACCAGTAGTTACAGACCTCAACTCGTAAAAATACCGACAATTATTCTGACGAGATGTCATGGCATTGTATACCTGTCCTTAGACTGAAGCTCTCTGAGTTAAGCCGTTCCACACGTTTATTACTGGTAACCCCTAATTTCCATGAGACCACACACCCATACAGAGACAGGATGGGCAAGCGAATCCGTCTGTCATAAAGCACGTCATTTTCTTCTTCTTCACAATGTGATGCTTCTCAAGATCGGAACGTGCTCTGTCTCTATGCTTCTGCTAAATTCTGCAACCCACTTATTCACCCTCCCGGACGTCAGTCCCAGCTCTTTGCACTTTTTTCAATCTCAAGTGAAAATGAAAACACGTTCTTGTGTTCGCGCCGCCTGCTACCAGCAGCTTTGGCCAAGTTGTGTGCTCCCCACAGCCAGTGCTCCCCCTACAGACAGCATTGCCAGTGGTCAACCCACATTCACCACTGCAAGCGCCCCTCCCCCCACAGTCAGCAGTCCCAGTGCTACCCAACAACCAGCACGGCCAATGCCCACCCCACAGCCAGCAGTGCCAGCGCTCACCCACATCCAGCACTGCCAGTGCTCCCCATCAAAGCCAGTACTGCCAGTGCTCCCCTCACAGCCAACACTGCCAGTGCCCCACCCACAGCCAGCATTGCAATTGCACCCACCAGAACCAGCACTGTCAGGGCCCCCACCACAGCCAGCACTGTCAGGGCTCCCCCACACAGCCAGCACTGTCAGTGCTCCCCCCACACAGCCAGCACTGTCAGTGCTCCCCCGCCACCAGCGCTCCCTCCGCACAGACAGCACTGCCAATGCTACCGCACATAGACGGCACTTCCAGTGCTCCACCAAAGCCAGCACTGCTAGTGCTCCCCCACAGCCAGCACTGCCAGTATTCCCCCGACAGCCTGCACTGCCAGTGCGCCCCCCCCATAACCAGCACTGCCAGTGCTCCCCTACAGCCAGTGCGGCCACTGCTCCCCCACAGCCAGAACTGTCAGTGCTCCCCCACAGCCAGCACTGCCAGTGCTCCCCTCACATCCAGCACTGCCGGTGCTCCCCACAGTCAGCATTGTCAGTGCTTCCCCTCACTTCAGCACTCCTCGTGCTCGCCCACAGCCAGCACTGCCAGTGCTCCCCCACATCCAGCACTTCCAGTGCTCCCCACAGACAGCACTTCCAGCGCTGCCCCCCACTGCCAGCACTGACAATGCACCCAACCAAAGCCAACGGTGGCAGTGCTCTCCTCAACAGCCAACACTACCAGTGCTCCCGCCCCCCCACAGTCAGCACTGCCAGGGCACCTACCCCCGCCAGCATTGCCTGTGCTCCCAGAGACAGCACTTCCTGTGCTCCCCCACTTATCCATCACCCAGACCTACCCCCAGCATAGCCAGCACTGCCATTGCTCCCAGCATGACCAACCGTGCCAGCGCTCCCCACAGACTGCACTGCCAGTGTACCCCTCCACAGTCAGCACAGCCAGTGCTCCACCAACAGCCAGCATTACCAGTGCACCCCCCACAGCCAGCAGGGCCAGTGCTCCCCACAGCCAGCAGTGCCGGTGCTCCCCACAGCAGGCACGCCCAGTGCTCCCCATCACAGCCAGCACTGCCAGTGCTCCCTGCACATCCAGCACTGCCAGTGCCCCCCTCAGCCAGTACTGCCAGTGCTCCCCATAACCAGCATTGCCAGTGCTCCTCACAGCCAGCTGTGTCAGTGCTCCCACCACAGCCAGCACTGCCAGTGCTCCCCTAACAGCCACAGCTGCCAGTGAACCCCCACACAGCCAGCACTGTCAGTGCCCCCGACAGCCAGCACTGCCAGTGCTCCCCACAGCCAGCACTGCCAGTGGTCCCCCAGAACCAGCACTGCCACCGCTTCCCACAGCTAGCGCTGCCAGTTTTCCCCCTCTCAGCAAGCACTGCCAGTGCTCACACCCAAGGCCAATACTGGTAGTGCTCACCGCCCTGCAGCCAGCCCTACCAGACTCCCCCACAACATCGAGCACTGCCAGTTCCCCATCCCCACAGCCATAAACTGCCAGTGACCACCCCCACAGCTAGCACTGCCAGTGCTCGCCACAGCCAGCACTGCTAGTGTTCCCCACAGCCAGCACTGCCAGTGCACCCCCCACCACAACCAGCTCTGCCAGTGCTCCCGTTCTCCCACATCCAGCACTGCCAGTGCTCCCTACAGCCAGCCTTGCCAGTGCTCCCCACACAGCCAGCATTGCCTGTGCTCCCCCATCCAGCCAGCAATGCCAGTGCTCTCCAAACATCCAGCACTGCCAGTGCTCCCGCATAGCCTGCACTGACTGTGCGTCCCCCACAAGGTCATCACTGCCAGTGCTCCCCACAGCCAGCACTGTCAGTGCTCCCCGCAGCCACCACTGCCAGTGCTCCCACAGCCAGCAATTCCAGTGCTCCCCATGACAGCCAGCACTCCCAGTGCTCCCCACAACGAGCATTGCCAATGCTCCCCACAGGTAGCACTGACAGAGCACCCCTCACGTCAGCACTCCTAGTGGTCCACCATACAACCGGCACTTCCAGTGCTGCCCACCACTGCCAGCACTGCCAGTGATCACACACAAGGCCAGCACTGGCATTGCTCCCCTCCAAAACTAACATTGCCAGTGCTCCCCACAGCCAGCACTGCCAGTGCTCCACACAGACTGCACTGTCAGTGCTCCCCACACAGCCAGCATTGCCTGTGCTCCCCTATCCAGCCAGCACTGCCAGTTAACCCCGCACAGCCAGCACTGCCAGTGCTTCCCAACCTCCCCACAGCCAGAACTGCCACTGCTGCCCCCACATCCAGCACTGTCAGTGCTCCCCAACCCCCTACAGCCAGCTCTGCCAGTGCTCCCGCCACACCCAGCACTGCCAGTGCTCCCCACACATGCAGCACTGCCAGTGCTCCCCATTGCCTACACTGCCTGTGCTTCCCCCAAGGTCGTCACTGCCACTGCTTCCAACAATCAACCCTGTCAGTGCTCCCACAGCCAGTACTGCTAGTTCTCCCCACAGCCAGCACTTCCAGTGCTCCCCTGACAGCCAGCAATGCCAGTGCTCCCCACAACGAGCACTGCCACTGCTCCCCACAGCCAGCACTGCCAGTGCACCCCTCACATCAGCACTCCTAGTGCTCCCACCCACAGCCAACACTTCCAGTGCTGCCCCCAACTGCCAGTGCTCACACATAAGGCCAGCACTGGCAGTGCTCTCTTCCACAGCTAGCACTGCCAGTGCTCCCACAGCCAGCATTGCCTGTTCCCCCCACACTGCCAGCAATCCCTCCCCCACAGCCAGCACTGCCAGTGCACTCCTCACATCAGCACTCCTAGTGCTCCCACCCACAGCCAACACATCCAGTGCTGCCCCCAACTGCCAGCACTGCCAGTGCTCACACATAAGGCCAGCACTGGCAGTGCTCTCTTCCACAGCTAGCACTGCCAGTGCTCCCACAGCCAGCATTGCCTGTGCCCCCCACACTGCCAGCAATCCCTCCCCCACAGCCAGCACTGCCAGTGCACTCCTCTCCAACATCCAGCACTGCCAGTGCTCCCCATACACCTAGCACAGCCAGTGGTCAACCCACATTCAGCACTGCCAGCTCCCCCACCCCACAGCCAGCAGTGCCAGTGCTTCCCACAGCCAGTACTGCCAGTGCTCCCCACAGTCAGGACTGCCAGTGGTCCCCAAATCAACACTGCCACAGCTCCCTCGCACGACCAGACCTAATTTGATGCTATCCACATTATTTATGAACACTCGTGCTATGATTGACATGTCCTCACCACATAAAAAGCAGCTAAGTATTTTCTGCTATGTCAACAGAGGCGAGGAGGGGTGGGCAGGATTTGCTTTGCGGGGGTGGGGAAAGGGCCCCACCACCGGACTTCGGGATCAGGCCACCCACTCAAAATGGTGGCTTGATACTGAGATTCCAATGGAATCCGGCGAGCTCCACCATGCATATATTTGCATGGTTAAGGAGAGAGACACGCACCTGGGCCCTGTTCTCAGCGCCAGTGGAGACCAGTCCTGATTCTCCGCTGGATTCCAGAACGGAGAATCCAGCCCATAGTTAACATCAGAGAAGTTCTGAAGAAAGACCTTGTTGTACTTTCTAACCAGGTGCCTGGTGCTCATTGCTCAACTTTATTAAAATGCATCCTGTGTATGGTATCCATTTTACTTTAGTCTGCCAGCACTGCCAGTGCTCCCCATACACCTAGCACAGCCAGTGGTCAACCCACATCCAGCACTGCCAGCGCCCCCACCCCACAGCCAGCAGTGCCAGTGCTCGCCACAGCCAGTACTGCCAGTGCTTCCCCACAGCCAGCCCTGCCAGTGCTCCCCACAGCCAGCAGTGCCAGTGCTCCCCACAGCCAGTACTGCCAGTGCTTCCCCACAGCCAGCCCAGCCAGTATTCCCCACAGCCAGCACTGCCAGTGCTCTCCCCATTTCAGCGCTCCCAGAGCAAGCACTTCCAGTGCTCCCGTCCACAACCAGCACTGCCAGTGCTGCCCCTAATGCCAGCACTGCCAGTGCTCCCTCCACACATCCAGCACTGCCAGTGCTCCCCTCCCCAAAAGCCAGCTCTGCCAGCATTGCCCCAATGCCAGCACTGCCAGTGCGCCCCCGATAACTTGCACTGCCTGTGCACACCCAACACAGCCAGCGTTGTCAGTGCTCCCACAGCCAGCACTGCCTGTGCACACATCACACAGCCAGCATTGCCAGTGCTCCCCCACATCCAGCACTGCCTCTGCACACCCCTAACGACCTGCACTGCCAGTGCTGTCCCCCACTGCCAGAACTGCCAGTGCTCACACCCAAGGCCAGCACTGGCGGTGCTCCCCTCCGCAGCCAGCATTGCCAGTGCTCCCCACAGAAAGCCAGCACAGTCAGTGCTCCCCACAGGCAGCACAGCCAGTGCTCCCCAAAGCCAGCACTGCCAGTGCACGCCCCAACACAGCCAGCGCTGCAAGTGC
This sequence comes from Scyliorhinus torazame, assembly GCF_047496885.1. Lineage (NCBI taxonomy): Eukaryota > Metazoa > Chordata > Chondrichthyes > Carcharhiniformes > Scyliorhinidae > Scyliorhinus > Scyliorhinus torazame. The sequence goes on along the minus strand of NC_092726.1, from coordinate 115,944,723 downwards.
TCCCCCAAACAACAAGCACTACCAGTGCTCCCCACATAGCCAGCGCTTCCTCTCACACAGCCAGCACTGCCAGTGCTCCCCACAGCCAGCACTGGCTGTACAACCCCCGACACAGCCATCATTGCCAGTACTCATCACGGCCAGTGCTCCCCCACAGCCAGCACTGCCAGTGCACCACCTCACAGCCAGCACTGCCAATGAACCCCCACACAGCCAGCACTGTCAGTGCTCCCGACAGCCAACACTGCCAGTGCTCCCCACAGCCAGCACTGCCTGTGCACACACCACACAGCCAGCATTGCCAGTGCTCCCACAGCCAGCACTGCCTCTGCACAACCCAAACCGCCTGCACTGCCAGTGCTATCCCCCACTGCCAGAACTGCCAGTGCTCACACCCAAGGCCAGCACTGGCGGTGCTCCCCTCCACAGCGAGCATTGCGAGTGCTCCCCCACAGAAAGCCAGCACAGCCAGTGCTCCCCACAGCCATCACAGCCAGTGCTCCCCACAGCCAGCACTGCCAGTGCACCCCCCACACAGCCATCATTGCCAGTGCTCCCACCACAGCCAGTATTGCCAGTGCATCACCGCACAGCCAGCACTGCCAGTGAACCCCACACAGCGAGCACTGTCAGTGCTGCCGACAGCCAGCACTGCCAGTGCTCCCACAGCCAACACTGCCAGTGGCCCCCCACAACCAGCACTGCCAGTGCTTCCCACAGCCAGCGCTGCCAGTGTCCCCATCTCAGCAAGCACTGCCAGTGCTCACACACAAGGCCAGCACTGGCAGTGCTCCCCACAGCCAGCATTGCCTGTGCTCCCCTATCCAGCCAGCACTGCCAGTTAACCCCGCACAGCCAGCACTGCCAGTGCTTCCCAACCTCCCCACAGCCAGAACTGCCACTGCTGCCCCCACATCCAGCACTGTCAGTGCTCCCCAACCCCCTACAGCCAGCTCTGCCAGTGCTCCCGCCACACCCAGCACTGCCAGTGCTCCCCACACATGCAGCACTGCCAGTGCTCCCCATTGCCTACACTGCCTGTGCTTCCCCCAAGGTCGTCACTGCCACTGCTTCCAACAGTCAACCCTGTCAGTGCTCCCACAGCCAGTACTGCTAGTTCTCCCCACAGCCAGCACTTCCAGTGCTCCCCTGACAGCCAACACTGCCAGTGGCCCCCCACAACCAGCACTGCCACTGCTCCCCACAGCCAGCACTGCCAGTGCACCCCTCACATCAGCACTCCTAGTGCTCCCACCCACAGCCAACACTTCCAGTGCTGCCCCCAACTGCCAGTGCTCACACATAAGGCCAGCACTGGCAGTGCTCTCTTCCACAGCTAGCACTGCCAGTGCTCCCACAGCCAGCATTGCCTGTTCCCCCCACACTGCCAGCAATCCCTCCCCCACAGCCAGCACTGCCAGTGCACTCCTCACATCAGCACTCCTAGTGCTCCCACCCACAGCCAACACATCCAGTGCTGCCCCCAACTGCCAGCACTGCCAGTGCTCACACATAAGGCCAGCACTGGCAGTGCTCTCTTCCACAGCTAGCACTGCCAGTGCTCCCACAGCCAGCATTGCCTGTGCCCCCCACACTGCCAGCAATCCCTCCCCCACAGCCAGCACTGCCAGTGCACTCCTCTCCAACATCCAGCACTGCCAGTGCTCCCCATACACCTAGCACAGCCAGTGGTCAACCCACATTCAGCACTGCCAGCTCCCCCACCCCACAGCCAGCAGTGCCAGTGCTTCCCACAGCCAGTACTGCCAGTGCTCCCCACAGTCAGGACTGCCAGTGGTCCCCAAATCAACACTGCCACAGCTCCCTCGCACGACCAGACCTAATTTGATGCTATCCACATTATTTATGAACACTCGTGCTATGATTGACATGTCCTCACCACATAAAAAGCAGCTAAGTATTTTCTGCTATGTCAACAGAGGCGAGGAGGGGTGGGCAGGATTTGCTTTGCGGGGGTGGGGAAAGGGCCCCACCACCGGACTTCGGGATCAGGCCACCCACTCAAAATGGTGGCTTGATACTGAGATTCCAATGGAATCCGGCGAGCTCCACCATGCATATATTTGCATGGTTAAGGAGAGAGACACGCACCTGGGCCCTGTTCTCAGCGCCAGTGGAGACCAGTCCTGATTCTCCGCTGGATTCCAGAACGGAGAATCCAGCCCATAGTTAATATCAGAGAAGTTCTGAAGAAAGACCTTGTTGTACTTTCTAACCAGGTGCCTGGTGCTCATTGCTCAACTTTATTAAAATGCATCCTGTGTATGGTATCCATTTTACTTTAGTCTGCCAGCACTGCCAGTGCTCCCCATACACCTAGCACAGCCAGTGGTCAACCCACATCCAGCACTGCCAGCGCCCCCACCCCACAGCCAGCAGTGCCAGTGCTCGCCACAGCCAGTACTGCCAGTGCTTCCCCACAGCCAGCCCTGCCAGTGCTCCCCACAGCCAGCAGTGCCAGTGCTCCCCACAGCCAGTACTGCCAGTGCTTCCCCACAGCCAGCCCAGCCAGTATTCCCCACAGCCAGCACTGCCAGTGCTCTCCCCATTTCAGCGCTCCCAGAGCAAGCACTTCCAGTGCTCCCGTCCACAACCAGCACTGCCAGTGCTGCCCCTAATGCCAGCACTGCCAGTGCTCCCTCCACACATCCAGCACTGCCAGTGCTCCCCTCCCCAAAAGCCAGCTCTGCCAGCATTGCCCCAATGCCAGCACTGCCAGTGCGCCCCCGATAACTTGCACTGCCTGTGCACACCCAACACAGCCAGCGTTGTCAGTGCTCCCACAGCCAGCACTGCCTGTGCACACATCACACAGCCAGCATTGCCAGTGCTCCCCCACATCCAGCACTGCCTCTGCACACCCCTAACGACCTGCACTGCCAGTGCTGTCCCCCACTGCCAGAACTGCCAGTGCTCACACCCAAGGCCAGCACTGGCGGTGCTCCCCTCCGCAGCCAGCATTGCCAGTGCTCCCCACAGAAAGCCAGCACAGTCAGTGCTCCCCACAGGCAGCACAGCCAGTGCTCCCCAAAGCCAGCACTGCCAGTGCACGCCCCAACACAGCCAGCGCTGCAAGTGCTCCCCCAAACAACAAGCACTACCAGTGCTCCCCACATAGCCAGCGCTTCCTCTCACACAGCCAGCACTGCCAGTGCTCCCCACAGCCAGCACTGGCTGTACAACCCCCGACACAGCCATCATTGCCAGTACTCATCACGGCCAGTGCTCCCCCACAGCCAGCACTGCCAGTGCACCACCTCACAGCCAGCACTGCCAATGAACCCCCACACAGCCAGCACTGTCAGTGCTCCCGACAGCCAACACTGCCAGTGCTCCCCACAGCCAGCACTGCCTGTGCACACACCACACAGCCAGCATTGCCAGTGCTCCCACAGCCAGCACTGCCTCTGCACAACCCAAACCGCCTGCACTGCCAGTGCTATCCCCCACTGCCAGAACTGCCAGTGCTCACACCCAAGGCCAGCACTGGCGGTGCTCCCCTCCACAGCGAGCATTGCGAGTGCTCCCCCACAGAAAGCCAGCACAGCCAGTGCTCCCCACAGCCATCACAGCCAGTGCTCCCCACAGCCAGCACTGCCAGTGCACCCCCCACACAGCCATCATTGCCAGTGCTCCCACCACAGCCAGTATTGCCAGTGCATCACCGCACAGCCAGCACTGCCAGTGAACCCCACACAGCGAGCACTGTCAGTGCTGCCGACAGCCAGCACTGCCAGTGCTCCCACAGCCAACACTGCCAGTGGCCCCCCACAACCAGCACTGCCAGTGCTTCCCACAGCCAGCGCTGCCAGTGTCCCCATCTCAGCAAGCACTGCCAGTGCTCACACACAAGGCCAGCACTGGCAGTGCTCCCCACAGCCAGCACAGACAGTGCTCCACCCACAGCCAGCACTGCCAGAGCACCCCCCCCCACACACACACAGCCAGCAATGCAATTCCTTCCCGGAAAAATCAAGCACTACCAGTGCTCCCCACAGCCAGCGCTGCAAGTGCACCCCCCACCATAACCAGCTCTGCCAGTGCTCTCGTTCTCCCACACCCAGGACTGCCAGTGCTCCCCACAGCTAGCCCTGCCAGTGCTCCCCACACAGCCAGCATTGCCTGTGCTCCCCCATGCAGCCAGCAATGCCAGTGCTCCCCACAGCCAGCGCTGCAAGTGCACCCCCCACCATAACCAGCTCTGCCAGTGCTCTCGTTCTCCCACACCCAGGACTGCCAGTGCTCCCCACAGCTAGCCCTGCCAGTGCTCCCCACACAGCCAGCATTGCCTGTGCTCCCCCATGCAGCCAGCAATGCCAGTGCTCCCCGCACAGCCAGCACTGCCCGTGCTCCCCCACAGCCTGCACTGACTGTGCGTCCCCCACAAGGTCATCACTGCCAGTGCTCCCACAGCCAGCACTGTCACTGCTCCCCACAGCCACCACTGCCAGTGCTCCCCACAGCCAGCACTTCCAATGCTCCCCATGACAGCCAGCACTCCCACTGCTCCCCACAACGAGCATTGCCACTGCTCCCGCAGGCAGCACTGCCATAGCACCCCTCACGTCAGCACTCCTAATGCTCCACCATACAGCCAGCACTTCCAGTGCTGCCCACCATTGCCAGCACTGCCAGTTATCACTCACAAGGCCAGCACTGGCATTGCTCCCCTCCACAACTAACACTGCCAGTGCTCCCCACAGCCAGCATTGCCCGTGCCCCCCACACAGCCTGCACATCCTCCCCCCAGCCAGCACTGCCAGTGCTCCCCTCCCCAATATCCGGAACTGCCAGTGCTCCACACACAGCCAGCACAGCCAGTGGTCAACCCACAGCCAGCACTACCACCGCCCCCCACAGCCAGCAGTGCTAGTGCTCCCCACAGCCAGCACTGCCAGTGCTCCCACAGACAGCACTGCCAGTGCTCCCACTCAGCCAGCATTGCCTGTGCTCCCCCATCCAGCCAGCACTGCCAGTGCTCCCAGCACAGCCAGCACTGCCAGGGCTCCCCACCCTCCCCACAGCCAGCACTGCCAGTTCTGTCTCCACTGCCAGCAATGCCAGTGCTCACCAACACCCCCCCACTCCCAGCTCTGCCAGTGTCCCGCCATATCCAGCACTGCCAGTGCTCCCACACATCCAGCACTGCCTGTGCTCCCACAGCCAGCATTTGCAGTGCTTCCCCCAAGGCCCTCACTGCCAGTGCTCCCCGTAGCCAGCACTGTCAGTGTTCCCTACAGCCAGCACTTCCAGTCATCACCATGACAGTCAGTACTGCCAGTGCTCCCACAACGAGCACTGCCGCTGCTCCCCACAGCCAGCACTGCCAGTGCTCTACTCACGTCAGCACTCCTAGTGCTCCCCACAAAGCCAACACTTCCAGTGCTGGCCCCCACAGCCAGCATTGCCTGTGCCCCCCCCCCCCCCGCACAGGCAGCAAACCCTCTCCCACAGCCAGCACTGCCAGTGCTCGCCATCACAGCCAGAACTGCCAGTGCTCCCCTCACAGCCAGCACTGCTAGTGCCTCACCCACAGCCAGCACTGTAATTGCTCCCACCACAGCCAGCACTGTCAGGGCTCCCCACACAGCCAGCACTGTCAGTGCTACCCCACATAGACGGCACTGCCAGTGCTCCCACAAATCCAGCACTGTTAGTGCTCCCACAGCCAGCACTGTCAGTGCTCCCACAGCCTGCACTGGCACTGCTCCCCCTCACATCCAGCACAGCCAGTGCTCCCCACAGTCAGCATTGTCAGTGTTACACCCTCACTTCAGCACTCCTAGTGCTCGCCCACATCCAGCAATGCCAGTGCTCCCCATCCAGCACTGCCAGTGCTCCCACAGAGAGCACTTCCAGCGCTGACCCCCACTGGCAGCACTGACAATGCTCCCAACCAAGGCCAGCGGTGGCAGTGCTCCCCTCAACAGCCAACACTACCAGTGTTCCCGCTCCCCACAGTCAGCACTGCCAGTGCACCTCCCCTGCCAGCATTGCCTGTGCTCCGCAGAGACAGCACTACCAGTGCTCCCCACTTGTCCATCACCCAGACAACCCCCAGCAGAGCCAGCACTGCCAGTGCTCCCAGCACGACCAAAACTGCCAGCGCTCCCCACAGACTGCACTGCCAGTGTACCCGTCCACAGTGAGCAAAGCCAGTGCTCCACATACAGCCAGCATTACCAGTGCACCCCCCACAGCCAGCAGTGCCCGTGCTCCCCACAGCCAGCTGTGCCAGTGCTCCCCACAGCAGTCACGCCCAGTGCTCCCCATCACAGCCATCACTGCCAGTGCTCCCTTCACATCCAGCACTGCCAGTGCCAACCCCCACAGCCAGTACTGCCATTGCTCCCCACAGCCAGCATTGCCAGTGCTCCCCACAGCCAGCAGTGCCAGTGCTCCCACCACAGCCAGCACTGCTAGTATTCCCCAGCCAACACTGCCAGAGCTCCCCTTCACAGCCAGCACTGCCAGCGCTCCCCACAGCCAGCACTGTTAGTGCTCCCCCCTTATAGAGAGCACTGCCAGTGCTCCCAAGCCAGCACTACCAGTGCTCCCCACAGCCAGTACTGCCAGTGCTCCCCACATTCAGCATTGACTGTGCTCAAACCACACAGCAAGCACTTCCAGTACACCCCCCCACAGCCAGCACTTCCAGTGCTCCCCAGCACGACCAACACTGCCAGTGCACCCCACAGCCAGCACAACCAGTGCTCCCCGACAGCCTGCACTGCCAGTGCGCCCCACCATAACCAGCACTGCCAGTGCTCCCACACACAGCCAGCATTGACAGTGCTCTATCACAGCCAGCACTGCCTGTACACCCCCACACAGCCATCATTGCCAGTGCTCCCGCCTACAGCCAGCATGGCCAGTGCTCCCAGAGCCAGCACTGCCACTGCTCCACATAACCAGCACTGCCAGAGCTCCTCCGCACAACCAACACTGCCAGTGCTCCCCCTCAGAGCATGCAGTACCAGTGCTCCCCACAGCCAGCAGAGCCAGTGCTCCCGCCACCCCTAGAGCCAGCACTGCCAGTGCTACCCACACTGAACTGTCTGTGCACCCCCTCACAGCCAGCACTGCCAGAGCTCCCCACAACCAGCACTGCCAGAGCTCCTTCACCTAATCTGCACTGCAAATGCTCCCCACAGCCAGAACTGACAGTGCTCCCCTCCACATATAGCACTGACAGTGCCCCACCCACAGCCAGCATTGCCAGTATTCCCCCCACAGCCAGCGTGCCAGTGCGCCCCCCTAACCTCCACAGCCAGTGCTCCCCTCCACAGCTAGCACTGACAGTGCACCACCACATCCAGCACTGCCAGTACACACCCTACAGCCAGCAATTCCAGTGCTCCCCACAGCCAGCACTGCCTGTGCTCCACCATCCCACGACCAGCACTGGCAATGCTCCCCACCCCAGCCAGTGCACCCCTCCACAACTACCACTGCCAGTGTTCCACCCATAGTCAGCGCTGTCAGTGCTCGCACACTCACGGCCAACACTGCCAGCGCCTCCTCGCAACAGCCAGTGCTCCACTCCTCCCACATCCAGCACTGCCAGTTGTCCCCGCATCCAGCATTGCCAGTGCTCCACCCATAGTCAGCACTGTCAGTGCTCCCACACACACGGCCATTACTGTCAGTCCCTCCTCGCAACAGCCAGCACTGCCAGTGCTTCCCCTTCTCCCACATCCAGCACTGTCAGCGGTCCCCACATCCAGCACTGCGAGTGCTCCCACCCACAGCATGCACTGCCAGTGCTCCGCACACCCCATAGCCAGCACTTCAAGTGCTCCCCACACAGCCAGAAGTGCCAGTGCTCCCGCCCCCGAGAGCCAGCACTGCTAACTTTTCCTCACAGCCAGCACTGCCAGTGCTCCCACACTGCACTTAATGTGCTCCCCCCACAAAGCCAGCACAGCCAGTGCTCGCCCACAACCAGCAATGCAAGTGCTGCCCCAAGAGCAAGCATTGCCAGTGCTTCTGCCCCTCTATAGCACTGCCAGTGCTGACCCACAGCCTACACTGCCAGTGCAGGCCTTGGGTGGGAGCACTGGCAGTGCTCCCTCCACAGCTTGCACTGCCAGTGCCCAACCCACAGCCAGCACTGCCAGTATCCCCCCCCCAGCCAGCGTGCCAGTGCGCCCCCATAACCTGCACAGCCAGTGCTCCCCACCACAGCTAGCACTGCCAGTGCACCCCCACAGCCAGCACTGACAGTGCACCCCCCACGGCCAGCACTGGCATTGCGCCCCCACAAACAGCACTGCCAGTGCTCCGCCCTCCCAAGGCAAGCAATGACAATGCTCCCCTCCCCAGCCAGTGCTCCCCTCCACAACTACCACTGCCAGTGCTCCACCCATAGTCAGCACTGTCTGTGCTCCCACACTCACGGCCATCACTGCCAGTGTCTCCTCACAACAGCCAGTACTGCCAGTGCTCCCCTCCTCCCACATCCAGCACTGCCAGTTGTCCCCGCATCCAGCACTGCCAGTGCTCCCACCCACAGCAAGCACTGCCAGTGCATCCCCCCCAATTGACAGCACTTTCAGTGCTCCACACAGCCAGAACTGCCAGAGCTACTCCAGAGCCAACACTGCCAGTATTCCCCCCACAGCCAGCACTGCCAGTGCGCCCAGCAATAACCAGTACAGCCAGTGCTCCGCTCCACAGCTAGCACTGCCATTGCACCCCCACAGCCAGCACTCCCAGTGCACCTCACACAGCCAGGACTGCCAATGCTCCCCACAGACAGCACTGCCAGTGCTCCCACCCACAGCAAGTACATCCAGTGCTCCCCTCGCCCACCACCCCCACAGCCAGCACTGCCAGTGCACCCCACAGCCACAACTGCCAGAGCTACCCCCACAGCCAGCACTGCCAGTGCCCACCCTCACAGCCTGCATTGCCAGTGCTCCCCTCACAGCCATCACTGCCAGTGAACACGCCCCCCACTGCCATCCCTGCCAGTGCTCCCCACAGCCAGCACTGCAAGTGCTCCCGCCCCCCCCCAGAGCCAGCATTGCTAATGCTTACCTCTAAGCCAGCATTGCCAGAGCTCCACACACCCACTGCCTGTGCTCGCCCTTCACAGCCAGCACTCACAGTGGTCGCCCACAACCAGCAATTCCAGTGCTGCCCCAAGAGCCAGCACTGCCAGTGCTTCCGACCCTCTACAGCACTGCCAATGCTCCCCACACAGCACTGCCAATGCTCCTCCTCAGAGCCAGAACCCCGCAAACATCCAGCACTGCCAGTGCACGCCCCACAGCCAACTCTGCCAGTTCTACCCCCACAGCAGCACTGACAGTGCTCCCCACAGCCAATACTGACAGTGCTCCCCACAGCCAGCGCTCCCTCCCCAAAGCCAACACTGCCAGTGCTCCCCCACACATCCAGCACTGTAAGTGCTCCACCACACAGAAAGCACTGTCAATGCTTCCCTCAACAGCCAGTGCTCCGCCCCACAGCCAGCACTGCCAGTGCTCCCCACAGCCAGCGCTCCCTCCCCCATGGCCGGCACTGCCAGTGCTACCACACACAGCCAGCTTTGCCGTTGTTCCCCCTACAGCCAGCACTGCAAGAGCTCCTCACCACTACCAGCACTGCCTGTGCTCCCCTCCACAGTCCCGTGCTGTCAGTGCTCCCCTAACATCCAGCACTGCCAGTGCTCCCACACAGCCAGCACTGCAAGTGCACCCCCACATCAGCACTCCCTCCGCAAAGCAAACACTGCCAGTGATCCCCACACATCCTGCACTGCCTGTGTTCCACCACACAGAAAGCACTGTCAGTGTTTCCCTCCACAGCCAGTGCACCGCCCCACAGCTAGCACTGACAGTGCTACCACAGCCTGCGCTCCCTCACCCAAAGCCAACACTGCCAGTGCTCCCCAACACATCCTGCACAGCCTGTGATCCGCCCCCCCAGAGCCAGCACTGCTAATGCTTTCCCCACAGCCAGCACTGCCAGTGCTCGCCCACACCCAGCACTGTCAGTGCTGCCCCAAGAGCCAGCACTGCCAGTTTTTCCGCCCCTCTACAGCACTGCCTGTGCTCCCCACACAGCACTGCCAGTTCTCCCACACAGCCAGAACTGCCTGTGCTCCCCACAGCCAGAGCTCCCTCCCCCACAGCCAGCACTGCCAGTGCTCCCCATACAGAAAGCACTGCCAGTGATCCCCTACAGCCAGCTCTCCCTCCCCCGCAGCCGGAACTGCCACTGCAGCCCATCACAGCCAGTGCTCCCCCACACATCAAGCACTGCCAGTGCTCCCCACAGCCAGCCCTGCCAGTGCTCCCACAGCCAGCACTGTCAGCGCTCCGCATCGCCAGCACTGCCCGTGCTCCCCAAAGCCAGCACTGCCCATGCTCCATCCACAAAGCAAGCACTGCCAGTGCGCCCCTCATAACCAGCATTGCCAGTGCTCCCTAACAGCGAGCACTGCCTGTGCACTCCACACACAGCCAGGACTGCCAGTGCGTCCCCCATAGCCAGCACAGCCAGTGCTCCCACACACAGCCAGCATTGCCAGTGCTCCCCACAGCCAGCACTGCCTGTGCACTACCCACACATCCAGCACTGCCTGTGCACTACCCACACAGCCAGCACTGCCTGTGTTCCCCACCACAGACAGCACTGCCAGTGCTCCCTTCCACACAGCCTGCACTGCCAGAGATCACCACAAACAGCACTGCCAGTGAGCCCCCCCCATAACCAGCACTGCCAGTGCTCACACACACAACCAGCACTGCCAGTGAACCCCAAAAACCAGCACTGACTGTGCATCCCCACACAGCCAGCATTGCCAGTGCTACCCCTACAGCCATCACTGCCAGTTCTTCACCCGCAGCCAGCACTTCCACTGCTGCCCCACAACCAGCACTGCCAGTGCTCCCTCTCATAGCCAGCACTGTCAGTGCTCCCCACAGCCAGCACTGCCAGTGATCCCGACTGCCAGTACTGCCAGTGCTACCCTCCACCCATCACTGACAGTCCTCCCCCACAGCCAGCACTGCCTGTGCTCGCCCCTCAATGCCAGCACTGGCAGTTCTCCACTCCACAGCTAGAATTGCCAGTGCTCCCCCCACAGCCAGCGCTTCATCCCAAAAGCCAGCACTGCCAGTACTCCCCACACAGACATCACTGGAAATGTTCCCCTCCACAGCCAGTGCTCCCCACACAGCCAGCACTGCTTGTGCTCCCCCTCAAGGTCAGCACTGGCAGTTCTCCCATCCACAGCTAGCACTGCCAGTGATCCCCTCACAGACAGCAGTGCCTGTGCACCCACCACACAGCCAGGACTGCCAGTGCTCCCCACCACAGCCAGTGCTCCCCCTCACACATCCATTACTGCCAGTGCTTCCTCACTGCCAGCCCTGCCATTGCTCTCCCACAGCCAGCATTGCCTGTGCTCCCCCATGCAGCCAGCACTGCCAGTGCTCCCCACAGCCAGCAGTTACAGTGCTCCCCACCGCCAGCACTGCCAGTATTCCCCACAGGCAGCACTGCCAGTGCTCTCTCCATTTCAGCGCTCCCAGAGCAAGCACTTCCAGTGCTCCCGCCCACAGCCAGCACTGCCAGTGCTCCCCATAATGCCAGCACTAGCAGTGCTCCCTCCACAGCCAGCACTGCCAGTGCTCCTTTCCACACAGCAAGCACAGCCAGTGCTCCCCACATGCAGCACTGCTAGTGCGCCCCCCCATAACCTGCACTGCCAGTGCTCACACACACAGCCAGCATTGCCAGTGCACCCCCAAATCCAGAAGTGCATGTGCTCCACCCTCCCAAGGCCAGTATTGTCAATGCTCCCCTCCACAGCCAGTGATCCCCTCCACAACTGGCACTGCCAGTGCTACACGCACAGTCAGCACTGTCAGTGCTCTCCAGACACGCCGATCACTTCCAGTGCTCCCCCACAGTCAGGACGGCCAGTGGTCCCCAAACCAGCACTGCCAGTGCTCCCTCGCGCGACCAGCACTGCCAGTGCTTCCCCACAGCCAGCCCTGCCTGTACTCCCCCACAGTCAGCATTGCCTTTGGACCCCCATGCAGCCAGCACTGCCAGTGCTCCCCGCAGCCAGAAGTTCCAGTGCTCCCACCGCCAGCACTGCCAGTATGCCCCACAGCCAGCACTGCCAGTGCTCTCCCCAGTTCAGCGCTCCCCAGAGCAAGCACTTCCAGTGCTCACGCCCACAACCAGCACTGCCAGTGCTCCCCATAATCCCAGAACTGCCAGTGCTCCCTCCACACAGCCAGCATTGCAGGTGCTCCCCACAGCCAGCACTGCCTCTGCACACCCCACACGACCAGCACTGCCAGTGCGCCCAACATAGGCAGCACTGCCAGTGCTAACACCTAAGGCCAGTACTGGCAGCGTTCCCCTCCGCAGCCAGCACTGCCAGTGCTCCCTTCCGCACGTCAAGCACAGCCAGTGCTCCCACATGCAGCACTGCTGGTGGGCCCCTCATAACCTGCACTGCCAGTGCTCACACACACAGCCAGCATTGCCAGTGCACCCCAAATCCAGCAGTGCCTGTGCACGCACATTACAGTCAGCATTTTCAGTGCTCCCTCCTACAGCCAGCACTGTCAGTGCTTTTACCACAGCCAGCACTCCCACTGCTCCACCGAAAGCCAGCACTGCCAGTGCTCCACACAGCCAATAATGCCAGTGCTCCCCCACATCCAGCGCTATATCCCCAAAGCCAACACTGCCAGTGCTCCCCACACACACCGCACTGTCTGTGCTCCACCACACAGAAAGCACTGTCAATGCTTCCCTCCATAGCCAGTGCTCCGCCCCACAGCCAGCACTGCCAGTGCTCCCCACAACCAGCACTGCAAAAGCTCCCCCACTACCAGCACTGCCAGTGCTCCCCTTCACAGCCTGCGCTGTCAGTGCTCTCCTAACTTCCAGCACTGCCAGTGCTCCCATACAGCCAGCACTGCCAATGCTACGCACAACCTGCACTGACTGTGCTCCCCCACAGCCAGAGCTCCCTCCCCACAGCCAGCAATGCCAGTGCTCCCCATAACCAGCACTGTACGGTGCTCCCATAACAGCCAGCTTTTCCTGTGCTCTGTCCACAGCCAGCATTGTCAGTGCTCCCAACCCCCCAACCAGCACTGCCAGTGCTCCCCACAGACAGCACTGCCAGTGCTCCCCGCACAGCCAGCATTGCCTGTGCTCCCCTATCCAGCCAGCACTGCTAGTTAAGACCGCAGAGCCAGTACTGCCAGTGCTTCCCAACCTCCGCACAGCCAGGACTGCCAGTGCTTCCCCCACAGCCAGCGTGCCAGTGCGCCCCCCATAGCCTGCACAGCCAGTTCTCCCCTCCACAGCTAGCACTGACAGTGCACCCCCACATCCAGCACTGCCAGTACACACCCCACAGCCAGCACTTCCAGTGCTCCCCCACAGCCAGCACTGCCTGTGCTCCACCATCCCAAGACCAGCACTGACAATGCTCCCCTCCCCAGCCAGTGCACCCCTCCACAACTACCACTGCCAGTGCTCCACCCATAGTCAGCACTGTCAGTGCTCCCACACTCACGGCCATCACTGCCAGCGCCTCCTCGCAACAGCTAGCACTGCCAGTGCTCCCCTCCTCCCACATCCAGCACTGCCAGTTGTCCCCGCATCCAGAATTGCCAGTGCTCCACCCATAGTCAGCACTGTCAGTGCTCCCACACACACGGCCATCACTGCCAGTCCCTCCTCGCAACAGCCAGCACTGCCAGTGCTTCCCTCCTCCCACATCCAGCACTGTCAGTGGTCCCCAAATCCAGCACTGCGAGTGCTCCCACCCACAGCATGCACTGCCAGTGCTCCGCACACCCCATAGCCAGCACTTCAAGTGCTCCCCACACAGCCAGAAGTGCCAGTGCTTCCGCCCCCGAGAGCCAGCACTGCTAACGTTTCCTCACAGCCAGCACTTAATGTGCTCCCCACTCAAAGCCAGCACAGCCAGTGCTCGCCCACAACCAGCAATGCAAGTGCTGCCCCAAGAGCAAGCACTGCCAGTTCTTCCGCCCCTCTACAGCACTGCCAGCGCTGCCCCACAGCCTACACTGCCAATGCTCCCACCCAAGGCTTGCACTGGCAATTCTCCCTCCACGGCTTGCACTGCCAGTGCCCAACACACAGCCAGCACTGCCAGTGCCCAACACACAGCCAGCACTGCCAGTGCCAACACACAGCCAGCACTGCCAGTACTGGAAGTGCGCCCCTTCACCGCTAGCACTGCCAGTGCTCCCCTCCAGCCATCACTGCCAGCCATCTCCCCTCAGCCAGCACTGCTAATGCACCCCCACAACCAGCTCTATCAGTGCTTCACCCAAAGCCAACACAACCAGTGCTCCCGCCCCCTAGAGCCACCACAGCCAGTCCTCCCTCCACAACGAGCACTGCCAGTGCCCACCACACAGCCAGCACTGCCAGTGCTCCCCACAGCCTGCACTGCCAGTGCTCCGCCACAACCTTCACTGCCAGTGCTCCCGCCCCCTAGAGCCACCACAGCCAGTCCTCCATCCAGAACGAGCACTGCCAGTGCCCAACCCACAGCCAGCACTGCCAGTGCTCACCCTCAACGATCACTGCAAGTGCTCACCCTCACAGCCAGCACTGCCAGTTCTCCCCACAGCCAGCACTGCCAATGCTCCCCACAGCCAGAACTGCCAATGCACCCCCACAACCAGCTCTGCCCGTGCATCGCCCACAGCCAACACAACCAGTGCTCCCGCCCCCTAGAGCCAACACAGCCAGTCCTCCGCCTCAACGAGCACTGCCAGTGCTCCCCACAGCCAGCGATGCCAGTGCTACCATCCATGGCCAGTACTGTCAGTGCTCCCCTCCACAGCCAGCACTGCCCGTGCTCCCAACCAAGGTCAGCGCTGGCAGTGCACCCCTCCACAGCCATCACTACCAGTGCTCCCCACAGCCAGCACTGACAGTGCTCCACACACCCCACATCCAGCACTGCCAGTGCTGCCCCAATCCCCAAATCCAGCACTGCCAGTGCTCCCCCACAGCCAGCACTACTAGTGCTCCCGCCACAGCCAGAACTGCCAGAGCTACCCCCAGAGCCAGCAATGCCAATGCCCCCACCCCACACACAGCACTGCAGGTGGTCCCCCACAGGCAGCACTGCCAGGACTCCCCGAAGCCAGCACTGCCATTGCTCCCCGCCCACACACTGCCAGCGCTCTTGCCGCAGCCAGCACTGCCAGTGCTCCCCGACAGCCAGCCCTGCCAGTGGCTCGCCACAACCAGCACTTCCTGTGCTCCCTCACAGCCTGCACTCCCAGTGCTCACCCACAAAGATCACTGCAAGTGCTCACCCTCACAGCCAGCACTGCCAGTGCTCCCCACAGCCAGCACTGCCAGTGCTCCCGACAGCCAAAACTGCCAATGCACCCCCACAACCAGCTCTGCCAGTGCTTCGCCCACAGCTAACACATCCAGTGCTCCGCCTCAACGAGCACTGCCTGTGCTACCCACAGCCAGCACTGCCAGTGCTACCATCCATGGCCAGTACTGTCAGAGCTCCCCTTCACAGCCAGCACTGCCAGTGCTCCACACAGCCAGCACTGCCAGAGCTCCCCACAATCATCACTGAAAGTGCGCACTGTCGCAGCCAGCACTGCCAGCAATCCCGGCACTGCCAGTGCTATCGCCCTTCCCCACAGCCAGCACTGCCAGTGCTCCGCCACAACCTTCACTGCCAGTGCACACCGGCACGTCCTGCACTGCCAGTGCTCCCCACAGCCAGCACTGCCCGTGCTCCCAACCAAGGTCAGCGCTTGCAGTGCTCCCCTCCACAGCCATCACTACCAGTGCTCCCCACAGCCAGCACTGACAGTGCTCCCCAGCCCCCCACATCCAGGACTGCCAGTGCTCCCCACCTCCCACATCCAGCACTGCCAGTGCTGCCCAAATCCCCAAATCCAGCACTGACAGTGCTCCCCACAGCCAGCACTACCAGTGCTCCCGCCACAGCCAGAACTGCCAGAGCTACCCCCAGAGCCAGAAATGCCAATTCCCCCACCCCACACACAGCACTGCCGGTGGTCCCCCACAGGCAGCACTGCCAGTGCTCCCCCGCAGCCAGCACTGCCAGTGCTCCACACCCACCCACGGACAGCACTGCTAGTGTTCCCGCAACAGCCAGCACTGCCAGCGCTCCTGCCACAGCCAGCACTGCCAGTACTGCCCCACAGACAGCACTGCCAGTGCTCCCGACCAAGTCCAGTACTGTCAGTGCTCCCAAACCCCCTCATGCAGCACTGCCAGTGCTCCCAGCACCCACAGCCAGCACTGCCAGTGCTCCCACGATAGACAGCACTGCCAGCACTCCCTTTGCCCCTCTACGAACACTGCCAGCGCACCCCCAGATCGATCACTGCCAGTGCTCCTAACATGCAACACTGCCAGTGCTCCCTCAGCCAGAGCTGCCAGAGCTTCCCCCAGAGCCACTACTGCCAATGCTTCCCCCCCCCACAGCCAGCACTGCCAGTGCTCCCCATCCAGCCAACAGTGCCAGTGTTCCCCCTGACATCCAGCACTGCCAGTGCTCTCCCCATTGCCAGCGCTCCCCAGAGCCAGTACTGCCAGTGCACCCTCCCACAACCAGCACTGCCAGTTTCCCCCCTCCCCCACAGCCAGCACTGCCAGTGCTCACTATCAGAAACAGCACTGCAAGTGTTCCTCCGCAGCCAGCACTGCCAGTGCTCCCCACCCACCCACAGCCAGCACTGCCAGTGTTCCCGCTACAGCCAGCACTGCCAGCGCTCCTTCCAAAGCCAGCACTGCCAGCGCTCCCGGCACAGCCAGCACTGCCAGTGCCCCCAACACCCATCACTGTCTGTGCTCCCTCCCACAACCAGCACTACCCACAGCCAGAACTGCCAGTACTCCCCACACAGACAGCACTACCAGTGCTCCCACCCAAGGCCAGTACTGCCAGTGCTCCCAAACCCACTTATGCAGCACTGCCAGTGCTCCCAGCACCCAAAGCCAGCACTGCCAGTGCTCCCGACGATAGACAGCACTGCCAGTGCTCCCTTTCCCCCTCTACGAACAGTGCCAGTGCACCCCCAGATCGATCACTGCCAGTGCTTCTAACATGCAACACTGCCAGTGCTCCCACAGCCAGGACTGCCAGAGCCTCCCCCAGAGCCAGTACTGCCAATGCCCCCCCCCAACAGCCAGCGCTGCCAGTGCTCCTCCCTCAGCCAACGCTGCCTGTGCTCTCCACTCCCCCACAACGAATACTGCCAGTGCATCCCCCACAGCGAGCACTGCCAGTCATCCTAACATGCAACACTTCCAGTGCTCCCCCTCATCCACAACTGCCAGAGCTTCCCCCAGAGCCAGCACTGCCAATGCCCCCCACAGCCAGCACTGCTAGTGCTGCCCATCCAGCCAGCACTGCCTGTGCTCCCCATCCGGCCAGCACTGCCTGTGCTCCCCATTCAGCCAGCACTGCCAGTGTTCCCCCTGATATCCAGCACTGCCAGTGCTCTCCCAATTGCCAGCGCTCCCCAGAGCCAGCACTGCCAGTGCTCCCGCCCACAACCATCAATTCCAGTGTCTCCCCCACAGCCAGCACTGCCAGTGCTCACTAGCAGAACCAGCAACTGCCAGTACTCCCCCTGCCAGCACTTCCAGTCCCCCCTACACAGCCAGCACTGCCAATGCTCCCCACAGCTAGCATTGCCTTTGCTTCCCCCACCCAGCCAGCACTGCCAGTGCTCCCCAGATCCAGCATTGTCTTTGCTTCCCCCATCCAGCCAGGACTCCCAGTGCTCTCCCCATTGCCAGCGCTGCCAAGACCCAGTACTGCCAGTGCTCCCGCCCACAACCAGCCGTGCCAGTGCTCCCCACAACAAGCACTGCCTGTGCTTACCACACATCCAGCACTGTCAATTACCCGCTACACCACTCTGCCAGCACTGCCAATGCTCCCCACAGCCAGCACTGCCAGTGCCACCCCCCCCCCCCCAACAGTCAGCACTGCCAGTACTCACCCACAACTATCAGCAGCGGCTGGAGCTGCTGATTGGCTGAGATGCTGGCAGTCAGAGACTGGACCTGCTGATTTGCTGAGAGGCTCTCATTCAGCGGCTGGCGCTCCTGATTTGCTGAGAGGCTGTGTCAGCGGCTGGAGCTGCTGACTGACTGAGAGGCTGCCAGTCAGCGAGTGGAACACCTGATTGGCTGAGAGACTGTCAGTCAGTTTTATTTTCTCATTAATGTAATTATTGATGTAACCGGATATTTCACCGCGATCATGATCTGCTCCCTGAACCTGGACTGAGTCACCACATAAATAAATGTGTTTGTGCAGCAATTTAAATCCATCAGCATCCATCCGACTTGTTGTAAAGCATATTGAGGAAAGGTGAGGTAAAGTAATCCTCTCACATCGATATAGAAAAATTTAATAACAGACATGGTCCAGAGGAGGATGAAAGTTCCGGAGACGCTGAAGAGTAAAATCATTGACTTCCTTCTGCTCTCCATCTCTGGGTCTTTGCGATTGTCTCCCTGACTCTGGGCCCTCAGTGTCTTCCGGACCCGACTGGTGAGTAAAATGTGTCTGACTGTCAGAGCGTTGATCAACAGGATTGAGAAGAACGGGATCAATGGAGTTAAAACCCGAGATAACCAGTTATTTACAACCCATCCCGGGTCAGTCCAATAGCTTCTCTTTGTGTTACAGCCCCACTGGACATTGCCGATTACCTCTCGAGGATCCGACATAAAGTACCGGGGGATGTTTTTCAGACAGAGCAGGAGGCCGCTTGTGGACAGAACCACAGCTGCAGTTTTCCCGGTGCAATATTTAGTTTTCAGTTTCTGGCAGCGAATGGACACAAATCGATCAAAGGAGAATGTGACGGTGAACCAGACAGAACAGTCCCTGGCTGCAGGGATCAGGGCAGAGTTAACTCGACACACAGCGGTGAGGGACAGGAAACTCTGGGGGAAATAATAATAATTGATCCTGTTCAGTATGGGGTTAATGATAATAAGCAGCAGATCCGCCGTTGCCATGGCCAACAGGTAGCGAGTGGTGCAGGTAGAGAGGCCACACTTCCCCCGACACAGAATCACAATTCCAAGTAAATTAACTGTCAGAGAGAGAAAGGAGAGACGCGGGAATTTACTGGTTAATGAATCTCCCTGTCTGAACCAGGACACAATTTCAGCATCAATATAATGGACAGTGGGTGGGTGGGGTTGTTGGGAGAGGAATGGGCACAGAGATTAACATTGCAGAGAGGGAAGGAGGAAATGTAACTCCAGTGTTAAAGGTGGGGAATGGGGGAAAGTGTGAATTCTAGCCCTGTCAGTTTGATGGCAGTGGTAGGAAAATGTTTATAATTCAGAGACCTTTGGGAGAGGTTACATTTCTCATTTAGTCTGATTTACAGGATTCACTCAAGCCGGCCAGGTTTCCCAAACCGGATACAAACATACCAGAGATTGTCATCCCAGCTCAATTATTGGACCACTCCCCGGATTGGACCTTTCCCTGGACTGGATTTCTGATGGGGTTGGACCCCCCTCCTGGTTTATTTGAATACTCCACGATCAATGGGAAAAATAAAACAAACACAAGGACCTTCCCGCTTCATAATCATGGGAGGAATATAAATATAGAATGTACAGTGCAAAAGGAGGCCATTCGGCCCATAGTGTCTGCATCGGCCCTTGGAAAGATAAACCCAGTTCAGCCCACCCCATCCCCATAACCCAGTGACACCATCGAAATTGTTTGGAAACTAAACACAATTTATCTTGGCCAATCCACCTAACCTGTGGGGGGAAACCGGAGCACCCGGAGGAAACCCACGCAGACACGGGGGGAAAAACGCAGACTCCACACAGGCAGTGATCCAAGCCGGGAATCGAACCTGGGACCCTGGAGCTGTGAATCAACTGTGCCAACCACTGTGCTACCGTGCAGCCCAGCCTGTCCAGAATAGCGTCTGTCCAGTCTCCAGAACAACACGCTCCCAGAAATCCCCCATTGCCATTTCTCAAGCATCCCAACATCACTGTTCTCAGGAATCCATCCTCTCCCTGTTTGAAAACAATCCCTGCCAAGCTTTTCTCAGGAATGTTCCCGCTCCGGAATTGGACTTGACTTGGCCGCAATCGACTCTCTCCAGATTCGGACTCATTGCATTCGACACAAAAGTAGGAAAATTCCAAAACAAGAGCTTTAAGATGGAGGAGAAAGTTCCCAGACGAAAGGTGTCTAAATTAAAGTTACGTCCTGCGGGATGCAACATCCTAATTGGACGATGAGATGTTGCTCCTCCAGCTTGCGTTGGGCTTCACTGCATTCTTGCAGCAGGCCAAGGACAGACATGTGGGCCTGAGAGCAAGGTGCTGAGTTAACATGGCCACAACAGGAAGGTTGGGGCCATGCTGTGGGCTGAGTGAAGGTGTTCCACAAAGCAGTCTCCCAGTCTGTGTTTAGTCTCCCAATGTAGAGGAGTCGGTATTGGCAGCAGCGAATACAGGAGAACAAATTGAAGGCACAGAAGTGAAACGCTGCTTCCCCAGAAAGGAGAGTTTGCTGCTGAGAACCATGAGACGGGAGGAGGTAAAGGGACAGTTGTTGCACCGTCTCTGATTGCAGGGGAAGGTGCTGGGGGAAGGGAAAGGGGTGTGGGTGTGAGGGGGAAGTGGACAAGGGGGGTGGGAGCGGTACCTGAGGAATGCAGAAATTGAGGGGGGTGGTTGGAGAGAGGTGAAGGTGTGTTTGGTGGTGACATCATGCTGGAATTGGCAGAAATGGAAGAGGATTTTCCTTTCAATGGGGAGGCTGATGGTGTGGAAAGTGAGGTGAGGTAGACACTATCATGTTTCCGGGAGGGAGGGGGATGTGTGAGGACAGAGGTGTGAGAAATGAATTGAAAACGATTGAGAGCCCTGTTAAAAAAGGGAGGTGGTGGGGGACAGCCCGGTCAAGGAAAAGGCACAGTACGAAGTCTTACAACACCAGGTTAAAGTCCAACAGTTTTGTTTGCTTTCGGAGCGCTGCTCCTTCCTCGGGTGAATGAAGAGCTATGTTCCAGAAACACATATATAGCCAGATTCAAAGATGCCAAACAATGATTGGAATGCGACCATTAGCAGGTGATTAAATCTTTACAGGTCCAGAGATAGGGTAACCTCAGGTTAAAGAGGTGTGAATTGTATCAAGCCAGGACAGTTGGTAAGATTTCGCAGGCCAGATGGTGGGGAATGAATGTAATGCGACATGAATCCCAGGTCCCAGTTGAGGCCGCACTCATGTGTGCGAAACTTAGCTCGAAGTTTCTGCTCGGCGATTCTGCGTTGTCGCGCGTCCTGAAGGCCGCCTTGGAGAACACTTACCCGAAGATCAGAGGCTGAATGCCCTTCACTGCTGAAGTGTTCTCCGACGGGAAGGGAACATTCCTGCCTGGTGACTGTTGCGCAATGTCCGTTCATTCGTTGTCGCAGCGTCTGCATGGTCTCGCCAATGTACCACGCTTCGGGACATCCTTTCCTGCAGCGTATGAGGTAGACAACGTTGGCCGAGTCGCACGAGTATGTACCGCGTACCTGGTGGGTGGTGTTCTCACGTGTAATTGTGGTATCCATGTCGATGATCTGGCACGTCTTGCAGGGATTGCCATGGCAGGGTTGTGTGGTGTCGTGGTCACTGTTCTGAAGACTGGGTAGTTTGCTGCACACAATGGTTCGTTTGAGGTTGCGCGGTTGTTTAAAGACAAGTAGTGGGGGTGTGGGGATGACCTTGGCAAGATGTTCATCGTCATCAATGACGTGTTGAAGGCTATGAAGAAGATGACGTAGTTTCTCCGCTCCGGGGAATTACTGGACGACGAAGGGTATTCTGTCGGTTGTGTCCCATGTTTGTCTTCTGAGGAGGTCGGTCCGGTTTTTCGCTGTGGCGCGTTGGAACTGTCAATCGATGAGTCGAGCGCCATATCCCGTTCGTACGAGGGCATTTATCAACGTCTGTAGATGTCTGTTACGCTCCTCCTCGTCTGAGCAGATCCTGTGTATACGGAGCGCTTGTCCATAGGGGATGGCTTCTTTAATGTGTTTAGGGTGGAAGCTGGAGAAGTGGAGCATCATGAGGTTATCCGTGGGTTTGCGGTAAAGCGAAGTGCTGACGTGACCGTCCTTGATGGAGACGAGTGTGTCCAAGAATGCAACTGATTTTGGAGAGTAGTCCATGGCGAATCTGATGGTTGGATGGAACTTATTAATGTCATCGTGTAGTCGTGTCAGTGATTCTTCGCCGTGGGTCCAAAGGAAAGAAATGTCATCGATGTATCTGGTGTATAACATCGGTTGAAGGTCCTGTGCGGTGAGTAGGTCCTGTTCAAACTTGTGCATGAATATGTTGGCGAATTAGGGTGTGAACTTGGTCCCCATGGCTGTTCCGTGCGTCTGGATGAAGAACTTGTTGTCAAAGGTGAAGACGTTGTGATCCAGAATGAAGCGGATGAGTTGCAGAATTGCGTCTGGAGATTGGCAGTTGTTGGTGTTGAGTACTGAGGCTGTTGCAGCAATGCCGTCGTCATTGGGGATGCTGGTGTGGAGTGCCGAGACGTTCATTGTGACGAGGAATGTTCCTGGTTCAACTGGTCCATGGGTGCTGAGTTTCTGTAGGAAGTCCGTCGTGTTGCGACAGAAGCTGGGTGTACCTTGTACGATGGGTTTCAAGATGCCCTCGATGTAGCCAGAGAGGTTCTCACACAGGGTCCCATTGCCTGAAACGATAGGGCGGCCTGGTGTGTTGGCCTTATGTATTTTCGGGAGGCAGTTATCCAGATTTCCAGATCTCCAATGCGGGGAGTACGTGGGATGAGAGCACGTAGGGTGCTCTGAAGATCTGGATCCAAGGTCTTGATCAGTCTGTTAAGTTGGCGGATGCTTGGAATGCAATAACATCCGCCAACACCGCAGACAGTTACACATCCGCCAACACTACAGACAGTTACCCGCAGATCCGACCAAGGAACACAGCCGCCAACTTAACAGACTGATCAAGACCTTGGATCCAGATCTTCAGAGCACCCTACGTGCTCTCATCCCACGTACTCCCCGCATTGGAGATCTGGAAATCTGGATAACTGCCTCCCGAAAATACATAAGGCCAACACACCAGGCCGCCCTATCGTTTCAGGCAATGGGACCCTGTGTGAGAACCTCTCTGGCTACATCGAGGGCACCTTGAAACCCATCGTACAAGGTGCGCCCAGCTTCTGTCGCGACACGATGGACTTCCTACAGAAACTCAGCACCCATGGACCAGTTGAACCGGGAACATTCCTCGTCACAATGGACGTCTCGGCACTCTACACCAGCATCCCCCATGACGACGGCATTGCTGCAACAGCCTCAGTACTCAACACCGACAACTGCCAATCTCCAGACGCAATTCTGCAACTCATCCACTTCATTCAGGATCACAACGTCTTCACCTTCGACAACAAGTTCTTCATCCAGACGCACGGAACAGGCATGGGGACCAAATTCGCACCCCAATACGCCAACATCTTCATGCACAAGTTTGAACAGGACCTACTCACCGCACAGGACCTTTAACCGACGTTATACACCAGATTCATCGATGACATTTTTTTCCTTTGGACCCACGGCGAAGAATCACTGAAACGACTACACGATGACATTAATAAGTTCCATCCAACCATCAGACTCACCATGGACTACTCTCCAAAATCAGTTGCATTCTTGGACACACTCGTCTCCATCAAGGACGGTCACCTCAGCACTTCGCTTTACCGCAAACCCACGGATAACCTCATGATGCTCCACTTCCCCAGCTTCCACCCTAAACACATTAAAGAAGCCATCCCCTATGGACAAGCGCTCCGTAGACACAGGTTCTACTCAGACGAGGAGGAGCGTAACAGACATCTACAGACGTTGAAAGATGCCCTCGTACGAACGGGATATGGCACTCGACTCATCGATCGACAGTTCCAACGCACCACAGCGAAAAACCGGACCGACCTCCTCAGAAGACAAACATGGGACACAACCGACAGAATACCCTTCGTCGTCCAGTACTTCCCCGGTGCGGAGATACTACGTCATCTTCTTCATAGCCTTCAACACGTCATTGATGACGATGAACATCTTGCCAAGGTCATTCCACATCCTCACTACTTGCCTTTAAACAACCGCACATCCTCAAACAAACCATTGTTTGCAGCAAACTACCCAGTCTTCAGAACAGTGACCACGACACCACACAACCCTGCCATGGCAATCTCTGCAAGACGTGCCAGATCATCGACATGGATACCACTATTACACGTGAGAACATCACCCACCAGGTACGCGGTACATACTCGTGCGACTCGGCCAACGTTGTCTACCTCATACGCTGCAGGAAAGGATGTCCCGAAGCGTGGTTCATTGGCGAGACCATGCAGACGCTGCAACAACGAATGAACGGACATCGCGCAACAGTCACCAGGCAGGAATGTTTTCTTCCAGTCGGGGAACACTTCAGCAGTCATGGGCATTCAGCCTCTGATCTTCGGGTAAGCGTTCTCCAAGGCGGCGTTCAGGACGCGCGACAACGCAGAATCGCCGAGCAGAAACATCTAGCCAAGTTTCGCACACATGAGTGCGGCCTCAACCGGGACCTGGGATCCATGTCGCATTACATTCATCCCCCACCATCTGGACTGCGAAATCCTACCAACTGTCCTGGCTTGATACAATTCACACCTCTTTAACCTGGGGTTACCCCATCTCTGGATCTGGAAAGATTTAATCACCTTCTAATGCTCACATTCCAAGCATTGTCTGGCATCTTTGAATCTGTCTATATATATGTTTCTGGAACATACCTCTTCATTCACCTGAGGAAGGAGCAGCGCTCCGAAAGCTAGTGACATCGAAATAAACCTGTTGGATTTTAACCTGGTGTTGTAAGACTTCGTACTGTGCTTACCCCAGTCCAACGCCGGCATCTCCACATCAAGGAAAAGACAGACATGCCAGACGGGCTATTTTCAAATACTTCATCAACAGAACAGAGGCGATGGAGGCGGAGAAAGTGGGAGAATGAGATGCAGTCTTTACAGGAAGCAGGGTATGAGGATCTGTACACAACCCTCGTGTTGGGGAACCGGAGGTGCAGAAGGATTAGACATTCATTGTGAAGATTAGCCGGTTTGGGCCAGGGAAATGGCCATTGTTTACGGCACCAGAGAAATCAGGAATCTTAGAATCCCCACAGTGCAGAAGGAGGTCATTCGGCCCATTACGTCTGTACCAAACGTCTGAAAGAGTACCTCAACCAAGCTTACCTCATTAACCCCTTAATCTAACCTACACATATTTTAGAACATAGAACATAGAACAATACAGCGCAGTGCAGGCCCTTCGGCCCAAGATGTTGCACCGAAACAAAAGCCATCTAACCTACACTATGCCATTATCATCCATTTGTTTATCCAATAAACTTTTAAATGCCCTCAATGTTGGCGAGTTCACTACTGTAGCAGGTAGGGCATTCCACGGCCTCACTACTCTTTGCGTAAAGAACCTACCTCTGGCCTCTGTCCTATATCTATTACCCCTCATTTTAATGTTATGTCCCCTCGTGCCAGCCATTTCCTTCCGCGGGAGAAGGCTCTCACTGTCCCCCTTATCCAACCCCCTGATCATTTTGT
Source organism: Scyliorhinus torazame (assembly GCF_047496885.1). Taxonomy (NCBI): domain Eukaryota; kingdom Metazoa; phylum Chordata; class Chondrichthyes; order Carcharhiniformes; family Scyliorhinidae; genus Scyliorhinus; species Scyliorhinus torazame. The sequence goes on along the minus strand of NC_092726.1, from coordinate 115,918,969 downwards.
ATGCCTCTATTAAGTCTCCTCTTAACCTTCTTCTCTCCAACGAAAACAACCTCAAGTCCATCAGCCTTTCCTCATAAGATTTTCCCTCCATACCAGGCAACATCCTGGTAAATCTCCTCTGCACCCGCTCCAAAGCCTCCACATCCTTCCTGTAATGCGGTGACCAGAACTGTAAGCAATACTCCAAATGCGGCCGTACCAGAGTTCTGTACAGCTGCAACATGACCTCCCGACTCCGGAACTCAATCCCTCTACCAATAAAGGCCAACACTCCATAGGCCTTCTTCACAACTCTATCAACCTGGGTGGCAACTTTCAGGGATCTATGTACATGGACACCTAGATCCCTCTGCTCATCCACACTTTCAAGAACTTTACCATTAGCCAAATATTCCGCATTCCTGTTATTCCTTCCAAAGTGAATCACCTCACACTTCTCTACATTAAACTCCATTTGCCACCTCTCAGCCCAGCTCTGCAGCTTATCTATATCCTTCTGTAACCTGCTACATCCTTCCACACTATCGACAACACCGCCGACTTTAGTGTCGTCTGCAAATTTACTCACCCACCCTTCTGCGCCTTCCTCTAGGTCATTGATAAAAATGACAAACAGCAACGGCCCCAGAACAGATCCTGGTGGTACTCCACTTGTGACTGTACTCCATTCTGAACATTTCCCATCAACCACCACCCTCTGTCTCCTTTCAGCTAGCCAATTTCTGATCCACATCTCTAAATCACCCTCAATCCCCAGCCTCCGTATTTTCTGCAATAGCCTACCGTGGGGAACCTTATCAAACGCTTTGCTGAAATCCATATACACCACATCAACTGCTCTACCCTCATCTACCTGTTCAGTCACCTTCTCAAAGAACTCAATAAGGTTTGTGAGGCATGACCTACCCTTCACAAAGCCATGCTGACTATCCCTGATCATATTATTCCTATCCAGATGATTATAAATCTTGTCTCTTATAATCCCCTCCAAGACTTTACCCACTACAGACGTGAGGCTCACCGGTCTATAGTTGCCGGTGTTGTCTCTGCTCCCCTTTTTGAACAAAGGGACCACATTTGCTGTCCTCCAGTCCTCTGGCACTATTCCTGTAGCCAATGATGACATAAAAATCAAAGCCAAAGGTCCAGCACGCTCTTGCCTGGCCTCCCAGAGAATCCTAGGATAAATCCCATCAGATCCCGGGGACTTATCTATTTTCAGCCTGTCCAGAATTGCCAACACCTCTTCCCTACGTACCTCAATGCCATCTATTCTATTAGCCTGGGGCTCAGCATTCTCCTCCACAACATTATCTTTTTCCTGAGTGAATACTGACGTACAATATTCATTTAGTATCTCGCCTATCTCTTCAGACGCCACGCACAATTTCCCATCCCTGTCCTTGACTTGTCCTACTCTTTCCCTAGTCATTCGCTTATTCCTGACATACCTATAGAAAGCTTTTGGGTTTCCTTGATCCTTCCTGCCAAATACTTCTCATGTCCCCTCCTTGCTCGTCTTAGCTCTCTCTTTAGATCCTTCCTCGCTACCTTGTAACTCTCCATCGCCCCAACCGAAACTTCACACCTCATCTTCACATAGGCCTCCTTCTTCCTCTTAACAAGAGATTCCACTTCCTTGGTAAACCACGGTTCCCTCGCTCGACGCCTTCCTCACTGCCTGACCGGTACATACTTATCAAGAACACGCAGTAGCTGATCCTTGAACAAGCCCCACTTGTCCAGTGTGCCCAACACTTGCAGCCTACTTCTCCACCTTATTCCCCCCAAGTCACGTCTAATGGCATCATAATTGCCCTTCCCCCAGCTATAACTCATGCCCTGCGGTGTATACTTATCCCTTTCCATCATGAACGTAAACGTCACCGAATTGTGGTCACTGTCCCAAAAGTGCTCTCCTACCTCCAAATCCAACACATGGCCTGGTTCATTACCCAAAACCAAATCCAACGTGGCCTCGCCTCTTGTTGGCCTGTCAACATATTGTTTCAGGAAACCCTCCTGCACACACTGTACAAAAAACGACCCATCTATTGTACTCGAACTATATCTTTTCCAGTCAATATTTGGAAAGTTAAAGTCTCCCACAATAACTACCCTGTTACTTTCGCTCTTATCCAGAATCATCTTCGCCATCCTTTCCTCTACATCCCTAGAACTATTAGGAGGCCTATAAAAATCTCCCAACAGGGTGACCTCTCCTTTCCTGTTTCTAACTTGAGCCCATACTACCTCGGAAGAAGAGTCCCCATCTAGCATCCTCTCCGCCACCGTAATACTGCTCTTGACTAGCAGCGCCACACCACCCCCTCTTTTGCCTCCTTCTCTGAGCTTACTAAAACACTTAAACCCCGGAACCTGCAAGATCCATTCCTGTCCCTGCTCTATCCATGTCTCCGAAATGGCCACAACATCGAAGTCCCAGGTACCAACCCATGCTGCCAGTTCCCCTACCTTGTTTCGTATACTCCTGGCATTGAAGTAGACACACTTCAAACCACCTACCTGAACACTGGCCCCCTCATGCGACGTCAAATCTGTGCTCCTGACCTCTCTACTCTCATTCTCCCTTACCCTAAAACTACAATCCAGGTTCCCATGCCCCTGCTGCATTAGTTTAACCCCCCCCCCCCCCAAAGAGCACTAACAAATCTCTCCCCCCCCCAGGATATTTGTGCCCCTCAGGTTCAGATGTATACCATCCTGTCTGTAGAGGTCCCACCTTCCCCAGAAAGAGCCCCAGTTATCCAGAAATCTGAATCCCTCCCGCCTGCACCATCCCTGTAGTCACGTGTTTAAATGCTCTCTCTCCCTATTTCTCATCTCACTATCACGTGGCACGGGCAACAACCCAGAGATAACAACTCTGTTTGTTCTAGTTCTGAGCTTCCATCCTAGCTCCCGGAAAGCCTGCCTGACATCCTTGTCCCCTTTCCTACCTATGTCGTTAGTGCCAATGTGGACCACGACTTGGGGCTATGGGAGTTAACCGAAGCAGCCGGTGGAAACCCACACAGACACGGAGAAAAAGTGCAGTCTCTACACAGACAGTCACCCAAGGTAGGAATTGATGCTGCGAGGCAGCAGTGCAAATCTCTGTGCCACCAATGTCTTTGGGAAGGGGCAGGACAGGGTAAAGCGGATGGAATCAAGATAGGAAGAAATGATCTTGTTGGGGTTGGAACAGCCGAAATAATGGATGTAGTGGGACTTTCCTGTTTGTGGACTTTGGGAAGGAGGTAGAGGCGAGAGGTTGATGCAGGATGTGTGGGGTTGTGGGCCTATGATGTCCGAGGCTGTGGACAGAAGATATCCAGAGTCGATGCGGTTCGTGCAAGTCCTGGAAACAATATCATGATGTTTGGTGGTGTGCTGCTGGTTCAGGGGGAGGTGCCAGGATGGGTCTGAGAGTTGACGGTCAGCCTCTGTGAGGAAGAGGTCAGGACACCAAACAATAATGGCACCACCCTTTTGAGCAGCTTAGATCACCAGGTCAGGGTTGGATATTCGAGAGAGGATTGGAGCAAGTTTAGTGTGAGTCAGGATAGAGTTGGTGAGAGGCACCGAGAAATTGAGACGGCCGAATGTCGCACTGACAGATCTCAATAAAAAGATCAAGAGCTGATCGGAGGCCAGAGGGTGGGGTCCAGGTAGAGGGAGATTACTGGAGGCGGATGGATTTCAACAATAAATTTTCATAAAATGGACAGTGAGAAACAGCAGAGACAATATTATCTATTCACTGATCACCATCAGAATAATTACCAAAGAATTGAAAAGCAGAAGTCGATCTCTGTTATTCTTGAATTTAGAACAGAATATAATCAAATCTTCCAGTCACAATGTCAACAGTTGGAAAAATGTAATTAGAAGCATGAGTTAAATGAAATCCAGTAACACAGAGTATACTAAATAGTCGGCACATATTCCAAAGTTAACATTATTCCTGACACATTTCATCCAATTATTGCAATAACTAGCAGAAATAATAGATCTGAGTAGTATGATAGATGTTAAACAATTGGATTTTCTAAAGGCCGACAGTAAGATCCGACATAACAGACTGATGAGTAATCTCAGAGCCAGTGGAGTTAGGGGACACAGCAGCAGAATGGGCACATGCTGGCGATGCACACAGAAAACAGGGAGAGGAGTTGAAGAGATTTAGGCTGATTGGTAGAAGGTGGGAAGTGGTGTTCCTCAAGGATCAGCACTGGGATCACTCTCCTTCACCATTCCCATCAACAGTATGGGATCGGGAAGCAGAATGATAATTACACAATTTACAGACAGAATCAAATTGGGAGTGATAGTGAATACAGAGGAAGAATACAACTAATTACAGGCACACATTCATCATTAATTATGAATTTGCAAAGCGGGTATTTCAATGGGACATTAATGTTCCGACAGATCAATGTCCGCTGCAGCATTTTGTTCAGAACAATAAGTCCCCCAATCAGTCTTTGGAAAATAAATGTGTGAATGGACTGGAGGGATTTCTGGGTTCGGGTGAATAGATTCACAAATCGTGTGAAGCAGAAAGACAGTTTATAAACACCCAGAAAAATTGATCAAACATGTGAGTTCATTTCAGGATGAAGAGAAATGAGAAAATATCACAAAACCTATTGGAATGCTGCACTGCTGTTGGTTTTATTAAATATTAGAGTGTGGGTGATATCTGTTCCTGTTGGAGCAGATCAATAGAAAACAGAGATAGAGACATTTCACTTCATACAATAAATATCAAACATCTTCAAAACAAAGACAAACTCTTCCTGTTTTCAACCTATTCCAAAGCTAAAACACACAGAGAGAGCTTCACAGAATGGAGCGACCCTTCACCAATAAAATACATCATTTCAAAATAGAACCAACTAATTTCAGTCCAGTTACTGACCCACACAAAATACAATTCCACACGGACAGATAGTCCCAGCAATAAATAGATAATTGGATCAGATATTCCAGTCTGGTGAGAGACCCACATTCAGTACAATTCTACACTGACAGATACTTCCAGTAATCCTTGTTCACCGCTGTCAGATATTTCACTCTGATTAGTGACCCACACTCAGTACAATTCTACACATACAGATACTTCCAGTAATCCTTGTTCACTGTTGTTATATATTCCACTCTGGTTAGTGATCCACACTCAGTACAATTGTACACTGATAGATACTTCCAGTAATCCTTGTTCACCGCTGTCAGATATTTCACTCTGGTTAGTGACCCACACTCAGTACAATTCTACACTGCCAGATACTTCCAGTAATCCTTGTACACTGTTGTCTGATATTCCACTCTGGTTAGTGATCCACACTCAGTACAATTGTACACTGACAGATACAGACAATAATCCTTGTTCACCGCTGTCAGATATTCCACTCTGTTTAGTGATCCACACTCAGTACAATTTTACACTGACAGTTACTCCCAGTAATACTTGTTCACCGCTGTCAGATATTCCAATCTGATTAGTGTTCCACACTCAGTGTGATTTAATTCTTACTCCCACTAAACCTTCCTTCAGAGATATTGCCTTCACTGAGATCCAATCTAACATTATACAAGATTCCACTCAATATAGCAACTTTATTGATCAGAGATCCCGTGAGTTACAAACAGGTTTACTGTTAGTTGATGAAATGGATTCAAACCATAGACATTATTAACGAGATTTGAATTAAGTGAATTATATCGTTGACCAGGTGTCTGTATAACAGTGAGCACGAGATCAGCGTTAAACATTTTCAGTCACAGTTTAAAATCAGAGAGCCGCTCACACACATATTTACACAACTTCAATGGTGATAGTCACTTACCAGGAACACCAACAATAGCAACGATTGGGTAGAATATCATCTCAGCAGTATTAATTGGATCATGCATTTTCACTGCGAAGTGATGTGTCCCTTCCTGCGATTGGCAATCTCTCTGTCTGAAACTCTGAGGTTATATGTTCCATAATATTTTAATTAATGCCCTGAGGAACCACCTCAGGGATATTGAGGTTGTGACATCGTTTAACTTATTTTTCAAAGATGTGAACAAACAGATTCCGATATTTGGTTCAATGAAAGTAAATATTATTTTTGTGAGTGAGTGACCTCTTTCCAAACACTGGACTGTGTTGATCACATTGTTCAGCTAACATTAACAGAAAGGATGCTGTCCACTCAGACACCATCAGTCCCATCAATACATCTCAGATTGTTTCAGTGATATCCCGCACTCCACTGTGACCATTAAATGATTCAGTTCCAATTGTCAGTGTGTTTCTCTGGGTGCTTCCACTGTACTCTGGGGTGTAGCTGCCTCTGTAACTGTGACCATTCAGTGATTCAGTTCCAGTTGTCAGTGTGTTTCTCTGGGTGGTTCCACTACACTCTGGGGTGTAGCTGCCTCTGTAACTGTGACCATTAAATGATTCAGTTCCAATTGTCAGTGTGTTTCTTTGGGTGCTTCCACTGCACTCTGGGATGTAGCTGCCTCTGTAACTGTGACTATTCCTTTATTTCATTTCAGTCGTTTCTTTTTGAGCGTAAGTAGAACATTTCAATGTCTCCAAAATCTGGGACAATTTAAAGTGCAAAGTAAGTGATCCCATATCTAAGTCTGATTCAGCCCCTCGAAGTAAGAAAACATTTAGAATCATTGGAACCTCAGAAAACTCAGAGGCTGCAGCAGCAACAAACTCGTCACGTCAGAGAGCAGCGTTAAAATATATTCAGCTGTGAAAACGAATACCCCGTCTCTAACTGATACCGGCCGTCCATCTGATACACACACTTCAACTGGGAGAGAGGCGGGGTGAGATGTGGAGGGATAGAGGACTGGTCTGAGAGATGTGCTGATAGAAGACAGGGTGAGAGAGAAACAGGGTGGGAGGAGATAGAATGGGAGAGAAAGAGGGTGGGAGAAATAAAGGATAAAACGAGAGAAGGAGGTAGATTGCCTGAGAGAAAGGGAAGCAGATAGTGGAGGCCGAGCGGGTGTGGGTGAGGGAGTCAGATTGGGTGAGAAGGATGGTGTATAAAATACTAACATAAACTTAGACATAAGTGAAGGAGAGAGCGACTGAGGGATTGGGTGAGGAAATGATTGTGAGAGAAAGTATGAGGGGAAGAGAGTGTGAGAGAAAGTATGGGAGAGGGAAAGAGTGTGAGAGAAAGTATGAGAGAGGGAAAGAGTATAAGAGAAAGTGTGAGAGAGGGAAAGAGAGTGAGAGAACGTGTGAGAGAGGGAAAGAGGGTCAGAGAAAGTGTGAGAGAGGGAAGGGTGTGCGAGAAAGTGTGAGAGAGGGAAAGAGAGAGAGAGAAAGTGTGAGAGAGGGAAAGTGTGAGAGAGGGAAAGAGTTTGAGAGACAGTGTGAGAGAGGGAAAGAGAGTGAGAGAAAATGTGAGAGAGGGAAAGCGTGTGAGAGGAAGTGTGAGAGCGGGTAAGAGAGTGAGAGAAAGTGTGAGAGAGAGAAAGAGTGTGAGAGAAAGTGTCAGTGAGGGAGTTGTGTGAGAGGGAGGGAGGCATGGAGGGAGAGAGATATTGGGATGGAGAGAGAGAGGGGGACAGAGTGTGAAAGTGTCTAACGGAGATGTGAGAGAGGGAGGGAAGGAGGCATGGAGTAGAATGAGAGAGGGAGGGGGAGAGTGTGACAGAGGGACATAATGTGAGAGAGGGGTAAGTGTGAGACAAGGGAAATGTGTTAGAGAGAGTGGGAGAGTGGGAGTGAGTATCAATGAAGAAGAACGTATGAGCGAGGCAGTAATTTGAGAGAGGGAGTGTCAGAGATAGAGGGAGTGGGAGAGATGGAGGGAGAGTGAGAGATGGAGGTAGTGTCAAAGAGGGAGAGACTGTGAGAGAGGGGGAGAATGTGAGAGATGGAGGGAGTGTGAGAGAGGGAGAGAGTGTGAGAAAGGGAGAATGAGTGAGACAGGGAGGGTGTGTTAGACAGGGAGAGAGTGTGAGAGAGGGAGAGTGTTTGAGAGGACGACAGAGTGGGAGCGAGGGAGACAGTGGGAGAGACGGAGATTGAGTGAGGTAGAGAATGTGTCAGAGGGAGAGAGTGTCCGAGAGTGTAAGAGAGGGAGAGAGTGCAAGAGAGAGAGAGCGAAAGTGGAGAGAGTAAGAGAGTGCCAGAGAGGAATGGAGTGTGAGAGGGGGACAGAGTGTGAGAGAGGGAGAGAGTGTGAGAGAGGGAGGGAGATTGTGAGAGGGTTAGACTGTGAGATTGGGAGTGTGTGTGAGAGGGGGACATGAGTGTGCGAGAGGGAGAGAGTGTGAGAGAGGGTTAGAGTGTGCGAGATGGACAGAGTGTAAGAGAGGGATAGAGTGTGAGAGAGGGAGGAGTGTGTGAGAGGGTTAGTGTGTGAGAGAGTGAGGGAGTGTGAGAGAGGGAGGGTGAGAGAGTGAGAGAGTGTGTGAGAAGGAGAGAGTGTGAGAGAGGGAGGGAGTGTGAGAGAGGGAGTGTGAGAGAGTGAGAGAGTGTGAGAGAGGGAGAGAGTGTGAGAAAGGGAGAATGAGTGAGACAGGGAGGGTGTGTTAGACAGGGAGAGAGTGTGAGAGAGGGAGAGTGTTTGAGAGGACGACAGAGTGGGAGCGAGGGAGACAGTGGGAGAGACGGAGATTGAGTGAGGTAGAGAATGTGTCAGAGGGAGAGAGTGTCCGAGAGTGTAAGAGAGGGTGAGAGTGCAAGAGAGAGAGAGCGAAAGTGGAGAGAGTAAGAGAGTGCCAGAGAGGAATGGAGTGTGAGAGGGGGACAGAGTGTGAGAGAGGGAGAGAGTGTGAGAGAGGGAGGGAGATTGTGAGAGGGTTAGACTGTGAGATTGGGAGTGTGTGTGAGAGGGGGACATGAGTGTGCGAGAGGGAGAGAGTGTGAGAGAGGGTTAGAGTGTGCGAGATGGACAGAGTGTAAGAGAGGGATAGAGTGTGAGAGAGGGAGGAGTGTGTGAGAGGGTTAGTGTGTGAGAGAGTGAGGGAGTGTGAGAGAGGGAGGGTGAGAGAGTGAGAGAGTGTGTGAGAAGGAGAGAGTGTGAGAGAGGGAGGGAGTGTGAGAGAGGGAGTGTGAGAGAGTGAGAGAGTGTGTGAGAGGGAGAGAGTGTGACAGAGGGAGACAGTGTGGGAGAAGGAGAGTGTGAGAGAGGGAGGGATTGTTGAGAGGGAGAGAGTGTGAGCGAGGGAGAGAGTGTGTGAGAATTAGAGAGTGTGAGAGTGGGTGGGACTGTTGAGGGGGGAGAGTGTGAGCGAGGGAGAGAGTGTGAGAGAGTGATAGTGTGAGATTGTGAAGGTGAGGGCGGGTGAGAGTGCAAGGGAGAGATAGAGTGTGAGGGAGTGTTCTTGGAGATATGGGGAACTGGGTATCATGTGGAAAACACAATCCGGATTAATACATTTGCTGAATAAACAAACTTGTTCCTAAATTATAAACTCAGATCCTGGATAAAGTAAATGTCCTTCATGCAGTATTGCACCATTTACGTTGTGAATAGCTGACAGAGTGTGATAGGTCAGTTATTGTGCAGAGCTGGAATAGAACTTGTCTTTCCCCAGTGAGAGGCCAGAAAGCAAACACGTGGCACAGCCGCTTTTAAAAATAATTGTAAAGCAATCTGAAAAAAGATAGACCTCCCTCTAATTATTAAATGTGCGTCTGCTTTTATTGGGAGCAACACAGATGTTTTCAATATTAACAGCACAGGCAGCGCCCAGGGTCAGACAGATTGGAACTTACAATGACGTTGATGCTGTGAAGTAAGCAGTGAGCTAAAGCGGGCGCTGAGTTCACACATGGACACAGTGAATAGAAAGGATTACAGTGAGAATACTCGCGGTGCTGGGGAACTTGGAGGGAACCTGCAGGTGTTGGTCCACGTCATCTCACAGCCAGACCACATCCAAAGCCTAAAAAGTGCGTGAAGTACCGAAGGAAAACATTGATTCCGTTTGACCTCAGCGGCTCTATAGATGAGCAGATCATTCAATCCGACTGGAGCGCCCTTTCCCTGGAGACATACATTTGATTCCTGTCACTCCTACCATTCCCTGTGAAACCACTGTTGTATCTGCCGGCACCAGTGTCCCAGGCCGTGCAGACCAGATCAGAACCACTCGCTGTGTGAATCGTTTAGAAGCAGTTTTCCCTGCGGGATGATTGGATTGGCTGGGGCTGGGTTATTGGGAATAAAAGACGATGATGTGAGATTCGTTCCGCACATTTAAGATTATATTAGTTTTGGATAATCTGGATATAAATGAACTGTTTCCATGAACAATACAAATATCTGTTGGAAAGATGTAACTGAAATATATGATCATGCAGCTACATTCATCAGCGAGTATTGCAGAGCCGGAACTGATAACAAATGGCAACATGGGTAGACGACACGGTCACTCACACCTCCTCCACCATTCAATTTGATCACTGCTCAGCTTCTGCCTCAATGTCATTTCCCGCTTGTTCCTCACATCATTTCATTATCTCATTTTCTGTAAGAATAATGGAGGCAGACACCCAAAGCCACATTTCAAACCGAGTTGGACATTTACGGCCATAAGACCATAAGACACAGGAGCTGAACTTGGTCACTAGGCCCAGCGAGCCTGCTCCGCCATTCAATCATGGCTGATATGTTTCTCATCCTCATTCTCCTACCTTCTCTCCTTCTCCCCATAACCCCTGATCTCCTTATTAACCAAGAACCTATCTATCTCTGTCTTAAAGACACTCCGTGAGGTGGCCTCCACAGCCTTCTGTGGCAAAGAGTTCCACAGATTCAGTACCCTCTGGTTGAATACATTCCTCCATATCTCTATTTTAAAGCATCGTCCCGTTGGTCTGAGATTGTGTCCTCTGGTTCTAGTTTTTCCTACAAGTGGAAACACCCTCTCCACATCCACTTTATCCAGGCCTCGCAGTATCCTGGAAGTTTCAATAAGATCCCCCATCATCCTTCTAAACTCCACGATTACAGACCCAGAGTCCTCAACTGTTCCTCATACGACAAGCTCTTGATTCCAGGGATCGTTCCAGTGAACCTCCTCTGGGCCCTTTCCAAGACCAGCACATCCTTCTTCAGATACGGGGCCAAAACTTCTCACAATGCTCCAAATGGGGTCTGACCAGAGCCTGATACAGCCTCAGAAGTACATCCCTGGTCTTGTACTCTCGGCATCTCGACATGAATGCTAACATTACAATTGCCTTCCTAACTGCCGACTGAACCTGCACGTTAACCTTAAGAGAATCGTGAACACGGCCTCCCAAGTCCCTTTGTGCTTCTGATTTCCGAAACATTTCCCCGTTTGGAGAATAGTCACTGCCTCCATTCCTCCTTCCAAAGTGTATAACCTCACACTTTTCCACATTGTATTCCATCTGCCACCTCGTTGCACAATCTCCCAGCCTCAAGGTCCTTCTGCAGCAACCCCCCCCCCCGCAGACCCCCCCCTCCCACAGACCACCCTCCCCGCAAACCCCCCGCGCTTCCTCAATACTACCTGTCCCTCTACAGATCTTTGTATCATCTGCAAAATTAGCAACAGTGCCTTCAATTCCTTCTTCCAGATCATTAATGTATATTGTGGAAAGTTGTGGTCCCAGCACAGACTCCTGAGGCACACGGCTAGACACCGGCTGCCATCCTGACAAAGGCCCCTTTTTGCCACTCTCTGCCTCTGCCAGTCAGCCAATTCTTTTTCCATCCCAGGATATTACCCTGAACACCATGGGCTCTTAACTTATTTAACAGTCTCCGATGCGGCACCATGTCAAAGGCCTTCTGGAAATCTAAATAAATCACGTCCACTGATTCTCCCTTGTTTAACTTCCTTGTTACTTCCTCAAAGAACTCTAACAGATTTGTCAGACATGACCTCCCCTTGACAAAGCCGTGCTTACTCAGTCCTATTTTACCATGCACTTCCAAGTACTCCGCAATCTCATCCTTAATAATGGATCTAAAATCATACCAATGACCGAAGTCAGGCTATCCGGCCGATAATTTCCCGTCTTCTGCCTCCCTCCCTTCTTAAACAGCGGTGCTACATTCGCCATTTTCCAGTCCTCTGGGACCCTTTCTGCCTTCAGTGATTCCTGAAAGATTCCCGCCACTGCCTCCACAATCTCCTCAGCTATCTCTTTTAGAACCCTGGGATGTACTCCATCTGTCCAGGTCATTCATCCACCTTCAGACCTTTCAGTTTCCGCAGAACCTTCTCCTTAGTGATGGCCACGGCACTCACCTCTGCCCCCTGGCTCTCCTGGAGCTCTGGCATCCCACTGGTGTCTTCCACCGTGAAGCCTGATGCAAAGTAACTATACAGTTGGCCTGCCATTTATTTGTTGCCTATTATTACTTCTCCAGTCACATTTTACAGTAGTCAAATGTATTTTTTTGTCTCTCTCTTACCTTTTATATATTGAAAAAAACACCTTTCTATCTTCTTTTACATTACTAACTAGCTAGCCCTCAAATTTCATCCCTTCCTTCTTTATCGCTTGTTCAGTTGTCCTCTGCTCGCTATTAAAGGCTTCCCAATTTTCTGGCATCCCACTATTCCGCGCCACATTGTATGGTTTTTATTTTGCATTACTGCTGTCCTTGACTTCCCTCGTGACCCATTGATTCCTTTTCCTCCCCTTAGCATGTTTCATAAACATAAGAACTGGGAGCAGGCGTAGGCCACCTGGCCCCTCGAGCCTGCTCCGCCATTCAATGAGATCATGGCTGATCTTTTGTGGACTCAGCTCCACTTTCCGGCCCGAACACCATAACGCTTAATCCCTTTATTCTTCAAAAAAACTATCTACCTTTATCTTAAAAACATTTAATGAAGGAGCCTCTACTGCTTCACTGGGCAAGGAATTCCAGAGATTCACAACCCCTTGGGTGCAGAAGTTCCTCCTAAACTCAGTCCTAAATCTACTTCCCCTTATTTTGAGGCTATGCCCCCTAGTTCTGCTTTCACCCGCCAGTGGAAACAACCTGCCCACGTCTATCCTATCTATTCCCTTCATAATCTTATATGTTTCTATACGATCCCCCCTCATCCTTCTAAATTCCAACGAGTACAGTCCCAGTCTACTCAACCTCTCCTCGTAATCCAACCCCTTCAGCTCTGGGATTAACCTAGTGAATCTCCTCTGCACATCCTCCAGTGCCAGTACGTCCTTTCTCAAGTAAGGAGACCAAAACTGAACACAATACTCCAGTGTGGCCTCACTAACACCTTATACAATTGCAGCAGAACCTCCCTAGTCTTAAACTCCATCCCTCTAGCAATGAAGGACAAAATTCCATTTGCCTTCTTAATCACCTGTTGCACCTGTAAACCAACTTTTTGCGACTCATGCACGAGCACACCGAGGTCTCTCTGCACAGCAGTATGATTTAATATTTTATAATTTAAATAATAATCCCTTTTGCTGTTATTCCTACCAAAATGGATAACCTCACATTTGTCAACATTGTATTCCATCTGCCAGACCCTCGCCCATTCACTTCGCCTATCCAAATCCCTCTGCAGACTTCCAGTATCCTCTGCACTTTTTGCTTTACCACGTATCTTAGTCTTGTCTACAAACTTGGACACATTGCACTTGGTCCCGAGCTCCAAATCATCGATGTAAATTGTGAACAGTTGTGGGCCCAACACTGATCCCTGTGGGACACCACTAGCTACTGATTGCCAACCAGAGAAACACCCATTAATCCCCACTCTTTGATTTCTATTAATTAACTAATCCTCTATCCGTGCTACTACTTTCCCCTTAACGCCATGCATTTTTATCTTATACAACAACCTTTTGTGTGGCACCTTGTCAAAGGCTTTCTGGAAATCCAGATAGACCACATCCATTGGCTCTCCGTTATCTACCGCACTGTTAATGTCCTCAAGAAATTCCACTAAATTAGTTAGGCACGACCTGCCCTTTATGAACCCATGCTGCATCTGCCCAATGGGACAATTTCCATCCAGATGCCTCGCTATTTCTTCCTTGATGATAGATTCCAGCATCTTCCCTACTACCGAAGTTAAGCTCACTGGCCTATAATTACCCGCTTTCTGCCTACCTCCTTTTTTAAACAGTGGTGTCACGGTTGCTAATGTCGAAACCGCCGGGACCACCCAGAGTCTAGTGAATTTTGGTAAATTATCACTAGTGCATTTGCAATTTCCCTAGCCATCTCTTTTAGCACTCTGGGATGCATTCCATCAGGGCCAGGAGACTTGTCTGCCTTTAGCCCCATTAGCTTGCCCATCACTACCTCCTTGGTGATAACAATCCTCCCAAGGTCCTCACCTGTCATAGCCTCATTTCCATCAGTCACTTGCATGTTATTTGTGTCTTCCACTGTGAAGACCGACCCAAAAAACCTGTTCAGTTCCTCAGCCATTTCCTCATCTCCCATTATTAAATCTCCCTTCTCATCCTCTAAAGGACCAATATTTACCTTAGCCACTCTTTTTTGTTTTATATATTTGTAGAAACTTTTACTATCTGTTTTTATATTCTGAGCAAGCTTACTCTCATAATCTATCTTACTCTTCTTTAGAGCTTTTTTAGTAGCTTTCTGTTGCCCCCTAAAGATTTCCCAGTCCTCTAGTCTCCCGCTGATCTATGCTACTTTGTATGCTTTTTCCTTCAATTTGATACTCTCCCTTATTTCCTTAGATATCCACGGTCGATTTTCCCTCTTCCTACCTTCCTTCCTTTTTGTTGGTATAAACCTTTGCTGAGTACTGTGAAAAATCGCTTGGAAGGTTCTCCACTGTACCTCAACTGTTTCACCATAAAGTCTTTGCTCCCAGTCTACCTTAGCTAGTTATTCTCTCATCCCATTCTAATCTCCTTTGTTGAAGCACAAAACACTCGTGTTTGATTTTACCTTCTCACCTTCCATCTGTATTTTAAATTCCACCATATTGTGATCGCTCCTTCCGAGAGGATCCCTAGCTATGAGATTCTGAATCAATCCTGTCTCATTACACAGGACCAGATCTAGGATCGCTTGTTCCCTCGTAGGTTCCATTACATATTGTTCCAGGAAACTATCGCGGATACATTCTATAAACTCCTCCTCAAGGCTGCCTTGACCGACCTGGTTAAACCAATCGACATGTAGATTAAAATCCCCCATGATTACTGCTGTACCATTTCTACATGCATCAGCTTTTTCTTTGTTTATTGCATTCCCTAACATAATGTTACTATTTGGGGGCCTATAGACTACTCCTATCAGTGACTTTTTCGCCTTACTATTCCTGATTTCCACCCAAATGGATTCAACCTTATCCTCCATAGCACCGATCTCATCCCTTACTGTTGCCCAGATGTCATCCTTAAATAACAGAGCTACACCACCTCACTTACCATCCACTCTGTCCTTCCGAATAGTTTGATAGCCTTTGATATTTAACTCCCAGTCGTGCCCATCCTTTAACCATGTTTCAGTAATGGCCACTAAATCATAGTCATTCACGATGATTTGCGCCATCAACTCATTTACCTTATTCCGAATACTACGAGCATTCAGGTAACATACACTTATGTTGGCTTTTTTACCTCTGTTCTGAATCTTAACACCTCGATCAGTAACCTCTCCTAAGTTATATTTCCTCTTCACCTTTCTCCTAATTTTCCTTGTCGTTGAACCAATATCTTCCTGTAACAACCTGTCGCGTCGCTTGCCATTAATGTTTTCACTTCCCGTTTTATTCCTTTTAGTATTCTTGGCCTTATTCACTGAGTGCCCCTCAGTCACTGTACCTTGTACTGTCGGTCTTTTTGAGTTTTGACTATTGCTTCTCTGCCTTACACTTTCCCCCTTATTGCCTTATCTTTCTGTCCCTGTTTTACTACCTTCCAACTTCCTGCATCGGATCCCACCCCCTGTCACATTAGTTTAAACTCTCCTCAACAGCTCCAGCAACCCCCCCCCCTCCCCCCTACGACATCGGTTCCAGTCCTGCCCAGGTGCAGACCGTCCGGTTTGTACTGGTCCCACCTCCCCCAGAACCGGTTCTACTGCCCCAGGAATTTGAATCTCTCCCTCTTGCACCATCTCTCGAGCCACGCATTTGGCCTATCTATCATGACATTCCTACTCTGACTAGCTCGTGGCACTGGTAGTATTCCTGAGATTACTACTTTTGATGTCCTACTTATAAGTTCAACTCCTAACTCCCTGAATTCAGCTTGTAGGACCCCGTCCCGTTTTTTTTACCTAGATCGTTGATGCCTCTGTGCACCACGACAGCTGGCTGTCCACCCTCCCCGTCCAGAATCTCCTGCAGCCATTTCGAGACATCCTTGACCCTTGCACCAGGGAGACAACATAACATCCTGGAGTCTCGATTGCGTCCGCAGAACCCCTGTCTATTCCCCTTCCGATTGAGTCCCCTATCACTATAGCCCTGCCATTCTTCTTCCTGCCCATCTGCGCAGCAGAGCCAGCCACGGTTCCATGAACCTGGCTGCTGCTGCCTTCCCCTGGTGAGCCATCTCCCTCAACACTATCGAAAGCGGTTTATCT